>NC_092351.1:45961922-47187703 GCF_963676685.1 Mytilus edulis | reverse complement strand
AGAGCAATATCAACTGGTGCAAATCAAAATGTCACTAATGTAAGACATTTAATTGTAAAAAAAAAGAAATAGTATCATCTAAAAGAACCAAAATATATGCCATAAATGTCGGGAATACCCATTCCACAACATCGTTATTATTACGAATATGTTCTGCTCTTTTTATGAAATATACTGTTCATTGTACTCATAACTATGTTACTAGTATTCATAATTCTAGTAATTGCATCCTTTCTATGTAATTTCTATCACGTGAAGTCTGTAATTCGAAGAATAGGGTTTTATTGGGTTAAAAAAAACAGAACAAAACTGCCAAGGAACATACTAATCAGAAAGATCAAATGGTACAATCAAATGCTCATATAAATCGAACGAAGGGAATCGAATTGTCAAGTGCCTGACTATGTACAGCATTTCCATATCAAACGGTGGATAAAATCTTTTTTAAATCTAGCTGAACTTCCTGCTTGAACATGTTGTACGGCAGTGACATAGACTTCTCTTTTATGTTGTTATTGGTTTTTTGTAGAAGGCTTGTTAGTGTAATACTTTCGTCAATATTTGGTATACCAGGTCATGAGTGCTTTAAACATGCTAAATGGCTAATTACTAAACCAGACCGTTGATAAAAAATGCATAATTACAACGTACAACTATACAGACACGATAGGAGTTTAAGAGGAAGGCAAAACATTTACACGTCATAATCAAATGTTGACAAATGGCAAACTAAAGTCAAACGGACCATACGTTGATCAAATTTAAAAAAAATCAGGAAAAGTATAAATCAAGTACAAAAAAACAAGTAAAAAGTTTAAGAGCATTGATAGTAGAAAATTCTAAAAAGTTGGGCCAAATGCGGCTACGGTAATCTATGCCTTGGATAAAAAAATCCTTAGTTTTTTCAAAAAATTCAAAGTTTTGTTAACAGGAAATTTATAAAAATTACTATATTATTGATATTCATGTCAACATACAACTATTGTCAAAATAATAAAGAATTATAATATTTTCGTGAAAAAATCTCCATTATTGTTTTAAAACGAGAATTAATCTTACAGTAGTAAATGTTATTATAGATACCGGAAGATACCAGAGGGACATTAAAACGCATTAGTCGAAAGTAAACTGACATTACCATGGCTAAATATGAAAAGAAACCAAACAAACAGTACTTTACAATACACAAGTTCTGACAAATTTAACCACTAATGATCATTGAAATGAGTTAAACTCATACGTATTGATTTAAAAACATATGTTTTATTGACTAATATCTAAGTTTAAAAATGTTTAATATAATAGTTTACTATTCTAAAATGACTTGTTGAACTTGCTGAAATCATTTGACATTTTTTGTCAGTAACATTGTATTCGAATCCGTAGCAATCATGGTTTGAAGTACAACTTCTGGCACAATTCAATTGTGACGTCAGGAGGATTGCCTTTATATACACATAGGTACTTGTGTGTTCCGTCAGTTTATAATTCACATCAAATAAATCATTACCTAGAAAGAAAAAAATATAAAATCAACTTTATCGAACAAATGAAAAGGTAAAAAGGAAAACCAAATTTGCATTTTTCACCTCATCATAACATTTTTTTAAATTACAAATTTAATTAAATATGATTAAAAAGTGTATATAGATATATAGTAACCGATGAATATTTACTGCACCATATCATGCAGATGTCCAGAAATTTGACCAAAACTGTTGTTGTTTTTTTTTTTGGATTGTCGAAGCAACAGAATTCAAACATACTTCGAAGAGCTATTATTACAAACAAGACCAAAACGTAAATGTATAACCAAAACAAATTAAGAATCAACAATCAGCATAATGGAAACAATATATATATGACACGCAAGAAGGCGTTGACTTTATTTTCTGTGTTACTAGTTTCAGTAGTGTCTAACATTTGTATTAATTGGCCTCTATCATCACTGAAAAGACAATAGTTGTCTAAAAACGCATCTAGAATAGAATTGAAGAAACATAAATCATAGAACATATTTGATTGAATGACATAAATTTTGAACATTATGTATGAAATTAAAGAAAAGTATATTAGAAAATATTAGTTCTTCATTTGTATGAAATTACAGAAAAGTATATAAATGAAAATAGATGTTAATTTAAAGGCAACCGCAGGACTTCAACAATGAGAAAATTCATAATCTTATAGTCAGGTATAAGGGCCCGACAAGGAAACATTGAATAATTCATTGAGAAATAACGGACTAAATCATAAGAAAAAAACGAAAAACAGATATGATCAAACGACAACCACTGAACTACATAACTCTGAATTTGGACAGGCATATTAAGACTTTGGTAGGGTTAAACATATTTGTAGACGCTCAACCCTCCCCTTAATTTAGGACAGTGTTGTAAAATGTATACCAACACAACATAAGAACAAACTGTAAAAATCATTTGCAAAAGTAGTAACTCATCAGATCTATACATGTCTTTTTAACTATGCTCGATCTAAACATTTCAAAATTCGTTACTTGATACTAACGTTAATATTCAACTAATAGTACCTTTTATAGGTTAATAATCGCAAATTTTCAATAAAATATCGTTCGTACCTAATTGGTTTGTATTAACATGAACTCAACACGTGTTGCAAGTAGTTATCAAAGGTACCAGGATTATAATTTAGTGCGCCATACGCGCGTTTCGTCAACATTAGACTCATCAGTGACGCTCATATCGAAACATTTATGAAGCCAAACAAGTACAAAGTTGAAGAGCATTGAGGATTCAAAATTCCAAAAAGTTGTGCAAAATACGGCAAAGGTAATCTATGTCTGCAATAAGAAAATCCTTAGTTTTTCAAGATCTGTTAGTCCTTCCGGAATATCTGAGGTCACACCTCGTTTTTCGATGGGATTCGTGCTGCTTAGTCTTTGTTTTTCTATGTTGTGTTTTGTGTATTATAGTTTGTCTGTTTAATTGTTTTTGTTTTGTTTTTTAGCTACGGCGTTGTCAGACAGTTGTGGGATATATAGCTGGTTTTAAATCGCTGCTTTGTATCATAGTAGCATCTAGCTATATACAATTGGGATGTGTGAACAAAACAAACATACATCATAGGTCAAAAATGGGGTACACCATTCATTATGTTATAATCTTCATCACTACAAAAATATTATGTATCAAAGAAACACAAAACGGCATAGAAAGATAAGCCCATTAACAAAAGTGAAAGACAAGAAAACAAATGGCCTTGACAAAAGAGACATGGCATTTATTGAAGTAACTCGAAACTCCAATACATTGCAAAGGCGTTTATAGAAGACTCCACTTACTTTCTTCACAGTTATTTCCCTTATATGCGATATAACAGTTACACGTGTATCCATTTATTAAATCTGTACAGGTACCATCATGCTGACATGGATTGGAACTGCATTCATCATAATCTAAGTTGTAGTTGTAGATTGAATATGATAAAGCAATTAGAGTTTTTGTTAAAAAAAGATTGCAGCACAGTGACTTCGATTGGTACGTCTTACAGCTAAGTTTTGAATTTATTTAAACTAATTTAAGCATGAGGATAATTAATGATCTACAAATTGTCAGTGGATATGCCTTTAAGATGTGAGTCAAATAATTTTTCCTATATGCTTGATTAATTTGATATATCTGTCGATTGATCAGATAGTAAATGTAGTGCATATTGTAATACATTGGATACATGAATTTATCTAATGCTATGGACATGTATCCCTTTCCGAACCCATTGTATAATTCGTTGTATCAACGTGTGGTTACCTGTGATCTCAGTAGATCATTTGATTAATTTAAGGGTCATAACCTTTTTAGCTAACTGGATGAATCAAAATATGCTAACAGGAATTGATGAAATTGACAACTTCGTGGAATGTTAAAAGGCAATCGAAGGTTTTTTTTTGTTTTACAAAAAAGCACATTTAGTTTTCAATTATTAGATAAACAGATTCTTACATATTTACTCGTGGATTATCGGATTTCCTAGATACTACACAGCTACTTTTGCATATGTACTATTTCTGTACAAAATATCTGTGGTACTGAAAATTTACTTTAAATATTCAGTACTATTTTGTTAAAAAATAACTGTAATATTTAGGTACCTGTATTTTACAGTACTTAATTTGTACTTGACATTTAGGTGCTACATATGTTTGGTTACTATCGTTACATTTTCAGCATTTTGAAAGTTTTTCTATTTCAAATCTCTTAAAAATATGATTTTCAAACATGGAATATTGTATTATTTCTGTAACAAAATATTCAGTACAAATCAAGTACTGTAAAATACAAGTACCTAAATATTACAATAATTTTAAAGTAAAGAAATACTGTAGTACTATATATTAAAAGTAAATTTCCAATACTACATATTTTTAGTACAGAAATAGTACCTATGCAAAAGTAGCTGTGTAACTGCATGGCATTTCAAAATGCAATCAAAAACAAAAGAAGTGTCTTACAATAAAAATACAACATACGTGATAACAAAGATGTGTTAATCACATAGTATGTGATCAATTATATTAAAACAGTGCATTTTGCTTAAGTACACGGGATCAAACACATCCAAAACTGATAGAACATTTGTTATGCAATATACTTACTTTCTTCACAGTTACTTCCTGAGTATCCTTGGACACAGGTACACATGTATCCATTGATTCCATCTGTACATATTCCGCCATGCTGACATGGACTTGATGCGCATTCATCAATATCTACAAAATACATTTGAGCATTCAACATGATGTACATAGTAATAATTGATTAAAAGACCAAGGAACACTACGATTGTGACGTCTTTAGTGTAAATTATTAATTGTAATATTGTTATTTAATAAATTGCTTCAGACACGTAAATCTATAAATTCTAAGTTCCAAATATTCTGCGGCATTTCAATTTATTAATTTTCCTAATATCAAAAATTACACAGTCACTAGTGCATCCATTGATTCGATCGATACGTGTAGTCGAGATTGACATAAAATCGAACTTCAGTCACATGCATTTAGAATGTGCTCTTGCAGTGAACTTGATGTGACATATGTATCACTACTACTACTCAGCCAAAACCTACCAATTGATAATATAGCTCATTCCATATATTTCAATATTATATTCTTTTTGAAATACCCACTGATTCGCATTGAAAACTACCGGATTATAAATGTAGAAACATAACATGATCATTAAAAATTCGTCTATCTTAAGCAATTGAAAACTCGATGCACTTTTCTTTCTCATACTCGCAGGTGTTAAATGAAGTTGTTAGACGCAACCTATATTTTCATTTCAAGTAATAAAATTGATTGAATGGCTAAAAAAAATCAGAGTAAACCACCGAGTGACGTGTGTAATTTCAATAACATATTAATTAGCTTCAAAATTGCATTCATTATTTAAAAATTGAACTGAAAGTCAATGGTGCGCTTTTGTTATAAACACTTCAACAAGATTTTTCGTGGAATGCATATTTTTTTTGGAGGTTTCATTTACTTTCGTCACAGAGAATTCCTTTGTATCCTGAATCATAAGTGCAAGTGTATCTATTGATCAAATCTGCACATGTTCCACCATTTTGACACGGAGTTGAAGCGCATTCGTCAATATCTAAAAATGAGGTAGCCATTTTCTTATACATTCAGAAAAAAATATGTTTTGAAATGTGTTTAAAACATTACGCTGCATTCAACGTTATTCGTGTTATTTCATTATAATACTAAATGCATAATACTTTCCAAAATCAAAGAGAAAAAAAAACACCCTCTACAAATATAATGTTCATTCTAGAAAACTGTGTATAATCTTGATATAAAACTTAAAATGCCTATAAGATGATAATTGTTTTGAAAAAATAAGATGTAACTACATACAAATATGTACCCAATGACCCCATAATAATTCAATGAAAACTTTTAAAATTCAAAGAGGTTTGTACGTCGTCATTATTCCACGTTATTTGTAATAAATTTTAAATCTAAAGGACATCAAACGCCCCTCAATTTCATGTATTACTCCGGTTTTTTTAATTTATATATACATTTATATGATCATGTATACTGCGGAGAGGTTTATCGTGCATTTCAATGGTATTTGTAATATTGTTTTATTTCATTAAAGGGCATCAAATAATGATGCCCTCTATCGCTCAGGTTTATATTTATTTATAGATCCATAAGATCATGTTTGTTTTTTTTGTTTGTTATGGTGGTCAAACTAATAAACCAGAAAACTTTAGAACCATTAGACAACAAATTATATGGGGTAACAAATACATAAAGTTAAATGGGCACAGTTTAGTTTTTAATCATTGGATAAAAGACAACATAATCTATGTAAATGACATAATTGATGACAGAGGAAGAATATCAAAAGAAAAAATACTCAATAAGTTAAAATGTAAAAGAAATTGGATTGCAGAAATAATACAAATAAGAAAGAGCATACCAAATCATTGGAAAGATATATTACAAAAACAAAACTCATTAAAAACTATTGTTAATTGTAAAAAACAACTATGTTTAAAACAAGGCGCAATTATATATGATTTACAAAAAATTAATAATAAAGATATTTATGTCATCTTATCTAATGTAAATAAAGATATTCCTATAGGGTTTACAAAATGGCGGAAAGAACTAAATATAGATAAAATTCAACCAAAAATTAAATACACATTAAATTTTATTTTTAATTATTTAGAAGACAATAAATTAAAAATGGTTCGATGGAAATTATTACATTATATACTACCTGTAGGTACACATCTTTTCACATGGAAAATTAAAAACACCAATCTGTGTTCAGTGTGTGGGATACCAGATACTTATCAACACAATTTCATGGAATGTACTTATTTTAAAGTTTTTTGGAATAAAATTTGTATTTTATTAAATAAGCTTCATATTGGTGAGCATATAGTTACTTTAAAACACTTAGTAGTAGGATATAAAATAGAAGAGGACTCATTAAATGATATTAATTATCTCTTGACAGTCATCCTATTCACTCTACACAAATGCAATTGTATTTCAAATAATAAAATAAATCAAGTTAATGTTTATGAAATATTTAAACAAGAATTTAAATACAGATATCATCTGATGGAGTATAGAAATAAAACAATAAGTAAGATGCTTAAAAATATTCAAAATTATATGTAATTGAAATGTATACAATTGTGTGGTGTGATAATCAATAGCTATGCTAGATTTTATATTGTACATGTATGTTGTAGTTGTTGGTTTTTCATTTTTTGTATGTAAAAACAAACCAAACAAGACACTTTATTTAATGTAATATATAAAACTAAAATGATTATAATTCAACACTGATTTGTTAAATTTACACCGAATATCATCAAGTAATATATTGTGTGTATGTTCACTTTGTTGGTATCAAATCACATGTTAAAATCCTTATTCTTTCTATTATATTTCCAGAAACATCTAATCTTTTTCACTTTAGATACATTTATTTTGTTTCTATGACAAAATCGTTAACGAATAGTAAATAACACTTACCAAACAAGTTTTATCTAATCCAAAAATTTATTTTCACAACAAACATGTGCTTCCTTTTGCACTAGCTTTCGGACAATGATTTGTAACTAATCCAGCACAAAAGGTCAAGTACAATTAACTGGGTCAAAGATGTAAACACGGGACGATGAACACAAATTCGGAAGGCAAAATGATGTTCCGTAAACACGTGATTTATACTATGAAATTTTATTGTTTAAAATATGTATACACTGTATTTAAAAGAATGTGTATGTGATATATATAATTAACACTTTAATACTTTAGTATACTTTACTGAACTTTTCCCTGGAAATTCAGTAACTAATTACAGGGATACTCGGGCTAACGCTGTAATCCGAGTAAATTGTTAAAGCAGCAGATATATAATAAAAGATATTTACTTTGAAAAAAAAAAAAAAAAAAAAAAAGATCATGTTTGTTGTCGGGAGGATTACCATGGAAAACACCTAAACAACCCTTTTTCGACTTTTTTTTAAAATTTAAATGAGACAATTCGAATTCTATTCGATATACTTCTTCAATAAATACCACAAATAAAAATACTTAGAACAATATAAATTATGATTTCAAGCACAATCAGCGCAAGCATATACTTTCATTTTATTCTAAATATATTGCATACTTTCTTCACATTGAAGTCCCGTGTATCCCAAGTTACAGGTACAAATATATCCATTGACCATATCTGCACATGTTCCACCATTTTTACATGGAAGTGAAACACACTCGTCAACATCTAAAATTAAAATGTATATGATGAAACTTAGTTGATACATGAATCGACAATTGTCAGATATAAATAATACTGTCCGTTGTTGATAGTTGGGATGTTCTTGTTGACCTGAAAAGATTCCGACTGTAAAATGGATTTTAAAAACAAAACAATGACACGAATGATTTGTGTGAACATGTATGTACAATTTTCTTTTACCCGTATCATATCTTTGTGTTGAACATATTTTGCATAAGCATAACAGTCAAAATTGTGTTCAGCATTCAGAAGTTTCGATAAACATGTTTACTTATAAGCCAACACCAAGTAGATGTATTCCAGTAGAAACACATCGTTATGAAATTCAAACTTTTAACAAGTAACTTCAAAACAAAGCATTAAAGTTTTTTTTTCTTTTATAGGATAGTTGTGGCTTTTCATCTTCATTCTCGCCGTTACTCTTATATGCAATTTGTCGCATATCAAAACATGTTTCCAATGGAGTTTGATCTAATTTCAAAGCTCTTTTAATTTTTACTTCGACTTTGAGGTGAATATTTTTGTCTTTTAGCAAAATACAAAATTTTTGCTAGAAATTAATTTCAGTTCGATATTGTTGATCATTGATTTATTTTTCAATGATGCAGGTATACTTTTAGTATATACAAAGTATTGAGTTTGGATTTTTGAAAATTATTCTTAAAAGTACATAGGAACACGAACATCTATGCCTCGTCTTTTATCAAATGAATGAACCATTTTGTCATATAACGTGTCTGTTATAACTCTTAGACAGAAGCATGTGAAAACGACAAGAAATACTGTAATCGTGTATCCACAAAATGTTTTTCTTTTCAGAGAATCTTATATGCTATCAATCGTATATTTATTAAATATAAGTCAGTTAATCGTTGATTCACCCATCAGTTTTAAGTGACTGTGGGTACTTTCATCAAATAGTTTTTATGTCCCTTCATGAATGTTGTTTAAGAAGTTGCACTAGAATTATATAAACAGAAATATATTACGCTCAATTGTTTACCTGAACATGTGTACGAAACTGTCATGTATTTATTTTTATTTGGGCATGGGTCAATACCAATGGATCTTGGTTCAAAGGAACAGGTCTGCTTGTTTTGACATCTTTGTGTGACCCAATCTGTTGAGTCCATGGTGCAATTAAAACCACGGGAGTATGGACCATGGCCATCGGCGCACGTTGTACCATCATTTCTCCCATACGTTGAACTAATTATTGTCATAGCTGAATACAAGGCACATGATATGGTGTCTGTATCCATGTGACAAATAGTTTGTTTAAGGCCTAAAATTGAAATTTTTAGATTATTGATCTTATTCCATTAAACTGTGTATTGGTGTTTCTAGTTTTCGTATTTCAAAATTTCGCATTATAGGAATATAATACTTATATCAGTAAATCATTGTTTTCATATTCACTAATTTTGTTTGCAGAATCAATTGAACTATATGACCTTGATCACATATTACACAGCTTTAAAATTTATATCAGTAAATCATTGTTTTCATATTCACTAATTTTGTTTGCAGAATAAATTGAACTATATGACCTTGATCACATATTACACAGTTTTAAAATTTAGGAAAAACTGTACTGTGTACAATTGTCAAATATTCTCAAGATGTGTCCTAAAGTTTGTACTTTGACAGATGATACACGAGAAACATGTTACCTCTATGGCAGAATTTATTTTCTTTAAGAAATCTCCTTTTGGGGGAATTTAAGATTTTTATATGTGATTATAAACTCCTTTCAAATAGTCTGTTTATTTCGCGATTTCGAAACATGTCGATTTTTTGAAACCATTTAAAATTAGGTATATTTGTTTTTTCCCGAAATAATTAAGATTAGCACAAGCTTACCATATATTATTGAAACATATATATGTATAGAATAGAAAATCCATAAAAACTGCATGGTCACAATATACAGTGAAAACCTTTAAAAAATAGTTCAACAATGCTATAACCAAAGCTTCAACAAAGTGAAAAAGCTGTTAATTAATCCGAGGTTTATAGAGCTCAAATATATTGATTATACGGAATTATTGAATAATAATTAAGTTCAAATACAAATTAAAATCATTATACCTAAACGGTTCTTGATTCATTTAATTGGTGATTCCTAATTGTCTAGTCTTAATTGGTGCTTCCTAATTGGTTAGTCTTCTACCATTGTAATATTCCTTTTTAAAAGAAAATCAAAATAAATATTTGATATAAAGTGTTCTAAATTCATTAATTTTCAAATTGATTTTGTAATAAAGTTGTAATTAATTTTCAAGCATGTATTTACTTTTTATTGAAAAGTAGAAATCATAACAATAAATTGAAAACGTTTGAAAAGTTATGCAATTTCAGGCCCGAGTTCACAGTATATTTCTTTTAAACTATAAATTCAACTTAAAAAAAAACAACCGCATCTGTTCTATCTCAAGAAGATTGTTTCTGTGTAGAGTACTTCTATTGCGACACATAGTAATAAATAGTTACCATCTTTAACCCAACATATTGCTAAGGTTTTGTAAGGGGATCAAAAATTTAGTTGACAGCTTCAGACATACAGGTTTGTAACTTTTTAAACTGGAATAACTTTTAATATGAAACACATGCGGTCCAGTTGATACGACATTATATTGCTTATTTGTGATAAAGAGTTTAAAAAATGTATTTAATTACCTTGTAAATGGTTGCAAATGATCAGTTAAACTCATTTTTGAAATGCTACAAATGTACTAACGGAGGAATAGGTAACTATAGCTTTTTAGACATAAGGTTTCTCAATGCTCTGAAACCTCCTATGCTTTGCGGTTTAATAACTTTTGTATTCGAATGTCACTGATGTATTCTTTGAAAAATAAACGAGAGTTTGAGTTTTGGTATGTTTTTCGAATTATCTTCGCTGAACAATTTCCAGATTTGCTTTTTTCCCATTTTGGATAGCTTGTCGTTTTCCGATTAGGAATATGTTTAGGCTTCTTTTGATCTTCTCTGACAAATTAAGAAAAAAATTAGTATGATATATCAAACTAAATAGTCTATACTAAAGTTTGAGCATAAAAAAGAAATGTGTAATGTGCAATTGGTAAACACGTATCTTAACATGTGAATCGCAATACGATGTCATAATAATTATTGTGTTGTTATCATCAAGTATAAGTAATCAATTACTAAATACACATACGCTAGAACCATGCAAGTATTGTTTTATGGATGATATTTCAAGACATGCAAATTGGATACTTAACAACAATACAAATATTTAGTTATACTTGAGTTGATATCTAACTATATGTGTCTGTGATGTTTTTAATGAAATGCACATATGGACGTTTAACTTCAGTTCATCTATTGACTATTGATAAAATTTCCAAACATTGACGATAATGGGTTCTCAATTAAAGAATGGATTGCTATCTTGTTGCATGATTTGCTTTGTGTTTTTATATCATTAAATATTGATAAAATCATTGTTTCAGTTCATAGTCATAATATGTTTTATAGGGATTTAATGTGACAAAAAAAAATTCATTCACAATATTTCAATCCAAATAAATCATTTATTTTACTAATGACATTTTAAACAGATATTCGGACAGTCAATTCACATGACAATTATGCTAAGACATTGTATATAAAACATAAGTAGAATCAATTAGAGGAGTGGATCGTGTTGAATAGCAAAGCAAATACAATTTTTAAATGTAATTGAGGACATTAGCATTAATGTTTACATCTATAACCCCAATAACGGCTCTTCTCCATAGTAAATCAAAGAAAGTTTTGACATAGATGTGGGATACTATCAATTTCTTAGATAAACATTTTACCTTCAAACGGACATGTAATTTAATAATAAAAAACGAAAAGTTGTAATGCTATGATAAAAAGCAAAAAATTCCTACTGTAGTTATATTTTGCATACTCGTATCATTTAAAATTATGCGAAGCAGAACTAATTCACAGTAAATCAAAATCATATTGCCATAAATGTGGGACAACATCAATTATTATGATACATTTTTTATCTTCAAAAGGACAAGTAATTTAACAGAAAAATCCAATATTTGTGATGATAAAAAACAAAAAAAGTCCTACTGCAGTCATAATTGGCATACTGATATTATTCAAATCATTTAAAATTATGTGAAGCAGACCTAATTTGCATGCTTTAGCCGTATTTGGCACAACTTTTTGGATTTTTGGGGTCCTCAGTGTTCTTCAACTTTATACTTGTTTGGTTTTTCAAATTATTTTGATCTGAGCGTCACTGATGAGTCTTACATGTATGTAGACAAAACGTGCGTCTAATGTATAGAATTATAAGGCTGGTACGTTTTATAACTAAATATTAATGAAACAATCGTTTACCAAGGGTAAATTGATAAAAGCATAACAGAAGTACCAACCAAAACGAGATAATCATATTACCTTATCTAGCGTCCATTTAAGTCGTTCCTCCTTATAACCATGTTGAAAAAGATGATATGTAAGAAACGCGCCGTGCTAATATAGTTCCTTTGATATGAACATGTATAACATGAAATACATAAGCGTCGCCCGATGGGAACGGTACTAGTATTATGTTGCTGTTAAGAATGCAACATCGACGATTGGAAAGAGGAAATCATCACGTCTGTCATATTACCTAGTTTGTAGTCGTCAATATTCGCTATATAACAACATGTTGACCTTTTTGTCTATATCTTTCTTTATTTGTTTAATTTCAAGTTTGCTGATTTATAAAGTTTTAAATATATGGGATTAGAAGAGCTTCGATATATCAGAAAGTGATATAGCAAAACAAGTGCACAATAAGCTGGCTGTTGATATATAAATATACTCAGCGCAATATATACATGAAATATGTTGTTTGTTTGTAAAAATTTCAACGATATCAGTGTAAGTGTATATGTTTTTGAAGATTCTCACGTAAGACGATTTTCCATGAACTAATACCCACAAAATCCTAGGTTTTCATAAAATGAATAGCTTGATTGCGCATTGTCAAGAATTAACCGAATATAATAAAAAACTAATGTTATCATTATCATTGTCTTGTATTGTGCTGCGATATATATCTTTATCATATATAAAGGAAGATGTGGTATGAGTGCCAATGAGACAACTCTCCATCCAAGTGACAATTTATAAAAGTATACCATTATAAGTCTTCAACACGGAGCGTTGGCTCACACCGAACAGCAAGCTATAAAGGGCCTCAAAATATTGCTAGTGTAAAACCATTCAAACGGGATAACCAACGGTCTAATCTAAATAAAAACACGAAAACCAGAAACAATATGAACCACATCAACAAACCGACAACTACTGAACATCAAATTCCTTACTTAGGACAGGCGCAAACAAATGCAGCGGTTGTAAATAGTTATTTAACCAAAATGTCCAATTGCTTATAATGTTCAGACTCACTAAATGCAATTTGTTTTATTAAACTTTTTATCTCCTTTTCTCCCTTAAACATTTTTGATCAAGATAAAAGATAAAATAATCAATTATTATGTGTACTGAATGTAAAATCTAGGCGTGTATATTTTAATAAATTATTTGAGAGGAGAAATAATGAATGCACTTCATCTTTTCGATTAAAGTTTTGTAACAGTCACTATATGTTTAATTGGAATTGGGGTATTGAACATTGAAAACGTTTTACAAGGCTATATTTTGGTTAGACAAACATGTAAGGTATGTTATGATGATCATTTGAAAATGAAAACGGAATTATAAAATTTTAATCCGTAACTCTATATGATGTTGAAGGTTTCGCCTTCTTCTTATTTTCATTCATTCGAAATATGGTACAGTGATACTATCAGATTATTTTATCAGCCCTAGGTTCAATATCAGCCCAAGAGCCGAATGGCTCAAGGGCTGATATTGACCGAGGGCTGATAATACATGTGATATGAAAAAAGACATGTTATGATCTTTTTATCATATGCTTTAACAATGAAGAAAAATAACAGATTCATCTATTGATCTTTTTGCGTGGTTCCAAATAGAAGTTCAAAGAGTGAAAACTTCACGGACGTCGAACCTCAAATTTAGTACATTTGATATAAAATCTTGCTATCGTATGCTTAACGGAGAAGAAAAATATGGACAAAAAAAATAATTCCACAATATACATAAGGAACACTGTCTGGAAAAGTCAACCTTTTTTAAAGTAACTTTCTAAATTTAAAAAAAATGCATTATTCATGTTTATTTAATAATTTGTTTGTTTTCTTTTTTTTTTTATATATATACTATTTTACACAATATACTTTCCAGTATCCAAATAATTGTTTTGTACACTACTTTGCAATGTTTTCCACTAAAAACGTAACATTGAGGTGTATTTTCCCGAATTTGCCGAGTATCACCGGAATTCCATGCGATAACTTTACTGAAAGGCATGTGATAACAACCGAAGCATGTGATTAACTTTTCATATCAGCCCGCTAAGCACCAATTCGAAAAATATGAAATTTAACATTAATTTAAGGCAATTACCATACAGTAAAAATGATATGTTATAACAATCTGTGGAATGAATATATATGTATATGTAACCGTAAACAATGAATAAACATCAATCTTTTTAACATATACTATATACTATATAGCTATAAAGATTTAGTATTAGTGCCAATGGGACAACTCTCTATTCATGTCTTAATTTGTTAATGTAAATCCATGGGTCAAAGTGCGGCCTTCAACACGAAAACATGACTCAAACCGAACAACAATCTAAAAAGGGTCTCACATATATATATATATATATATATATTACTACTATAAACCATTCAAACAGAAAATCAACAGTATAGTCTACATTAAAAAACGAAAATGGTAGATTGAACCTGGTTTTATAGCTAGCTAAACTTCTTACTTGTATGAGAGTCGCATCAAATTCCATTATTATGACAGCGCAGTGGTAACAAATTTCAGATAAAATTGAATTTTTATCACAGAAAATCTGTTTTAGCACTGTAAATCTTATTCCGGAACAACCTTTTTACAAAATGGGAAATAATGAAAACTTTAAACTCGCCTAAGACAAATTCTCAGTATACAAGATTGTGTGTTTCACCGGTAGACACATTACACAGACAAGGAACATATTTCATCAGGTAAAAAACAAAACTCACAAACAAAGAACTTATTTTACCAGGTAAGGAACATATCTTTTAAATTTGGAACTCAATTTTACAAGGTATAGAAACAAATTCACAAACCAAACACTTATTTCAACATGTAAAATGTGGAACTTCTCTCAGAGAGATTGTAAAGAAAATATATGTGCAAAAAGTTCTAAAAAACATACTTCCTGTGATAGTAGTTTACTGGAACTTTTTCACTTTTTCACAGGCACTCATTTTGGCTCACACATGCACTAAACGAAGATTTTTTTTTTATATTGTTTAAGTTTGCAAAAATAAATGTGATATATTAGCTGTACAGCCTTTACGACTTGTTCTTTCATTTTCAATGATTTATTTACATTCAGCTACAATATCACCTTGACATTTTCCATTCAATATGTTTTACTACGCATGTTTGCCCAGTAGTCATAGACATGAATTATTATTAATATGGTTACTTTATAAATCAACTGTTCACAAAATATTGAATTTTTGAAATACTAAGGCTTTTCTACCTCAGGCATAGATTACCTTAGCTGAATTTGGCAAAACTTTTAGGAATTTTGGTCCTCAATACTCTTCAACTTCGTACTTTATATGAAATATCGTGAGCCTAAATCCATCAATTGGAAATACAACTTTAAAATTTTGATGGATTCAGTCGAGGATTATGCCATGCAATGGGCTAAACGTGAAAAGGAAGACGTAGACACTCTATCCGAATGGATTAAGGCAGTGAGGTCGTTAATACAAATCAGAATTAAGAAACTGAATGGGTCCATCAATGCCCATTCTACGTCAATCTTAAAAGACCCAAATGTTGCTAGACACTTATCCGACCTCCATGATAAATATGTTGTTGTCCCCGCAGACAAAGCCCCAAATAACATCGTTTTTGTCTGTAAAAGTCACTACATTAATTGCTTGATAAACGAATTAGGTATAGACAATTCACTTGGAAACTCAACATATACCCTCACGACACTTACCAGAGAGGAAATCCTGGATAATCATAGGTTTGTTCTTTCTTCCTTTGGTATTTCAACCAAAGATGAAGAACTGGATCTTCCATCACTGTATTGGATATCTAAACTACATAAGTGTCCTTACAAACAACGGTATATTGCTGGGTCTTCCAAGTGCTCCACGAAACCTCTTTCTAAATTATTAACATCTATTTTATCAGCAATCAAAGACGGGCTTCAAAGTTATTGTGAAACTGCCTATTCTAGAGGTGGCGTGAATCAGATGTGGATACTTAAAAATTCCAAAGATCTTTTAGATTACATACAATCTAACTCTCTTTCATCTTGTAACAGTATTAAAACATTTGACTTTTCTACTCTTTACACAGGTATTCCACATTCCAAACTAAAAGACAAATTGAAAGAGTTGGTATTACTTTGCTTCATCAAAAAGAATGGCCAACGTAGAAACAAGTATCTTGTCTTAGGGAGGGATAAATCATACTTTGTAAAGAATCACTCTGATTCAAACAAAAAATTCTCTGAAACCGATATTATCAAGATGCTTGATTTCTTGATTGACAACATATTTGTAACGTTCGGAGGACGTGTTTTTCAACAGACTGTCGGCATCCCAATGGGAACAAATTGTACCCCTCTACTTGCCGACTTGTTTCTTTATTATTCTGAGGCTGACTTCATGCAGGAACTTCTTAGGAAGAAAGATAAGAAGTTAGCAATATCCTTTAACTCTACTTTCCGCTATATAGATGACGTTCTTTCACTAAACAATTCAAAATTTGGTGACTATGTGGAATGCATCTATCCAATCGAATTGGAGATAAAGGATACTACAGATACAGTTAAGTCGGCTTCATATCTTGACTTACATCTAGAAATTGACAATGAGGGTCGTTTGAAAACAAAAGTTAACGACAAAAGAGATGATTTCAGCTTTCCAATTGTGAACTTTCCAGTTCTAATTAGCAACATTGCAGCAGCACCTGCTTACGGGGTATATATCTCCCAATTGATACGAAATTCCCGTGCTTGCATTTCCTATCATGATTTTCTTGATAGAGGGTTACCGCTCACAAGGAAGCTATTAAACCAAGAGTTCCAAATGGTGAAGTTGAAATCATCCCTTCGTAAATTTTACGGACGCCACACGAGTTGGTTGACCGTTATGGAATAACCGTTTCACAAATGATATCGGATATGTTCCTTACGTCGTAACTACAATCCCCTTCCCTTTCATGAATGTGACCTACCGAATTAGACTATTTACCGGATTTGTAATCACATAAGCAACACGACGGGTGCCACATGTGGAGCAGGATCTGCTTACCCTTCCGCAGCACCTGCGATTACCCCTAGTTTTTGGTGGGGTTCGTGTTGTTTATTCTTTAGTTTTCTATGTTGTGTCATGTGTACTATTGCTTTTCTGTTTGTCTTTTTCATTTTTAGCCATGGCGTTGTCAGTTTGTTTTAGATTTATGAGTAGGACTGTTACTTTCGTCCCTCTTTTATTTGGCCTTTTTAACTTTTTTGGATTCGAGCGTCACTGATGAGTCTTTTGTAGACGAAACGCGCGTCTGGCGTATATACAAAATTTAGTCCTGGTATATATGATGAGTTTATTTACAGTGCAAAACTACGTGCACATAGATATGCCTTCTAGTATTTTAAACGGTTTTGTAGGTAACCCAAAACTTGTCATATATTCTATATGCCCTAAACATAAATGCAACGGAAAATTACAACAACACTTCGGCAGAACAATCAGGGATACCTTATCTTCGAATGGCGTAAATTAAATAAAAGTAACCATAAATATACCACATATCTATTGATTCCTTTATAACTAATAGATACATTTAAAATTGTTTGACATAATAGTTCACTTTTCCAAAAGCGCTTGTTGAAATTGCCGAAATCATCTGACATGTACGACCAGTAACATTATACTCGAATCCGTAGCAATCGTGATTTAGAGTGCACATTCTGGCACAGTTTAATCGGGAAAGCATTAAAAGAGCCTTGATAGAAAAGTGGGTACTTTCGTGTTCCTCCAGTGTATACTTAACATCAAATAAATCATTTCCTGCAAATAAAAATATTCAATTAGCTTCAGTGAAAATAGGCAAGATGGTGAAAATAAAACTTGTTTTTAACCTAGAGACTTACAGTTTCTTTCATTAAGTTTTTTTTTCTGAATACTATACAAATGATTTTGATATTTACGGATCAAATGTTACTGCAAAATCTGAGCTTTTTGACTATAACTATCTCTATAGAGATGCTCAAAACTAAAAAAAAATCCAAAATATCATTCAATTTAAAAAAAAAAAAAAAAATAATTAAGTAAGAGATTGCAACATGCTTGTTGTCAGGGTTTTGTCACCAGATTATGTTTTATGGATGAAAATCGTTTTGTTTTTGTTAAATAATTTGTTGGCTATTGATTGATTTCTTTTTTTGATTTTTCCTTGTTTCCAATTTTATGTTTTATAGATGTGTCAATGATTATTACGACAATTGTTTGTAATTATCCTCTGTATATGTCATTGCTGTTTATGGAAACAAATATGATTGGTTATTTTTTTTTTTGATTACTATGTAAAATGTGTATAGTAACGTTTTAATGTATGTATGTATCGTCCTTTCATTACTACACAACTCGAAAAAACGTGCAGAGGGCTTCAAACATAGATGTCTGTAATGCAATTATACGAAACAGTCATACAGTCTATGTAGACGTTGCAGAAATATTTATAGACAAATTAACTTACTCTCTGTACAGTCAGTTCCTTGGTATGCCGGATAGCAATTACAAGTGTATCCATTTATCACATCTAAACATGTACCACCATTCTGACACGGATTGGAACCGCATTCATCAAAATCTAAAAGTTACATTTTAAAATTGTACAGAATAAGAATAGTTATTATTTAAGAATTGAATGCTCTTTTTTGTAAATTTATTGGGGTGTAAAAGCGTTGACCGAAGTACATTTTGTATGAAGCGCCGAAAACACGCCTTTTATCAAGTTTTTATTTTATTTACCTGTGTACTTTATTGTGGGAATTCGTGTCATCATGAATAAGAAGTTTTATTGAGTGATACAACTGTTTAAGGAATAACACATGATGTGCAGTTAGCCAATCTGAATATATATTGTAATGAAACATACATATAATGTAATAATTGATACATAACTGATGAAAAACTTTTATTATTATATCTTTCATGTAAATTACACATTGTCTTAGTAAATTTCGAACTACAAGTCATGAATTTGTGTTCTTTCATTTTAATTAAGGTAGTTCCATTAAATGAACGATTACTGTCACATTCTTTTTTTGAAACGTGAGATCCATATTAGAATAGATTTGAACTCTAATGAAAAACTAAGGATCTTCTTATCCCAGGAATAGATTACCATAGCCGTATTTGGCACAACTTTTGGGAATTTTGGGCCCTTCTTGCTATTTAATTTAGTACGTGTTTGGCTTAATAACTATTTTGATCTAAGCGTCACTGATGAGTCTTACTATTTACACCACTGGGTCGATGCCACTGCTGGTGGACGTTACGTCCCCGAGAGTATCATCAGCCCAGAAGTCAGCACTTCGGTGTTGACATGAATATCAATTATATGGTCATTTTTAAAACTTTCGATAACTTTGAATTTTTCAAAAAAATGAAGGATTTTATCATCCCAGGAATAGATTACCTTAGCCGTATTTGGCACAACTTTTTGGAATTTTGTACTTGTTTGTACTTGTTTGGCTTAATAACTATTTTGATTTGAGCGTCACTGATGAGTCTTATGAAGACGAAACGAGCGTCTTGCGTTTTAAATTATAATCCTGGTACCTTTGATAACTATCAATATTTTAAAATTGTTTAAGGAAAATATTAACGTGATGCATTTATGTTTTTTTTTTCTCAAAAAATTCAACTTCATTAAAAATAAAGATAATTATTACTCAAATCATACTTGAATTATCAAATATCACATGTATCTAAATCCAATTGAAAAACTAGGCATAAAACTACAATGTTTCATTTTAGAATTGAGTAGAACATTTTTTTAGAATGCATGGCATCAAAACTCACATTAATAATGTATCTCAGGTAATAAACTTACTTTCTTCACAGTTATTTCCCGTGTATCCCGAATCACAAGTACAAATGTGTCCATTGATTCCATCTGTACACACTCCGCCATGTTGACATGGATTTGAAGCGCATTCATCAATATCTGAAAATACCATTATGAACATTAGTTTAAATAATGATAAAAATGAAAAACGGACTTATAAAATATCCCTTAGATTTTTTTACTACCTAGATATTTCAGCACCTCAACATTGATATACATTTTAAAAAAATCAAATATTTTCAACATGGGTCATAAAAAACACACAAACGATAGCAATATGCACATGATGCAGCAACATTGTTACTGTTAAGTAAAATGTAAAAATATATAATAATTTTAACGAATAATTTCATGTTCTAATGATATGCTCATATGCACTTGTCTCAGAACTGTTTTCCTATGTACCTTAATATAACACAAGGTACTAAACTAGAATTTTGAAAAATGTCACCCGGTTGCGAAAATCAATTATATGCCGATTTCTCGGTTGTCAACCCTACTAAAAGTTGATATGCCGTAAATCTAAATTGATTTTTCTACATAATGGTGCATACATGTAATACGCATTCTTTTGTTGTTTGAATCATCTGTAGCAGGCTGCCCAAGTTTATCAACCCTAATTATTTCGTATTATTATACCAACTTGGAAACACACCACTCGCAGTAAATAAATAATTTTAAAAAGAATAAAAAAAAAATAAAAAAATATAAATCAATTGTTTTAAAAAAAAAAAAGCAATTGTAAACGGTCTTCCCCCCTTTGAAAAATGATTGATGGGGGGGGGGGGGTTTGTTTGTGTATGGGGTCTATATTATTGTGTTACTGGAGAAGTTTCATGTTTAGTTTGGGACGTTTTTATTTTATTTCAGGTCCAGCGCGCGCGCCAGATTCAGGAGACATCACGTGACGGGGGTTTATAATAACGAAAACTTAGTATTTTTATATCTTTTCAGGTGGGGACGTTGAACAGACACCATGTATAGAGAGGGAATGTACACAATGTAATTTCTTTAGTCATTGTAGGAAATTGACATTTTGATCACAGTTCAACAGCAGTGCATGCTTTGGATTTAATTGATCCGGTGAAACTTTAAACACATTTTAGGATTATTTTCTGATAATGTACATTTTTCAGCACCAGTTTGTAACACAGATAAGTATTTCAATCTAGGAGCGGACATTTTATTGTAGGATTTCACTGAGATTTACGGACCTAGCAAGCGATTTTTACGGCTTTGCTATTTTTTTACTCTAGGGAAAGTCTTGAGAGATATCTGCACCACGTTGTTTTATGAACCTTTAGTACATGTATGCCCTGATGACTGCAAATCGTGGGGTCGATTGGACTTGTAGTTTCCGAGTATAACTGATAACAAGGATGTGGATTTTTTTTTCAGAAGAGATGTAAGAACAATATTAAAATACAATTCTTCAAAGAACAATGGAAGGTCTTTCCACCTCGATAATAAGAATGAAATTAAAAAACGATGTTAGAAAATGTCACTCCTTGTTGATGTAATTTGGTTCTTCAAATTGATATAAAAATATAAGATTAATAGGTATATGCAGAAGACTTAATTGTTTTATTATGAACAGAAAATAATTTTTAGCAAAGGTTAAAATCTAGAACGTCAAATTGACCTTTGACCTTGACCTCAATTTCAAAGTCATAGGTCACAGGTTAGTGATCTCAAATCAAAAGACCCCAGGTCAATCATTTGTATGGTTGTGGAGAAATACATAAGGGGATAAAACTCCTATAAGGGTTAACCAAAACACTTCGACTGAAATAGATTGAAGTTGAGCCTTTGTGTAAACAGTAATTTGGCAAACAAATCATATTATTAACTGTAACAGTTTCTTTTGAATAACGATAACAAGCAAAATTCAAAATGTATAACATGACCTTGACCTTCGACCTTGATCTCAATTTCAAGGTCATAGGTCAGTGAACTCAAAACGGAAGGTCGGAGATCAATCACTTGTATGGTTGTGGAGAAATACTGATTTGAAATACATAAGAGGAGAAAACTCCTATAAGGGTTAACCAAAACACTTTGACTGAAATAGGTTGAAGTTGCCCCTTATTGTAAACAGTTATTTGGAAAACAGAACATATCATTTACTGTCACAGTGTCTGTGGAATAACGATAACAAGCAAAATTCAAAATTTAAACATGACCTTGACCTTTGACCTTGACCTCAATTTTCTTCAAATGGACCAAGGACTTCATATCAAAAGACTGTAGGGCTCTACGACTTATACTGTATGAATTTATCCAACACATCGCTTAGCTAAAAATTTTAAAGGGAAATAACACCCCTAAGATGTCTTCCGATCACTCAAGTCAAAATAAACCAAATCATTCTCAAGAGTAGACGAACAATTTGGTGAACAGTTTGCTAAAATCTTTTACTGTTTTAGACATAAAGCGATAACAAGAAAAAGGAGATTCGATATGTTGTAAGACAAAAAAGCATTTCAGACGGCAGAAGAAAAACAAAAATCAGAAGAAAAACAAAAGGTCTTCCCATGAAAAGTGGAAAGACCTAAAAATGTTTTTGTCTGAATAGAACTCACGACCCCTCTACCAAGTGGCATTTGCGATATGTCTTATAAGTAACGAGTTTCTATTTTTACTTTTCCAATTACATTCATGTCATTAACACTCTCTCTCTGGAATTTGAATATGAAATGAGATAAGGTCAGATAACTCCTAAAAACAGTAAGACCTTCCAATAAAATTTGACCAATTGATCACCGAGATATATAAAGAGCGTTGGAAGAAGATACCTTTTACTACGAGTTGCATGTTTTAAATCGAGTGCAGGTAGATGAAATACTCTCGGTTAACATACTTAGATAGGCCTGCTATGAATGTATGAGTGTTATATACCATTGTGTAGATAAATCAATGAAAACGGCGTAACAAGTTTTAGTAAGGTTGACAACGGAAAAAATCGAAATGAAACACATTTTCGCGACCGGTTGACACTTTTCAAAATGCAAGTTAAGTACCTTGTGTTATGAATTGGTATTGATGGAATTTATTTCTGAAACAAATGCCTTCTTTATTTACACCTGAGGTATCTTCAAATAAGCAGCACATCGTTCAGTCAGATATCATAAAGACCATATTTAATCGCTAAAGTTGTGTGATTTGTTATTTATTGTTTGACCTGTTCTGTCTTTCTTTACTATATACGTGTATTTGTCTCTTTTATTTCCCTCTATTTGCATTTTTTTTGTATACTATCTATTTGTTTTACCCATTTCTGCTTTAATTTATTTGTGAGTTCAGATTTGGCAGATTATCATATAAATATCATACAATAATTTTAAAGTTTTGCAGTTCCAAATTATTGCAAATTATTAGACAGCAAATTGAGGTTTTACATGCTCATTTAATATATGCCAAAAGAAACTGCAATAATGTTTAAACTGTTATAACGTTTTCAAAAATAATTATTTTTTCAAGTCAATTGATTACCTGTCAATCAATTAATAGGTAATTATTTAATCAATAAAGTAATTAATTTACTAATCAATTACTATCCACAATGGCATGTGTGCATTGAATATTGTTTTTTCTTTAATTATTTTAAATAATGTTGATCTAATAACTGCAAAATTAGGTTAAGCTAAGAGTCCATTCAAGTTAAAATGGTTTACCTGAACATGTGTAATAAACTGTCATATATTTAAAATCACCAACACATGGGTCCACACCAATGTCACCTGGCCGAATAGAGCACATCTGTTTGTTCTCACAATGTTGTTTAACCCAATTTGTTGAGTCAATGATGCATGGAAAACCATTGGTGTATGGTGCATGGTAACTAGTGCATGTTGTTCCATCATGTCTGCCATAGCTAGAACTAGTTATTGTCATTACTGAATATAAATCACATGATACCGTGTCTGTATCAAAATGACATATAATTTGTTCAAGGCCTACAAACCAAATTTACAAATTATTTTCTTTAACATTATCTAAATTTAATTGGGGTTATATAACTAGTGTCTTGTTTTACTGTAGATAATTAAGTACATGTACCATTGGTTCTGTGATTTTAGATAATATAAAAAAGACGATGTGGTATGATTGTGAATGAGACAACTCTCCACAAGAGACCAAATGACACAGAAATCAACAACTTTAGTTCAACGTATGGCCTTTAACAAAGAACAAGGTCCATATCGCATGTTTTCCTGTGGTAGATGGGTTCCTTTCTTCTCACTAACAATCAAAAAATTCAAACAAGTGTACATTCATACTTACAAACATTAAATGCGTGGTAACGAGCAGTAAGTTAGATGAGGTATAATCGTGAAATATAAAATTTACATACTTGACTTTCGTTCATTTTCGTAATAAACATAACTGCAAAATGTAACGCTTAAAGCTTTGATTTATTTTTATTATAAATTTTAATTGCAATGAACAATTGACGAAACACGTCAGATTACTAGCTGGAAGCTCAAACGTGTAAAACATTATAAAATATTTCAGACATGGCTGGTGAAAGAGTAAATGTTGATATATGCTTTTAACGTAAACAGAAGTATCAGTTTATCAATATTATCATTTACTATCCATAACCACTAGCATTTACATCTTATTCAAAAAATAAAATAGGAAGATGGTGTATGATGCCAATATACGATGATGACAAGTATCAATCAGAGTTCTTATGGAAAATATATAAGAAATATATGTATGTGATCACCAGGCAGTCTTTAAAAACAAAAAACATATCATTTTCCTTTTTTGAAATAGACAGAAATAATCTATCCCTTGCGTGTTTACAATTGTACGTGTACGATCATTTCCTTTAAGAACTTGTGTAAAACTCATCAATCTTCTGTAGAAAATCTGAGATTTCATGGTGCTTGATATGAACAATATAAATTAGTTTGTCCATCGAACAGTGGAAAGAGGGTTTGTGCATACGAAACACATATAAGACTTCTATTATCGATATGTGGCGGAGTTAATTTGTCATTCGTGACGTGAACTTCACTTGGATTTAATGCGACCGTCATACAATTGAGAGGTTTAGTTAGCTATACAACCCGGTTCAATCCGCCATTTTCTACACAAAAAATGCCTTAACCAAGTCGGAATCCAATCGTTTAATGTGTTTGGGCTTTTGTTGTTGCCATTTGATTAGAGCCTTTCCGTTTTCAATTTTCCTAGAAGTTCAGCATTAACTGTATTCAATCGCCTAGTTTAAATAAAAAGCGAAATTACCACAGGAGCCCAAAATGCGCAAAATGTCTGTACTATCGTACATTCTGTTTTAGTCAAATAATCAGATGACTCAGTATAAGAGTTATTGACATTTATTGACGTGTTTTATCTTGTGTACAAGTGTTTGTATGTTATTTTGAAAGCTATAATGGGAAAGCAGATAGAGTGAACGGGACAAATGGTCAGCTGTTTAATATTTTCTATAAAACCATAGCTTAAAACAGCCATTGGATGTATCCTTATTGAATTTACTACCATTAAATGAAATTTTTCAGTAATTTCAATAGTTTTCGAGTTTTTGCCTTCAATCATATCAATGGCGTTAACTGTTGTAAAAACTGTCAACATACAAATAGTCAGCAATACAAGATCTACCACTATAGTAAAAAGTCCACAAACATGGTTTTATTCCTATGGGAACGTTTGCTCTTTAAATAATTTTAACTACTTTTTTAAGTTATTGCTATTAGAGACACAATGTTACAAGAGTTGTTGCCCCTAAATGACGAATTTAAGGAAATTCAAGCATGTCTGAAAACATTATCATTTTTCTTTAAAAAATAATAATCTTACCTGCAACAAAGAGAACATAACAGAGGAAAGTGATAAAAACAAGTTTTTTTTTTCATTTGGTAGCTAGCTACATTTACCAGTTTGTCGTTAAAATCTCCTTTTATACTTTTTCAATCAAACTTATCATCATTTACGGCAGAGTTAATTGAACTTTTTTTTCAATTTTGTCCGTGTATCATGTTCCTTTTGTTGGTACGTAGAACGTTAAATTCAATTCATTCTTATTGTTCATTGTTCTTCATTGAATCCAAACCTCAACTACAAGACTGAAAATAGTTTTTTTTTCAAATTTTAAAAGTCTTGTTCAGTCCTGAAACTGTTTGGAATGTCGCTGTACTGCCTGCAGATAATTCTTGAGCTAAGTTGTGTTATGTTGCATTTGATTGCTCTGGCCAAGCATGTTTTACTTCATTCTAAATTTGTTCTTTAATTGTTATTGCATGCTATGTTTATGAGATTCAACTTTGTAGTACAGTTTCTTTTATATGTGAAATTAGATGGGATTCATTTTATGCAGTCAACGATTACACTTTTACACTTAAAGCAGCAATTACTGGCGAAACTTAGGGTCCCACGGAACTCTTCATGAATGAGACTGTTAAGTATATATAAATGTTTCTATTGAGTTCTTAATGACAGAAATAATATATCATTCTCAATAACTTGTTAAATTCCTCGAGGCTTCGCCAAATCAACCCCACTACAAAGAGGCCCTCAGACCCCTGTAAAGTTTCGGGCGTACTCGTAGAAATGGCTTAGCTACGCCACTGGTCATATTTTGTAAAAGTAAACCATTATCGGTCAAAATATGAAATTCAACAAGGAGCCTTGTCTCACACCGAACTACAAGCTATGAAGGGCATAGAAATTACTAGTGTAAAATCCATCAAACAGGAAAACCAACGGTTTAATCTCTATAAAAACAACAAACGAGACAAACAAATATACAATAGAAGCCTTGTTTTATTTTACTTTTTTTTATATAAAATTATGTCAAAACTTTTCAAAAGAAAAGTAATCATATTCATGTATGGTAACTACATAATTCTCACATGATTTGTATCGAAACAATCAGGAAACTTTTTTTTTTAAGGATTAGGAATAAATGACAAAAATTCCGAAAAAAGTAGTTCCACTTTTTTGTAGAGGTTGTAATAATGATGTTAATTTCATAATAAAGACAAATACAGGTGCTGTCAGAAAAAATAAAAAAAATATTAGGAAAGTTGCAAAAAATTAGATATAGTGCATAATCTAGCAAATTAGAAAAATACTCACCATACACTGTGATTTTGTCTCGTTGATGAAATAGAAACAGTAATAAGATATACTTCAGTCGTCCGTACATAGTTGTCTTATATGTAAGACACAGACCTTAAATCCGCTTTTAGTCCGGTTGATTCTTAGATGCAATGAGCTTATAAATAAAGACTTTTTAACGTATCCTTTACGTAGACAATTCTAACCATGCAATTAAAAAATCGAACTTATGACAATAACTTTTATTAACATATTTACATTTGTTAATAGATACTTCCAATACCGGTACCTTATCCCGGCCTCGTTAACATTAGTATAGAACATCTATTCTGGTTATTTATGTTAGTACACAAATTTTCATTAATCCGGATATAATTCATATCTTTACCTGAATGATTAAAACACATTTTCAAGTAGTCAGCATTTATTTGTTTTCCAGGAATTTAATTTAATGAAAACTTTCAAATTACTTTGAATACATGAACCATGCACGATGCACAATATCACACTAGCTGTTGGTGAACTATAAAGACACAAAGTCGATATCTCATTTGGATAAATTATTAATGTTTGTCAATAGTGTTTCAGTAATAGTGTAATGGTTTATCTCAATTGCATAATTTTCCAAATCCATGGTTATTTAAAGAATTTCAATAGCGCTTGCTTTCGATTTTTACATTAATAAAAGAAGTTTTAATGGAACTTATATGTTTGTATTTCTTAGTTTATAATTTTACATGTAAATCGATAAATAAAAACAAAATCGCATTTTAAAGATATGATCAAATGGTAAAACCATTATGTTTAGATGGATTAAGTGTTGATAAGGGATGTGTATACATTTGTTTTGAACAATTTGATTATATGCAAAATCTATTTTCTAATGTTTTAGAAAATTTAAAAAAAAGGAGAATATTACAAATCAATCTGAGTTTAGGGATCTATATGTACTACAAAACAAGTTCAAACTTTCAAATATGCATGGAATCAAATGTACAGTAGTTGTAGTCTGTTTATGTAGTTCGTACGTTTCTCTATTTTATATAGACAAGTACACACCCGTGATATCGCGGGTCCGTGACTTAATTGAAGTATATAACTATGCCTAAGCCTTATTTTAGTAATTGGTATTGTCATCTGATAAAGTCATGTCGATTATAAGATACAGTTTTCTCTGCTTTCAAATCTTTCTGTTTGAACCCGTCGACCTGGAACTTATCAATAATTGGTAATATTAATTATTTGGAAAACAAAAGGTCCTGGCTATCCAGGAATGAAGTATTTTTTAATCAACAGCACTGTCCTATATTAGTTATATTAGAAAGTCTTGCTGATTGCTGAATAAAACTAAAATAGGGAACAATTTGACAATGATTGAATTTAGTAGTGTCAGCCCTTTGATTATGACCCGTGTATATAGCAAAATCCCAAATACACCGTTTGGTGGTGCGCCTGTCAAATGCAGAATGTACAGATAAGGTAATAGCTAACAGGTGAATATACTATTGGTATCGGTATCGGATTCGACTTGAAACTTGTTAATTATTGGCAATATTAATTATGTGGAAAACAAAAGGGTCTGGAGTGGTGTAATTTTTAATCTATACCATTGTCCTATATAAGTTATATATAGAGTTGAATTCTTTGATTTGTCGTTTTTACCCAATGACGACTGACAAATTGGACGTCGCAATTTTAGTATTATAGATTAGACCGTTGGTTTTCCCATTTAAATGGTTTTACATGACTAATTTTTGGGGCCCTTTATATATTGCTGTTCCGTGTGAGCCAAGGCTCCGTGTTGAAAGCCGTACCTTGACCTATAACGGTTTACTTTTATAAATTGTTATTTGGATGTAGAGTTGTCTCATTGGCACTCATACCACATCGTCCTATATTTATGGAACATGAGTCTGTGTGTTAAACAACCAATCATATGTATATTTTTTGTTTATGTCTTTGATACTAATTTTACATATTATTAGCATTTGACAATGTAAAATGGATACGTCAATAATAGAAAGCAGTTGGAGATTCTATTTTTGTCTAATTTCAGAAATCAGTTGACATGGAGAAACATTTGAAAGTTTTACATATTAAGTTGTGGGTAAAAACTACTTCCGTATTTCTACTTTGAATAATGATATTGTGTTTCGGAAAGACATCCGTGTTTTATAATAAACATTTTTTTTAAAGAAAATGGTTGATTGAAAATAAACATGAGGTATGAATATTGAACAGCAGGTTTACAACATTATTAGCAATGTGTTTGTAAAAACACAATGTATCTATGAATACAAAGATTGATATTCTTCGGAAAAGGCGAGGTTCGCCAAATTAATCTTCGATAATAAAAACATTGTGTTTTCCTACAATTTCAATCTAACACAATAAATAACATTTTCTAATTTCATTGTGTATATTAAGGCTAAATAAAGGCAATTGTAGTATACTGCCGTTAAATAGTCAAAAATCAATTAATCCGGATCACAAACCAAAACCCAGGGAATACATACACTGTAAGCGGACAACAACGGAATATAAGACACAATGAACTGCTACAAACACATACGCAAGCATACATATATATATTTATCCTGCAATTGGGTGTTCTACTATACAGATAAGTCCTAAAGATATCGCTATGCTGTATCTGTATACTATACAGATATCGCTTAAAAACTCCGCCCACTGCCGGACTGAATATATATGAACCTGCGTGACCTCAGAATGTGTATTGTCGCATTCCAATTACGTATCAATTGCAAATTAACGATTTCTTTTATACGTTCTGTTTGTTTTCAAACATTTCTTTTGAGCAATAAGAATCACATCAATTTTCTGATAACATACACACATGAACAACAGTCTTTTCTACAATGACAACTATCGATTTCAAAACTTGAATGTGTATGAATGTGCAACAAAAACAACCATGTCAATTTCAGCATGCATGTTTAGTACATGTCGAGTCTGAAGCGTAAGACAACTCGTACACTCCTGTTTCAAATTGGACACTGTTTTGTTACTTGTTTTTACTTTTGAAATTACTTGTAATGTTAAAATAGATAATAATTGAGCGATGTCTTTAAATATCAGCTGTATTTGTAATCGACTCGAAACAGGTGTAATAGCTCGCTAAAAGCTCGCATACACCTTGTTTCCTAGCCTCGTACAAATACAGCTGATATTTAAAGACACTAAACAGTTATTGTCTATATATAGACAACCATTAACCATATTCATGATATTCTTATTTTAACTTTTGGTGGTCATTATCAAATTTTCTAATAAATGTATACATAAACATGTTTAACCCCGCCGCAATTTTTCTCCTGTCCCACGTCAGGAGCCTATGGCCTTTGTTAGTCTGGTATGATTTTAAATTTTAGTGTTTTTGTGTATAATTTAGAGTTTAGTATGACATCCATTATCACTGAACTAGTATACATATTTTTAAGGGGCCAGCTGAAGGACGACTCCGGTTGCGGGAGTTTCTCGCTACATTGAGGACCCATTGGTGGCCTTCGGCTGTTTTCTGCTCTATGGTCGGGTTGTTGTTGCCTTGACACATTCCCCATTTTCTTTCTCAATTTTATTAGTAGATTTCTTTTTAAATTGTCCTGAATATAACATCATAAAAAATAATAAAATTATGAATGTTTGTTCAGTTGATATCTTAATTTCGTCAACTGATACAATTGAGAACGGAAATACGTCAGATCGACAACAATCCGAACGAAAATCCGACGGATACCAACGGGTCTTCAACTAGGCTTAATGTTGGAGATATAGACGTATGGAGAACATTGCATTAGATTTAATCCAATTCCATAACTTGCAAACTGTAAACAAATAATTCTATAAAAATATTCTATTATTGTATAGTATAAAGTGTTTGTAAAAATGATGATTCGAAAAAGGAAAAAATGTTACACAAATGTTTCGTTATTTGTTTGAGTAACATTTGATATATGTATTTGTTTTTATAACGATTTGATTAGCGCATAGTATCAATCTGTTATCTAATAGTATTAGTTGATTGCGAAGATCTGAACTTATAAAAGTATATTAACTCGCGATACCTGGGAAATATTCAAACATATGATTGATAATCCCACCTTTATTCTTTAAACATATTTGTCATTTGATATCACATCAATATTACACTTAATAGATAGCAGTTTCCTTCTTCCTGGATTCTTCTTTTTTGAAAATTTATTGCAAGAATTTGAACAGCTACAGAAAATCCTAACACATAGTGATCCTCAATTGATTAATCAGGGATTGATTTAAAATGCACATCCCATGTTTAGGTACACTTAACAGTATTTCGCAGTGTTTTTCAGAGGACCCAAAAGAAAAATGTAAGACAGAGAGAGCAACGTTTAATAAGTTTGATGTGAAGCAGATTTGAGGAATTCTTGGATATCAATGTTCCTTTACTTTGAAATATATATTTGGGTCCTTACTGCTTTGCGTAGAATGTAACTGGTGTGTGGAAAAAGCTAGAACAGTAAATTTCGGAAACATTTTATTATATATTTTTTTAATTGTAGTTTGATTTATTTGAGAAGTTATGATTTCACAAAGAAATTTTGGGACAATTGATGGGACAGTTGACACAAAACTGATTTTTTTTGTCCTTACGTTTTTATTCATTTCAAATCAACTAATGCTATCTACATTAGGTAGACACATTTCCAAAACAATTACCCACACACATGTGTAACACCTAAACAGTTACTTGTATATTCAAATTTCACACACAGGATGTCTGTGAAATGCAATTCTCATCTTTTTTTATATAGGACGAAAAAAGGCAAAAACGACATTTACAAACGCAACGTAGTAAATAAAACCATGCGTTCATTAAACCTTCAATACTATTACAGTATAACCTGTCTAATCCAACACTATAGATTTCCAACATCCTGGGTCCCAGTGTGTCGGATAACACAGGTTACAATGTATACCCTTTTGTTCTCTCCATGACTAGAGTTATTGTCTGTGTAAGATTGATAACAAATGGAAAAGTCGTTGCTTGAATACGTTTGATGAAAGTTATGAACTTTATTCTTTAGTTTTCTATGTTGTGTTATGTGAACTATTGTTTATCTGTTTGTCCTTTTCATTTTTAGTAATGGCGTTGTCAGTTTATTGTCGATTTATGAGTTTGACTGTCCCTCTGGTATCTTTCGTCCCTCTTTTATGAAATTAAATGTATGTATGTTTAATACATGCACTGGAAATCTTTATGTTTAAACTTAAACAACGACTAATTCAGTTTTATTGTACTAGCGTAAGATAGAAAAAAAAAGCATCTATGGTATCAGAGAAAAATTAGCTCCCATTAAAAAAGCAAGAAATCGGATTTTTTGTTTGATAAAAGATTTTTTTATTTTTTATTTTTGATAATTGTTGAATGCAGTCGTACATTGCGTACGTAAACTTTAATATTGTTATTAATAAAGTATTCTTAAAAAAAACATCAACATGTTTGCTTCATTCAAAATTAGGATGTTATCGTTAATCCGATTTATAGTTTTATATTATTCTTTTGATAAAGAGTCATCACTTCATTTACTTATTTCAATGGATTCAATGGATACGTTCCAAAAAAATCATGTAAAGGCAATATCAATCAGTTAACATGACAATATGCAACAGGAAGAAACAATAGGGCTTCACCCCCTATGGATACTAACCCTCTATGGATCCGTATGGGGTCAGTAGCTAACATTATAACTTATAAGGTCGTCCAGGATGACGGTGGCAGAAAATCGAACTACTACTTTAATAGTCATGGATTTTTTTTAAAAAACATTTAAAACAGAGCATCATGTGTTAAGCTGAGTCAAAATGTTCTACTAAATACACATGATACAAGAGGCTTAGTAAAGTATGGACAGCTGTCGGTTAAATTCTGCTGCTTTATGATAAATGAATAAAAAGCATAACCAACACCATTAACATTTTTACTCAGTTTCATCATAATATTTGAGTAGAATCATTAGTGTTTCGGATTGATCAGTTAGTATTGGAAGTTGTGACATTATTGAAGGAAGTTACAATTTTCACTGCATAAGGTAATATAGCCTGTCAATACTCATTGGTGTTGAACATGTTGAAAGACATAATAAATGTTTCGCATTATAATCTTTCTTTTATTGTGTTTTACATCTGTAAAATATAGTAAAAGATCAAAAGATAGATGAGAAAAATGTCTTTTTTAAGGATTATCATTATCCACTGTGATAAACTAAGAAATATTTTGCCATTGAAGTCAATGCAGCACTGTTTAGTAAATTGTCATCAATTAACTATGGTGGTGATGTGAACAAAGTTATTGCATCTACTGAACATTCTGAACGTCGATTTAACAGATCTTGAATTTACCTCTATGGATGCGTTTGGAAAGTGAGTGTAAGACTGAAATAAGTTAAAAGTTTATTGTTTGGTTTTTTGACATCTGTTGTTTACATGGGTGGCATAGCCTTGACGTCTATCCTTTTAACAGCTTTCAGAAATGCGGTATGGATGCAAGACATAGTTTTTATATCTATATATATGTTGACTTGTCATGAGAAACTTCGAATGCGAGTAGCCAGGATAAAGCTTATATTTTTTTCCGACTTATATTTTGTAATTACCTCACTCTTATAGGTTTTTTCTTCAATTTTGGATGTAGCGATCGAGTCCAAAATAACGCAGTCGACTGCTTTTGAAATACTATAATTACTGTTATAGTGTAAATGTTGTATATACATTCTTAAATTATGTATAAATGTGCACTATAAATCTTACATATTTCAATAAAGTTTACTATTATCTTGAAATAAACAAGTGTACAATAGGTAAAAAGAACTATAAATGGCAAAATAAACAATCATCAAAGAGTGAAAAAAACGAAATACGTTTCGAAACTTTATAAACTAAATCTTACTGTTGTGTGCGGTTATGGATATGTTTGTGCCTTGATTATAGTCAGTCCGCAGACTGGATTTATTATTCAATATAAAATAATAAGTTACTTGCAAATTGTATCGCTACTCATCATGATTCGTATATTTTACTTTAGATAGTGACATTATAACCTACGATCGCCTTAGTTACCTCCAATTTTGTCTATAACAAACTAATATTATTAGTACAAACTAACTCTTATTCTCTACTTAAGGTAGCACAATACAAAGATTTTTCATCCCCAATCAGACATCTTTAAACTGATGTAATTCCACTCATCTTTCTTTAAATCTTATAAATGAGGTACCAAAAGAAAGAAGAAGGATTAATCTTTCAAAGTGTGATAATTTCATTATGACATAATTATTACATCATTAATTGTTATGTAATTAGTTGCCATATTGTGATGTCTATACTTGAATGAATTTAGCTTCTTTGTTATTCATAGCATGCCAAAATATTTTATAGATTCTTGCACAACACAGTTTGACCTCCAAAACTGTGTCTCAGATTTTTCCTATTGTATTTCATTCTCTCATAAATCTTCAATGAAGTTTGCAACATCAATTCATAAGAGATCACTAAATTAAATTGGGTATAAAATTTGTTCTATTGATGTTTTTGGAAATCTGAGACACAGTTTTGGAGGTCAAGCTGTGTTGTACAAGAATATATAAAATATTTTGGAATGCTATGAAGAACAAAGAAGTTAAAATCATTCAAGTGTGGACATCACAATATAGCAACTAATTACATAATAATTAATTATGTAATAATTATGTCATAATGAAATTATTCCAATTTGAAAGTGTTATCTTTCTTCTTTCTTTTGGTACCTCATTTATAAAATATAAAGAAGAATGAAATGAATTACATCAGTTTAAAGTTGTCTGATTGGGAGTGAAGAAATCTTTGTATTGTGCTACCTTAATGACATACGATAATATGCATAAAATACATATATCGATTTGAATCATCCTTCTTAATTTTTAAATTCAATCTGTTACAATCTTTTTCTAAAAATATATAAAACTTGAGATAATATTCTCAAATACCTTTCTAACAAAACGTTTTTTACAAGGCTTGTGATTGTCTTCGTCAGCATAAATGCACTAGTACATGTATCATCATTCGATTAAAGAGTACCACAGCTAAAGGTAGAACTTTGAAATAATATCTCGTCAAGTATAGACGTTAATGAATTGCTCTTAATGTAAGTAAATATATGTAGTATATCCTACCATGCATACTAGTAAATGCACGAGATTTTTCACTACAAAATGAATAAACAGGAATGATTAGTTTTTATCGTCTGTTGAAATAAATGTTCTTATTTAAACGTCACACATACTAACATAATACATGTACTTTTGAGCGTTTCAGTAGCATGAGTCTAGACAACTCTTACAAACCGAACGAAAGAAGATGAAAACACTTGTGTCTACATTTTACATTACATTCTAAGATAACTTTTTTGTAAAAATTATGGAAGTTGGGAATGTGTCAAAGAGACAATAACCCGACAACAATGACATTGTTAGTTTTTTCAACTTTATAGTTTGAATGTTCCTTTGGTGTCCTTCGCCTCCCTTCTAATGTATCTTTCCACTTTTGTAAGATTGTGTTGATGGGAGAGCTGTAGTAGTCTTTTCAATTGATAGGCATCACTCAAAATTTATCCCATAATTTTCGACAGAACAAAATACCTGTACGAATATGACTGTATTTTGTTTATTTGATGTGTTTACGCTTTTTACTTTTCAATTTAATCAAAATTTCTGTTTTTTAAGTTTTCTTGGAATTCGGTATTTAATATTATTTTACTTTTGATTTCTTGTATAAATGTATGTCTATCAAGTAACTTTTGTGTTGTTTTATCGCTCTCGCTTTGAAATATACATATGTCCCAACCATCGACTTTTCTTCATCCTTACAAAAATAAAGATACTTCGGAGAGAATCCTCAAAGCTTAGCATGCTTATCATGATCAAAACGTAGACATTTTTTACAAAACTGTATGTTCATACAAAAGGCACCTTCCTCGTCATCAGTCAGTTATCTATAACAAATCTTAGTCCGATTTTCATGAAAAATAAAACGTGAAAAAAAACAAGAGGTTATGTTATGAAAGGATTTAGGACACTTTTAGAAATAATTAAAAATTGAAATAAAATAGAGCTTATAAAAACAAAAATTACATATTTCTAATTTATTAAGTCAGTTAAAAAGAATATAAATGTCAAATAACTTATTGGCATAAGAAAATATAACAAGAAGAAAATACAAAGAAAAGAGTTCATCAATCATAAGAGTAACATTCATTATATAAGATACACGATCAAGCTAAAAGTACAAATCAAGAATATTAGTTAATAGGTTATGAACAGTCTCCGGGACAAGTTTGCAATTCCGCTGAGTGCAAAAGTTGTCACCTTAATTTTTGGAGTTAAGTCAAAACAAAGTTGATAACTTGGTTGGTATTGGTTCCCTGATATTTGTCCTAAAATTTTTTGGATCTAGCACCACTGTTGAAAAAGTTATGCCCCTTTTTTCAACAATTTCCTCAGAGGAAAAGTACTTTTCCTCAAGGGAAATCAAATTTCCCTGAAGGAAAAAGATTTTTCCTCAAGGGAAATTGTTTTTTCCTCAAGGGAAAAAGATTTCCCTTAGGAAATTTGCTGCATAATTATTTCCTTTGAGGAAATTCTATTTCCTTAGAGGAAATTCTTTTTCCTTAGAGGAAATTCTTTTTCCTTTGAGGAAATTTGCAGCTTCAAATTTTCCTTGGAGGAAATACTTTTTCCTGTGAGGAAATTTGTAGCTTCAAATTTTCCTTGGAGGAAATACTTTTTCCTGTGAGGAAATTTTTGACAAACACTTTTCCTTGGAGGAAAATTCAAGACAACAAATTTCCTCTAGGGAAATCATTGTTCTTCAAATTTCCTCTAAGGAAATTTCTGAAGATCAAATTTCCCTTAAGGAAATGTTTTCCCTTATTTTTACTTGTTGAACATTTCTTCACTACACCATGTATACAAACAGTATGAATATAATAATAACAAGACTGTATAATTGATGCAAATGATATTTAAAACTTTAATAAATGTTTGACTCAACATTTTAATGACATTGAAAATAATACAGTCTGACTGTTTAGATCTAGGTATTGTTTATACTTTTTTTATAAATTTAACTTTGATTTAAAAAAAATTTTGGAGCAAATGCTTCTATTTTCTTTGTAATTGTTTCAATGCGATACATTAATAAGCAACCAATTTGAATGTCATACCATTTGTGGTGTTCTAAAGAATTTGTTTATATATTTGCAGATTAAATAATAAAATAAACACTTTTCGTGTTATTTTAAATTAGAATTTCTTCTGTTTCAGATTGTGTACAGTTATTCAATCCACTACGTAAGAATTCAGTGAATACATTATTCCATTCACTAAACAATTCCCTTCAATTCTAAGAGAAATCATTTTTGCAAATTGTTCTTCAATGATCTTCTTCTGTATATTTGATATGAGGGAGCGATGTAAATGAGTGGATAAAACTGGTGTTCCTTTTTTCAACAACAAAATAGCATTTGTTCAGCATTCTCCTTTCTTTTGATTAAGATATGTTGTTGATTTTATGCAATAGTGTTTTTGTGTATCTATGATAGAACTCCATTTTGTTTATGGTCATTATCATGTGATAATGTTGAAATTTCCTATTTCTTTTTTGCAGGAAAGCACACATTCCATTTCAAATTAATCCAATTATGCACTATGTAAATAAATTTCAACTATAAGTTTCCTCTTCAGTAATGACCTATTGATCATTAAAACCAAGATGTCTAATCACCTATAAATACACAAAATAAACAAATAAAATGTTATAAATGGAGAGAGAAACAGCAATAAATGTTTTTCATGTGTATCTTTCCTTATTAAAATACATTAAGTAAACTTGAACTCGAGAAAAATAAATAACTGCGATGTAGACTAGAAAGTATAAAATGCCAAATAAAGTATTCACGAAAAATTAGTTGATTTACAGAAGTCAAGTCCCTGTTTGCAGGAAATTTACATCATTGGTTGTCTGGTGGAGAGTTGTCTTATTGGCAATCATACCACATCTTATTTTTATATAACCTTGCCATATTCCTATTGTGCCTGTCCAAAGTTCAGAGCCTGTAGCTTTTGTCAGTTTAGTCTGACACTAAAATTTAGTGGTTGTTGTTGTTGTTGTTTCATACCGGTCATATTTATTTTTTGTAATTTATTTTGTTATAAACTAGGCAATTACCATGATTAGTTTTACAGTTTGGATTGTTTCAATGTTTCATCTTTAGGTCTTTTATAGCTGCCTACTTTGACTATAGTATAGGGTATGGATTTTCTCATTATTGAAGGTCGTAACAGGCCTACAATTGCTTTCTCAAAGCCATGTTAGTTTTCATATTTAATATACCACATCTTTTAATTTTTATAGTAATCATGATACTAGTAATCATCTTTCAAGTTCAATAACTTTTTTAAAATTGAAAGGTGCCTTACCATTTAGGTTTAGTTGGCTTCTGCAAATTTTACATTGCCTATCATTTCTGCTGTATATAATTTCTCTGTATCTTCTATAGTTCTTGTCCTATACATAAAGAGTAAAAGTTGAATGACATCTTGCATTAATATTTTTTTCTGTTTAATGTACATTATGTATATTAATGTGTGTTTAATAAAAATCTAAACCGTGAGTGCTTGATAAGCTTCTTGCCCTTATAGCTGGTCTTTAAGCTTTAAATGAATTTTAATGATCGACTAAAAAACTATGAGCACTGTGCAAATAAGACCCCTGACCTCCAAAAAAAAAAAAAACATGCACAAACAGTGGTATTTATTGACATAAAACATGTATATAATTTGGCTCCCATTTATAGATATATATCTCAAGTGACTATAAGTTTAAGGCTGTGATTTTTTTAACAAATCCATAAATTTCTAAAACCTTTCAAAGTTTTTGAAAATGGACAATTTTAAAATAACTTTGCAACAACTAAAGTTCCTTAACTCTGCATCTTATAAAAAAATATACATGATAAATAGGGAATGATACTCCAGCTTGCATATTATTCAAAGTTTTAAAGGAACATAACTGAAGAACGGTAAAAGTTTTACTACCAAAATTTGAAATTGATCTGATTAAAATTGTGATAAAAAGTATTTTTTTAAAGTTTAATAAAATTTGGTTGAGGGAAACTTAAGTTAGAAGGCCGAAACATTTTTTTCCATTTTTAAAGAACATAACTATAGAATTTAGTAAAAGAGACACTACCAAAATTCAAACTTAATCTGTATTTTGTGATGATAAGCATTGTGTATTGATTTCATAACATTTGGTTGAGACAAACTAAATTTTAGAGAACAGGAAACCAAAAATTCAGCATATTTTCCCCATTTCTAAAGGGGCATAACTCTGATACTCTAGTACAGTACACTGACATCACCAAAATTCAAACTTGATATGAGAATTGTGATAACAAGCTTTTGTAAAAGTTTAATTGAATTTGGTTGAGGCAAACTAAAGTACTGTAAGAGAACAAAAAACAACTTTGGGACAGACGGACAAACGATCTGACAAGTGTTAAACATTATGCCCCCTCCACTTTGGGTCATAACAATAAAAAGGGAGTTTGTCAAGATATAAAAACAATTCACCAAAGTTTCATAAAAATTTGTGAAAGCATTCTTGAGACTATCCTAATCCCAAGTCATGATAGTACAATGACATAAATCAGATTTTTTTTTAAATTAAAAGGAAAATTATCATGTTTATGTTATACAAAAATAATTCACCAAGTTTCATGAAAATTGCTCAAAGCATCAGTGACGGATCCAGGGGGGGGTTCCGGGGGTGCGCACCCCCCCCTTTATTTTTGCCGATCAATGCATTTGTATCGGGACAAATGTTTTGCACCCCCCCTTTGCCCTGGGTGCCCTGGGTTAGCACCCCCCTTTCGAAAATTCCTGCATCCGCCCCTGAGCATTATTAATAGTATACGTACTGGAAAAATCCCCGCTTTTATGAATAAAATCCCTAACTTTAAATTAAAAATTTAAAAACCCTAAAAATTAAAAAGGAGCTTAATTATCATGATTATATCAATAGATAATTCACCAAAGTATTATGAAAATTTTATGATTAATGTATTCTAATTCCAAGACTATTTAAGACGTGGTTTGTTTGAATTAAAAAAGTTGGAATAAAGTACCTGCTAGAATTCAGGAGAATTAGACCAAATCAGGCTATCTTCTAGATTATCAGACAAATGACTGTACATAGAAAGGGAATTTTCTTATTTAGCTATTTGTTATCTCTGTCCTTAATATATACTGAACTAAGCCATTTTTTCACATATTTTTTTTGTTTTTTCTCTCTTGTGACTTGTTATTTAACATAACAAAAAAAACCAAAGGCAATGAAAGAGAAACTGACAATGCCAAGGCAAAACATAAGATGCAGAAAAGAAAAACAAAACAAAACACTAAGCAACACCAACATCACCAAAAAACTAGTGTTGAATTCATGTGCTCAGTCAGTCAGTGAGAGTTCGCAGATCCTGACCTACTATATCTATGCTTAAAAACCTAAAAATCATATAGTTCTAAACATATTTTGTAAATTTATACTTGATTAAAATGTTGTCATAAATAGCATAGACACCTCTGAGTTTTGAGAACCACATGTGTTAATTGTGCGAGTATAATCATTGATAATCATGCACAAGATTGACTTTTAAAAGCCTATATATTGAAATTTTCTGAAAATATTGCATGCATTTATTAATATGACCAATTTCAAGAAATGCACAAAGATGTGAGATGATTTATATAATTGTAATTTCAGGAATTTACAGTACAGGCTTTTATCCTCACTGCATTTTGCACTTTTCCTAATTCAGGAGCCAGAAGTTATGGCCTTTGTGACCTTTGTATGATTTTTATTTTAGTTTCTTTTTTTTATATTGAAGAGTTTAGTATGACGTCCATTATCACTCAACTAGTATACATTTTTGTTTAATGGCAAGCTAAAGCAGCCTCACAGGCACGGATCCAGGGGGGGCTGAAGGTTGGACATGTTGGAACCCCCTTTCTTTATTGGACGATCAATGCATTTGAATGGGGACATGTAGTTGGACACCCCCCCCCCCAAAAAAAAACTGTCCTGGGTTAGGAACCCCTTTATATGACTAGATCCACCCGTCTCAGGTTGCGGGATTTTCTCGTTGCATTGAAGACCCATCGGTGACCTATGGCTGTTATCTGCTCTTTGGTCATGTTGTTATCTCTTTGATACATTCCCCATTTCCATTTCCATTTTCTTTTCGGTTCTATTATAAATATTAGAAACGAGTTTGGCGCCTTTACAAAAATATAATTGTCTGTGCTGATAGGGGAGTATGTGTGCATACCAATATTTAAATTTTCTAGGCCTTCTTTTTGAATATTTTGTGCATTTCTTGGTAAAATACTGTCAGACCTCGAGTGCTGTTGTTTTACAAAAACGGTCAAGTAATGTAGGGGAAAGAAACTAACTAAAAAGACTAAAATAAGCCACAACTAATGGGGGTCTCATTGGGGGTTCTGTTCACGGATCCCTCTTAGTTACTACTTATTTTTTTAGATTCTCGCATGATGCCATCCCGCGTACACTATGTAAGTGAACAATTCTGCTATTTTTGTAATTTCCCATGTCCCGCTAAACTTCATTTCGCGTTTTCACGGCACAATAATTTGAGGGAGGATAGGACCTTTATCGGGACTGCGGGATCGGGTGTTTTTAAGCTCTGGATTTCGGGATTGACCCTTTCGGGCTACGATAATTCTTTTTTCGAATTTCGGGACCTCTGGATTTCGTGTTTTTTAAGCCCGGGATTTCGGGATTTCGTGTTTTTAAGCTCGGGATTTCGGGATCAGTACCCCTCCTACCCTCCCTCATAATTTGACTTTCATGTGTCACGTTTACAAAAAATACGCCTCGACAATCCCGAGTCCCGCTCAGACCCCCCTTATAGGTACATAATGAATAGTTTACTATGTAGTCAGTAGTCGGGTCAAATACACATGTATACACTTTTAGACGACCTTAGATTCATTTCACAGCGAAAATACTCATTTATATTGAACATTTTAGATCACTTTACATTTAGATTTTATAACTTTTAAAATAAAGACCATATAGATTTAAGATCATTTAATCGAAAGATTATAATTTGTCAATGCGCAACTGTAACCAGGTACTGAATATTTTTTTTGCATGCGTTAAGTTAAAAGTGCCGGGAATAGAAAAGCAAGTTAAACTTCTCATCTGGACTTTTTAATAAGTCTGTATACCGGACCTCTTCTCTATTTTGGGATTGAAAAAAAATCTAAAGTTAAAAATGCGGTTTTGAGCCTATTTCTTCTTTTTAATTTGGTAACACGTTAAGCCATTACCCAGGAAACACATGACGTCCTTGCGACGTTATGTATTGGTCGCTGGAAGGTCATGGCTGACGTTACGTTAGTACGACGTTGTTGCAACGTTGTGAGAATGTAATTTTACGTCACGTCAGATACGACGTAGAACCGACGTCAGGACAACGTTATTATTGTTTTTAATAACGTTTATATTACGTTGTTGCAATGTCATATTGCGACGCATCTGTCACGTATCTGTGACGTTATAGCAACGTCGTCATATTTTTGGTCGATAAAGTATTAAGTTGATTTTTACGCTATTATAAAAGAGGAACCATGTTTTTGTCATCAATTAAACATCGTAATAATAAAAAAAATAATAAAAAATAATTGCAATATGTTACAGTACTGTACATCGATCAAATAAATCACGTAATTTAAACGTTGTAGCAACGTAATTGTCGACATCCCTAAAATTTACAATAGCAAAATTTCTTCTTTTATTATGTACTAGATTTAATTTGTCTTGTTTGTATTGGTAGAACTAATGAACAATATTTGATATGAGGCAGGCATTACCTGTGAAAAGGGAACGAAGTCTGTACGAATTTATTCATGTTAAATTACCGATCAGAATTGAGACTGGTAGATATATTGGGGAACCAGTAGAAAACAGAGTTCAAAATGTTGAAAGTGAGCTACATTTTCTTATAAACTGCACATTTTATAATGATATCAGACAAACTGTTTTTAGCGAGATATTAATGGTGCCTGACTTTACGCAACTAGATGAGCAGGGAAAATTAACATTTCTAATGGTGAACCATCCAAGGAAAATAGCTAAATACTTAGCAGCGTCACTTTTCCGTAGAAAACAAACAGTTTACTCTAGTTAACATTCTTAAACTTTTTCACAAACATTAGTTGAATAATATATGAACTTTTACAATCGTTAATTCTTAATCTATAGTTATCTGTATTTAAATTTAAATTGGCAATTGACACGTGATATTAGAACATTTATATTGAACTAACAGTAAAAGGTGACTTATTGGTCCATTGGGCCGGGTGTATTATATATGTAATTATATTTTGTACAAATTTATGCTGATTTACACATGTCACTATAATAAACAATTTACTTACTTACTTACTTTATATTTTAAAAGACAAGGAAAGTGAATTAAAAAATATATACAACAAAAATAAGCGAAAGGAGATGTGGTACGGCTGTCAATGAAACACCTATCCACAAAAGTTAAAAATGAAGAAGATGTCAGAAATAAATTGGTCATAATTTATTTACAGACTAAAACATCGAAGGGACTAAACATCAACCTATACATATTTATACTTGTAATGCATTTGTATATAAACATCGAATCAGAAATATGTTCCTTTCCTAAACATGTTTAAAAACATTGCTGTGATAGTTATCAAAAGTACCAGGATTATAATTTAGTACGCCAGACGCGCGTTTCGTCTACACAAGACTCATCAGTAACGCTCAAATCGAAATATTGATAAATGGCATAGTTCTTAACATTAGAAAAATGAATGAAGTATTGGCAACTGGACGTTAAGCAACCAAATATCAATCCTAACTTTTCCGTGAAGTGTTCACAATTATTTGTCTTTTTAAAATTAAAAGGATGAAAAATCCCAAACTGAAAAGAGTTGAAAATACGCTATTAATTTAGAAGTAAAAAATATAGCAGACAGAATAAATACGGCAAAAAACAAACAATTTGAAATACCATATACATGTTTAATCAGTATACTAGTAGATTATTCACGGGCCAAGGTTGAGCGAACATGAATTGCTATTGATTATACTAAAGGTGACAATCAACTTTTTGAGGCACGTGTCGAGAAAACATTAGAAAAAATATAATTTAAAATTATGAAAGGAGTAAGTCCTTAGTGCACATTTTTGTTCTTAGTGCACTTTGCGGTGTTTCTACGGACCCCATATATTTGAAGCTGTTCAAAATTCTGTACATTATAGGTACGTGTATCAGATCGGACAATAATTTTCATATATATAAAAAGAATTACTGTATAAGTTATCTAGTATGAAATATGTCCTCTGGACCGACCGTGTAAGTGCTATATATATTATATCATGTATATAGCCAGTCAAAAAGATGTGGTATGATTGCCAATGAGACAACTATCCACAAAAGACCAAAATGACACAAACATTAACAACTATAGGTCACACAAGGTCGTTAAAAACTTCCATTTGTTGTTGTCCACTGAAAATAAGCTCATAAAAACACGAATCCCCGTTTACTCAATTCCACCTTTATTTGTTAATATTTCTTTATCTTTTTCTTTTGATTTTATCATATCTTTTTTGTGAAATATTTTGTGTGGTCGAACATGAAATTGCCTCCGATGCTACAAAGAAAATTTGTTTAATGTCATCTGTTGCAATATATGCTAAGTACTACACGTGGACAGGATATATGTTCCCCAGAAAATAAGTTATACACACCCCGATATAACCCCGAGGGTACACGCTACTGTCATATGGAAAATTACTGGGTCACCTGTAAGATGGTAATCAGCCATGCAACTAATTAGGTTACTGACCATGTCACTTCAATTTAAAAAGTTTATCGTTAGATATCAAAATGATAAATTCATTTTAATTAAAAATTTAAGAACTAAAGGATTTATCATTAAAATGAAGTGAAATAATTCAACCAAATCGTATATAGATTATATACATATTTTTTTTATCTATGCCGGAAAGAATTGAAAAACTGTATTTATAATTTTTGATTTGTTTTATAGAAATCTGTGTAGGTCTCATGAAATGGAACTCACCCCAGATAGCAAACATGTGTTGGGCCAATATTGGCGTTCCGTTGGCAACATTGTTGGGCCAATGTTGGAAAACTATGTTGGGCCAACGTCATTTTGCTCATCGGCCCTCAGTTGGCCCAACATGTTGGGTCTTTGTTGGCCCAACATCAGTATGGCAACAAGGTTAACTATTTGCCAACAATCTGCCAACAATGTCAACCATTTGCCAACAGTCTACCAACGTCGTCTAGTTTTAAAATTATGTTGGACCAATGTTGGTCGAACAGCAGTATGCCAACGATGGCTTCAGTGTGTCAAACATGTTATTCATGCATTTCATGTTATGTATTAAGAAATATTTATCTCTAATATATAATAATTAATGTATATTATATTGGCAGATCAATATCGGCTGTCATGTGGAGAGTGTGCTGTTACACTCGTGTCAAATGAGCAGCTGAGTTCAGTTGATTAGTTTTACAACTTGCAGAAACTATATTCAAATTCTATTTGGTTTTTTGGGCTGGTTTTAAGTATTTTTTGTTTGTGCATAAAATTATTCAATCATTAAGATAAATACATTTAAATGACTACACAGATTTGAAAATATTAGATAAAGAGAATGAAGAGCACATTTTTTGGTTTGCACTTTGAAATAATATCTAAAAAAAAAAAAAAAAAATCTGTGGTATAATATGGGGAGATAAGAACTTAATACGTTGGCATATTGTTGGCACAATGTTGGCTCATATTTCAATATTGTCATGAAATATCAATGATATGGTTATTTTTTTTTATAAATATACTGTTTTAAAAACTTTTGAATTATTCAAAATACTAAGAATTTTCTAGCTCTTGGCACAGACGGTTTAAAATAGCCCTATTTGGGAAGACTTTATTATTTGATTTTTTACTAAGTCCTCAATGCCCTTCAAACACAATCTATAGTCTCTATGATAACATAGAATCATTCAAATAAAGTTCGAATAAAATTGGTTCAGTAGTTTCAGTCAGAAAATCTTACACTGAACCAATGGATAACGTAAGTCAAATATCGTTGGGCAAGCTACTTTAAAAATAACAGTTGGTAATGTTGGGCCAACATTGGGCCAATAACACCAAAATGACAGTTGGTGGAAAGTCGTTGGGCCAACAAGGGGCCAATAGTGTCAAAATAACTGTTGGCTGGGTTTTGTTGGGCCAACAAGGGGCCAATAGTGTCAAAATAACTGTTGGCTGGGTTTTGTTGGGCCAACGTCGGTTTCTTGTTGTGCTGCCAACGCCAACTATTTACCAACTGTGCCAACCAATCACCAATGTTGGCCCAACAAAGTATTGCTATCTGGGACGCAACGCATGCCTAATTAAGATTTATAAATTTATTGAAAAATATAACAAAAATTTAGTTTTGATATTAAATTAAAGCTGAGACTACTATAACACATGTGTTATAGTAGTCTCAGATTAAAGTTACCTTTCCGCGCTGTAATTTATATTTGATATGACATGAATCAAGCAATTTTTGTTGAGGGATTTATGGGTTTGTCCATACAACGTATAAAAAAAGAAGTGTATGTTATTAGTATTTCACATGCATTGTTTTCGCCTTGAAGCTCATTATTCAGAGTGTTTCAGACAAGATGATGAAAATAACGTGCAAGATACTTTTTTCGATCATCGTGAAGAGACAATTTTAATTCCCATTCCTCGATGCACTCTACCCCTGTTGAATTGTATATTTATAATTCCTCGTGCTTTTAATTAGCCCCCCCCCCCTTTCGTGGTTACCGTTATGCCAACAAATACCCGGGGCTTGATTTACATGTAAAATCATGGGCGGACCCAGCCATGATAAAGGGGGTTCCAACTACATGTCTCCATTAAATAAGGGGTGTCGTTGCCGCTGGTTTTCTACGGTTACCCCACCCTTTTCATATAATTTAGATTTCAAAAGTGTATACCTTATTCGTATATTGTGTAGGTTAAAATGTTATCTTTTCCCATATTGTTTGCGTTTTGATTGGTGTGTAATGCAACAGAGCAATACCTAAGTGTCAAAAGAGAGTTTTTCCCGACCTATTCACATATTTTTAAGGTTCCTATATACAAGGTGATAGGACGTTCGGTTCCGTTGGAATAGGTTACCTTTTCACGCTATGCCTTAAAACTTTTCCTGATGCACAGGTAACCTATTCCAACGGAACGTCCTATCACCTTGTATATAGGAACTTGAGAGGATTCCCGAGATTATCATTTATGCAATGATTGCTCACAAAATGCTAGGGGAGGCCAACCCCGGATTGCATCCCCTTCGACCCGCCACAGATATAATTGATAATTGTTATTTAAAAGTCATATACTATAGCCACTATAGTACTAGAACCGAACACCTGTTTTCGGATATATATATATATATATACATACACCACATCTTCCTATGTCTATATAGCTGATTTACCGTAAATAACTGCGAGAAAATGAATAATACACAAGTTGATAATTGTCTCTTCTCTGCTAATTTTAATGTGCATGCAATATTCACTCTGAGTTTGTGAGACCACCGACACTAATAATAATTACCTACAAAATAATAGGTGCTCCTTTACTGGGAAGAACATTTCGGATCCGATCAATTTATTGGTTCCATTCCCCCATTCTACACTTCTCCTTAGAAAAAATGCCTTGCAATGCGTCATAATTATCTGGACTACTAACTTACTTCCATATAACTTCGAAAACAGACTATAATCTATTTCACTGGATGAGATTGGGCTCACGGACTTTTTAATGGATTGGTAATTTTTATTTATAGCACAAGTTTACAAAAAGCAAGATTAATCACATTTTTCACCCGGCCTACAAATCAAATGGTTGCCTCCTTACTGACTTACACCTACACAAGCTAAAAAAACATATTCATGGGGGGGTGGGGGGGGGGGGGGTTCAGATGGGGGATGCTTGCCTCAGTCATGTTTCTGTGATTCCCTATATAATCAACAAAATTTTTCACACAAAAAGGGGGGCAGGGATTTCTCCTTAATAAGAAATCTCTATTTTCAGCATAAGCTCATATAAATTTGCCTTTTGAAGAACTGAAATAAATATGAGACGGCTAATAATTTTTCAGATGCTTTACATTAAAATACATCCATGTGACATTCACAATTATATATAGATCCAAATTTAAAAAGCTATTTTTTTCAATATTTAAATAATGTAGGATCAAATCTTGATACATGTATGTAGTTGAAATTGTTAGCTTTAAACATGTTAAACATTAAAAAATGAACACCCAAAGTTTAAACCACGTTTAAACATAAGAATGACCATGTAGTCTTTATTAATGTATGCTATTGCTATGAAACTAGGTCATTGTAGGTAAACTGTCATCTATTCCCTTAAATCTTTGTTCTCAGTCACCCCAAGTTTGATTTAAATTAGTCAAGTATATCTACTCTATTAGGTCTCTAGTTTGGATAGTTAATAACTTGCAAATTACAAATGAATTAAAATCATACTCCTCCCAAATTTATTTCTTTAAATATTATGGATGAAATACATGTAGCAAGTAAGGGATGAAATTAAATTGGATGAAATGTGGCATTTTTTTTTTGATAAAGTAGTATGTCGTCTGATGTTGTCAAACTTAATTATAGACCCTTAAGGGGCGGATCCAGTCATTTTAAAAAGGGGTGGGGGTGGGATTCTAACCCAGGACAAAAGGGGAAGGGGAGTGGGTCCAATTACATGTCCCTATTCAAATGCATTGATTATCCAAAAAAAGGGGGGTTCCAATCCCTTGAACCCCCCTCTGGATCTGTGCCTGCCCTTTAAAAATAAAATTATCCTTATTTTGAGTTAAAGCTTATAGATTTTTCTATAATGCTTCTCAGGGGCGGATCCAGCCATTTTAAAAGGGGGGTCCCAACCAAGAGCAAAGAGGGGTTCCAACTATATCTCCCATTCAAATGCATTGCTCGGTAAAAGAAAAGGATTCCAACCCTCAAATCTATGGTCAGGTTGTTGTCTCTTTGACACATTCCCTTTTTCCATTCTCAATTTTATCATGTAGTCGTCGTTGTCCCAGGACATTTAGTTTTCGCTTAATAACTTTAGTACAAGTAATAGAAATCTATGAAATTCAAACACAAGGTTTGTGACCAGAGTTTTGTTCAGAGTTTAGGAATTACATGAATTAGGGGCCAATAGGGGCCAATATTAAACTTTGTTTGATTTTATAGAAAATTGAATTATTGGAGTTCTTTGATATGCCAAATCTAACTGTGTATTTAGATTCCTAGTTTTTTGGTCCTGTTTAAATTGGTCTACCTTAAGGTCCAAAGGGTCCAAAATTAAACTTATTTTGATTTCAACAATATTTAAATCCTTGGTGTTCAGATTAATATGCTGAATCTGAATATTTACTTAGATTTTTATACGACCGCAAAATTTGAAAATTTTTTCGTCGTATATTGCTATCACGTTGGCGTCTGCGTCGTCGTCGTCGTCGTCGTCGTCCTGCGTCCGAATACTTTTAGTTTTCGCACTCTAACTTTAGTAAAAGTGAATAGAAATCTATGAAATTTAAACACAAGGTTTATGACCACAAAAGGAAGGTTGGGATTGATTTTGGGAGTTTTGGTCCCAACATTTTAGGAATTAGGGGCCAAAAAGGGCCCAAATAAGCATTTTCTTGGTTTTCGCACTATAACTTTAGTTGAAGTTAATAGAAATCTATGAAATTTTGACACAAGGTTTATGACCACTAAAGAAAGGTTGGGATTGATTTTGGGAGTTTTGGTTCCAACAGTTTAGGAATTAGGGGCCAAAAAAGGGCCCAAATAAGCATTATAACCTTGGTTTTTGCACAATAACTTTAGTTTAAGTAAATAGAAATCAATGAAATTTAAACACAATGTTTATGACCACAAAAGGAAGGTTGGTATTGATTTTGGGAGTTTTGGTCCCAACAGTTTAGGAATAAAGGGCCCAAAGGGTCCAAATTAAACTTTATTTGATTTCATCAAAAATTGAATAATTGGGGTTCTTTGATATGCCGAATCTAACTGTGTATGTAGATTCTTAATTTTTGGTCCCGTTTTCAAATTGGTCTACATTAAGGTCCAAAGGGTCCAAAATTAAACTTGGTTTGATTTTAACAAAAATTGAATCCTTGGGGTTCTTTGATATGCTGAATTTAAAAATGTACTTAGATTTTTAATTATTGGCCTAGTTTTTAAGTTGGTCCAAATGGGGGTCCAAAATTAAACTTTGTTTGATTTCATCAAAAATTGAATAAATGGGTTCTTTGATATGCCAAATCTAACTGTGTATGTAGATTCTTAATTTTTGGTCCAGTTTTCAAATTGGTCTACATTAAGGTCCAAAGGGTCCAAAATTAAATTAAGTTTGATTTTAACAAAAATTAAATTCTTGGGCTTATTTGATATGCTTTATCTAAATATGTACTTTGATTTTTGATTATGTGCCCAGTTTTCAAGTTGGTCCAAATCAGGATTCCATATCAAGTATAGTATCAATAGCAAGAAATTTTCAATTGCACAGTATTGCACAATAGCAAGAAATATCTAATTGCACAATATTGTGCAATAGCAATTAATTTTCAATTGGAGTTATCTTTCTTTGTATAGAATAGTAGTTGATAATATATGTTGGAAATTTGCCAGACATGACTATGATGTCATTTTCTATTTTTATTTGCCAATAACTTTATGTAAATAACTTCATTGGAAATTTGCCAATATAAAATGTTGCTGATGAAGCTTTTTTTCCTTATCTTATCTAAAATGTTTTTAGATAATGTATGTTGGACATTTGCCAGACATGACTATGATGTCATTTTCTATTTTTATTTGCCAATAACTTTATGCAAATAACTTCATTGGAAATTTGCCAATATAAAATGTTGCTGATGAAGTTTTTTTTATTGTTTTATACAATAAACAATGTATATTCACTTTTACTACCAACCAATCTTTACCATTCAGTGATAACAAGCACTTTATTTTACATTTTAATATTTTATGATGTATTTAAAAGAGTAGATATTGTTGCAAACTCCATTAGAAATTTGAATTGATATCAGTTTTGGAAAAAGGGAAACGGGGATGTGAAAAAAAAGGGGGGGGGGTTATATTTTTCTCATTTCAGATTTCATAAATAAAAAGAAAGTTTCTTCAAACATTTTTTTGAGAGGATTAATATTCAACAGCATAGTGAATTGCTCAAAGGCAAAAAAAACCTTTTAGGTTCATTAGACCACATTCGTTCTGTGTCAGAAACCTATGCTGTGTCATGATCAACTATTTAATTTTAGATTTAAAAAGTTTGAAGAAGAAATCTTTAATTGATTTGTAAAATCCTGACATTTGTTTTGTGTGTAAAAAAAAACCCATGTAATGTCAAAAATTTGATCACAATCCAAATTCAGAGCTGTATCACGCTTGAATGTTTTGTCCATACTTGCCCCAACTGTTCAGGGTTCGACCTCTGCGGTCGTATAAAGCTGCGCCCTGCGGAGCACCTGGTTTTATTATGGGCCCAAATTCAAGTTGATCCAAATCGGGGTCCAAAATTTTACTTTGTTTGATTTCAACAAAAATTGATTATATGGGGCTCTTTGATATGCTGAATCTAACCATTCATTAAGATTTTTGATATTTTGACCCATTATCAAATTGGTCCACATTGAGTTCTAAAAGGTCCAAAATTTAACTTTATTTGATTTCACCAAAAAATGAATTATTGGGGTTCTTTGATCATGTTGATATGCTGCATCTAACCATGAGATTTTGAATATTGGACCATTTTAGAGGTTAATTGTCAATTTAAAATTTTTAAGTACTTGGACCGCATTCATTCTGTGTCAGAAACCTATGCTGCATCAACTATTGAATCACAATCCAAATTTAAAATTCAGAGTTGTATTGAGCTTGAATGTTGTGTCCATACTTGCCCCAACTGTTCTGGGTTCAACCTGTACGTTTGTATCAAGCTGAGCCATGCATAGCATTTTTATCTGATTTATATATTAATTTGAAATTTTGACAAGTGAGACACATACAGATTATACTGTTAACAATATTTCAGAGTTTAACGTAGTCAAGCGAAACAAATTTTAGAAGAATAGTTGAATCATGTCTTTGTTGTCAAATGAAAAATTAGTACGAACACAAAGAAAAAGTATGGGAATGTTTGTTTTTTAAACTATTGACCAGGGTGAAAGTCTTTGAAAGTCATGACTGGCAAAAAGTTTGTGAAATGAAATAGCACAAATATTCCATTCTTTTTAAATATAACTGAATATAAAGAAAAACACAAACTGATGTTTTATAATAGTTTTTACCCTTTTTATGTTTTATAGGACAAGAAATATAGAAAAATGATGAAAAATATAAACAGTTACAATAGAAATGAGCGCAAAACAAGATAAACAGAATACAACAAGGCCTAAATGGTAAGACCACTTCTATATACTGTAAATTCAGGTTTTTCAGGGAAGGGACAACTTATTGTGATTACAAAAAAAATCTGCATAAAGATCTACAGTGGCGGATCCAGAGGGGGGGTTCCGGGGGTCCGCACCCCCCCTTTATTTTCGCCGATCAATGCATTTGAATCGGGACATATGTTTGCACCCCCCTGCACCCCCCCCCTTTACCCTGGGCTAGCACCCCCCCTTTCGAAAATTCCTGCATCCGCCACTGATCTATATAGTTACATGATATATATATATATATATATGTTTCTGTTATCAAAATATGAAATCTTATTTTTGCGATACTCACCCAGTCACATTATTCGCATTACTAAAAAGTTTCGATAATTTCTGAATTACAGTAATAAAAGAAATTGCCTTTGAATGATGACTCATATGAAAATAAGAAAATGTGGTATGGTAAATGAGTGACTTATCCACCAGAGTTCAATGAAGCGGATGCAAGAAATTAAAGGCCAATCATGGGCCTGCCTTCAATAATGAGAAAACACTTCCTTTATAGGTCATCCATTAAAGATCTCAACATATAAAGATTTAAACAATCCAATTTAGTTCAACATGTTCAAAGTCAATAACAATTAATAAAAAAAAATCATGCCTAATATAAAATATTGTTTGTTTCTCCAATCCTGACCGACCCTGCAAAAATGGCCCTACTCATTAAATTTTATTGTCAAAACTAAGCCAAATATTATTTTATTCATTTCTGATTTTCGGGCTTGCCGGATCATCCGATAATATTCAGGCTTTTGGGGAAAATAAAATTATTTACCTACCTACCTACCCACACCTGGCTTGTCAGAATAGGGATTAGGGAAACAAACAATATATTAATTTAGGCCTCATGTCTGTGAGCACTCAACCTTACCATAATATAGGACAGTGGTTCAAATATTAACACAACATATGAACATTCTATAACAACTATTGCAAGTGGCTCAACTTTAAATATCACTGCAAGGCACTAAACAACGAATATTAAATCTTGGACACAAAGCACTGAAATAAGAGAACTCATAAGCATGACAAGTAAGAATATCAAATGAAAGTTTCTCAAAATGTTCATTAAAACATGATAAAATAAGCTTATTTATATTGCTGTTTTTTTCTCCATTTATAACATTTTTGTTTTATTTTGTGTATTTATAGGTCAGATATCTTGGTTTTTATGATCATCAACAGGTCCTGCAGGTCTATACTGAAGAGGAAACTTAATTGTTAATACTTTTCTACATACATGACATAGTGTGCTAATTGGATTATTAATGTGAAATGAACTCAACTGAGTGTTTTTCTGGAAAAAGAAATAGAAAAAATCCTACAAAATTGCTATAAACAAAATGGAGTACTATCAAAGAACACAATTGTGTAAAATGTAACAACCTACATTCATATTAACTGATGGATTATGGAGAAATTAAGAAAAAAAAATAGTATCTTTGTCATGTTTGTTGTCGAAATAAACACCTGCTTTATCAATTCATGTACATGGCTCCATCATATCAAATATACAAAGAAGATGTTTGAAGAACATACGTTGCCAAAATTTATTCAACCAATTGAAGGAAGATGTCTTGTGGATTGAATTATTTATGCACTGAACTGTTATGTAGGGGGTCGAATACACAGCAGCTGAAACAGAAGACAAGTTAATTTGACATGAAAAGTGTTTATTTTATTTAATATGCAAATATGAGCACACTATTAATAACATCACAAATGGTATGATATTCATAGCATTTTGCTTATTATTGTATTGTCTTAAACATGCTAAACAGTCAGCCTTTTGTTTTTGTATGTTTAATACTCACCATGAAAATTTGTATTACAGTATTAAAGTTTTAATTATCTTTTGTATCAATAATTCAGTCTAGGAGAAAATATATTAATACTGTTTGTACTGTTATGAAATTTCCATAGAGGAAAAACATTTCCTTAAGGGAAATTTGATGTTCAGAAATTTCCCTAGAGGAAATTTGAAGATCAATGATTTCCTTAGAGGAAATTTGTTGTCTTGAATTTTCCTCCAAGGAAAAGTGTTTGTCAAAAATTTCCTCACAGGAAAAAGTATTTCCTCCAAGGAAAATTTGAAGCTACAAATTTCCTCACAGGAAAAAGTATTTCCTCCAAGGAAAATTTGAAGCTGCAAATTTCCTCAAAGGAAAAAGAATTTCCTCTAAGGAAATAGAATTTCCTCAAAGGAAATAGAATTTCCTCAGAGGAAATAATTATGCAGCAAATTCCCTAAGGGAAATCTTTTTCCCTTGAGGAAAAAACAATTTCCCTTGAGGAAAAATCTTTTTCCTTCAGGGAAATTTGATTTCCCTTGAGGAAAAGTACTTTTCCTCTGAGGAAATTGTTGAAAAAAGGGGCATAACTTTTTCAACAGTGGTGCTAGATCCAAAAAATTTTAGGACAAATATCAGGGAATCAATACCAACCAAGTTATCAACTTTGTTTTGACTTAACTCCAAAAATTAAGGTGACAACTTTTGCACTCAGCGGAATTGCAAACTTGTCCCGGAGATTGTTTATGTAGCACGTTTTATAAAGTTATTAGGTCGACGGACAGATGCGAGGCGAATTGCTACTACATCCAAGGTTAAAACCATATTTACAGAACTTTTAGATAGAGCAGCATCATCAGCATCATGAATATTCAGTAATACATTAAGGCACACAAGAATGTTATTAATAACCAATCAACATGTTGGATTACTATGATGGACACACACACACGATAAAACTTAGAATTTAACAAATTTTAAATTATCTTTTATTAAAATAAAATCAGAGTCTGGAGTTCAAATGAAATAGTATTTTATTAAGTGGAAGAAATAATAATCCAGATGCTTTTCAAAAACAAATAAATACATTTTGCATATTATGAAATAACAAGTATTTTGGGCACCAAATTACCTTATTTGCAGCGAGGATCGGTTTTGAACGGGGGAAAATGATGTCAGGTATTAGCCGGGACCTATAAAAGTAACATACTTGGGTTTGCGCTAACATCATTTTCCTACCAGCAAAACTGAGTTCTCGTTGTTTATTCTTTTAAAAAGGTAAGCTAGTTTTATTTATTTAAAATTTAGATATACGCATTTAAGATTAAAATGAAATAGGAAATAATATATAATGTAATAATAAAAGAAAATATTTATTTATTTAATTCAAGAAATATAATATATATATTATATATATCAATTTGATTCTTTATTTAATAGCATGAATTATATAAAAACATTAACACTTTGTTGTATTTGGATAAAAACATTATAGTAAATAGTATCATGAGGTTATTCACCCAACAACAATAAATAGGATGATCATAAATAAGTCAAAAAGCAGATGTTTCATACGTACTGCATAGGTGCATATAAATAGCATAGTTAATTGCCATAAGATTCACGAGTTAATTTCAGCAATTTACGAAACAGGAATACTTGTATGGGATCATATTTTAATTGTTGTTATTATGTATAATTAATGTATTGTGGATTGTTTTGATCAAAAAGAAAAGAAAAGAGAGTGCAATTAAAAAAATCATTTTCCTACCAGCAAAACTGAGTTCTCGTTGTTTATTCTTTTAAAAAGGTCGTTAGGCAGATTCCAACCTAGCACTACCGAGCTTTTCCCCAGAACAACAAAAGGTATGCTGCAGCAGTAGTGGTATTTGTCAATGACAGTCTGACGGGTTATTTGGTCAAAGGGCATTAAGTTCCATCGTTTATTGGTATTGGTCAAATGGATAGGTCGGGGAGTCGTTGGGACGAGGGACACTAAGTTCCGTCACAACAACATGGTGGACGCAGAAAACGACAATGAGGAAAGTAACAACAGCAGAAAAATTTAAGATACCACATAAATATTTTACGAGGGCTAACAAAAATAAAGAAGACTCCGTTAATTTATCTCCCGCTAATTTAACTAAATTCTTACCAAGTGCTCTAAGAACAGAGGAACAAAATCTTTGATTTGGAGAAAATGTTAAAGAAATTGATTTTAATACAGATATCGAAACAGAAAGTACAAAAATAGGGGGACAAACGTCAACTCCGAAGGAGTCTGAACTTTTCAAATTTCAAGCTGATCCACATACTTCAGAGGATCAAATTGTACGTGACAAATTTGCACAATTAGAGCCTTCTGCTCCTCCAATATTTAATTCGGACAAAGTACCTGAATCATATAATATATTTAAGTTAGACGACGACGAAACTCTGTCAGAAAAAATTTAGAACTACGTAATTCCACAGAGAATGTAAATGAACCAGAAATAAAACGGCCGATACAATCGAATCAACACAGAATAATTGATAACGATCAATTCGTGCAAGAACCATTTAATGACATTTCTTCTACTATCAATTTTCAGAAATATTCGCAGGACCCGACCTTACAAGTGAGAGAAAATACAAGAGTGACAAAAAGGAGAAAAAGTAAAGAAAGGGTAAGTCCATTTCATAGTGACACATTTAAAATTAAAACTAGTTTTAAAACTAAGAATAATGTTGAGATAAATAAAAATAATCAAGTAGGAGATAAATCAGTTACATCTAATTTAAAAAGTCAATATTCATATCAATCTTATCCTCACGCTATTAATATGGCTTCGGCATTAAAGTTAGAAAAATTTGAAGGGACTATATCAGGTCAGGCTGCTTTAAATTGGCTATCAGTTTTTCAACAGTGGTGTCACTTTTATGAACTCACGGATCAAAAGAAGGCTAGCTTCTTCCCTTTTCATTTAGAAAAACACGCAAAAATTTGGTACGATACGTTACCGGAAAGAGTAAAATTCAATTATGCCGCTTTAATAGATGCGTTCAAAAGGTGATTTAAAAAAGCTTCCGATACAATGGATTTATCAGTACTACAATGCACTCAAAAGAAAGATGAAAGTTCATCAGATTACTTAAGTAGGATATCAAAAATAGTAACTAATAATAGCATCCCTGAATCAGTATTTCTGGCAGTAGCAATGAATGGATTAAACGCTGGTATAAAAGCATTAGTAATTAAAAACCAATTGTTCAGAGAACCATTGATGGTCTTTCCACCACTTACAACATATTTTGATGTGAAAATATTAAAAATTCAGTTGATATGTCAGTTCCTATGACTTTATGATGTCTAAATATGAATTTGGAGCAAAGGTCAAAATCTAGAACGTCCAATTAACCTATGACCTTGACCTCAATTTCAAGGTCATAGACTAAGGATCTCAAACCTAAAGACACTAGTTCCTTAATATGTATGGTTCATGAGTAATATCACTTTACGCATAATTCTAAACATAAGAGGGGCGAAAACTCCCATTTATTGTCTACGCACCCTTTCAACCAAAATTTATAAGTTACGACATGTCGCAACTAACAATTTAGTAAAAATAATTTTCGATAAGTTATACGGCTTTTGAAAATAAGTGAAAATGAGCCAAAATCAAAATTTATAATGTGACCTTGACCTTTAACTTGACCTTATTTTCATTTTTTTGGACCAAGGATCTCTAACCATCAACGCTTGCAATTTGTTTTTACTGACAGGTGTCTGCTGGCATTCGATTGGATATCAGTTTTATGTAGGCGTAACAATTCATCACACTTATCCAATCAGCTGTCTTGTGTGCGATCTCATAAGGTCCACATAGTTTAGTTTTTTATACATGTAATGGTAGCGATAAAAAATATTCGTGCAGAATATACATATACTATGAAACAAACAATATCCTGTCCAAAAATGACTTACGTGACACCATATTATACCAAATAACTATTTAAAAACTGAGACAGCATACATACATGTATAAACTATTATCATTCATAACAATTACTATTTAAAAGTGAAATATTTTACTATTAGTATCATAGTCCTAGCAATTTAAAAAAAAATATCATAAAAGGACGTTGTTGCAATGGTGTGACAGGGACTTTACGGTGCGTCTAAAAACAACCTTGGCCGCCGTGGTGCACTCAGGTCTCGAAACTGCACTAAGACCATGATGGAACACTATAGCGAACTTTCTATACTTATGAAATGTCCATGTGTGGAAAAGAGATCTTACTATACACTGTACGGACATTTAGACTTATTCACTAGCTGTGATATACAGCAAAAGATTTAGCAAGGATAGCAAGGATACAAAAATTACGATTTTAATAATGCTAGAAATTAAAAGGAAAGTGTACGGAATTCGCAAAAAAAAACGTATTTTAGAATCACGAAATAATTGAAATCGAATTTAGATTAGATTTGTGATCGTTGGAATTTATTAAGACTGTTTAAAATATCGATCTCTTTATAATTATCTTGTTTAGATCGAAATTAATGAGGTTCATAATATCATATATATATATAAGTATATATTAGTATTGAATTGGTCTATACTCATGCAAATAATCCTTTCAATAAAAATACTTATAAACTGATTTTAAAATAATCAAAAGGAACACATACTACAGGAGATGTAGGATATATTTCAATTTGACAGCAACCAAACGACAAAAAACATAGATGAATCAAGAGCGCATGTTTAGTCTTCAACAAGAAACAGGTGTCTATGCAAAAGGTCACGGTCTGAATGATCAATCGTCATAAGTTTGTATAAAATTTGTAAATACAATAAATAAAAACAATTATATGAAATAGTCTTAACAACTTAATATCCATTATTTACACAAGTTCGAATGATCTAAATAATCTACATTGTTTTTATCGTTAGAGACACGTTTGTAAAGCTCATTTTCTGTTCTCTTAATTTTTTTTACGGTCTTCTCTTTTTTCATTTATAACCCACAAAAGTTGCTCAACTTTTCATTCTGACAGCGTGAAAGACCAGAACCAAGGTACATGTAACACACTAATATAAGTTTTCACAAACCGGTAATTTCTTCGCCCAGGGATATGAATTTGACATTTAAAGTCCCTCAACAGCTTTACAATACCCGGCCGTGTCACTTCCGCGTATATTGTAGATGGAACGGATAATATACACAATGAATTTCATACACCAGAAATACCGATAGTGCTGTCTCAATTCAGAGATTGAACATTAAAAAACATGATTAAGTATGTATATAGTACAGAATAGTATAGAACGTGAAAGCGATTCGTTTGATATACAATTTGCAGCAATTATCCAGTATAAAATGTCTGTCTATCTATAGCTACATCCAACGCTTTACATGTCATGATATAATGATATTCGTCAACTCTCAATCATTTTTTACAGCCTTTTTTTATCATAATATAACTTCTATAATAACTTTATGGAATTATACTGAATATAAAAGGGAATTTAACGTATGAATTTTTCAAATTGTTGAAGGCCGTACGTGACTATAGATGTTAATTTCTGTTTCAGTAAAGTTAATCTCTTTTCGTGCTTTTAGAGAGTTGTCTCTTTGGCAATCGAACCACATCCCGATCTTTTTTTTTTTTATATATTTAAAGTTAGACTTCAACCCCCCCCCCATTTTTCATGAAATTCCTCATAGATTTATAATAGATAGCTAACATATAACATATGTTTCGATAGCTAATATAGATCTTATTTTAGTTTAAAAACTTTACGAATGCTCAGATTAAACGTGTTGCCGCATGATTCGAAGTGATCAGACTATCGCTAGGCCATTTCAACTCAAAATATATAAAAATATCGTTGCATCGGTAAAACTTTGAATCTTTTTTGACAAAACTATTAGAATTTAAGGCTGCCCTGCTTTTATAATAACTGTTATCTTGTTATCATTTCAATGAATATCAAGTAATATTTGTCGATGAACGGTTGTTGAGTTAATGCACGGTATTGTGATTTTTTTTCACAATTGAATTTATAGAACCTTTTGTTAAGATTCATTGTCCTATGTATCAAATTAAAATAGCTTTCTATTATCAATTCTTTGGCGTTGCAACACCACTGCATGGTCATCCAATGAAAAAAGGAAAGTCATAATATTTATTTTATTAATAATATAATCTTTTATTCGTAAGCAATACAACTTACAGAAAATAATTATTACAAATATTCAATTACATCAGTGAAATATATTTATATTAGTCAAATAATCATATAAGTAAGTATACCCATTTATATAACAGTACAGCACAGTATAATCAAATATAACACATTTTCAAATGAATTTAATTTTGTGCCTTCACAGTCAAAAATAAAAATTTCCCTTAAATTGTTAAGTTGCTTTACATAATGAACAGATACTGGTGAGCACCCAGCCACTTTAAAAGGGGGTCACAACCGAGCATCAAAAAAAGGGACGAACTATAAACACTGTGCGGGACAAATTTGCCATTCCGGTATCGGCAAATCTGACTTTGTCGGTTTACAAGATATCAAAAAAAAAATTTGCCCAGTGATAGATTATTGAAAAATTAAAAAAATGCCATATGTCCCAACTTGTCACTGTTGTCACTCTTGTCACTGCAGCTGATTAAAAGTACATTTCCCATGGGAAATTTGATAATTCCCATGGGAATATTAGAATTTCCCATGGGAACATTGAAAGTTCCCATGGGAAAAATTACTTTTCCCATGGGAAGTTTAGAGTTCCCATAGGAACTTTAAAGTTCCCATGGGAACATAAGTAAATTGTTTGTTCCCATGGGAAGTTCTAAATTTCCCAAGGGAATTTTTCTTCCCAAGGGAACTCCTTTTCTTCCCATGGGAAAATACTTTTCCCATGGGAACAATATTTTTTCCCATGGGAACAATAATTTTTCCCATGGGAACAATAATTTTTCCCTAGGGAACAATATGTTTTCCCATGGAAACAATAATTGTTCACATGGGAAGTGATATAACTAAAAAGAAAACATAAAAAATCCTCTCATTGCATGAGTGAAGCAATTTCACAAAACGGACTAAGTTATTATGGGTACAAATATTTCTTTGAATCTTAATTGTAGAAATATATAATTGTGTGTTCTACGATTTTTGTCTTGGCATGTTTAATTGAAAGTAAATCACTATGTGTCAAAAATTTAACTACTATAAATTCAGAAATTATTGCTGTTTTTATTATTGTGAAAATAGTGACAGGGTTATAATCACAATAATATACACTTGCATATTGAAATTTTTTATGAACTAAACAGGATTATTCTAAATTTTGCACACAAAAAAATTATGAAATTGAGAAAAATCGCACTTACAATTGCTAGCAATAATTTCTGAATTTTCAGTATATAGTTTTGCATATATAGCTTTCACACCATTGCACACAGTGTCTTATGTTTATCCATTTGAGTGTTTTTGTGTTTTTTTCATGCAGACATTTGAATGTTGATAGGTCTTGCTCATTGTTGACGGCTGTTCAGTCACTGGCTGAAAATACCTTTATCTCTGGTTTTTAGTTGTCTCATTGGCAATCACATACCATATCCTTACTTAATTTCAACACTTCTTATAAATTTAAGTTATGTACATTTGAGAATATCATTTTCAAAAAGACAAAACATTACAATTGGTATAACAAATAAGGCACTTGTGTTTTAATATTTCATCTTTCACTGAGATAACACCATCAAGTAAAATGTGTGAAACAAAAACAGAAAGTTAAACAAACAGCAATAAAATAACTTAAGCAAGTGTCAATAAACCTGCACAAATAACATGAATAATATATCTAAGGTCATAAGCAAGTGACAATAAACATACAGCAATAATATATCTAAGGTCATAAGCATAAACATGCAGCAATATTATACATTGTATATCTAAGGTCATAAGCAAAAGACAATCAACATACAGCAATAGTATATCTAAGGTCATAAGCATAAACATGCAGCAATAATATATCTAAGGTCATAAGCATAAACATGCAGCAATATTATACATTGTATATCTAAGGTCATAAGCCAAAGACAATCAACATACAGCAATAGTATATCTAAGGTCATAAGCATAAACATGCAGCAATAATATATCTAAGGTCATAAGCATAAACATGCAGCAATATTATACATTGTATATCTAAGGTCATAAGCAAAAGACAATCAACATACAGCAATAGTATATCTAAGGTCATAAGCATAAGCTGCTGTGTATAATTATTCTACCCCCTACATAACAGTTCAGTGCATAAATAATTCCATCCACAAGACATCTTCCTTCAATTGGTTGAATAAATTTTGGCAACTTGTTCTTCAAACATCTTCTCTGTATATTTGATATGATGAAGAGCCATGTACATAATATTATGTACATGAATGGATAACGCATGTGTTTATTTCGACAACAAACATGACAAAGATACTATTTTTTTTCTTAATTTCTCCATAATCCATCGGTGAATATGTAGGTTGTTACATTTTACACCATTGTGTTCTTGTGCATCTTTGATAGTACTCCATTTTGTTTATAGCAATTTTGTAGAATTTTTTCTATTTCTTTTTCCAGAAAAACACACAATTGAGTTCATTTCACATTAATTAATCCAATTAGCACATTATGTAGAAAAGTATTAACAAATAAGTTTCCTCTTCAGTATAGACTTGCAGGACCTGACGATGATCATAAAAACCAAGATATCTGACCTATAAATACACAAAATAAAAAAAAAGTTATAAACATGATAAATGGAGAAAAAAACAGCAATATATATAAGTTTATTTTATCATGTTTTAATTAAAGTCATAAGAAACCTCAAATTAAAAAAAAAATATGTATAATAATTATGTTTTTTATAACTAAATGGATAGTTTTCATTATGCAACTTATGTACATATACTTTTTTCTGAGGAAAATTCTTTAATTTGTCCACATTTAGAAGAAGTTTACTTATTTTTAATTGCTTGCTTCTAGGAAGCAATTCACGATACATATTTTCCATATACATAGTGACCCGAGCGTAACCCTCCTTGTAAAAATCCGGTGACCACAATATGCAAGGATCTGTCATTGAAATAAACAAATAGCTGATTATACATGTTAAACACGTGCTCAATACCCATGCTTTTTGTGATTTGTTTACTATAAGGTGACAATCGGTAAAACTCAGCTTCAAAACACGGCATTTAATGAGCAGCATTATTTGTTAAATCATAACAAACAGACAGAAAAAAAAATTGACGATTTATATGATATACTTGTGAAAATAATGATAAAATCGTGCACAGAGGACTAAGTTTATGATGTATACATGCATTGGTTCAAAAGTTGGACAAACTTTATTTTTCATCACTCACTCGTTTCATATGACTTTATCATTTGAGAAACTTTCATTTGATATTCTTACTTGTCATGCTTTATATGAGTTCTCTTATTTCAGTGCTTTGTGTCCAAGATTTAATATTCATTGTTTAGTGCCTTGCAGTGATATTTAAAGTTTAGCCACTTGCAAAAGTTGTTATAGAATGTTCATATGTTGTGTTATTTGAACCACTGTCCTATATTATGGTCAGGTAAGAGGTTGAGTGCTCACAGACATGATATTTTTTTATTAATTGTTATTGTTTTTGGACATGTTGAACTAAATTGGATTGTTTAAATCTTTTCATGTTGGGATCTTTATTGGCTGACCTATAAAGGACGTGTTGTGTCATTATTGAAGGCCAGTCCATCATTGGCCTTTAATTTCTTGCATCCACTTCTTTGAACTCTGGTGGATAAGTCACTCATTTACCATACCACATCTTCTTATTTTTATAAGAGTCATCATTCAAAGGCAATTACTTTTATCATGTTTATTACTGTAATTTAGAAATTATCCAGAGGTTTTTAGTAATGAGATTAATGTGACTGGGTGAGTATCGCAAAAATAAGAAATCATATTTTGATAACAGAAACATATATATATCATGTATATATAATTGATGCAGATTTTTTTTGTAATCACAATAAGTTGTCCATTCCCTGAAAAATCACAATAATAAATGCAAGCAATAATTTCTGAATTTACAGTATATAGAAGTGGTCTTACCATTTAGGCCTTGTTGTATTCTGTTTATCTTGTTTTGTGGCTCATTTCTATTGAAACTGTTTATATTTTTCATTATTTTTCTATATTTCTTGTCCTATAAAACATAAAAAGGGTAAAAACTATTATTAAACATCAGTATTTTCTTTATATACAATAATATTTAATAAGAATGGAATATTTGTGCTATTTCATTTCACAAACTTTTTGTCAGTCATGACTTTCAAAGACTTTCACCCTGGTCAATAGTTAAAAAAACAAACATTCCCATACTTTTTCTTGGTGTTCGTACTAATTTTTCATTGGACAACAAAAACATGATTCAACTTTTCTTCTATGATTTGTTTTGCTTGACTACGTTAAACTCTGAAATATTGTTTACAGTATAATCTGTATGTGTCTCACTCGTCAAAATTTCAAATTAATATATAAATAACCAATACGAATGCTATGCATGGCTTAGCTTGATACAAACGTACACTTTAAACCCTGAACAGTTGGAGCAAGTATGGACACAACATTCAATTCAAACTTTTCTACATTGGTTAGAGGTATAGGGGGAGGTTGAGATCTCACAAACATGTTTAACCCCGCCGCATTTTGCGCCTGTCCCAAGTCAGGAGCCTCTGGCCTTTGTTAGTCTTGTTTTATTTTAATTTTAGTTTCTTGTGTACACTTTGAAAATTAGTATGGCGTTCATTATCACTGAACTAGTATATATTTGTTTAGGGGCCAGCTGAAGGACGCTTCCGGGTGCAGGAATTTCTCGCTACATTGAAGACCTGTTGGTGACCTTCTGCTGTTGTTTTTTTATTTGGTCGGGTTGTTGTCTCTTAGACAAATTCCCCATTTCCATTCTCAATTTTATGGATACAACTCTGAATTGTAAATTTGGATTGTGATTCAATAGTTGATGCAGCATAGGTTTCTGACATTGAATGAATGTGGTCCAAGTACTTAAAAATTTTAAATTGACAATTAACCTTTAAAATGGTCCAATATTCAAAATCTTAATACATGGTTAGATGCAGCATATCAACATGATCAAAGAACCCAAATAATTCATAATTTGATGAAATCAAATAAAGTTCATTTTTGGACCCTTTAGATCTCAATGTGGACCAATTTGATAACGGGCCAAAATATCAAAAATCTAAATGAATGGTTAGATTCAGCATATCAAAGAACCCCATATCTTCATTTTTTTTTAAATCAAACAAAGTAAAATATTGGACCCCAATTTGGACCAACTTGAAATTTGGGCCCATACTAAAAATCTAAGTAAATATTCAGCATATTAACATGATTAAAGAACACCAAGAATTTAAATATTATTAAAATCAAAATAAGTTTAATTTTGGACCCTTTGAACCTTAAGATAGACCAATTTAAACAGGACCAAAAAACTAGGAATCTAAATACACAGTTAGATTTGGAATATATATATATATATCAAAGAACCCCAATAATTCAATTTTCTATAAAATCAAACAAAAGTTTAATATTGGCCCCTTTTGGCCCCTAATTCATGTAATTCCTAAACTCTGGACAAAAACCCTGGTCACAAACCCTGTGTTTGAGTTTCATAGATTTCTGTTAACTTATACCATGTATACTAAAAGTAATTATGGGAAAACCAAGTGTCTTTGGACTACGACGACTACATGATAAATAGAGAATGGGAATGGAGAATGTGTCAAAGACCCCCCTTTTTTGGACTATCAATGCATTTGAATGGGGACATGTAATTATCCCCCCCTTTTTTTCCTGGGTTAGGAAACCCCTTTTTAAAATGACTGGATCCGCCCCTGAAGGGTCTATAATTAAGTTTGACAACTTCAGACATACTACTTTCATGACTTTACCAAAAAAAATTAACACATTTCATCCAATTTCATTTCATCCTTTACTTGCTATTTCATCCATAATATTTTAAAGAAAGAAATTTGGAAGGAGTATGATTTTAATTTGCAAGTTATACACTATCCAAACTAGAGACCTAATAGAGTAGATATATACTTGACTATAAATTTAAATCAAACTTGGGGTGACTGGGGACAAAGATTTAAGGGAATAGAAGACAGTTTACCTACAATGATCTAGCTTCATGGCAATGGCATACATTACAGACTACATCATGTACATGGTCATTCTTAATTGTGTTTAAACTTTGGGAGTTCATTTTTTTAATGTTTAAAGCTAACAATTTCAACTACATACATTTATCAAGATTTGATTCTACATTTATATATAATTGTGTATGTCACATGTATGTACATGATGTATTTTAATGTAAAGCATCTGAAAACTCATTAGCCGTTTCATATTTATTAGAGATTTCTTATTAAGGAGAAAGCCCCGCTCCCCTTTTTGGTGTGAAATATTTTGTTGATTATATAGGGAATCACTGAATCATGACTGGAGCAAGCATCCCCCTCTGCCCCCCCCCCCCCCCCCAAAAAAAAAAATTAAAAAAAATGGAAATTTCTGGATCTGCCCATGTCAACCTTTCACTCAGGTCATTGGTGAAGAGTTGTCACACAAAATAAATGATATCAAATGTTCATATGTATATGTTTTAGCTCGTGTAGGTGTAAGGAGGCAACCATTTGATTTGTAGGGCGAAAAGGGTGAATAATAGAATGTAGGACAGAAAGTCACAGGACAAAAAGTCACAGACAAAAAGTCACGGACAAAAAGTCACAGGACAAAAAGTCACAATTCATTTTTTCTGATTATTTTCTTTGAATAAAAAACGTTTATTTCTACATAAATATTTTTGTATTTTTCTTGAACTATTGTATATAAACCAACATTGTAATCAAAAGTTATCAAAAAAATATCAAAGATGATTAAATAATTGTTAAAAAAACAAAATGTCAAAGTGGCTTGGCACTTAAATGGCTTCATGGTGCCAAGAAATCTTTCTTTTGCATGATTAAAACTAAATAAATCTTTATTTTTCAAGTATAATGACACATTTCCTACACTTTAATATGAATATATGTATTAAAAAGTAAATATTTCAAGATATTTCTCTTACATATTCAAACAATTGTCAACATATTATTTGTGACTTTTTGTCCTGTGACTTTTTGTCCTACCAAATTTGTGACTTTATGTCCTGTGACTTTTTGTCCTGTGACTTTCTGTCCGTTTACCGAATAATCTTGCCTTGTAAAACTTGTGCTATAAATAAAAATTAATACATTTCCATTTAAAAATCCGTCAGCCCAATCTCATCCAGTGAAATAGATTATTATCTGTTTTCGAAATTATATGGAAGTACTTAGTAGTCCAGACGCATTGCAAGGCATTTTTTCTAAGGAGACGTGTAGACTCATTTAATTAGGGGAATGGAACCAATAAATTGATAGGATCCGATATGATCTTCCCAGTACGGAGCACCTATTTTTTTTAGGTAATTATTATTAGTGTCGGTGATCTTACAAGTAAATCAGAGAAAATATTGCATGCAAATTAATAAGCAGAGAAGAGACAATTATCAACTTGTGTATTATTCATTTTCTCGCAGTTATTTACGGTAAATTAACTATATGTATATATATCCCAAAACAGGTGTTCGGTTCTAGTACGATACAATTTAGTAAAAGTTTTTAAATTGCTATATTTTGGGGCCGAAAAGGGGTCTTACTGAACCTACTCCTTTATAAATCTTAAGTATGAGACCTACACGGATTTTTTATAAAATAAATTTAAAAATTATAAATACAGTTTTCAATTCTTTCCCGGCATAGATAAAAAAAAATTATGAAAATAAATAATCTTTTGAGAAATAATACGATATGGTTTAATTATTTCACTTCATTATAATGATAAATCCTTTAGATTTAAAACGAATTTATCATTTTGATCTACCGATAAACTTTAAATTGAAGTGACATGGTCAGCTAAGTAACCTGATTAGTTGCATGGCTGATTACCATCTTACAGGTGACCCAGTAATTTTCCATATGACACTAGCGTGTACCCTCGGGGTGTGTATAACTTATTTTTTGGGGAACATCCTGTCCACGTGTAATACTTAGCATATATTCCAACATTTGACATTAAACAAATTTTCTTTGTAGCATCGGAGGCAATTTCATGTTCACCCACACAGAAAATTTCACAAAAAAAATATGATAAAATCATAAGAAAAAGAATAAGAAATACTAACAAATAAATTTGGCATTAATAAAACGGGGATTCGTGTATTCAAGAGCTTATTTTCAGTGGACAACAACAAATGGAAGTTTTTAACGACCTTGACTGGCTATACTATATATATAGCACTTGCACGGTCGTTCCAGTGGACATATTTCATACCAGATTACTTATTCTTTTTATATATATGACAATTATTGTTCAATCTGATACACGTACCTATAATGTACAGTATTTTGAACAGCTTCAAATATATGGGGTCCGTAGTAATACCGCAAAGGACCTCCTTAGTGCACTAAGAACAAAATTGTGCACTAAGGACCTGATGGAATGATACAACTGTTACAAAGGACATGGCATATAAAAATAGACTTTGTAAAAATTCGTAATTTTAAATTTTACAATTATACCTTTTTTAATTAGAAAGTTATCTAATGTGTATTCGACACGTGCCTCAAAAAAAGTGATTGTCACCTTTTAAAATAGTGTAATAGGTAGAAATTCACATTCGCTCAACCTTGACCCGTTCATAATCTGCTAGTATACTGTTTAAACATGTATATATGGTATTTCAAATTGTTCTCTATTTTTTTCCCATTTGTTTGTTTCTGCCGTATTTATTCTGTCTGTTATAATTTTTACTTCTAAAGTAATAAAGTATTTTCAACTCTTTTCAGTTTGGGAATTTTTAATCCTTTTAATTTTAAAAAGACAAATAATTGTGAACACTTCACGGAAAAGTGAGGATTTATATTTGGTTGCTACAACGTCCAGTTGCCAATACTTCATTCATTTTTCTGATGTCAGAGACCATGCCCCACAGCAAGGTTTTATAAGGATAGAACATAGGCAAATGCAAATAGATTCTATTGACTATATCTTTGCTGCTTTGGTCTCTGCATGTATAATGATTCATTATGTTTTATGGGATACTTTACTTCTGTTCTACAAATTTTATATTAAAATATATTCTGATTTTTCATTTTTAATGAGATTTTAGTTTCTGTTAATAAGAGGCAGTAAAAAAAACCCATGTTTTAATCATAATTATGGTGAACCCAGCCCCCCCCCCTCTGTCAACGTGACACCCAACCACACCGCTTGAAAATCTTAAATTTTTTTTTAATGTTATCTTTACTATATATTGAATAGGGTGACACGTTGTCGCTACATAATAACCAGACAAAATGGATCTTGTTTATACAAAAAATATTTCAAGATTGTGGTTTCTCAAACATATGGGAGTCACAAAATTTTGTTAATAAAGAATGGTTAAAAACTGCCATAAAGCAGAGATTACTAGATCAATATATTCAGAACTGGAATTCCCTCATTCAAAATTCGTCAAAAGGTATAAACTACAATATTTTTAAGAAAAACTTGGAATTGAAGAATATTTTAATATTTTGGACTTCAAAGACGCTATTGTTTTTTGTCGATTTCAAACGACTAATACTAAGTTGCCGATTTAAACAGGAAGATGGTAAAACGTAATCAGAGAAAACCGCTTTGGAGTCTATGTAACAATCGACAAATAGGTGACGAATATCATTTTATATTTGAATGCAAATTTTTCAATCAAAAACGAAAAGAGTTTTTAACTGCATATTTTACAAAACGGCAAAATACAGTTAAATTCTCTGAACTTATGTCAAGTACAAGAAAACCAGTTCTGAAGAAGCTTTGTTTTTTTTTATAGAAAATATGAATACTTGTGTTTGTCGGCCCGTGATGTACTCCTGGCTTGTAACTGTTGTAACCTCTCTCGCTTGTTTTGTACATATTGTAAATATTTATTGTTGTATTTGTTATCTCTGTACCGATGTAATGCATTTGCTTTATGAGAATAAAGATATATATAGAAACTTCTTTAAATATACACAAGTCATAATTACATTGGCCAGAGAGTAACTTGATAATAAGAGGATCAAAGGATTTAATTAAGACAATCCAAGACTGCTACCTCTATATTTTATTATACATATCATTATTAGCCTCACTTAGGGTGATACAGCAGTTGCAAAACGGGTAGATACAATCTGTAATCAAATAATTAAACTAATCAAAAGTTTATTTAGAGTAACCAAGGATTTGTATAGTTAACTATACAAATCCTTGTAGTAACCATATGCCGGATGAACAAAAAGTTTGCCATTTATTGAAAAACATATGGTTTTATATAACAAGAAAACTTCTCTAGTATTCTAAACATTTATCACGTACCCCCTCCCCCAAACCTCCGCTTCAAGCTCTAGATTCGCGCCTGCACATTGTGAATTATATTTCTTACATCAAGATGCTTATTACATTATAAAATAAAATGGTATTCATCTTCAATTGTTGAAATAAAGATGAATTTAAAAAAAAAAAAGCATTGACATCAGTTTTAAAGTTATTGTTCATAGGAGACAGTTATGATTTATAGTCTCTTTTTAAAACGTAATATAATTTTACCTCTTGGAGTTTTTCTATATTACTTCTGTAATCGGATTTTGAAGAACCCCACGGACACCACATACACTCATGCATATGTCTTTCATTCAAGGTATAATGATAATATATATGTAAACTCTTGTGTTGTTAACAAGGAAACGAAATCTCAAAAGCATTTTTGTCTCAATTTGTATCTAAAATAGGGTTCTTTAATTTTAATAAAAGCTTGCATAGCAATTTCCTTAAAAACAAAATATAACAAAGGCAAAGTTTTAAAACACAAAATTCATTTTTTCTTTTTTTTTCTTTCATAAACTTGAAATTTAACCACGCTAAACCGTTAGGTTTATTCAACAACAACCATTAATTAATCAATAAGTAACGATAAAAAGACAATTGTGTATTGGATTAGGTTGATTTATCATGATGATTCGTGAATTTGCAATAAGCCGTTGGTCACGTGCCGAGTGGCACGCGTTGATTAAAAAGTCATTTAACTTCAAAATTACAATATCTATTGATACCTAACTTTACAGATATGAGGTATTTAATCATATCCTCCTATATATCCATATTCTCTGTGATCTTAAAACATCGTTTTAGTGTCCTTATTTTTTTTAATGCAAAAACTTTCTTCTTAGTCAGCGCCATTAAGAATTCCTTTGCGGTATTTCTACACACCGAAATATATGGCCTTACTATTGCTAAAATACCACAGTACTTAGTGTCACTAATAGTCAAAATTTTGTGCCGTGAAAACTGGAAATGAAGTTTAGCGGGACATAGGAAATTACAAAAATATTAGAATTGTTTACTTACATAGTGTAAGCGGGATGCGGGAATCTTAAAAAAATAAATAGTAACTATAAAGCGAGATCCGTGAACAGAACCCCCAAATGAGACCCCATTAGTTGTGGCTTATTTTTGGTCTTTTTAGCTAGTTTCCTTCCCCTACATTACTTGTAAGTTGATCGTTTTTGTAAAGCAGCACTCGAGGTCTGACAGTATATTACCAAGAAATGCACAAAATATTGAAAAAGAAGGTTTAAAAAATTTAAATAATGGTATGCACACACACTCCCCTGTCAGCACAGACAATTGTATTTTTGTAAACGCGCCAAACTCATTTCTTCCACAGTGAGACAAGCTTTACCATGTTTACAATGTTGATGGTGGTGAAAATCTAGTCCAAATAATTATGACGTCTTGCAAGGCTATTTTATTTCTGGAACGCTTTCCTCTGACGAAGCCGAAATGTGAAACCAAATCAACAAGAAGTCTAACATTTATAATAGAACTGAATATAAAATCGAAATGTAAATGGGGAATGTATCAAAAGACCAAAGAGCAGATAACAGCCAAAGGGCACCAATGGGTCTTCAATGCAATGAGAAAATCCCACAACCCGAGGAGGGGTTCCTAACCAAAGACAAATGGGGGGGGGGGGGTCCAACTACATGTCCTCATTCAATACAATACAATACAATCTGCTTTATTTGAAAAACACTCCGTCACATTGACATGTGAAACAATTAAGAGGTAAATTACAAAATACAATCACATACAATTAAAAAAATAAATAAAACAACTTAGAAATAAAATATATGGAAAATTACTTTATATTATAATATTTTAACATTATAATATTTTAGTTAACTTTGAAATGAATTATATATATATAGACACATTTTTAAGTAATAAGTTAATATTTGTCAATGACAGTTAGTCCTTTCATTTTTGCTTAATTCTGATATTTCACATAGTACTCTGGAATATGCTGATTTCTGATATTTTTTAACTAATAAAGAATTGCATTCAAATAAATAATGGAATTCATTGCCAATTGCAGTTAAACACAGATTGCATGTCCTTTCTTCTTTTGGAATGACTTATACCATCTTCCCAGCTCTACTGGGATTTTACATTGCAGCGTCTTAATTTTGAAATATATTTACGTTCGAATGGTGTTAATTTTAAAATTCAAATGCATTGATCGTCCAATAAAGAACAATGAAGAAAGGGGGTTCCAACATGTCCAACCCTCAGACCCTCCTGGATCCCTGCCTGTGAGGCATGCTTTAGCTTGCCATTAAACAAAAATGTATACTAGTTGAGTGATAATGGACGTCATATTAAACTCTTCGATATAAAAAAAGGAACTAAAATAAAAATCATACAAAGGTCACAAAGGCCATAACTTCTGGCTCCTGACTTGGGGAAAAGTGCAAAATGCAGTGGGGATGAAAGCCTTTACTGTAAATTCCTGAAATTACAGTTATATAAATCATCTCACATCTTTGCGCATTTCTTGAAATTGGTCATATTAATAAATGCATGCAATATTTTCAGAAAATTTCAATATATAGGCTTTTTTAAAAAAGTCAATCTTGTGCATGATTTATCAATGATTATACTTGCACAATTAACGCATGTTGTTCTCAAAACTAAGAGGTGTCTATGCTATTTATGACAATTTTCATGGTTCAGTGGTTATAGTTAAGTTTTTGTGTTTTGGTCTGTTTTTCTCATACTTTATGCAATAGGTCTACTATATTTGTTGTATGAAATGATTGTAAGGTGTACATGTCTAGTGGGATGATGTCATCTGACCTTGACCTCATTTTCATGGTTCAGTGGTCAAAGTTAAGTTTTTGAGTTTTGGTCTTTATCTATTAAATACTATAAGCCATAGGTCAACTGTATTTGGTGTATAGAAATATTTTATGATCTATATGTCAGCATGGTCAGTGGCGCAGGTTTTATTTGACCTTGATCTCATTTTCACGGTTCATTGATCAGTGTTTTTGTGATTTGGTCTATTTTTCTTAAACTATAAGTAAAAGGTCAACTATAATTGTTGCATTGAAGCATTGTTAGCTGTATATGTCTGCCTGGCATGGTTCATCTGACATTGACCTCATTCTCATGGTTCATTAGTCTTTATTTATTTATCTTGGTTAATGTTAAGTTTATGTGACAGTTGTGATAAAGCTTTATACTTAGGACTTTCAACATATTATCAATGATTAGTAAAAGAAGGCGAGACATTTCAGCGTGTGCACTCTTCTTATTAAACACACATTAATATACATCATGTACATTAAACAGCAAAAAAAAATATTGATGCAAGATGCCATTCAATAATAACTTTTACTCTTTTATGTATAGGACAAGAACTATAGAAGATACAGAGAAATTATAAACAGCAGAAATGATAGGCAATTTAAAATTTGCAGAAGCAAACTAAACCTAAATGGTAAGGCCACTTTTATTTATTTTTTTTTTAAGTTGTTGAACTTGAAAGATGATAATCATGATTACTATAAAAATTAAAAGATGTGGTATATTAAATATGAAAACTATCATGGCTTTAAGAAAGCAATTGTAGGCCTGTGACGACCTTCAATAATGAGAAAATCCATACCCTATAGTCAAAGTAGGCAGCTATAAAAGACCCAAAGATGAAAAATTGAAACAATCCAACATGTCCAAACTGTAAAACTAATTGCCTAGTTTATTACAAAATAAATTACAAAAAATAAATATAACCGGTATGAAACAACAACAACAACAACCACTAAATTTTAGTGTCAGACTAAACTTACAAAAACTACAGGCTCTGAACTTTGGACAGGCACAATAGGAATATGGCAACCTATGATGTAAATTTCCTGCAAACACAGACTGGACTAATGTAAATCAACTAATTTTTCGCGAATACTTTATTTTGCGTTTTATACTTTCTAGTCTACATCACAGCTAATTATTTTTCCCAAGGTTCAAGTTTACTTAATGAATTTTAATAAAGAAAGATACATATGAAAAACATTTATTGCTGTTTCTCTCTCCATTTATAACATTTTATTTGTTTATTTTGTGTATTTATAGGTGAACAGACATCTTGGTTTTCATGATCAATAGGTCATTACTGAAGAGGAAACTTGAAGTTGAAATTTATTTACAAAGTGCATAATTGGATTAATTTGAACTGGAATGTGTGCTTTCCTGCAAAAAAGAAACAGGAAATTTCATCATTATCACATGATTATGCCCATAAACAAAATGGAGTTCTATCATAGATACACAAAAACACTATTGCATAAAAGCAACAACATATTATATATATTATTCGAAAGAAAGGAGAATGCAGAACAAATACTATTTTGTTGTTGAAAAAAGGAACACCAGTTTTATCCACTCATTTACATCGCTCCCTCATATCAAATATACGGAAGAAGATCATTGAAGAACAATTTGCAAAAATGTTTTCTCTTAGAAGTGAGGGAAAATGTTAAGTGAATGGAATAATGTATTCACTGAATTCTTACGTAGTGGATTGAATAACTGTACACAAGCTGAAACAGAAGACAATTTTAATTTAAAATAACACGAAAAGTGTATATTTTATTATTTAATCTGCAAATATATAAACAAATTCTTTAGAACACCACAAATGGTATGACATTCAAATTGGTTGCTTATTAATGTATTGCATTGAAACAATTACAAAGAAAACAGAATCATTTGCTACAATTTTTTTTTATAAATCATAGTTAAATTTTATAAAAAGTATGAACAATACCTAGATCTAAACAGTCAGACTTTATCAATTTTCAATGTCATTAAAATGTTGAGTCAAACATTTATGAAAGTTTTGAATATCATTTGCATCAACTATACAGTCTTGTAATAATTATATTCATACTGTTTGTATACATGGTATAGCGAAGAAATGTTTAACAAGAACAAATAAGGGAAATTTGATGTTCAGAAATTTCCTTAGAGGAAATTTGAAGAACAATGATTTCCTTAGAGGAAATTTGTTGTCTTGAAGGAAATCTTTTTCCCTTGAATAAACAATTTCCCTTGAGGAAAAAACAATTTCCCTTTGAGGAAAAATCTTTTTCCTTTAGGGAAATTTGATTTCCCTTGAGGAAAACAACTATTCCTCTAAGGAAATTGTTGAAAAAAGGGGCATAACTTTTTTAACAGTGGTGCTAGAGCCAAAAAATTTTAGGACAAATATCAGGGAACCAATACCAACCAAGTTATCAACTTCATTTTGACGTAACTCCAAAAATTAAGGTGAACAACTTTTGCACTCAGCGGAATTGCAAACTTGTCCCGGAGACAAATCTGCTTTTCTGAGATGTTTTACAAGGTTCCAAAAATGTGTTATGCCCTACAGCTTTCCATCCAGCTAAGTCAGAAGTATATTCTCTTTTATTCTCATATATCCAGTATTTGCAACAAATTGTAATTTTTCTGAAGAAAAAAATTCAAATGGAAAATAATGTTTGAATTGTAATATAGTATGTTCCCATGGGAAGAAAAATTGTTCCTATGTGAAAAAAAATTGTTCCCATGGGAAGAAGATTTGTTCCCATGGGAAGAAATATTGTTCCCATGGGAAGAAAAATTGTTCCCATGGGAAGAAATTTGTTCCCATGGGAAAAATTAATTCCCATGGGAACTTTTTGTATTCATCTTTTCCCATGGGAACTTTAAAGTTCCTATGGGAACTCTAAACTTCCCATGGGAAAAGTATTTTTTCCCATGGGAACTTCCAATGTTCCCATGGGAAATTCTAATATTCCCATGGGAATTATCAAATTTCCCATGGGAAATGTACTTTTAATCAGCTGCAGTGACAAGAGTGACAACAGTGACAAGTTGGGACATATGGCATTTTTTCAGTTTTTCAATAATCTATCACTGGGCAAATTTTTTTTTTGATATCTTGTAAACCGACAAAGTCAGATTTGCCGATACCGGAATGGCAAATTTGTCCCGCACAGTGTTTATATGTCCCTATTCAAATGCATTGATCGTCTAAAAAGTCTAAGATTCGACGGTTTTCTTCAACAATATGGTTTGATAAATTTCTTTCGAAAACTCATTATACTTTTCACATACTAAAATAAAATGATATTCATCTCCAAATACTTGTTTATCACACATATTACAAAATTTTTGATATCTCTCAATATTATAAAATCGACAAGTTTCTATATTCAAACGGTGAGCAGATGTATGCGGTATTTTCAAATAAATGATTCTATAAATATAATTTTAATACAGCATGATCTAAATAAAATTGTTGGGGTCAAATACATCTATGCAACAAACATTTAGGCGAGTCTTCAAAAAATTAGTTCATTTCACTATTAAAGCTACCGTTTAATCTATCTTTGAATTCAATTAATAACAAATTCACATTTTTTACACCCTGATGTAACCGTACTTTTAAAGCGTAGTCATCCGTATCAATAAATTGTTAATATCAAAATTGAAGTGCATGAGTATTATTAACGTCTGGGATGAGTGTGAGAAATCTCTGTTGATGGGAATAAACAAAAAAGGTTTTACACTGGGGCCCTTTATAACTTGCTGTTCGGTGTCAGCCAAGACTCCATGTTGAAGACCGTATTTTGACTTATTTTTATTATATACTATTATAAATTGTGACTCGGATGGAGAGTTGTCTCATTGTCACATACGACATCTTATCTATCTATGGCTCAAACCGAAACGAAACGGGACAAAAAGGGATAAAAACACACTTTTTTGATATATTTATAATGGGCTTAATATGAGTCAGAAAAGAGTAGAATAGTGAGTCGCGTTGGGGTATAAGCGTGACGCTGAATTGCCGATTGTTTTTGTAAGCGTGACACGTGAAAGTTAAATGATTGTGTCGTGAAAACGAGAAATAAAGTATAGCAGGACACGGAAAATTTCAAAAAATCAGAACTGCATAGTATAAGCGGGATACGGGAATCTGACAAAGCAGTAAGCGGGATCAGGTATCAGACCCCCCCCCCAATGATACCCCAGAATAAGATATTTATTTATCTTCATCATATTGTTACAGTCATGCCTTCAATAACAAATGTATCCCATGCATGCATTTTCATATTTTTGGTCCCTTTTTCAAGTTTGTGGTCTTCTAATTTATAGACAAAAGTCCTTATGGATATTTGGGGTTCTCTGACATGCTGAATCTAACCGTGTATCCAGTTTAGGGATCTTTTGCCAAGTTACCGAAATAGCCCACATAGAGGTCCAAAGGGTCTAAGATCATCAAACATGAATTGTAGCATGCATGAGGGGGCCCGCTCCAGTGATTCTATAAAAGTAACCAAATGTTTTCCCAAAAAGGGGGCAACCCCCTGCCCCCCTTAATCCCCCCGTCGAAATTTACGAACATATATGCTTTTCAAGTGTGAAAACCATCAACAAAATTTATACATAATCGGGAATGTCTTTAACAGAATAGTCTCACACCGTAACTACATCGGGCCCAACTATATATAATACTTTAGCTATTTGACCAACAATGTATAAAAAAAACAGAACTAATTTAATGTCATCTTTCCCTATTGTTTAATGTTATAAGTCTGTTTCAACTGGCAGGAATACCCATAAAGCGGACAAGCAGTTTGTTCTTTAAATTGCTGTCATTGAATATCAAGAAAGAAAATAAATCCCGAAATTGATTTGAAACTTTGATACTCTATAGTTTTCCTGGAAAATATTCACATCCCTTAGGGATTATTAGTGTACGTCCAGTTGCGTACATATAACATGTATGTCGGAACAATTGTGATGATGACGAATTTCTTCCTTTATTCGAGAACAATCTAATTGATATATAAATGTCCATAAATGAGCCAAAGAAAGTTTTATATCGACCTGTATTAAAATCTCTTCTTCTTCTTTTGGTATACAATAGTCTTTCGACATTTGATGATTACATACTGTTGGCATACGTGGACTAGTCTACTACATGTAACAAAACTTTTACCCCAATTCACACAAAATGTATGTTTCTTTCTTATGTACAATGTATACATGTATATATTTGAATTTGCGCTATAGTTCCGTAACTTTTTATCCTGGCGTATATACGAATGGTCGACAAGTGCGTACATTTTTTTTAATCAAAATTTCTGGTATAGTCTGATCTGTCCTTCACCATTGACAAAAAATATGTATATAGATTTTTATTTCATCAAATCTGTTGTTTATTTTTAGGTATTATCTATATTTTTATAAATAATTTTCTTTACATCAGAAATGTTATTCATAAACAAGCGTATGAGTTTAGTAATGACTAGTATATATAATATCACTTTCGGACAAACAAGATAGAGATGCATATTATACGAATGTAGGAAAAAAAGTCACAGGAAAAAAAGTCACGGAAAAAAAGTCACGGAAAAAAAGTCACAGGAAAAAAGGTCACAGGAAAAAAAGTCACAGGAAAAAAAGTCACAATATATATTTTTTGCATGAAATAGTCATAGGGTCTGCACATACATGTATTAACAGGAGAAACATTCCCAATTTGTATTTTTTTTCTTATGGAAATGGTCATAAGGCCGCACATATATATGGATATATTAGCGAAACATTCCCAATAGATATTTGTTTGGAAATAGACATTTGTTAATTCATTTTATACGACTAGCTTTGGAAATTTAGATATAAATTGCAAATCATTTAAATGGAACATGTTCATGCTGGTGTACTAGATTGATACATGTTTTCAAGGATTTGTTGTAATTATTTTTGTTTTATATCTCTTAGAGATGTGAGTTTAACAGCAACAATTTCCCCTAATTTTAATAAAAGTTAGAAGTTCAGTATATAACTTGACCACATGTTTTTTGGATTTTTATAAAGATAAGTATTCTGTAATTTAGTGTTAAACAAACAACTCATTGCCATTTATAATAGCTTAGCATTTTATACATATATATCTAGGGACTGTTGATATTGATGTGTGGCTTCTTGTGGCACCTCCCCCCTTTGTAGACCTTTTATTTCTTGTCTTCGTAGGAAGCCATATCAATGAAATACAACTTATGCTCAATATTAAATAAAAGGACACAATCAGTTTTCTCTGTTAGTTAAAAAAGTCAATTTTGAAAAAAAGAAAATGATTTATTCAGATACACTTTTATTAGTATATATATCACGTATATAATTCCTTTATAGTTTTAAAAAATTAATCCGATACAAATATATTATGACTTTTTCAATGCATTCGAAAACTACAGTTTAATTATTTATTGCATACATGTACATAGTGACTTTTTCACATGCATTCCAACATATTTCTGACAAATAAGTTTACTTAAACAAATTGTGACTTTTTTTCCTGCGACTTTTTTTTCTTGTGACTTTTTTTTCCTGTGACTTTATTTCCTAGGGATATTGTGACTTTTTTCCTGTGACTTTTTTTCCGTTATACACCTAAAAGTTCAAAATGGAAAGTTATAAGTTACAGGCCGTTTACACTGACCAATACCCTAAGACGTGAAACGATGCATGAATTTGCAAGCTCGACAGGAAATCGCCTGAATACCTTGGACGTGTCACTCCCCCTGCAATACCTTTGGGAGTAATACCTTTAGCCATGCAGGTGATCAGTGGAACGAAGATCCTAATTTATTTGAATAAAGTTTATTACATATAAGAACTAATTAGATTTCCGAAAACAATTCAAGTTTCACGGAACAATTATTTATGATTTGAAATTTTTACTATTTAACTTATTCCAATATTATCATTATTGTTAAAAATAACAGATCATGGTTATTAAAAAAAAAAGATAAGAAAATTTTCCGTATCAACATAGTTTGTATAGTTAACTAGTCGGATAAAACAACCGTACGATTGACAAGATATCGACACGCAATTACGACTACATCGGGTTACTGTAGTTTTGTTCCTTAGACATATCTTGGGTGCAAAGCGGAAAAGGTAACAAAATGGCCGACCGGAGAGAATTGATACTCTAAATTCAAAATCGATGGTGATCTCTTATCTAGCAGAATTAAACTTTAATATTCATGCATTTGAGCATTTTTATACAGAATGAACATAATATCAGTTTTTGATTTTTTTTGCGAAGTTTCCCTTTAATGAAAATTCCCAATCATCACAATAAAAAGGGTGAAACAGCTTGTATACTTTGAGCTTTCGAACTAAATGGTAACCCCAACCCCCAACATAGAATGGTTCAAATTTTCTGTTGGAGCCGTTAGACTGCTCTATAATTTGATATAATTTGTCTCGGTGGATCCAGGGGGGTTCCGGGGGTTGGACCCCCTTTTTTTGGCCGATCAATGCATTTGAATAGAGCATATACTTGGACCCCCCCCCCCTTTTACTCTGGGTTGGGACCCCCTTTATTAAAATGGCTGGATCCGCGCCTGATTGCAGTACACTGCACTGTGAGTATTTGTTAGATAATCACGCGCGATTTTATCATTTAAAGGAAATGCTTCACGAAATAACTAAGATCAGTTTATGTGTACTCGTAACACAAAGAAGAAAAGATTGGGCTGCCTCTCTTCAATTGTGTCTAGTTACCAAAGTAAAATCAAAATTTATAATTCTCTGACAATGCACATGGTGATATATTGTATATGTCATTCCAACACTTACACTTGTTCTTTTATTTGTGTGGTTATTTAATGACCATTTTAATTCAAAGCTTGGTCAGTTGGATTTGCATCCTTCATTTTCCAGTACTCCAGAATTTCTACATACATATCACAGTAAGTAATTAAAGTTGTGTGTTAAACGTCCGGTGAATGCGAAAGCAAAAAATCCATATTTTTTTTTAGAGGGCACATATGTTTCTTTCGTCTGACAGCAGGTATACACCACAGTTATCGTAAATTATAAAAACATATATAAAAAAAAATCGAAAAAAAAACCATTATTTTTTTTAACACAAAACAGAGAAAAGAACTGATAAGTGCGAGGAATCCATGCGCCTTTCCTCCCTGATGTTTCGATATTTTAAAAAATAATTATTCTTTTATCCATGTTAACACGTGAAAACTACACCAGTGAGTTCCATATATGTCATAAACTTACAGCTGGTCCTGAATATGCATGAAGTATTTGCCACTGGACTTTAAACAACCAACAATCAATCACACTACAACTTATAGTATATATAGTTGTGAAATACAAAATGTATATTATAATTATACAATTAGCCAAATAAATAGAATACAATGATACACACTACTTTATATACTAAGTAACTGACATAATTTAAAGGAATAATCTCTAAACTATACAAGTAGAGAAGCGAAAAGTTTCTTTTGAATAGTAAACAAACTTCCGAACAGTACATGTTTTTTAATGATTTTCCCTACGGCGCTCAAATATTTTGCATGGTCTTTTAGTGTTTAGACATATGACATTGTAAGAACCTTTAACGTATAATAGATTCAAATTCGTTATTTTGTTCAATATAAGAAAAACAAAGACATGTATATTAAAAACTGACGGTCAGACATCACTATTTAAATACGTGTATACACAAATTCATTAGTTCTTTATTAACGTTTAGCCCTACGGCACCTTTTTATTAAGAATGATGATGAGAGTAATTGTAAAATATAATAGGCATGTTCTTTCTTACGTTATGGATTATTGATTTTGTTACCTGTTGACCCGGTTGATTACTAGCACGTGCCATTGAACTCGACCATTTTTTTAAATTAACGCCATACATATATACTAAGTACTATATACATATTATATGAATTAGAAAATAAATTTTATAAGGATACAACATTGTTTGAATGAACATTTTTATACGGTGATACTTTAACACGGTCCCGACAGAGACTGAATGCAGTATCATGATCAGCTTTCGGGATCCGGGAAGTCTTTTTTTTGAATTTCCGGATGTCGAGAATATTTTTTTCCAAGTTTAATAGAGTAACTCGCACGAAAAAAACATAAAAAAGCAACAGCTTCCACGGTAAACTATGACATATATCAACAGATAACGAATTAAAGCAACTGTAATACATAAAACAAAAATATGCATGTGTTAATTTGCCTCCGTTGCATTTCTGTGGATTGTCTCATTGGCAATCATACCACATTTCCTTAACTTTTTAAGGTAACGTTTAGGATTTTCCGTTACTTTTTAATCTTCAAATACGAAACACATTTTCACTGGTGTTCACATTTTAAGGTTAAATTGATGGCATACATTTTGGTGTGTATACAATAAACATACGTCCTTGCATTTAATTATCAATATATATATTCATATAAACTAACATTTATTAAAAAATAAACAATTATATAGACGAATAATTTAGTAGTTCCTCAACAAAACAAGAAAAGAAATAAAGAATCAACAGAAGATTTAATCCTTATTTATCTTTTAATTAACCAAAATATACTTCAAATTATAATTATATTAAAATACATGTATATTAATCTAAAATGCATTATCGAGTAGAAGGGGCGCAACTCGTGGTATCAAACCGATATACTGAACGGATCTAAACAGGGTCTGAAAATTTTGAACGTAATTTTGTATCCATGGTCTGTATTGGTCTGACACTGTCTTAACGGGTCTAAACAGCCCGCTAGACGATTCAGTCTTTTCCGTCTGGACATGCCTTAACGAACTGATTTACCTGATGCGGCTATCGATCGTAACGCAGTCTTAACGGTCTAAAATGTCTCGACGATTTCCTCTAGCGGTAAATCCAGTCAATCAAGATGTGATCAGACCAAAATGACCGTTTCAGACTGAAATCGTGCTACTAGTGATATCTACCAATTGATACGAAATTCCCGTGCTTGCATTTCCTATCATGATTTTCTTGATAGAGGTTTGCTGCTCACACGGAAGCTATTAAACCAAGAATTCCAAATGGTGAAGTTGAAATCATCCCTTCGTAAATTTTACGGACGCCATCACGAGTTGGTTGACCGTTATGGAATAACCGTTTCACAAATGATATCGGATATGTTCCTTACGTCGTAACTACAATCCCCTTCCCTTTCATGAATATGACCTACCGAATTAGACTATTTACCGGATTTGTAATCACATAAGCAACACGACGGGTGCCACATGTGGAGCAGGATCTGGTTACTCTTCCGGAGCACCTGAGATCACCCCTGGTTTTTGGTGGGGTTCGTGTTGTTTATTCTTTAGTTTTATATGTTGTGTCGTGTGTACTATTGTTTTTCTGTTTGTCTTTTTAATTTTTAGCCATGGCGTTGTCAGTTTGTTTTAGATTTATGAGTTTGACTGTCCCTTTGGTATCTTTCGTCCCTCTTTTAGTAAATCACAATTACAGATTTTAATGTTACAACAATATAATGTAGTTAATGTTGAGAAATACCACAAGCGATCTGCAGAGGATTCATTAATTATGTTAATTCTTGATTTATTTCCAGAGAATTAGGTGGAAATCAAATTTCAACTATACCAGTAGGCCTGTTTAAAGATCTTGTGTCATTGAGATCAGTGTATGTATGGATAATATCTAGTATTCCTTGATAACAGATCTACTGGAAGCATGCCAGGACCTCCTTGTCTGTCAACAGTGCTCAGTCAACGTTTTAAGTTGTATTTCACGACGTCAAACTTCGACATATTGGCAAACGATGCAATTTCGATTGATCTTTAAATATAAGCCTGCAAAAGAGTAAATGGACCCCTAGTTTTAAAATGAATTATAACTTGTTTTTGTATGAAGATTATTTATTCAAATTTTAATCATTTCGTTTCGTGTGTTTGAGTTGTCGATTTTTACGAATAAAATGCATGACACCTCAAATTTGATTGAAGGGGTGTTATTTCCAACTGAATGTATCAAAAACAAGAGTTTTATTAAATAAATTTGAAGTATAATTTGTATCTAGTGGGTGACTAAAATAATATGTTCGTGGTCAACATTATAAAGTTGTACATCTTCCAGTTTGGTTTCAAACATTTTTCCACTATTATTACACGTTAAATTTTAATTTAAAGTGTTTGGACATTCATGCACTGGGCATTCAGGATGAATATAACTTCCGGTCTAATAGGGATAATAGCGTGTTGTGCTCAATGAATTTGAAAAGTGTAATACTGGCTAAATATTAACAACTTTTTTTTCAGAAACTTAAAAAATAACCAAATTTCAACTATCGTAACCGATACGTTTAAAGATACTGTGTTACTAGAATTCTTGTACGTATTACTTTTATATAGATAAGGATTGTTACTTGAAAGCTGCATGCTATGGATTTGAGTAAATCTATTTTTTGTGGAGAGTTTGTTTTCTGTTGTTTTGTTTAGTATAGAAGATCTAATATATGTGTGTTGTCAATCTTTCCCGTTCTAGTCGGTATCTTTTGATATATTACAGAGTATTGAATGTTGTACAGGTAATCTTAAGATACTAAACATTCTGAATGTGAACTAAATATATCTTATTTCACAACAAGCAAAATTTATGAACCGTACATACTTTACCGCAGTAGATCAGTCTGAAAATAGAATTAATACATTGATGATGGCATAAAGATATTATTGTGAAATCTTTCAGTTGTTTTTTCGACGTGAGCTATTAATCAATAGATGTACATCGCCTTAGTTTGCAGATCGGAATGTCGTTATGAATGAAAGAGATCACTATATAGCTAGTACATTCTTCATGCCTAACATATGTATGATTATTGGTATCGAATAGGAAGATTTCATGGTCTATTAAAAACACACATTATAAATTGCTTGTGTTCTTTTCTTGATAAACATTTCAAGTCGAATATTTGAAAGCCAAGCTTGCATAGGAACAGAAAAAAAGTTGAAGAGCTATATAACCAAAAAAGGAACTCAAAATCAACCTTAGGTCAGCTTTCCCCGAGGACGTAAGTTTCTTTTACATTTTACCCGAATCATTTTAGAATGCTTTGCGTTACAGAGTTGAAATATTAGTTTCTTGGAAATTTTTATACTAGCTTTAATCCACCATTGTTTACATGGGACATGTAGGAAATGCTGAACTAAATCAGGAATATAATAGTTAATTTCAATCCGTTTGATGTGTTTGAGCTTTCGATTTTGTCATTTGATAGGGGATTTTCCGTTTTAAATTGTCAATGGGTATTTTTTTGTTATTTTATTTTCAATTGCGTGAGAGTACTGGAATAAAATAAAATAAACGCAGAAGATCTTTAAATATAAGCCTGCAAAAGAGTAAATGGACCCCTCGTTTATAATAACGAAAACATATTTCATCCATACAAATGGGGGAGAAAAATTCAGATATCAAGACACATTCCATAAATGTATTAACGACACCAGTAATAGACGAATAAATCGAGTTCTAAAGCAGAGTGGGTTGTCAATACATCACAAGTACGTATAGCAACCGTCAGGTCTCTATTTATATTCTACACTTAAATATGTGCATTCACATCCAATTTTTTATGGTAATATTCTTTATAAAGCACAAAGGTGTCAGTATTCACCTCAGAAACTTACAAAACCTTTGAATAGACTTATTAAGAAGGGATATAATTACGATACTGTTGTCAAGTCATTAAAGATTGCATATGTTGGCGTTAATATTGAGTCACTGATAAGGTCTTTGCATCGGAACTAAACACATTTATTCTAAAAACAGTTGTTGGCATGACACAGGTTATGTTCTTCTCATATATGTTATGATGGTATGATACTAAACCCCTAACGGGAAGGATTGTGCCTGATGTTCATATGATGAAATCATAATCTTTCAGTCAGTTTAATTAAAGTCTGGAGCTGGCATGTCAGTTAACTGCTAGTAGTCTGTTGTTATTTATGTATTATTGTCATTTTGTTTATTTTCTTTGGTTACATCTTCTGACATCAGACTCGGACTTCTCTTGAACTGAATTTTAATGTGCGTATTGTTATACGTTTACTTTTCTACATTGGTTAGAGGTATAGGGGGAGGGTTGAGATCTCACAAACATGTTTAACCCCGCCGCATTTTTGCACCTGTCCCAAGTCAGGAGCCTCTGGCATTTGTTAGTCTTGTATTATTTTAATTTTAGTTTCTTGTGTACAATTTGGAAATTAGTATGGCGTTCATTATCACTGGACTAGTATATATTTGTTTAGGGGCCAGCTGAAGTACACCTCCGGGTGCGGGAGTTTCTCGCTACATTGAAGACCTGTTGGTGACCCTCTGCTGTTGTTTTTTATTTGGTCGGGTTGTTGTCTCTTTGACACATTCCCCATTTCCATTCTCAATTTTATTAGTCATAGTTTTTTAGAGGGTTCAAAATGTCGATGAGGCAATTTGGCGGTTGTGACTCTTAAATGAAGAAAAATTGTCACCTGCTTAGCATTCTGACCAGACTTCTCCATCAAATCTCTAATTAATCATATTTTTTTTATCTATAATGTCAACCAAAAGATTAGTTTACTCAATGGCCAGATGCTGATTTGCGATTTGTAGAATAAAGGAGTCATCATAATTATACTTAAAATACATTTTAAAGTTTTGAATGTTCCTATGAAAAATTTTACTGCTTTCTTAATAAAAACGATAGTCAGTTCACAATATGCAGTTGTAATAAACACACGTATCAGTTTAAATTTCGACGTTCCATGGAAGTTGTTACGAATTTACGATTTGAAAAGTTAATTACAAGTATGTCTGCATATTTGCATGGATGATGGTCTGAAGGTTCTACGAGTGTCTAGTTACAAATTATGTTTTGTCCATGGTGGTGAAATAGCCTTTGACGATCAATAAAATTAACATGAACATACCCCATTGAAATGGAAATATAGATGTCAGGTAGCTGTTAAATAATGAATTTACTACATTTTTTTAAATATATTGTTGAAAAGCGTTTATCAAAAATGCATAAATGCAAACAAAATAAATATTGGTCTAAAATGGTTCCGAATTCCTCTTATAATATTTGCATTTCAGTTGAAGGTCAGTGGGGCTCTTGGTCTACAACATGTTCCGTGACATGTGGAAGTGGTACAGAATATAGAATTAGAATGTGTGATAGCCCTTTGCATTCTGACGGCGGACTATACTGTATTGGTAATGCCACTGAATTATCACAATGTCACTTAGGAGATTGTCCAGGTACATGTTATATTTAGTTTGAGGAAACCGACATTGATGTGTCATTGTTATGGTGTTCACCCATATTTGAACGCAATCAACTAAACATGTTTTTGTTATGTTTTTGAAACGAGTGATGTTCATGTTTTAATATTTTCATGTTGTTTATTCTATAGTTTTCTATGTTGTGTCATGTGTGCTGTTGTTTGTTTGTCTTTTTCATTTTTAGCCATGACGTTGTCAGTTTGTTTTGGATTTATGAGTTTGACTGTCCCTTTGATATCTTTCGTCCCTCTTTTTTAAGTTAGAAACGTATGTGTCATAATATCTTTTTGCGGATCTTGATCATATATATAATGTATACACTATAGTAAACGATGTTTTATATGAGGGTTTTGCATGTTTTAGATCGTTATGTAAAATAATAATTTACGTACAATGTATAGATTGAATATACAAAAGGTCTTATAGGTGAATAGCAATGGAATACAAACATAAAAAGTAAACAAAAGCATATATTGATAATTTGGCAATGTCAACAGTCTGTTTTAAAATGACCAATTAGTTTATGTTTTATTATTCTAAAATATAGATGTTCAAGCGCATTAGGTACTTACAGTACACGTGAAGAGTATGTAAGCATTCCAAATAAAATATGATCAATGTAAGATATGAGACCGATTGCAATCGACTATTAAAATCATAAACCATAACCCAGGTTGCCGAGGAAGGAGCGAGTTACTCGATAAAGATTTCGGGAAAAAAGAGTTAAACAAGTTGTCACCAAAAGGCACCAATATAAGGATGCAGTTAACATCGTTTAGTAAATTCACTATGTTGTTACATTAGGGATGTATTCAAACAAGACCCCGTTCATAGTATAATATTTGTTATTCTAGATATATACATTTTTTTTCAAATTTTGTGTTTAGTGCCTTATGTTGACACACAAATAGATAACATTACATTTTTAATCTGAAAGTAAAGCTTAAAATATAAACTTCGGTCTAGTAAGCTGAAAGGAGTGCTATTCCATATCAGTCAATTATACATCAAATAGATGGCATTAGATGATGGTGATGTCTTTTTCAAAGAACATGAAATAGGTTTAGCAAATCAACACACCATAAAATTTACATGTTTAAGATTTTGGGATGAAAATTAATGATAACCAGTTCATACATGGACATATCATAGTTAAAACATAAATAATTTGATAAATTTTGTGCATTTTGTAAATTTGTTACTACGCAATCCATGCAATCGGACAATATGTAGCAATAATGTTAACTATACAAGAGGCAGCGGAGCTAATAACTTATTACTATTAGGTTATTTTCATACCAATTTGAAACGTATGACATAAAGAAAGAATTCACCCTCCAGACAATAAATTATTAGCATTGATATGATTTTACGACTGTTGAAATATAAACATTTGAACCGCTTGATGAATACATATTATTGATTCCAAATTAAATTATGTAGCTAGTTAACAATATGAGTTGGAAAGTAATGACAGCATTATAATAAAAACATGTATCAAATATTTAGCTTAAAGTGAAGGAAAAATCTTGACAATTGTTATTGACCTTTGGTATGCTTTATATCTGTCAGTAAATTATTTCTATTTGAAGAAAAATAACATGTTTATAATATGTGTATATCTATAATTCATCTTCTTGTTTTCTATATCTGTCTGTTTACAGAATCTTGCAAACATGACGGAGGCACAGACAAGAAATCAGGTATAATGTTAAAAACATAAAATAAAAAAGAACCGACCTTGTCCGTTACCCAGATGCTCTTTAAGCGCTTAACAATAAGATGTATTCTAATTTTCTAAACCGCATTTCTTACAAATATTATAATTATATAAACCGCAGGTATGTCTGTAAAAACCTTTAGTAAATCCAATGTACAAAAAATATGTCTTTTTTTCATATATTTTTAAAAAGTGTTACAAGAAAGCTTTAAAATCAAATGTTGCGACGTTAAAAACAAAGCTTTGTTTTCTATTGCAGTTTTGTCTCTTTTTGGTTTTTGATTTTATTTAGCTTCAATGCACGATGTTTTAAAAATTCCACGACGTGTGCTCCACTTATGTCTGTCTTGACCGTTAAGATTTAAATGGATTTTTATTTATTATAGATTTTGAAGTTTTGGAATTTGTTTGATAGACATTCCTAAAAATATGTACTAAATTATATCAATCAAACAATAGTTTGGCTTTGAAGTTTCATCGTATCCGTAGAAACATTAGACATTTTATTGTTTAAAGACATGTATTGCTTTAGCTGCATTGAGCTATACATTTTGGATTTGTTTTATTCGGTCATCTAATAGATTTTATTCGAGCGCCGTTTATGTGTCTTATGTTGACAGAACGCACATCTGGTGTAGTAGTAATATATAGGATTAAACAAATGTGTTCTAGTGGTTATTGATTTGTAAAATGGGGCGAATCACTCACTAATTGAATGATAGATCACACTGAACGTAGTTACGGTAACTTGGTTTTACAAAGTGTAAAACAAGTGAAAAACTTCTGATGAACCAATCCAATTCAAATATTTGCAGATATGCAAATTATATAAGTTAGAATAATTAAATTATAAACTGTGTGTCTTTCTTGATTTTTATTTACTTGAAACAACACTTCTTTCTTTGATTTAATTTACTTAAAACAATTATTCGTACCATTCAGATAAAATGTTTTTAGTATATAAAACATTTGTCAAGAAATTAATGTAAGAAATAAAGGAAGAGAGATATTGGACTTCATGATTCAACATGATGTTGTATAAATAAATTCAGACCATGGTTTTCTTTTCTTTTAAAAATCATTTTGAAGGATACTCGTTTTAAATGGATTACGTTTGTGTTTTACATGCATCTATCTACACGTATGCTACTGTTATAATGGGAAAATGTGGTTTAGAGTGTTCATTGGTAGCTTTAAAATACATATATTTACATTCATTAGGCAAAAATAGTAAGGCTATTTACATTATTATTTTGTTTAATATTTGATTTTACTTTGTGGGGACATACATGAAAACATATTGAGATTAATTTACTTGCAAATATGTTTTCGGCTTTTGTAATTAAAGATGAATTATATGTTGTTTGTTTTTTTATTTATTCATATTATACATTCATTTGACTATGTATTATCGTTGATGTCATTTTCATCATCATTTGTTTAATTTGTTTCTTACATTGTTAGGAAATACATGTACATGTTTCAAAATCCAATGACATGGTGATACATTTTGCTTTTGCAATTAAAGATGGGAGGAATTTTATGTTTTATAAAATAATTGTAAATTCATATCATATCATATAAACGAATTTATCAAAAAGCCGACTTTTTATTCAAGACTAGCGAACGATACAAAAAGGATATGCAAAATCAAAAATCGAAAAATAACTAACAAGGCCATGGGGAAAACAAGAAGAAAACTAACAAAAAGATTCAGACAAAAGTTAAAAATCACAACATAGAAATTGAAAACTGAGCTACACCACAAAACCGAATATGTAAAGATCCTGATACACATGTGGTACCGTCCTGTTGCTCATGTAGGTGCACTTTTGGTGATATGACATTTATATCATATAGTTAATACATGTTTGTAAAACTATCAATGCCAGTTAATAACAAACTGCTTTAGTTTTGTATCAAACACACCATGAGATGACCACAGAGACGCTTTGTCTAGCATCTCAAAATACTAAAAATATGAATTATATTTTCAAAATAACATTTACTCCCAATATTTCTATGCCAAATTTAGGAGCCATTTATGTCATCGAACTTGAGATAACAGATAGATTGTACATTAAGTAGTTGGTAAATTGTTCTATCATTTGTTGATGACAAAGAAAGTGTACGATTATCAAATACCGTGTATTAAATATACAGTGAAACATGGCTAAATCGAATCCTTCATAAACCCAAAATAGATATCAAAGGTACCAGGATTATAATTTAGTACGCCAGACGCGCGTTTCGTTAACATAAGACTCATTATTGACGCTCATATCAAAATATTTATAAAGCCAAACAAGTACAAAGTTGAAGAGCATTGAGGATCCAAAATTCCAAAAAGTTGTGCCAAATACGGCTAAGGTAATATATGCCTGGGATAAGAAAATCCTTAGTTTTTCGAAAATTTCACAGCTTTGTAAACAGGAAATTTATAAAAATGACCACAGTATTGATATTCATGTCAACACCGAAGTGTTTACTACTGGACTGGCGATACCCTCGGGGACGAAACATCCACCAGCAGTGGCATCGACCCAGTGGTGTAAATAGTTATCAAAGGTACCAGGATTATAATTTAGTACGCCAGACGCGCGTTTCGTTCACATAAGACTCATCAGTGACGCTAATATCAAAATATTTATAAAGCCAAACAAGTACAAAGTTGAAGAGCATTGAGGATCCACAATTCCAAAAAGTTGTGCCAAATACGGCTAAGGTAATATATGCCTGGGATAAGAAAATCCTTAGTTTTTCGAAAATTTCACAGCTTTGTAAACAGGAAATTTATAAAAATGACCACAGTATTGATATTCATGTCAACACCGAAGTGTTTACTACTGGACTGGCGATACCCTCGGGGACGAAACATCCACCAGCAGTGGCATCGACCCAGTGGTGTAAATAGTTATCAAAGGTACCAGGATTATAATTTAGTACGCCAGACGCGCGTTTCGTTAACATAAGACTCATTAGTGACGCTCATATCAAAATATTTATAAAGCCAAACAAGTACAAAGTTGAAGAGCATTGAGGATCCAAAATTCCAAAAAGTTGTGCCAAATACGGCTAAGGTAATATATGCCTGGGATAAGAAAATCCTTAGTTTTTCGAAAATTTCACAGCTTTGTAAACAGGAAATTTATAAAAATGACCACATTATTGATATTCATGTCAACAGCGAAGTGTTGACTACTGGGCTGGTGATACCCTCGGGTGGACGAAAAAACCTTTATAAACCAAACATGTTCTTATGCACTGTCATATCAATTTGTATGCATTTTGAACCTGGTAAAACCAAATATCGGCCAAAACCGAATACAAGTTTTAGTCCCGAAGAGTTTCGGTTAAAACAGGTTTCACTGTACATTGTTTATTAAAAAGATCCAATATTAAAAATTCAACAATACACGAATAACAACAGTTAATTAACGATGTTCAAATAATCTAGGCTAGTTTGATCACCTGGTGGTTTTTAAACAGTCAAAACACCAGCTTAGCTTGCAAAACCAGTATCTTGATATCTTTGGTTTTGATTTTAGGAAAAACGGAGGAAATAGTGTGACTTCCAGAAGTAGAAACAGATTCGTCGACTTGCTATTTCGACACAATACATCAGGTATATCATACAAGTTGTTGTCGTAAACCGTTTAGTAACAAATCAGGCCATTACTTTTCTCATTTGGATTGTTTCATATGTTTAATGTCGGTTCCGTTTTTACCTGACTATACGATATGTGTTTATCGTCTGTTCATTCTTTCGCAAAATCTTCTGTATAAAGTCACCTACACATGAGTAAAGAATCAAGAAGTCAAAACATAGAACAAAAGAACGCATTTCAGCTTGATTGTACTTTTAGATATCGGTTGAATCTCATGAAATTTGACTTTTCCTTTTATCAGTCAAGATACCTGTATCTAAGTTCAACTTGGTCCTTTTTTAACGAAACAATGAAGGATCAGCAATTTCAATTTGTATTTTAGTTTGGAATGTAGAAAATTCCAATACGTTAATACAATTGCAATCTGAAAAATTCTTAGTTTCCGTGTTGAAGGTCTTTTGGAATTTATAAGTATTCACATCTAAATAACCCTACCTTTAGAATAGACAGTTACCCAATATTAGTTTAAAGGGTTGAACACTAGTTCATCTATTGACTTGAGATCAAATTACAAAAGATTGAAGATAATTTGGATAGACATCTGAAATTTGAAATTACCATGTATTAGTGTTTTTATATTAACGTAAAATAATACATTCTAATCTATTGTATTTAATGGAATTCAATATTTTATTTTGATTGTGCTGATAGTGATAAAAATATTATTATTTAATATTCGATTTATTGGGGAGAAATTATCCATTCGAATCTTTTTCATTCAGAAAAAATCACAGATTTTTCCACTTGACATTGCTGACATTATTTGAATATTCAAGTATTTCCTTTTTTTTTTTTTATTTCAAATGATAATCATTTGAAAACTTTATGAACGAAAACATTTAAAAAAAATAGTGGTAAATAGCCAAATCATTACAATTCTTATTGAAACGGATAAATAACGAAAAGAATGTTAATGTAAGGGCAGATTTAGTGTTCTGTATCAGAGTAAAATATGAAGTATTGATATTTTATCTAAACGCGTAGGTGAAGAGCAATATCAACTGGTTCAAAGTGCCACTAACGTAAGATATGTAATTGTAAAAACAAGAAATATTATCATCTAAAAGAACCAAAATATATCCCATAACTGTCAGGAATATCCCTTCTACAACATCGTTATCATAAATAGATATAGGAAGATGTGGTGTGAGATCATTGAGACAACTCTCCATACAAATAACAATTTAAAAAGTAAACCGTTATAGGTTAAAGTACGGCCTTCAACACGGAGCCTTGGCTGACACCGAACAACAAGCTATAAAAGACCCCAAAATTACTAGTGTAAAATCATTTAAACGGGAAAACCAACGGTCTAATCTATATAAACAAAACGAGAAACGAGAAACACGTATATATTACATAAACAAACGACAACTACTGTACATAAAGAATGTAATCTGCTCTTTCTATGAAATACACTGTTCATTGTACTTATAACTATGTAACTAGTATTCATAATTCTATTAATTGTATCCTTTCTATGTAATTGCTATCACGTGAAGTCTGTAATTCGAAGAATAAATGTTATTGGGTAAACAAAAACAGAACAAAACTACCAAGGAACATACTAATCAGACAGATTCTAATCAAATGGTACAATCAAAAGCTCATATAAATCAAACGAATGGAAATCAATTGTCAAGTGCCTGACTATGTACAGCATTTTAATATCACACGGCGGATACCATCTTTTTTAAAGCTAGCTAAACTTCCTGCTTGTACATGTTGTACGGCAGTGACATACACTTTCCTTTTATGTTGTTGTTATTGGTTTTTTTGTAGGCGGCTTGTTAGTGTCGTCCTTTTGCCAATATTTGGTATACCAGGCCATGAGTGCTTTGAACATGCTAAATGGCTAACTACTAAACCAAACCGTTGATAAAAAAATGCATAATTACAACGTACTATTATACAGACACGATAGGAGTTTAAGAGGAAGGCAAAACATTTACACGTCATAATCAAATGTTGACAAATGGCAAACTAAAGTCAAACGGACCATACGTTGATCAATTTTTTAAAAAAATCAGGAAAAGTATTAATCGAGTACAAAAAAACAAGTAAAAAGTTTAAGAGCATTGATAGTAGAAAATTCCAAAAAGTTGGGCCAAATGCGGCTAAAGTAATCTATGCCTTGGATAAAAAAAATCCTTAGTTTTTCAAAAAATTCAAAGTTTTGTTAACAGAAAATTTATAAAAATGACTATATTATTGATATTCATGTCAACATACAACTATTGTCAAAATAATAAAGAATTATAATATTTTCGTGAAAAATTCTCCATTATTGTTTTAAAACGAGAATTAATCTTACAGTAGTAAATGTTATTATAGATACCGGAAGATACCAGAGGGACATTAAAACGCATTAGTCGAAAGTAAACTGACATTACCATGGCTAAATATGAAAAGAAACCAAACAAACAGTACTTTACAATACACAAGTTCTGACAAATTTAACCACTAACGATAATTGAAATGAGTTAAACTCATACGTATTGATTTAAAAACATATGTTTTATTGACTAATATCTAAGTTTAAAAATGTTTAATATAATAGTTTACTATTCTAAAATGACTTGTTGAACTTGCTGAAATCATTTGACATTTTTTGTTAGTAACATTGTATTCGAATCCGTAGCAATCATGGTTTGAAGTACAACTTCTGGCACAATTCAATCGTGACGTCAGGAGGATTACCTTTATATACACATAGGTACTTGTGTGTTCCGTCAGTTTATAATTCACATCAAATAAATCATTACCTAGAAAGAAAAAAATATAAAATCAACTTTATCGAACAAATAAAAAGGTAAAAAGGAAAACCAAATTTGCATTTTTCACCTCATCATAACATTTTTTTAAATTACAAATTTAATTAAATATGATTAAAAAGTGTATATAGATATATAGTAACCGATGAATATTTACTACACCATATCATGCAGATGTCCAGAAATTTGACCAAAACTGTTATTGTTGTTTTTTTTGGATTGTCGAAGCAACAGAATTCAAACATACTTCGAAGAGCTATTATTACAAACAAGACCAAAACGTAAATGTATAACAAAAACAAATTAAGAATCAACAATCAGCATAATGGAAACAATATATATGACACGCAAGAAGGCGTTGACTTTATTTTCTGTGTTTCTAGTTTCAGTAGTGTCTAACATTTGTATTAATTGGCCTCATCATCACTGAAAAGACAATAGTTGTCTAAAAACGCATCTAGAATAGAATTGAAGAAACATAAATCATGGAACATATTTGATTGAATGACATAAATTTTGAACATTATGTATGAAATTAAAGAAAAGTATATTAGAAAATATTAGTTCTTCATTTGTATGAAATTAAAGAAAAGTATATAAATGAAAATAGATGTTAATTTAAGGGCAACCGCAGGACTTCAACAATGAGAAAATTCATAATCTTTTAGTCAGCAATAAGGGCTCGACAAGGAAACATTGAATAATTCAATTGAGAAATAACGGACTAAATCATAAGAAAACAACGAAAAACAGATATGATCAAACGACAACCACTAAACTACATAACTCTGAATTTGGACAGGCATATTAAGACTTTGGTAGGGTTAAACATATTTGTAGACGCTGAACCCTCCCCTTAATTTGGGACAGTGTTGTAAAATGTATACCAACACAACATAAGAACAAACTGTAAAAATCATTTGCAAAAGTATTAACTCATCAGATCTATACATGACTTTTTAACTATGCTCGATCTGAACATTTCAAAATTCGTTACTTGATACTAACGTTAATATTTAACTAATAGTACCTTTTAAAGGTTAATAATCGCAAATTTTCAATAAAATATCATTCGTACCTAATGGGTTTGTATTAACATGAACACAACACGTGTTGCAAGTAATTATCAAAGGTACCAGGATTATAATTTAGTGCGCCAGACGCGCGTTTCGTCTACATTAGACTCATCAGTGACGCTCATATCGAAATATTTATGAAGCCAAACAAGTACAAAGTTGAAGAGCATTGAGGATTCAAAATTCCATAAAGTTGTGCAAAATACGGCAAAGGTAATCTATGTCTGGAATAAGAATATCCTTAGTTTTTCAGATCTGTTAGTCCTTCCGGAGTACCTGAGGTCGCCCCTCGTTTTTCGATGGGATTCGTGCTACTTAGTCTTTATTTTTCTATGTTGTGTTTTGTGTATTATAGTTTGTCTGTTTAATTGTCTTTGTTTTGTTTTTTAGCTACGGCGTTGTCAGACAGTTGTGGAATATATAGCTGGTTACAAATCGCTGCTTTGTATCATAGTAGCATCCTACCACATAAAATTCAGAGTGATGTGAGAACAAAACAAGCATACATCGTAGGTCAAAAATGGGGTGCACCATTCATTATGCTATAATCTTCATCACTACAAAAATGTATCAAAGAAACACAAAACGGCATAAAAAGACAAGCCCATTAGTAAAGGTAAAAGACAAGAAAACAAATGGCATTGACAAATGAGACATGACATTTATTGAAGTAACCCGAAATACTGATACATTGCGAAGGCGTTTATAGAATACTCCACTTACTTTCTTCACAGCTACAGATGGGTGCGGTCCTAACCTTGACAAAAGTTAACTTAAAGTTAACTTGTTGACTGCTTTTTAAGTTAACTTGAGAATTTCTAAGCAGACCAGCAAGTTAACTTCGTCTACGGTGGACCAGACCTACGGTCTGCTTTTTTATGACTGCTGCAGACCTATCGACGGGTCTGATTCAGACCAGACCTGTGGACAAGTCTGCTTTTGACCAGTCCTGAGGACAGGTCTGCCCCAGACCAGACCTGTGGATAGGTCTGCTCCTGACCAGACCTGTGGACAGGTCTGCTTCTGACCATACCTGTGGACAGGTCTGCTTCTGACCAGACCTGTGGACAAGTCTGCTATTGACCAGACCTGGGGACATGTCAGCTTATGAAATGTTATCGTTTTTGCGACTTTTCATATCAGACTTGAGCTTTATTAAAATATGTATAAACAACATTCGCATTGTTCTTCCCAAGAAGGCCTCTGATAGCAATTTAAATTTCTTTACTCGCTATACTCTACTATAGACATTATTAATAACAACACAATTCTTTCTTTTTTTATTTTTATATATTCTTATAAACATTAGTCAATTACATAGAGCTATCATATTTTTTTTAATTGGAAGGCGGATAAAAATTGGGGTTATCCAACGCATCGGAACGACATTCATATATCATGGGATATCAACATCTTTGTCGACGTTACTTCGTTCCCCGTGATTTACCTGTCCCTTCATAATTTTTACTTTACGCATTTATACATGCATGGATATTTCATTGTTATTCTACTCATTTGGATTGGATTTACTATTCTTTTTCCGCAGAATATTCTTACGAAAATTGTACAGTTGTACAGTGTCCGGATATGTACGATGTGGTAAAACTACCAACAATCTCGCCAAATTCGTCAGATTTGTCGAGAGATTTGTACACATGAATGAAATAGTTGTCACTTGACGTTTAACTACAAACAAAATCAATCAACCGACATAATAGATTAACAGTATACTATTACCAGAAGAGAACCTCAAATACATTTTTTATTAAATATCACAAATGAATTCAGTCATGTCAGTGTTGGTACATGTACTTCTTGGATGATGCAGCCTAATAGTTTCGTTTTACACACCCTAGTGACTGTTCAATATTATGAAAACAGAGATGAAACGCCGACATTCTCAATGTATGCGGAAAAAAAATTGCATTAATTGTTTTCCTTATTGCTTACATTTGCCGTCCTACTAACATGTTCAAAGGAGTGCCAGGAGAAGACATAATTAGGCACCATCCCAACAGCGGTCATTTATTTTATACATTGAATCTTGACATCAAACATATGGCTGATTTACTATGCGGATATATATAGATTTTTAAATTAAAGTGCACATATGCAGGTCAGTTTTTGTTCGATGCAGTCAAATAATTTTGTTGTATAAGTCAGCATGAGGTATCAAATCTACTGACATTTTGTTACGTATCAATATTTTGAATAAAAGGAGGACATGCTGACATCCAAAATTAATGCGAACAAAAATTTGTTGTTATTATGTTGCAATATTACTGTCCATTGTATTATACATTGAATCCTGGGATAAAAAATATGGCTTATTTACTATGCGGGTATACATGGTATATAGATTTACAAATTAAAGTGCACATACAATGTATGGTCAGTTTTGGTCAATGCGGTCAAATCATTTTGTTGTACAAGTCAGCATGAGGTATCAAAACTACTGAAATTTTGTTACGTATCAATATTATGAATAAAAGGAGGACATGCTGGCACCCTAAATTTATGCGAACAAAAATTTGTTGTTCATGTTGTTATTGTATGGCAATATAGCTGTCCGTTGTATTATACATTGAATCTTGACATTCAAAAATATGGCTGATTTACTATGCGGATATATATAGATTTTTAAATTAAAGTGCACATATGCAGGTCAGTTTTTGTTCGATGCAGTCAAATAATTTTGTTGTATAAGTCAGCATGAGGTATCAAATCTATTGACATTTTGTTACGTATCAATATTTTGAATAAAAGGAGGACATGCTGACATCCAAAATAAATGCGAACAAAAATTTGTTGTTATTATATTGCAATATTACTGTCCATTGTATTATACATTGAATCCTGGCATAGAAAATATGGCTTATTTACTATGCGGGTATACATGGTATATAGATTTACAAATTAAAGTGCACATATGATCAGTTTTGGTCAATGCGGTCAAATCATTTTGTTGTACAAGTCAGCATGAGGTATCAAAACTACTGAAATTTTGTTACGTATCAATATTTTTAATAAACATGATAAAAGGAGGACATGCTGGCACCCTAAATTTATGCGAACAAAAATTTGTTGTTCATGTTGTTATTGTATGGCAATATAGCTGTTCGTTGTATTATACATTGAATCTTGACATAAAAAAATATGGCTGATTTACTATGCTGGCATATAGATTAACAAATGCACATATGGTCAGTTTTGGTCTTGGTCAATGCAGTCAAATTATTTCATTGTACAAGTCAGCATGAGGTATCAAAACTATTGAAATTTTGTTACGTATCAATATTTTGAATAAAAGAAGAACATGCTGGCACTCAAATTTATGCGAAACAAATATTTGTTGTTATCAGTTGGTTATTGTATTGCAATATTGCAATCCATTGTATTATACATTGAATCCTGACATAAAAAAAATGGCTGAATTACTATGCGGGTATATATGGTATATATAGATTTACAAATTTAAGTGCACATATGGTCAGTTTTGGTGGAAGCGCTCAAAATATTGTGTTGTACAAGTCAGCATGAGGTATCAAAACACTGTAATTTTGATACGTATCAATATTTTGAATAAAAAGAGGTCATTCTAGCACCCTAAATGTATGCAAACACAAATTTGTTGTTATTGTATTGCAATATTGCTGTCCATTGTATTGTACATTGAATCCTAACACACAAAATTTGGCTGATTTACTATACAGGTATATAACTTTACAAATTAAAGTGTACATATGGTCAGTTTTAGTTGATGCGGTCAAATAATTTTGTTGTACAAATCAGCATGGTCAGCATGAGGTATCAAAACTACTGAAATTTTGTTACGTATCAATATTTTGATTTAAAGGAGGACATGCTGGCACCCTAAATTTATGCGAACACAAATTTGTTGTTATTGTATTGCAATATTGCTGTCCATTGTATTATACATTGAATCCTGACATAAAAAATATGGCTGATTTACTATGCGGGTATATAGATTTACAAATTAAAGTGCACATATGGTCAGTTTAAGTTGATGCGGTCAAATAATTTTGCCGGACAAGTCAGAATGAGGTATCAAAACTACTGTAATTTTGTTACGTATTGATATTTTGAATAAAAGGATGACATGCTGTCACCCTTAATTTATGCGAACAAAAATTTGTTGTTATTGTATTACAATATTGCTGTCCATTGTATTATACATTGAATCCTGACATAAACAATATGGCTGAATAACTATGCTGGTATATAGATTTAGAAATTAAAGTGCACAAATGGTCAGTTTTAGTTGATGCAGTCAAATAATTTTGTTGTACAAGTCAGCATGAGGTATCAAAACTACTGAAATTTTGTTACGTATCAATATTTTGAATAAAAGGAGGACATGAAGGCACCCTAAATTTATGCAAACAAAAATTTGAAAAAATATAATTGATTTACTATGCTGGTATATAGATTTATGAATAAAAGTGCTCACATGGTCAGTTTTGGTCAACACGGTCAAATAATTTTATTGCACAAGTCAGCAAGAGGTATCAAAACTACTGAAATTTTGTTAGGTATCAATATTTTGAATAAAAGGAGGACATATGCTGGCACCCTAAATTTATGCAAACAAAAAATTGTTGTTATTGTACAGCAATATTGTTGTCCATTGTAATATACAATGTATGGATCCTGACATAACAAATATGGCTGATTTACTATGCTGGTATATAGATTTACAAATTAAAGTGCACATATGGTCAGTTTTAGTTGATGCAGTCAAATAATTTTGTTGTACAAGTCAATATGAGGTATCAAAACTACTGAAATGTTGTTACGTATCAAAATTTTGAATAAAAGGAGGACAATGTCACATGCTGGCACCCTAAATTTATGCGAACAAAAATTTGAAAAAATATAATTGATTTACTATGCGGGTATATAGATTTATAAAAAAAGTGCACACATGGTCAGTTTTGGTCAACACGGTCAAATAATTGTGTTGCACAAGTCAGCAAGAGGTATCAAAACTACTGAAATTTTGTTACGTATCAATATTTTGAATAAAAGGAGGACATATGCTGGCACCCTAAATTTATGCAAACAAAAAATTGTTGTTATTGTATAGAAAAATTGCTGTCCATTGTAATATACATTGAATCCTGACATAACAAATATGGCTGATTTACTATGCTGGTATATAGATTTACAAATTAAAGTGCACATATGGTCAGTTTAAGTTGATGCAGTCAAATAATGTTGTCGTACAAGTCAGTATGAGGTATAAAAACTACTGAAATTTTGTCACGTATCAAAATTTTGAATAAAAGGAGGACATGCTGGTACCCTAAATTTATGCGAACAAAAATTTGAAAAAATATGGCTGATTTACTATGCGGGTATATAGATTTAAAAAAAAAGTGCACACCTGGTCAGTTTTGGTCAACACGGTCAAATAATTTTGTTGCACAAGTCAGCAAGAGGTATCAAAACTACTGAAATTTTGTTACATATCAAAATTTTGAATAAAAGGAGGACATGCTGGTACCCTAAATTTATGCGAACAAAAATTTGAAAAAATATGGCTGATTTACTATGGGGGTATATAGATTTATAAAAAAAAGTGCACACATGGTCAGTTTTGGTCAACACGGTCAAATAATTTTGTTTCACAAGTCAGCAAGAGGTATCAAAACTACTGAAATTTTGTTACGTATCAATATTTTGAATAAAAGGAGGACATGCTGGCACCCTAAATTTATGCGAACAAAACTTTGTAGTCATGTGTTAAAATGATGCTTTCCTCTAAAATACGTCCTTTCATAGATATACATATAAATAAAGTGCAAATATGGTTGAATTTGATAGGTATTGAAATATATATTCAGTGCCCGTTATCATTGTAACCAAGATCGTTTTTTAATTTATAGATTGGCAGATCTCAGATAAATTTGTGTTTCAAGCAACGTTTTATGCGAACTTTATTTTCAAATATTTGTATAAAATCCTGTTTATATAACGGAAGTATTAGTTTGACTTTATTTTCGATGTTTATACTATGAAACAAAGATATTAAAAAATATTTTTTTTTTAAATCGACGTAGAGCGGTCCTGGTTACAAGTTAACTTAGTGTTGAGCAGACCAGGCCAACAGTTAACTTGGGAACAGGTCTGGTTTCGATAGGATTTGTCAAAGCAAAAGTTAACTTTGTGGCAGGACTGGTCTCGAAGTTAACTTATGTTAACTTTATGGCAGGACAGGTTTCGAAGTTAACTTATGTTAACTTTACGGCAGGACTGGTTAGAAGTTAACTTATATCAATAGCGGACCTGTTTCGAAGTTAACTTTTTGGCAGACATAAAAACAGTCCTAGGACCAAGTCCGCTTTTTAAGTTAACTAGATTTTGGTCCTAGGACTGGTCAGAGCAGTCCTAAATTTGGTCACAGGTTAACTTTGACCAGTCCAAATGACTGGTTATCAAGTTAACTTGCTGTACAGGTTAGGACTGCACCCATCTGTATTTCCCTTATATGCGATATAACAGTTACACGTGTATCCATTCATTAAATATATACAGGTACCATCATGCTGACATGGATTGGAACTGCATTCATCATAATCTAAAAGTTGTATTTGTAAATTGAATATGATAAAGCAATTTTAGATTGTGTTATATAACGATGGCATCACAGTGACTTCGATTGGTACGTATTACAGATAAGTTTTGAAATGATTTAAACTAATTTAAGCATAGGGATAATTAATAATCTACAAATTGTCAGTTGATGTGCCTTTAATATTTGAGTCAATTCATTTTCCTTATATGTTTGATTAATTTGATATACTGTTGATTCATTATTATTCGTTGGATATCAATTTCCGTGGGTTTCATGGGTACAGATGAACCACGAATTCAAATATTCAACGAATAATATATTTTCAATAGGCTTTTTATACGGTGACTGGCAGAACCACGAAATCAAATATCCACGAATATACATATTTTCAGCAATCCACGAAAATTGATACCAACGAAACTAAATGAATCCACAGTATCTGTCGATTCATCAGATAGATAAATGTAGTGCATTACAATACATTGGATACATCAACTTCACTAATGCTATAGACACTTATCCCTTTCCGAACCCATTGTATTTTTTTTTATCAACGTGTGGTTGCCTGTGATCTCAATAGATCATTGGATGATTGTAAGGGTCATAACATTTTTAGCTAACTAGATGAATCAACATATGCTATGAGGTGTTGATGAAATTGACAACTTGGTGGAATGTTAAAAGGCACTCGATAGGGATTTTTGTTTATCAAAAAAGGAATTTATTCTTCAATTATTAGAGAAACAGATTCTTACATACATTTTTAGTTTCTCGTGGATTATTGGATATCCTTGATCCTAACTTCAAGACATTTCAAAATGCAATGAAAAACAAAATAATTGTCTTATAATAAAATACAATATGTTTGGTAACAAAGATGTGTTAATCACATAGTATGTAATCAATTATACTAAAACAGTGCATTTTGCTCAAGTACACGGGATAAAACACATCCAAAACTGATAGAACATGTGTTATGCAATATACTTACTTTCTTCACAGTTACTTCCTGAGTATCCTTGGACACAGGTACACATGTATCCATTGATTTCATCTGTACATATTCCGCCATGCTGACATGGACTTGATGCGCATTCATCAATATCTACAAAATACATTTGAACATTGAACAGGATGTACATAGTAATAATTGATTAAAAGTCCAAGGAACACTTCGATTGTGACGTCTTTAGTGTAAGTTATTAATCATTTGTTAATTGTAATATTATTATATCAACTGCTTCAGACACGTTAATCTATCAATTCTAAGTTCCACATATTTTGCGGCATTTCAATTTATTCATTTTCCTAATATCAAAAACTACAGTCACTAGTGTATCTATTGATTTGATAGATACGTGTAGTCGAGATTGACATAGAATCGAACTTCAGTCACATGTTCTGAGACCACAATTATTTCGTAGTGCATTTCTTTTAGAACATAAATGAAAATAAAAAACAAATTCCACTTGCGCTTTCTCAAAGAAACTTTTACAGTGTGTTGTACTACGTTTGGGACAAATTATATCAAAATTATAGAAAACTTCATCAGCTCTAACTCAAAATACGGACAATTTTATGTTTAGGGTGTCTTGAAATCTTTTGACAGCTTCCGAAGTGCTAATTTGTAACCTTTATCAGCTGGACCAAATCACTACTTTGCTTTAGATTTCTGGACCTAATTTTTTTTACAGTGTAGTTTCAACCCCCCCCCCCCTTTCTTGTAATTTGAGGCATTATACATGGAGAAAAAAAATTGAAAGGGGTATACAAATTAATGGCAAGTAGCTCACTGTACACAATAGGGACTATATTCGTGAACAACGAAAATCAACCGACGACAATTGTGGTCTCGGACCAAATGCATTTAGAATGTGTTTTTGCTTTGAACTTGATGTAACATATGTATAACTACTACTACTCGGTCAAAACCTACCAATTGATAATATAGCTCATTCCATATATTTCAATATTATATTCTATTTGAAATACCCACTGATTCGCATTGAAAACTACCGGATAATAAATATAAAACCCTAACATGATCATTGAAAATTCGTCTATCGTAAGAAATTAAAAACTATGTGCACTTTTCTTTCTCAAATGGGCAATTTAATATATCATGAAAATGTACAAGTACCATACTCGCAGCTGTTAAATGGAGTTGTTAGACTTTTAATTACATATAAATTACCTTCAAAATTGCATTCATTTTTTTAAAAATTGAACTGAAAGTCAATGGTGCGCTTTTGTAATAAACACTTCAACAAGATTTTTCCTGGAATGTATTTTTTTAAGGTTTCACTTACTTTCGGCACAGAGAATTCCTGTGTATCCTGAATCACAAGTGCAAGTGTATCTATTGATCAAATCTGCACATGTTCCACCATTTTGACACGGAGTTGAAGCGCATTCGTCAATATCTAAAAATGAAGTAGCCATTTTCTTATACATTCAGAAAAAAATATGTTTTGAAATGTGTTTAAAACATTACGCTGCATTCAACTTTATTCGTGTTATTTCATTATAATATTAAATGCATAATACTTTCCAAAATCCAAGAGAAAAAAAACACCCTCTAAAAATATCATGTTCATCCTAGAAAACTGTGTATAATCTTGATATAAAACTTAAAATACCTATAAGATGATAATTGTAACTACATATAAACATGTACCCAATGACCCCATAATATTTCAATGAAAACCTTTAAAATTCAAAGAGGTTTGTACGTCGTCATTATTCCACGTTATTTGTAATAAATTTTAAATCTAAAGTACACCAAACGCCCCTCAATTGCATGTATTACTCCGTTTTTTTTTATTTATATATACATTTATATGATCATGCATACTGCGGAGAGGTTTATCGTGCAATTCAATGGTATTTGTAATATTGTTTTATTTCATTAAAGAACATCAAATAACGATGCCCTCTATCGCTCAGGTTTATATTTATTTATAGATCCATATGATCATGTTTGTTGTCGGGAGGTTTACCATGGAAAACACCTAAACAACCCTTCCTCGACTTTTTTTTTAAATTTAAATGAGACAATTCGAATTCTATTCGATATACTTCTTCAATAAATACCACAAATAAAAATACTTGGAACAATATAAATTATGATTTCAAGCACAATCAGCGCAAGCATATACTTTCATTTTATTCTAAATATATTGCATACTTTCTTCACATTGAAGTCCCGTGTATCCCAAGTTACAGGTACAAATATATCCATTGACCATATCTGCACATGTTCCACCATTTTTACATGGAAGTGCAGCACACTCGTCAACATCTAAAATTAAAATGTATATGATGAAACTTAGTTGATACATGAAACGACAATTTTCAGATATAAATAATATTATTCTGTGTTGATAGTTTGGATTTTCTTGTTGACCTGAAAAGATTCCGACTGTAAAATGAAAAAATGACATGAATGATTTCTGTGAACATGTATGTACAATTTTCTTTTACCCGTATCATATCTTTGTGTTAAACATATTTTGCATAAGCATAACAGTCAAAATTGTGTTTAGCATTCAGAAGTTTCGATAAACATGCCAACACCAAGTAGATGTATTCCAGTAGAAATACATCGTCATGAAATTCAAACTTTTAACAAGTAACTTCAAAACAAAGCATTAAAGTTTTTTTTTTCTTTCATAGGATAGTTGTGGCTTTTCATCTTCATTCTCGCCGTTACTCTTATATGCAATTTGTCGCATATCAAAACATGTCTCCAATGGAGTTTGATCTAATTTGAAAGCTCTTTTAATTTTTACTTCGACTTTGAGGTGAATATTTTTGTCTTTTTGCAAATTACGAAATTTTGCTAGAAATGAATTTCAGTTCGATACTGTTGATCGTTGATTTATTTTTCAATGATGCCGGTATACTTTTAGTAGATAAAAAAAGTATTGTGTTTGGATTTTTGAAGATTATTCTTAAAAGTATATTGGAACACGAACATCTATGCTTTGACTTTTATCAGAAGAATCAACCATGTTGTCATATAACGTGTCTGTTGTAACTCTTAGACAGAAGCATGTGAAATTTTACAGAGAATCTTTAAATATGAATAAGTTAATCGTTGATTCACCTATCAATTTTAAGTATCTGTGTTGTTTTTTGGGGTACTTTCATCAAATAATTTTTATGTCCCTTTCATGAATATTTTTTAAGAAGTTGCACTAGGATTATATAGACAGAAATATATTACGCTCAATTGTTTACCTGAACATGTGTACGAAACTGTCATGTTATATTTATTTGGGCATGGGTCAATACCAATGGTTCTTGGTTCAAAGGAACAGGTTTGCTTGTTCTGACATTTTTGTGTGACCCAATCTGTTGCGTCCATGGTGCAATGGAAACCACTGGAGTATGGACCATGACCATCGGCGCACGTTGTTCCACCATTTCTCCCATACGTTGAATTAGTTATTGTCATAACTGAATACAAGGCACATGATATGGTGTCTGTATCCATGTGACAAATAGTTTGTTCAAGGCCTAAAATTAAAATTTATCAAGAATTGATCTTTATCCATTACACAGTGTATTTGTGTTTCTAGTTCCCATATTTAATAATTTCTAGATGAAAGACAATAACAATCAAAACCAAAAAGTAAACAAAGACTCGAAAACCAAAGGATGTTTACATCTACAGTTATAAATAATAAATAAGAAACAACACGAACTCCACTAAAAACCGGGAGTGAAATCAGGTAATCCTGAAGGGTAAGCACTTTCTGCACCGTATACGGCAACCGTCGTGTGAAAATATTACTCAGTAAATCATTGTTCTCATATTCACTAATTTTGTTTGCAGAATTATTTGAATTTTGACTTTGATCACATATCACACAGCTATCAAATTTAAAAAACTGTATTGTGTACAACTGTCAAATATTCTTAACATTTGTCCTAAAATGTGTTCTTAGACAGATGATACATGAGAAACATGTTAACTTTATGGCGCAATTTCATTATTTTCAAGAAATATCTTTTGAGGGAAATTTAAGATTTTTAAAGATTTTATTAAAAATGCCTTTCAAATAGTCGGTTTATTTCGTGATTTTGAAACATGTTGATTTTCTTTTAAACCATTATAGATTAGGTATGTTTGTTATATCCACGAAACAATTAAGCTTACCATATATTATTGGAACATATATATGTATAGAATAGAAAATCCATAAAAACTGCATGGTTACAATATACAGTAAAAACCTTTAAAACAATTGGTTCACAATGCTATAACCAAAGCTTCAACAAAGTGAAAAAGATTTTAATTAATCCGAGGTTTATAGAGCGTATTTATATTGATTATACGGAATTATTGAATTATAATTAAGTTCAAATACAAATTAAAATCGTTATGCCTAAACGGTTCTTGATTCATTTAATTGGAGATTCCTAATTGTCTAGTCTTAATTGGTGCTTCCTAATTGGTTAGTATTCTACCATTGTAATATTCCTATTTAAAAGAAGATCAAAATAAATTTTTGATTTAAAGTGTTATAATTTCAATAATTTTCAAATTGATTTTAAAATAAAGTTGAATTAATTTTCAAGCATGTATTTAGTTTCTATTGAAAAGTAGAAATCATAACAATAAATTGAAAATTTTTGAAAATTTATGCAATTTCAGGCCCGAGTTCACAGTTATTAGGTCTTTCCACTTTTCTGTGGAAAGACCTATTGTTTTTCTTCTGATTATTTTTTTTTTCTTCCGCCTAATTTTGTTCTTGCGATAAACATTTGTTTCGCAATATGTCGCTTAGATATTTTGTATATGATATCGAACAGTTTATGCGCTTTTGAAATTTACCCTGCGTAAACGAATACTTTTCTTTGTAGGAGTTATCTCCCCAAACACTATTTTCCTTGTTATGGCATCTCCTTCGCAACCGTTAAAGATTATGACAAATTTATTTTACAAAATTGTTCGTTACATCCTCAGTAATTTTTGGCGTATTTGGATCGAAGCGATTCGAAGAAATTTTATAGGAGTTATCTATCTTTTCGGAATAAATTTGTCGGTATGTTTTTTTAACTCATAAACCGTTAACCGTATAACCCTGGAATGTTTTCATTTGAGTGCCCTGATTCCTAACTTAGAAAATTAGGTCAAGGTCAAAGGTCAAGGTCATATTTTAGATTTTCATATGTCTTTGATTTCCCTATAACTCTTGAACGGTTATAGATACAAAAAAATTAAGCAGTGAAAAATGCTTGGTACTTCAAGGGGCAACTTTTTTTACATTATGACTATATTGATTTTACCATCATGTAAGGGACATAACTCCCATCGATGGTTTTTAAAAGGCCATTTTTAGGCAAAACTCTAAAACAAAAGGTCCTTGACCCATAGAGTCTTTTGCAATGACCTTGTGGAGCAATGACCTTGACGAAGGTTACAAGGTCAAAGGTCAAGGTCATCAAATTATGTGGTTTTGGCACTATTTAAACAGTTTTATGTGTGTTTGAATTTCAACCAACCAACCAACATACCAACCAACCAACCAACAAATCAATCAATCAATCAATCAATCAATCAATCAATCAATCATGATCATGATCAATCAACCAATAATGATCATGATCAATCAATCAATCATGTTTCCGTCTCATGTGTTTCTTATAGGGTTCAACCAACCAACCAACCAACCAACCAACCAATCAATCAATCAATCAATCATGATCATGATCAACCAATCATGTTTCCGTCTCATGTGTTTAATATAGGGTCCAAGATCTTCTTTGTGTCTTTTTCCGTGTTTCAATTGACCCTATCCAATGTGTTTAACCAACCAACCAACCAACCAACCAACTAATCAATCAATCAATCAATCATGATTATGATCAATCAATCATGTTTCCTCTCATGTGTTTAATATAGGGTCCAATATCTTCTTTGTTTCTTTTTCCGTGTTTCAATTGACCCTATCCAACGTGTTTAACCAACCAACCAACCAACCAACCAACCAACCAACTAATCAATTAATCAATCAATCAACTAATCAATCAATCATGATCATGATCAATCAATCATGTTTCCGTCTCATGTGTTTAATATAGGGTCCAAGATCTTCTTTGTTTCTTTTTCCGTGTTTCAATTGACCCTATCCAACGTGTTTAACCAACCAACCAACCAACCAACCAACCAACCAACCAACTAACCAACTTATCAATCAATCAATCAATCAATCAATCAATCATCAATCTGTATGACTGTTTAATCATGACAGTTTATTGAAGGAACAAACTCTCAATTATTCAAGAAAAATTGAAATTTAATATTGTTCTTACGTCACTTCTGAAAAAAAATCCACATGTTCTCTGAAACTACAAGTACAATCGACCTCAAAATTTGCAGTCAGCAGGGCATACATGTACTAAACGTTTATAAAAAACTTGGTGCAGATATCTCTCAAAGCTCTTCCTAGAGAAAAGAAATGGCAATGCCGTAAAAATAGCTTGCTAGGTCCGTAAATCTCAGTAAAAACCTACAATAAAATGTCCGCTCCGAGTTTGAAATACTAATCTGTGTTACAAACAGGTGCTGAAAAATGTACATTATCAGAAAATAATCAATAAATGTGTTTTAAAGTTACACTGGATCAATTAAATCCAAAACATGCACTACTTGTGAACTGTCATCAAAATGTCAATTTCCTACAATGACAAAAGAAATTACATTGTGTACATTCCATCTCTATAGATGTTGTCTGTTTAACGTCCCCACCTAAAAAGAAATAAAAAGACTATCTTTTCGTTATTATAAACCCGTGTCACGTGATGTGGCGCGCGCGCTGTACCTAAAATAAAAGAAAAACTTTCCAAACTAAACATGAAACTTCTCCGGTAACAATAATATAGACCCCATACAGAAACAAACAAACAAACAAACAAACAAACAAACAAACAAACAAACAAACCCCAATTCAAGTAATTTTACAGGGGGAAAGACCCCCTACAATTGCTTTTTTAAAGCAATTGATTTATATTGTAAAAAACCTTTTTAACCATTCTGTTCCGTTAATAAAAAAAAAATCTCCCCGAGACCCCCTTTTGCCCCCCCTTTTTTTTAACCCTCCACTTACAACTGAATGTAGGTTGTGTGCTATCTATCCTATCAACGTAAAACGAACGACAACTCCAGTTTTTTCCATATTATTAGGTCTTTCCACTTTTCTGTGGAAAGCCTATTGCATTTGTTCTGATTATTATTAGGTCTTTCCTCTTTTCTGTGGAAAGACCTATTGTTTTTCTTCTGATTATTTTTTTTTTCTTCCGCCTAATTTTGTTCTTGCGATAAACATTTGTTTCGCAATATGTCGCTTAGATATTTTGTATATGATATCGAACAGTTTATGCGCTTTTGAAATTTACCCTGCGTAAACGAATACTTTTCTTTGTAGGAGTTATCTCCCCAAACACTGTTTTCCTTGTTATGGCATCTCCTTCGCAACCGTTAAAGATTATGACAAATTTATTTTACAAAATTGTTCGTTACATCCTCAGTAATTTTTGGCGTATTTGGATCGAAGCGATTCGAAGAAATTTTATAGGAGTTATCTATCTTTTCGGAATAAATTTGTCGGTATGTTTTTTTAACTCATAAACCGTTAACCGTATAACCCTGGAATGTTTTCATTTGAGTCCCCTGATTCCTTACTTAGAAAATTAGGTCAAGGTCAAAGGTCAAGGTCATATTTTAGATTTTCATATGTCTTTGATTTCCCTATAACTCTTGAACGGTTATAGATACAAAAAAATTAAGCAGTGAAAAATGCTTGGTACTTCAAGGGGCAACTGTTTTTACATTATGACTATATTGATTTTACCATCATGTAAGGGACATAACTCCCATCGATGGTTTTTAAAAGGCCATTTTTAGGCAAAACTCTTAAACAAAAGATCCTTGACCCATAGGGTCTTTTGCAATGACCTTGTGGAGCAATGACCTTGACGAAGGTTACAAGGTCAAAGGTCAAGGTCATCAAATTATGTGGTTTTGGCACTATTTAAACAGTTTTATGTGTGTTTGAATTTCAACCAACCAACCAACATACCAACCAACCAACCAACCAACCAACCAATCAATCAACCAATCAATCAATCAATCAATCAATCAATCAATCATGATCATGATCAATCAACCAATAATGATCATGATCAATCAATCAATCATGTTTCCGTCTCATGTGTTTCTTATAGGGGTTCAACCAACCAACCAACCAACCAACCAACCAATCAATCAATCAATCAATCATGATCATGATCAACCAATCATGTTTCCGTCTCATGTGTTTAATATAGGGTCCAAGATCTTCTTTGTGTCTTTTTCCGTGTTTCAATTGACCCTATCCAATGTGTTTAACCAACGAACCAACCAACCAACCAACTAATCAATCAATCAATCAATCATGATCATGATCAATCAATCATGTTTCCGTCTCATGTGTTTAATATAGGGTCCAAGATCTTCTTTGTTTCTTTTTCCGTGTTTCAATTGACCCTATCCAACGTGTTTAACCAACCAACCAACCAACCAACCAACCAACCAACTAATCAATTAATCAATCAATCAACCAATCAATCAATCATGATCATGATCAATCAATCATGTTTCCGTCTCATGTGTTTAATATAGGGTCCAAGATCTTCTTTGTTTCTTTTTCCGTGTTTCAATTGACCCTATCCAACGTGTTTAACCAACCAACCAACCAACCAACCAACCAACTAACCAACTTATCAATCAATCAATCAATCAATCTGTATGACTGTTTAATCATGACAGTTTATTGAAGGAACAAACTCTCAATTATTCAAGAAAAATTGAAATTTAATATTGTTCTTACGTCACTTCTGAAAAAAAATCCACATGTTCTCTGAAACTACAAGTACAATCGACCTCAAAATTTGCAGTCAGCAGGGCATACATGTACTAAACGTTTATAAAAAACTTGGTGCAGATATCTCTCAAAGTTCTTCCTAGAGAAAAGAAATGGCAATGCCGTAAAAATAGCTTGCTAGGTCCGTAAATCTCAGTAAAAACCTACAATAAAATGTCCGCTCCGAGTTTGAAATACTAATCTGTGTTACAAACAGGTGCTGAAAAATGTACATTATCAGAAAATAATCAATAAATGTGTTTTAAAGTTACACCGGATCAATTAAATCCAAAACATGCACTACTTGTGAACTGTCATCAAAATGTCAATTTCCTACAATGACAAAAGAAATTACATTGTGTACATTCCATCTCTATAGATGTTGTCTGTTTAACGTCCCCACCTAAAAAGAAATAAAAAGACTATCTTTTCGTTATTATAAACCCGTGTCACGTGATGTGGCGCGCGCGCTGTACCTAAAATAAAAGAAAAACTTTCCAAACTAAACATGAAACTTCTCCGGTAACAATAATATAGACCCCATACAGAAACAAACAAACAAACAAACAAACAAACAAACAAACAAACAAACCCCAATTCAAGTAATTTTACAGGGGGAAAGACCCCCTACAATTGCTTTTTTAAAGCAATTGATTTATATTTATTATTAAGTCTTTCCACTTTTCTGTGGAAAGACTTATTGTTTTTCTTCTGATTATTATTTTTTTTTTTTTTTTCTTCCGCCAAATTTTGTTCTTGCGATAAATGTTTGTTTCGCAATATGTCGCTTAGATATCTCTCATATGGTATCGTATAATTAAGGGGCTTTTACATTTCACCCTGCTAAGGCGAACCATTTTCTTTGTAAGAGTTATCTCCCTATTCACTGTTTATCGTCTGTGTGCATCTCCTTCGTAACAAAAAAGATAGCGACAAAATTCCTTTTACAAATTGTTCGTTACATCCTCAGGAATTTTTGGCGTATTTGGATCGAAGCGTTTCGATGACATTTTATAGGAGTTATCTACCTTTACAAAATAAATTTGTCGGTATGTTTTTTTAACTCATAAACAGTTAACCGTATAACCCTGGAATGTTTTTATTTGAGGCCCCTAGGTCCTAACTAAGAAAATGAGGTCAAGGTCAAAGGTCAAGGTCAAGTTCTCAATTGTGACTTTTGCTTGTTTTTGCATTTTCTCCAACACTGTGAGAGATACATATAAAAGAACAAGTGCAAAATGTCTGATTTATTGTAATGAAGATACATGTATGCTACTTTTAGTCTTATACAATTGAATGGCATCTTAAAGGAGTTGGTGCCCCTGAAATGTCTTGATATGAGGTTATTTGATTATAACTTCAATTAAGTTCATTATAAAGACATTTGACCTTATACAAAAGGTTAAGTGACAAATGACCTTGAAAAATGGCTACCGGAAGTGACCTTGAGAAAACCGGAAGTAGTTTTTTTTGCACTTTTTTCACATAAAAGAACTCAGAATCCATATATTTTGTCATATGGATACAGAAACTGATTACTGAAGACTAAACATGACTTCCAACAAACCGGAAATGGTCAATTATCTCCCATTCTACATACAAAAGTATATAGAAACTATATATTTTTGGAATCAGTGTGAAAGAAGCTATCATATGAGACCGGAAGTGACATTCATTTCATCGGAAGTAGCATATTATGTCCCTTATATCACTCATTAATATAATTAAACCATTACACATCGCATCAGTATGAAGAAAATACCTTCTTATCCAAATTTCTTTGCTGTGGAAAGACTTTCAATTGTTCTCTGAACAATTGGTTTTTAATTGTTCAGTATATTTCTTTTAAACTATAAATTCAACTTAAAAAAAAAAAAAACAACCGCATCTGTTCTATCTCAAGAAGATTGTTTCTGTGTAGAGTACTTCTATTGCGACACATAGTAATAAATAGTTATAATCTTTAACCCAAAATATTGCTAAGGTTTTGTAAGGGGATCAAAAATTTAGTTGACAGCTTCAGACATACAGGTTTGTAACTTTTTAAACTAGAATAACTTTTAATATGAAACACATGCGGTCCAGTTGATACGACATTACATTGCTTATTTGTGATAAAGAGTTTTAAAATGTATTTAATTACCTTGTAAATGGTAAATGATCAGTTATACTCATTTTTGAAATGCTACAAATGTACTAACGGAGGAATAGGTAACTATAGCTTTTTAGACATAAGGTTTCTCAATGCTCTGAAACCTCCTATGCTTTGCGGTTTAATAACTTTTGTATTCGAATGTCACTGATGTATTCTTTGAAAAATAAACGAGAGTTTGAGTTTTGGTATATTTTTCGAATTATCCTCGCTGAACAATTTCCAGATTTGCTTTTTTCCCATTTTGGATAGCTTGTCGTTTTCCGATTAGGAATATGTTTAGGCTTCTTTTGATCTTCTCTGACAAATTAAGAAAAAAATTAGTATGATATATCAAACTAAATAGTCTATACTAAAGTTTGAGCATAAAAAAAGAAATGTGTAATGTGCAATTGGTAAACACGTATCTTAACATGTGAATCGCAATACGATGTCATAATAATTATTGTGTTGTTATCATCAAGTATAAGTAATCAATTACTAAATACACATACGCTAGAACCATGCAAGTATTGTTTTATGGATGATATTTCAAGACATGCAAATTGGATACTTTACAACAATACAAATATTTAGTTATACTTGAGTTAATATCTAACTATATGTGTCTGTCAAGTTTTTAATGAAATACACATATGGACGTTTAACTTCAGTTCATCTATTGACTATTGATAAAATTTCCAAACATTGACGATAATGGGTTCTCAATTAAAGAATGGATTGCTATCTTGTTGCATGATTTGCTTTGTGTTTTTATATCATTAAATATTGATAAAATCATTGTTTCAGTTCATAGTCATAAGATGTTTTATAGGGATTTAATGTGACAAAAAAAAATTCATTCACAATATTTCAATCCAAATAAATCATTTATTTTACTAATGACATTTTAAACAGATATTCGGACAGTCAATTCACATGACAATTATGCTAAGACATTGTATATAAAACATAAGTAAAATCAATTAGAGGAGTGGATCGTGTTGAATAGCAAAGCAAATACAATTTTTAAATGTAATTGAGGACAATAGCATTAATGTTTACATTTATAACCCCAATAACGGCTCTTCTCCATAGTAAATCAAAGAAAGTTTTGACATAGATGTGGGATACTATCAATTTCTTAGATAAACATTTTACCTTCAAACGGACATGTAATTTAATAATAAAAAACGAAAAGTTGTAATGCTATGATAAAAAGCAAAAAATTCCTACTGTAGTTATATTTTGCATACTCATATCATTTAAAATTATGCGAAGCAGAACTAATTCACAGTAAATCAAAATCATATTGCCATAAATGTGGGACAACATCAATTATTATGATACATTTTTTATCTTCAAAAGGACAAGTAATTTAACAGAAAAATCCAATATTTGTGATGATAAAAAAACAAAAAAAGTCCTAATGCAGTCATAATTGGCATACTGATATTATTCAAATCATTAAAAATTATGTGAAGCGGACCTAATTTGCATGCTTTAGTCGTATTTGGCACAACTTTTTGGATTTTTGGGGTCCTCAGTGTTCTTCAACTTTATAAAATTTGTAATGGAAATGGGGAATGTGTCAAAGAGACAACAACCCGACCAAATAAAAAACAACAGCAGAGGGTCACCAACAGGTCTTCAATGTAGCGAGAAATTCCCGCACCCGGAGGCGTCCTTCAGCTGGCCCCTAAACAAATATATACTTGTTTGGTTTTTCAAATTATTTTGATCTGAGCGTCACTGATGGGTCTTACATGTATGTAGACAAAACGTGCGTCTAATGTATAGAATTATAAGCCTGGTACGTTTTATAACTAAATATTAATGAAACAATCGTTTACCAAGGGTAAATTGATAAAAGCATAACAGAAGTACCAACCAAAACGAGATAATCATATTACCTTATCTAGCGTCCATTTAAGTCGTTCCTCCTTATAACCATGTTGAAAAAGATGATATGTAAAAACGCGCCGTGCTAATATAGTTCCTTCGATATGAACATGTATAACATGAAATACATAAGCGTCGCCCGATGGGAATGGTACTAGTATTATGTTGCTGTTAAGAATGCAACGTCGACTATTGGAAAGAGGAAATCATCACGTCTGTCATATTACCTAGTTTGTAGTCGTCAATATTCGCTATATAACAACATGTTGACCTTTTTGTCTATATCTTTCTTTATTTGTTTAATTTCAAGTTTGCTGATTTATAAAGTTTTGAATATATGGGATTAGAAGAGCTTCGATATATCTGAAAGTGATATAGCAAAACAAGTGCACAATAAGCTGGCTGTTGATATATAAATATACTCAGCCCAATATATACATGAAATATGTTGTTTGTTTGTAAAAATTTCAACGATATCAGTGTAAGTGTATATGTTTTTGAAGATTCTCACGTAAGACGATTTTCCATGAACTAGCACCCACAAAATCCTAGGTTTTCATAAAATGAATAGCTTGATTGCGCATTGTCAAGAATGAACCGAATATAATAAAAAACTAATGTTATCATTATCATTGTCTTGTAATGTGCTGCGATATATATCTTTATCATATATATAGGAAGATGTGGTATGAGTGCCAATGAGACAACTCTCCATCCAAGTCACAATTTATCAAAGTATACCATTATAAGTCTTCAACACGGAGCGTTGGCTCACACCGAACAGCAAGCTATAAAGGGCCTCAAAATATTGCTAGTGTAAAACCATTCAAACGGGATAACCAACGGTCTAATCTAAATAAAAACACGAAAACCAGAAACAATATGAACCACATCAACAAACCGACAACTACTGAACATCAGATTCCTTACTTAGGAAAGGCGCAAACAAATGCAGCGGTTGTAAATAGTTATTTAACCAAAGTGTCCAATTGCTTATAATGTTCAAACTCACTAAATGCAATTTGTTTTATTAAACTTTTTATCTCTTTTTCTTCCTTAAACATTTTTGATCAAGATAAAAGATAAAATACTCAATTATTATTTGTACTGAATGTAAAATCTGGGCGTGTATATTTTAATAAATTATTTGAGAGGAGAAATAATGAATGCACTTCATCTTTTCGATTGAAGTTTTGTAACAGTCACTATATGTTTAATTGGAATTGGGGTATTGAACATTGAAAACGTTTTACAAGGCTATATTGTGGTTAGACAAACATGTAAGGTATGTTATGATGATCATTTGAAAATGAAAACGGAATTATAGAATTTTAATCCGTAACTCTATATGATGTTGAAGGTTTCGCCTTCTTCTTATTTTCATTCATTCGAAATATGGTACAGTGATACTATCAGATTATTTTATCAGCCCTAGGTTCAATATCAGCCCAAGAGCCGAATGGCTCAAGGGCTGATATTGACCGAGGGCTGATAATACATGTGATATGAAAAAGACATGTTATGATCTTTTTATCATATGCTTTAACAATGAAGAAAAATAACAGATTCATCTATTGATCTTTTTGCGTGGTTCCAAATAGAAGTTCAAAGAGTGAAAACTTCACGGACGTCGAACCTCAAATTTAGTACATTTGATATAAAATCTTGCTATCGTATGCTTAACAGAGAAGAAAAATATGGACGAATCGACAAAAAAAATAATTCCACAATATACATAAGGAACACTGTCTGGAAAAGTCAACCTTTTTTAAAGTAACTTTCTGAATTTATAAAAAAATGTATTATTCATGTTTATTTGATCATTTGTTTGTTTTCTTTTTTTTTATATATATATATTATTTTACACAATATACTTTCCAGTATCCAAATAATTAATGTGTACACTACTTTGCAATGTTTTCCACTAAAAACGTAACATTGAGGTGTATTTTCCCGAATTTGCCGAGTATCACCGGAATTCCATGCAATAACTTTACTGAAAGGCATGTGATAACAACCGAAGCATGTGATTAACTTTTCATATCAGCCCGCTAAGCACCAATTCGAAAAATATGAAATTTAACATTAGTTTAAGGCAATTACCATACAGTAAAAATCATATGTTATTTAGTCTAAGTATATGATAAAATAGCTTCGTTTACAATATAGTCAGTCTAACAATCTGTGGAATGAATATATATGTATATGTAACCGTAAACAATGAATAAACATCAATCTTTTTAACATATACTATATACTATATAGCTATAAAGATTTAGTATTAGTGCCAATGGGACAACTCTCTATTCATGTCTTAATTTGTTAATGTAAATCCATAGGTCAAAGTGCGGCCTTTAACACGAAAACATGACGCAAACCGAACAACAATCTAAAAAGGGTCTCACATATATATATATATTACTACTATAAACCATTCAAACAGAAAATCAACAGTATAGTCTACATTAAAAAACGAAAAACGAAAAACGAGAAACACTGACAAAAAAAAATGAACTCACAAAAATACTGCACTCCGAGGAAAATTCAAAACAGAAAGTCTCTAATCAAAAGGCAAACTCAAAAGCTCAAACACATCAAACAAATGGACAACAACCGTCATATTCCTGATTTGGTACAGACATTTCCTTGTGTAGAAAATGGTAGATTAAACCTGGTTTTATAGCTAGCTAAACTTCTTACTTGTATGAGAGTCGCATCAAATTCCATTATTATGACAGCGCAGTGGTAACAAATTTCAGAGAAAATTGAATTTTTATCACAGAAAATCTGTTTTAGCATTGTAAAACTTATTCCAGAACAACTTTTTTACAAAATGGGAAATAATGAAAACTTTAAACTCACCTAAGACAAATTCTCAGTATACAAGATTGTGTGTTTCACCGGTAGACACATTACACAGACAAGGAACATATTTCATCAGGTAAAAAACAAATCTCACAAACAAAGAACTTATTTAACCAGGTAAGGAACATATCTTTTAAATTTGGAACTCAATTTTACAAGGTATAGAAACAAATTCACAAACCAAACACTTATTTCAACATGTAAAATGTGGAACTTCTCCCAGAGATATTGTAAAGAAAATATATGTGCAAAAAGATCTAAAAAACATACTTCCTGTGATAGTAGTTTACTGGAACTTTTTCACTTTCTCACAGGCACTCATTTTGGCTCACACATGCACTAAACGAAGATTTTTTTTTATATTGTTCATGTTGTTTAAGTTTGCAAAAATAAATGTGGTATATTAGCTGTACAGCCTTTACGACTTGTTCTTTCATTTTCAATGATTTATTTACATTCAGGCTACAATATCACCTTGACATTTTCCATTTAATATGTTTTACTACGCATGTTTGCCCAGTAGTCAGCACTTTTTGTGCTGACATGAATTATTATTGATATGGTTACTTTATAAATCAACTGTTCACAAAATATTGAATTTTTGAAATACTATGGTTTTTCTACCTCAGGCATAGATTACCTTAGCTGAATTTGGCAAAACTTTTAGGAATTTTGGTCCTCAATACTCTTCAACTTCGTACTTTATATGAAATATCGTGAGCCTAAATCCATCAATTGGAAATACAACTTTAAGATTTTGATGGATTCAGTCGAGGATTATGCCAGGCAATGGGCTAAACGTGAAAAGGAAGACGTAGACACTCTATCCGAATGGATTAAGGCAGTGAGGTCGTTAATACAAATCAGAATTAAGAAACTGAATGGGTCCATCAATGCCCATTCTACGTCAATCTTTAAAGACCCAAATGTTGCTAAACACTTATCCGACCTCCATGATAAATATGTTGTTGTCCACGCAGACAAAGCCCCAAATAACATCGTTTTTGTCTGTAAAAGTCACTACATTAATTGCTTGAAAAACGAATTAGGTATAGACAATTCACTTGGAAACTCAAGATATACCCTCACGACACTTACCAAAGAGGAAATCCTGGATAATCATAGGTTTGTTCTTTGTTCCTTTGGTATTTCAACCAAAGATGAAGAACTGGATCTTCCATCACTGTATTGGATACCTAAACTACATAAGTGTCCTTACAAACAACGGTATATTGCTGGGTCTTCCAAGTGCTCCACGAAACCTCTTTCTAAATTATTAACATCTATTTTATCAGCAATCAAAGACGGGCTTCAAAGTTATTAAGAAACTGCCTATTCTAGAGGTGGCGTGAATCAGATGTGGATACTTAAAAATTCCAAAGATCTTTTAGATAACATACAATCTAACTCTCTTTCATCTTGTAACAGTATTAAAACATTTTACTTTTCTACTCTTTACACAAGTATTCCACATTCCAAACTAAAAGACAAATTGAAAGAGTTGGTATTACTTTGCTTCATCAAAAAGAATGGCCAACGTAGATACAAGTATCTTGTCTTAGGGAGGGATAAATCATACTTTGTAAAGAATCACTCTGAAAAAATTCTCTGAAACCGATATTATCAAGATGCTTGATTTCTTGATTGACAACATATTTGTAACGTTCGGAGGACGTGTTTTTCAACAGACTGTCGGCATCCCAATGGGAACAAATTGTGCCCCTCTACTTGCCGACTTGTTTCTTTATTATTCTGAGGCTGACTTCTTGCAGGAACTTCTTATGAAGAAAGATAAGAAGTTAGCAATATCCTTTAACTCTACTTTCCGCTATATAGATGACGTTCTTTCACTAAACAATTCAAAATTTGGTGACTATGTGGAACGCATCTATCCCATCGAATTGGAGATAAAGGATACTACAGATACAGTTAAGTCGGCTTCATATCTTGACTTACATCTAGAAATTGACAATGAGGGTTGTTTGAAAACAAAACTTAACGACAAAAGAGATGATTTCAGCTTTCCACTTGTGAACTTTCCATTTCTAAGTAGCAACATTGCAGCAGCACCTGCATACGGGGTATATATCTCCCAATTGATACGTAGTTCCCGTGCTTGCATTTCCTATCATGATTTTCTTGATAGAGGGTTACCGCTCACAAGGAAGCTATTAAACCAAGAGTTCCCAATGGTGAAGTTGAAATCATCCATTCGTAAATTTTACGGACGCCATCACGAGTTGGTTGACCGTTATGGAATAACCGTTTCACAAATGATATCGGATATGTTCCTTACGTCGTAACTATAATCCCCTTCCCTTTCATGAATGTGACCTACCGAATTAGACTATTTACCGGATTTGTAATCACATAAGCAACACGACGGGTGCCACATGTGGAGCAGGATCTGCTTACCCTTCCGGAGCACCTGAGATCACCCCTAGTTTTTGGTGGGGTTCGTGTTGTTTATTCTTTAGTTTTCTATGTTGTGTCATGTGTACTATTGTTTTTCTGTTTGTCTTTTTCATTTTTAGCCATGGCGTTGTCAGTTTGTTTTAGATTTATGAGTTTGACTGTCCCTTTGGTATCTTTCGTCCCTCTTTTATTTGGCCTTTTTAACTTTGTTGGATTCGAGCGTCACTGATGAGTCTTTTGTAGACGAAACGCGCGTCTGGCGTATATACAAAATTTAGTCCTGGTATATATGATGAGTTTATTTACAGTGCAAAACTACGTGCACTCAGATATGCCTTCTAATATTTTAAACGGTTTTTGAGGTAACCCAAAACTGGTCATATATTCTATATGCCCTAAACATAAATGCAACGGAAAATTACAACAACACTTCGGCAGAACAATCAGAGATACCTTATCTTCGAATGGCGTCAATTAAATAAAAGTAACAATAAATATACCACATATCTATTGATTCCTTTATAGCTAATAGATACATTTAAAATTGTTTGACATAATAGTTCACTTTTCCAAAAGCGCTTGTTGAAATTGCCGAAATCATCTGACATGTACGACCAGTAACATTATACTCGAATCCGTAGCAATCGTGATTTAGAGTGCACATTCTGGCACAGTTTAATTGGGAAAGCATTAAAAGAGCCTTGATAGAAAAGTGGGTACTTTCGTGTTCCTCCAGTGCATACTTAAATAAATCATTTCCTGCAAATATAAATATTCAATTAGCTTCAGTGAAAATAGGCAAGATGGTCAAAATAAAACTTGTTTTTAACCTAGAGACTTACAGTTTCTTTCATTAAGTTTTTTTTCTGAATACTATATAAATGATTTTGATATTTACGGATCAAATGTTACTGCAAAATCTGAGCTTTTTGACAATAACTATCTCTATAAAGATGCTAAAAACAAAAAAAAATCCAAAATATCATTCAATTTAAAAAAAAAATTAAGTAAGAGATTGCAAGATGCTTGTTGTCAGGGTTTTGTCACCAGATTATGTTTTATGGATGAAAATCGTTTTGTTTTTGTTAAAAAATTTGTTGGCTATTGATTGATTTTTTTTTTATTTTTCCTTGTTTCCAATTTTATGTTTTATAGATGTGTCAATGATTATTACGACAATTGTTTGTAATTATCCTCTGTATATGTCATTGTTGTTTATGGAAACAAATATGATTGGTTTTTTTTTTTTTTTTTTATTACTATGTAAAATGTGTATAGTAACGTTTTAATGTATGTATGTATCGTCCTTTCATTACTACACAACTCGAAAAAAACGTGCAGAGGGCTTCAAACATAGATGTCTGTAATGGGGTCGATGCCACTGCTGGTGGACGTTACGTCCCCGAGAGTATCATCATCCCAGAAGTCAGCACTTCGGTGTTGACATGAATATCAATTATATGGTCATTTTTATAACTTTCGATAACTTTGAATTTTTCAAAAAAATTAAGGATTTTATCATCCCAGGAATAGATTACCTTAGCCGTATTTGGCACAACTTTTTGGAATTTTGTACTTGTTTGTACTTGTTTGACTTAATAACTATTTTGATTTGAGCGTCACTGATGAGTCTTATGAAGACGAAACGAGCGTCTGGCGTTTTAAATTATAATCCTGGTACCTTTGATAACTATCAATATTTTAAAATTGTTTAAGGAAAATATTAACGTGATGCATTTATGTTTTTTTTTTCTCAAAAAATTCAACTTCATTAAAAATAAAGATAACTATTACTCAAATCATACTTGAATTGTCAAATATCACATGTATCTAAATCCAATTGAAAAACTAGGCATAAAACTACAATGTTTCATTTTAGAATTGAGTAGAACATTTTTTTAGAATGCATGGCTTCAAAACTCACATTAAGAATGTATCTCAGGTAATAAACTTACTTTCTTCACAGTTATTTCCCGTGTATCCCGAATCACAAGTACAAATGTATCCATTGATTCCATCTGTACAAACTCCGCCATGTTGACATGGATTTGAAGCGCATTCATCAATATCTGAAAATACCATCATGAACATTAGTTTAAATAATGATAAAAATGAAAAACGGACTTATAAAATATCCCTTAGATTTTTTTACTACCTAGATATTTCAGCACCTCAACATTGATATACATTTAAAAAAAAAATCAAATATTTTCAACATGAGTCATAAAAAACACACAAACGATAGCAATATGCACATGATGCAGCAACATTGTTACTGTTAAGTAAAATGTAAAAATATATAATAATTTTAACGAATAATTTCATGTACTAATGATATGCCTACATGCACTTGTCTCAGAACTGTTTTCCTATGTACCTTAATATAACACAAGGTACTAAACTAGAATTTTGAAAAATGTCACCCGGTTGCGAAAATCAATTATATGCCGATTTCTCGGTTGTCAACCCTACTAAAAGTTGATATGCCGTAAATCTAAATTGATTTTTCTACATAATGGTGCATACATGTAATACGCATACTTTTGTTGTTTGAATTATCTGTAGCAGGCTGCCCAAGTTTATGAACCCTAATTATTTCGTATGATTATACCAACTTGGAAACACACCACTCGCAGTAAATAAATAATTTTAAAAAGAATAAAAAAAAAATTAAAAAATATAAATCAATTGTTTTAAAAAAAAAAAAAGCAATTGTAAACGGTCTTCCCCCCTTTGAAAAATGATTTATGGGGGGTGGGGTGGGGGGGGGGGTGTTTGTGTATGGGGTCTATATTATTGTGTTACTGGAGAAGTTTCTTGTTTAGTTTGGAAAGTTTTTATTTTATTTCAGGTCCAGCGCGCGCGCCAGATTGAGGAGACATCACGTGACGCGGGTTTATAATAACGAAAACTTAGTATTTTTATATCTTTTCAGGTGGGGACGTTGAACAGACACCATGTATAGAGAGGGAACAATGTTATTTCTTTAGTCATTGTAGGAAATTGACATTTTGATCACAGTTCAACAGCAGTGCATGCTTTGGATTTAATTGATCCGGTGAAACTTTAAACACATTTTAGGATTATTTTCTGATAGTTTACATTTTTCAGCACCTGTTTGTAACACAGATAAGTATTTCAATCTAGGAGCGGACATTTTATTGTAGAATTTCACTGAGATTTACGGACCTAGCAAGCGATTTTTACGGCTTTGCTATTTTTTTACTCTAGGGAAAGTCTTGATAGATATCTGCACCACGTTGTTTTATGAACCTTTAGTACATGTATGCCCTGATGACTGCAAATCTTGGGGTCGATTGGACTTGTAGTTTCCGAGTATAACTGATAACAAGGATGTGGATTTTTTTTTTCAGAAGAGATGTAAGAACAATATTAAAAAACAATTCTTCAAAGAACAATGGAAGGTCCTTCCACCTCGATAATAAGAATGAAATTTAAAAAACGATGTTAGAAAATGTCACTCCTTGTTGATGTAATTTGGTTCTTCAAATTGATATAAAAAAATAAGATTAATAGGTATATGCAGAAGACTTAATTGTTTTATTATGAACATAAAATAATTTTTAGCAAAGGTCAAAATCTAGAACGTCAAATTGACCTTTGACCTTGACCTCAATTTCAAAGTCATAGGTCACAGGTTAGTGATCTCAAATCAAATAACCCCAGGTCAATCATTTGTATGGTTGTGGAGAAATACATAAGGGGATAAAACTCCTATAAGGGTTAACCAAAACACTTCGACTGAAATAGGTTGAAGTTGAGCCTTTTTGTAAACAGTAATTTGGCAAACAAATCATATCATTAACTGTAACAGTTTCTTTTGAATAACGATAACAAGCAAAATTCTTAATTTATAACATGACCTTGACCTTCGACCTTGATCTCAATTTCAAGGTCATAGGTCAGTGAACTCAAAACGGAAGGTCGGAGATCAATCACTTGTATGGTTGTGGAGAAATACTGATTTGAAATACATAAGGGGAGAAAACTCCTATAAGGGTTAACCAAAACACTTTGACTGAAATAGGTTGAAGTTGCCCCCTATTGTAAACAGTTCTTTGGCAAACAGAACATATCATTTACTGTCACAGTGTCTGTGGAATAACGATAACAAGCAAAATTCAAAATTTAAACATGACATTAACCTTTGACCTTGACCTCAATTTTCTTCAAATGGACCAAGGACTTCATATCAAAAGACTGTAGGCCTCTACGACTTATACTGTATGAATTTATCCAACACATCGCTAATCTAAAATTTTTAAAGGGAAATAACTCCCATTAGATGTCTTCCGATCACTCAAGTCAAAATAAACCAAATCATTCTCAAGAGTAGACGAACAATTTGGTGAACAGTTTGCTAAAATCTTTTACTGTTTTAGACATAAAGCGATAACAAGAAAAAGGAGATTCGATATGTTGTAAGACAAAAAAGCATTTCAGACGGCAGAAGAAAAAAAAATCAGAAGAAAAACAAAAGGTATTCCCACGAAAAGTGGAAAGACCTAAAAATGTTTTTGTCTGAATAGAACTCACGACCCTCTACCAAGTGGCATTTGCGATATGTCTTATAAGTAACGAGTTTCTATTTTTACTCAAATTTTTACTCAAATTTTCCAATTACATTAATGTCATTAACACTCTCTCTCTCTGGAATTTGAATATGAAATGAGATAAAGTCAGATAACTCCTAAAAACAGTAAGACCTTCCAATAAAATTTGACCAATTGATCACCGAGATATATAAAGAGCGATGTAAGAAGATACCTTTTACTGCGAGTTGCATGTTTTAAATCGAGTGCAGGTAGATGAAATACTCTCGGTTAACATACTTAGATAGGCCTGCTATGAATGTATGAGTGTTATATACCATTGTGTAGATAAATCAATGAAAACGGCGTAACAAGTTTTAGTAAGGTTGACAACGGAAAAAATCGAAATGAAACACATTTTCGCGACCGGTTGACAATTTTCAAAATGCAAGTTAAGTACCTTGTGTTATGAATTGGTATTGATGGAATTTATTTCTGAAACAAATGACTTCTTTATTTACACCTGAGGTATCTTCAAATAAGCAGCACATCGTTCAGTCAGATATCATAAAGACCAAATTTAATCGCTAAAGTTGTGTGATTTGTTTTTTATTGTTTGACCTGTTCTGTCTTTCTTTACTATATACGTGTATTTGTCTCTTTTATTTCCCTCTATTTGCATTATTTTTGTATACTATCTATTTGTTTTACCCATTTCTGCTTTAATTTATTTGTGAGTTCAGATTTGGCAGATTATCATATAAATATCATACAATAATTTTAAAGTTTTGCATTTCCAAATTATTGCAAATTATTAGACAGCAAATTGAGGTTTTACATGCTCATTTAATATATGCCAAAAGAAACTGCAATAATGTTTAAACTGTTATAACGTTTTCAAAAATAATTATTTTTTCAAGTCAATTGATTACCTGTCAATCAATTAGGTAATTATTTAATCAATAAAGTAATTAATTTACTAATCAATTACTATCCACAATGGCATGTGTGCATTGAATATTGTTTTTTCTTTAATTATTTTAAATAATGTTGATCTAATAACTGCAAAATTAGGTTAAGCTAAGAGTCCATTCAAGTTAAAATGGTTTACCTGAACATGTGTAATAAACTGTCATATATTTAAAATCACCAACACATGGGTCCACACCAATGTCACCTGGCCGAAAAGAGCACATCTGTTTGTTCTCACAATGTTGTTTAACCCAATTTGTTGAGTCAATGATGCATGGAAAACCATTGGTGTATGGTGCATGGTAACTAGTGCATGTTGTTCCATCATGTCTGCCATAGCTAGAACTAGTTATTGTCATTACTGAATATAAATCACATGATACCGTGTCTGTATCAAAATGACATATAATTTGTTCAAGGCCTACAAACCAAATTTACAAATTATTTTCTTTAACATTATCTAAATTTAATTGGGGTTATATAACTAGTGTCTTGTTTTACTGTAGATAATTAAGTACATGTATCATTGGTTCTGTGATTTTAGATAATATAAAAAAGACGATGTGGTATGATTGTGAATGAGACAACTCTCCACAAGAGACCAAATGACACAGAAATCAACAACTTTAGTTCAACGTATGGCCTAAAACAAAGAACAAGGTCCATATCGCATGTTTTCCTGTGGTAGATGGGTTCCTTTCTTCTCACTAACAATCAAAAAATTCGAACAAGTGTACATTTATACTTACAAACATTAATTGCGTGGTAACGAGCAGTAAGTTAGATGAGGTATAATCGTGAAATATAAACTTTACATACTTGACTTTCGTTCATTTTCGTAATAAACATAACTGCAAAATGTAACGCTTAAAGCTTTGATTTATTTTTATTATAAATTTTAATTGCAATGAACAATTGACGAAACACGTCAGATTACTAGCGGGAAGCTCAAACGTGTAAAACATTATAAAATATTTCAGACATGGCTGGTGAAAGAGTAAATGTTGATATATGCTTTTAACGTAAACAGAAGTATCAGTTTATCAATATTATCATTTACTATCCATAACCACTAGCATTTACATCTTATTCAAAAAATAAAATAGGAAGATGTTGTATGATGCCAATATACGATGATGACAAGTATCAATCAGAGTTCTTATGGAAAATATATAAGAAATATATGTATGTGATCACCAGGCGGTCTTTAAAAACAAAAAGCATATCATTTTCCTTTTTTGAAATAGACAGAAATAATCTATCCCTTGCGTGTTTACAATTGTACGTGTACGATCATTTCCTTAAAGAACTTGTGTAAAACTCATCAATCTTCTGTAGAAAATCTGAGATTTCATGGTGCTTGATATGAACAATATAAATTAGTTTGTCTATCGAACAGTGGAAAGAGGGTTTGTGCATACGAAACACATATAACACTTCTATTATCGATATGTGGCGGAGTTAATTTGTCATTCGTGACGTGAACTTCACTTGGATTTAATGCGACCGTCATACAATTGAGAGGTTTAGTTAGCTATACAACCCGGTTCAATCCGCCATTTTCTACACAAAAAATGCCTTAACCAAGTCGGGAATCCAATCGTTTAATGTGTTTGGGATTTTGTTGTTGCCATTTGATTAGAGCTTTTCCGTTTTCAATTTTCCTAGAAGTTCAGCATCAACTGTATTCAATCGCCTAGTTTAAATAAAAAGCGAAATTACCACAGGAGCCCAAAATGCGCAAAATGTCTGTACTATCTTACATTCTGTTTTAGTCAAATAATCAGATGACTCAGTATAAGAGTTATTGACATTTATTGACGTGTTTTATCTTGTGTACAAGTGTTTGTATGTTATTTTGAAAGCTAAAATGGGAAAGCAGATAGAGTGAACGGGACAAATGGTCAGCTGTTTAATATTTTCTATAAAATCATAGCTTAAAACAGCCATTGGATGTATCCTTATTGAATTTACTACCATTAAATGAAATTTTTCAGTAATTTCAATAGTTTTCGAGTTTTTGCCTTCAATCATATCAATAGCGTTAACTGTTGTAGAAACTGTCAACATACAAATAGTCAGCAATACAAGATCAACCACTATAGTAAAATGTCCACAAACATGGTTTAAACCTATGGGAACGTTTGCTCTTTAAATAATTTTAACTACCTTTTTAAGTTATTGCTATTAGAGACACAATGTTACAAGAGTTGTTGCCCCTAAATGACGAATTTAAGGAAATTCAAGCATGTCTGAAAACATTATCATTTTTCTTTAAAAAATAATAATCTTACCTGCAACAAAGAGAACATAATGGAGGAAAGTGATAAAAACAAGTTTGTTTTCATTTGGTACCTCCAATCGTACCATCCTCAAATTGAACATGCCGGGTGACTAAACTAAAAAGAAATACGGGCCACGATTATATTTGGTCTTCGATCAAATATTTATACGGGAAAAAATGAAATGTTAAATGAAAACACTTTTAATAAATCACAAAGGATATTTCCATTACAAACTTAGACAATAAGACTATTTAATGATTAGAATTCAAATGTTCAATAATGTGTAAACAATTAAAAAATAAAACATAATACATATACACTTATAAAGCAATGGTAACTGTGTTGTTGTGACGCAACAGGAAATCGGTGTTGTCTAACAGCATCAACCGTTATAATGCGACTTTGTATGATCTACTAATAATAAGTAAAATCACAAAAACACAGAACGCCGAGAAAAATTCATAACGGAAATGCATTTAAGGTAGCACAATACAAAGATTTTAAGCCTCCAATTCCCAAGTTTTAAAATGCTGTAACTTTCGTTTTAATGCTTGAAAATTTATAATAGTGGTATCCATGGATAGCTAACAGACTACTCTTTCAAATTAATGCAATGTTAGTATTATACAACAATTATGTAATCAATTATAATGATAACTGTGTGACGCAACAGGAAATCGGTGTTGTCTAACAGCATCAACCGTTATAATGCGACTTTGTATGATCTACTAATAATAAGTAAAATCACAAAAACACAGAACGCCGAGAAAAATTCATAACGGAAATGCATTTAAGGTAGCACAATACAAAGATTTTAAGCCTCCAATTCCCCAGTTTTAAAATGCTGTTACTTTTGTTTTAATGCTTGAAAATTTATAATAGTGGTATCCATGGATAGCTAACAGACTACTCTTTCAAATTAATGCAATGTTAGTATTATACAACAATTATGTAATCAATTATAATGATAACTGTCTCTACAAAATTTTACAACAAATTTCCACTTTCAATTGAAATTAGCTTTTTTATAGATCCCCCTAGAGGGTTGATTTTATTATATGTTGTTCCTTGGGTCATTATCAATAAAAGGGTGTCTCATATTTTGGATAGAATGTATAGATCAAATTTTGCACCTAATCATACATTAGCTTCTTTTATACGGTAAGGATGTTTACACTAATTACAAATTTATGAGAGAATGGAATACAATAGCGATAATTTGAGATATCCTTTTGAAGCTCTTGCTGTGCTGATTAAGATAATGTTCAAATTTCTTGTGTAGCTATGGAGATGAAAGAGCTAAATTCATTTAAGTGACCTGACCAAGATTTTGCCACTAATTGCATAATAATTGATTACATAATGATTGCATAACAAACATATTGCATTCATTTAAAAGATTATTCTTTTATCAATCTACATATACCTCTTTTATCAATTTATATGCAATTTTAAGAAAGTTACAGCATTTTAAAGGTTGGGGATTGGAAGTAAAAAAATCTTTGTATTGTGCTACCTTAAATGAAATAGTAAAATGTAGACCGAACAGATTATGTACGTTTGTAACATTAACTATTGAAATCGCTATTGGATTCGACCCGAAACTTGTTAATTATTGGTAATAATAATTATTTTTATTTTTAGTAAAACAAAAGGACCTTGGATGGTGTAAATTTTAATCTACACCATTAACCAATATTATTACATATAAAGTTTAATTCTGTTGGCATTACGTCGACTGATCATGCGCGAAAGCGTATAAGACAAGGATCGATAACCGGGTCTCCAACTTCGGATATTTTAGGAAGTACAAAACTTTGAAGCGTTTGAGAGTTGCGAACATTGCGGTCGTTATGCATCATTTTTATTTTTAATTATTCCTCGATGCTGGTCAAATGAAATGTGATGTGTAAAATACGTTGTTTCTTTTTAATTCTTATAGAAATGTTATAGAACTTCTTCCATAGTGTCAAAAGTAAAATCACAAAAAAACTAAACTCCTGGTAAAATTCAAAACGGAAAGTCCCCAATCAAATGTCAAAATCAAAGCTCAGAAGATATAGGAAGATGTGGTATGCCAGCCAATGAGAACTCTCCATCAAAGTTACAATTTATAAAAGTAAACCATTATAGGTCAAAGTACGGTTTTAACACGGAGCCTTGGCTCACACCGAACAGCAAGCTATAAAGGGCCACCAAAAAAATATTGGTGTTAAATCATTCAAATGAGAAACTTAAAGATCTAATCTATATAAAAAAACGTGAAACGAGAAACACTTATGAACCACATCAACAAACGACAACTACCGAACATCAGATTCGGCTTCTGATTTAAGACAGGTGCAAACATTTGCCGCGGGATTAAACGTTTTAATGAAACCAAGCCTTCTCCCTTATCTGAAACAATAACAATAGTGAAACATCACAACATAGAAAGACACACTATAACATATCAATTGAAATGGCTTAACCCACTAAAAAAACGTAGTAACACAAATGAACAAAAACTGAACGAATAAATTTGAGCTATGGTACATTTTAAATACATATTTAATAACAATAAGGGTAAATAACTAAAGCAAAATTATTATACCGCTTTGAAATACTAAATCATTTCAGAAAAAAACATCAAAATTGAAAAAAAAACTCATACCGGTATTATACACAGGTAAATGAAAATAATTTTGTTGTTAAGTAAACTTCTTTGCCTGGATAATCTTCCATTTAGGAATAACAATAAATGTCTTGTATATCAATAAAACTATTCTATGCATGCGTGATATGAAACACATCAAAGGAATTGATAACAACTGACTTGCTTCTAAAAAGCATATTTTCAATGTTGATTCCCATATTGCCTTTTAATATATAAAAAAAAGAAATAGGTTGTGTTATGATTGTCAATGAGACAATTCTCCTCAAGAGACTAAATATGAAGACTATATATTGTAGTACTTATCAACAACTGTTAATTAAATCAAAATTACAAAGTTTAGAAATCAGAAGAATAAGAATGATAGTAATATAGGTATATAAATTATTAATAAACAATGTCCATTATATCTACATGAACTTATTGAAATTAAAAAAAATGTAATTACTCTTTAAGGAATAACAATATAGCAGATGTTCCCAGGGTAAGGACAACAACCCATGGGCTACACTCATTCAGATATGCAGGAGCCAAACTTTGGGACGAACTGCCAAGTAAGATGAGGGAATAAATGCCATTGGGTCAGTTTAAAAGTTTAGTTGGTATAAATTGGGAGGTCAGTTCGTGTCAGTGTTTCTCCTGCAGATCTCAGTAAGATGTAGATCAGTTTATTTATTTATCTTGTGTACTCTGGCTTTTAAATTTTTAGGCATAATTTTTTATTTGTGTTTTTAATGCTTGAATTACGATTAGTGCTTTATAATAGCTATTGCATGAATGTTAGTTTATCTGCATTTTATGTTTGCTTTATATACTTTAATTGTGCTTATTAATTGCTGTGCTTGATAACATTATTTATTTTCCATGGCGTGCATTATGTTTTATGTGTTTTATGTATTGTGCTTGTATTATTCTGTATTTATGTCGGATAAGAGCTCTACAGAGCTGATGTTGTATTGTTATATGTATAACCGACTTTACATAAATCTTTTCTGCTTTATGCTTTAACTTACACAGAAATAAATATCTACAGATCACTGTACAACCCTTAACAATGACAAAATCCAATACCGCAAAGTCAATTATAAGAGGCATACAAATCACAAATGTAAAACTATTTAAACGAGAAAACCAACGACCTAACTTATGTACAAAAATGTAACACAGCAACAAACAGCAACCACTAAATTACAGACTCCTGACTTTCGACATGGTTATGGGATGAAAAAGGTGTTTGCAGGGGAGGATGGTGGTTTTTGAAGTATGCACTTCTAGATATGAACAAAATCAAATAATAAGCCAGTTTTATTGTACTTTATTAACTACGACTCAATAATTTGTCACTCTACTACTGAACTATTTTCCTTGAAATGCATGAAATATTTGTCACAGAACAAAAAACAAACAACATTCAATCGATCTCTGCCGGCAAAACCCGCCCATAAACCAATAAATGAAAGATGTTGTTGTATGTGTAAAAATTAAATTGAAGATGAAAAACATGTATTTACTTTATGTCCTTTATATGCAGACCTTCGACATATGTTGATACATAGTGAAGCAGTAAAACATAACGGATCAATTTTGTAACTTGTCTATTGACGAACAGTTTAAATTTATATTCCTATTCAGAAATGAAAAATTATGTCAGGTAGTTGCTAAAACCTGCTGTAATATTTTATTTAGAAGAACACATTTTTTATTTATATACAGCTGATGATGTATTTTAAATCTTAGATATATATAGTTTTAAAATTGTGTAAAAATATGTATATAATTAATACTTTAATATAAGTCTTTCGTAAATCTTAATAGAATGGCGCTTGTATATGTTTTAGTAGTTAAGCTAATGATAGTTTGCTGTTAGTTTTTATATAAAAGATATGTTTTATATATGTTATCCAATATTTCATGTTATACGCAATGTTTTACATGTATATTGGAATGTATAATGTTATACAAGTGGTGAGACTATAATAAAATATAGAATTTGAATCTTAAAAAACCTGAGTGATTGCACACGAAAATTGAACATTTGTTAAATCTTCATACTGGAATGGATCGATTGATTGATTGTTGATTGTTTAACGTCCAGTGGCAAATATTTCATTGATATTCAGGACGAGAACAAGTTAACAATAAATACAATAGGTAGGTTGTGTAATAGTAGAGACCATCCGGGATGATGCTCGGGTAATTTATACTGCCAGAGGAAAATGAGGGTATATTGGGTATGGACAGAAATTTTGCCTTGCAACATGTCACCTATTGACCCCTTAAAGAATTGTTGCAAGGGTTCTTAACGTGCAAAGAGTGTGGCACTCTCTCTACATGAGACGTCGGATTTAACGTCCCAATTCTGACCGGACATGGCTGCAAACTTGGTACATCCCGCACAACAAAACGGACGCCCCACTTTCACCCTTAGGGATACTGGAAAGGAAAAAGTCTACCAGATTGGGAAAGAGATATTCTGCCATTGTTTGATAATTGTTGCAATATATATGGGAAATTTGATATAATTAAAAAAGGTTTCTTAAAAATATCCATTCTCAATTTTATGACTAACTGTGTAGCTGGCGTTATTTTGACCATCAGTTAAGTGTTTTTTTTCCTTATACATATATCTATATATGTCGTGTTCATTTTATTATTTTGTACAGGTTATCACTTGTACAAAAACTTTGTACCATTAATTACTTGTATGATGCCATCATACAAGTTATTACTTGTACAAATATAATTGTACCAGTAATTACTTGTAAAATTGTTGGTGAGAAAAAGATAATAACTTGTACAACACAATATATTTGGGTTATATTTGTTTCTTCTTTTGCTTTTAATGCTTAATTAAAAAACTCCTTTCTTTGGTTTTGTAAGTCTGGGATTTTTTGTTAATTGTTGGGTATTTATTTATTCTTTTTTCTTTTATTTATTCCTATCATTCAGCGTACTATGTTTTTTTTAAATCTACGTTTGGTTTGTTTTTTCTTTCCTTTTTTATCAACTGAGTATCAATGATAGTTTTTTTCAAATGTTAGAAGATTACAAAAAAAAAACGGACGCAAAGTAACAACATAAGGTAACATGACACCTTGAGCAAATTTAGCTAAACGGTTTGTTGCCACATACAGACTACTGGTGCAAAGTGAGAAAGTCGTTAAAATCAAGAATAACATAAAACCCTTCTACCATTTTTTTTCAAACATATATCATGGTTAAAAGTTGCATATGTAATATTATATATTGGAAATAAAGGTAAAGCTTTATAAATCAAATAACCTATTGGTTAGCACCAGACAAGGACGCATGACATCTGAAACTTCACAATAAACTCAACCTTTTGCATTTATATGTAACTGTCTTACAGCCACTTTGACAGCTGCAGTGAACATGACCATGGCCACCACTTAAAGTAAGCAATTGTACTGCTTTCATGACGTTAAACTCAGTGTTCTCTGGTATGTCCAACATTGTCTCTGAATTCAGCACAACTCTTTTGATATTTCTTCAGAAATTTGGACCTCGGGCTTTCAACTGTACAACAAAAAATTATTCAGTATTTTTGTGATTTTACTTTTTACTACAACCAACATGACCAAGTCGATGTCAAGTTCCTTCACAAAAGAAACTTTACTGCTGGTGGATTATTCCCCGAGGGCATCATTAACTAGGTATCTTTATGCATGATGAATACAAATAATACGAAGAACAAACCGGCTGGGACGTCGCCCGGGTTACCAAGGTCCTCTTTTGCTGCACGGAACACTGTAGCATTTGATTTGTGTGTTCCACGAAATATCCTCCGGCATACCCCTGATTTGACATATGTTCAGCCAGAAGGTAATTACTTTTTTCAAAAATTCAGATACCTTTCATAAATTAAAGCCATGTTGTGTCAATATTTTTGACTGTTTAAAGACACCTGTTACAAATGAATCAACACCTATTATTTCTTCTTGTAAACATAAAAAAGAAAAAGGAGCACATGTAAGACATGTGATATGTTAATCACGACTCCTGATTTCACTAGTAATTTAACATCTAAAACATATTATACTAAATCTTTCGAGCCTCTGGACTGTTCCACGGACAAAGTTGTGTACGGAATCGAATGTACTTTGTGTGGACTACTTTATGTTGGTGAAACTCGTCAAACTTTGCGTAAAAGAATGAATCAACACCGGTATGATAATAAAGATCCTCAATTTAGAGTTCTTTATAACCATTTTAATCAACCGGACCATGATCCTTCTTTATCTATGAAAGTACGAATCATTGAGAAAATTTATCACCACACAAATAGCCCTGTACTAAGTACTCCTTTCCGCAAAGATAGAGAAAATTTCTGGATAAGGGAGTTAGGGACTGCAATGCCATATGGTTGCAATGACAATATTAAAGGAGTAGGAAATTTGTCAAGTCCTGCCTGCAGTGATATTAATGTAATGAGTTTATTTAATACTACCTTACGACAAAAACGTAGTCATGGGCAAAAACATTACCATCGGCGTAATGTCTTCCAAATCTAGATCACTCTCTGGGAGCTTTGATGACCTTCTTTCACGTCTTCATCATCCACTAGGGTTACATTACATAGGAACTATTCTCTTTTCACGGACAGTTAATTTTCTAAAACGTTTGAGAGATAAGGCACTTGACAAAGGAGGCACCAATACATTTTCTGCAATATACAGACTAGTCAGTATTATTTGTGATGTAGCTCTTTTCCGTCTTTTATAACCAGTAAGATCGGAACCTTTACATGAGGAAAAGAGGAAATTCATTATTATATTGAAATTAAATACCATGGATATAATAAGTGATATCCAGTTCTCACTTGTGATTAGACTACATTTGTATAACTATTTATTGATGGTTAAAAAAAAAACATTGATAAATACATGTATCCTGATAATAGTGAGTGCAGTTGTGGGAAATGTTGTATATTATTTAATGCTATCACATAATTCGATGACAATGCAAGTATTCATTGTCTCCACCCCCTCAGTCAATGTCTAGCGACTTTTTACTCCTATTAATTTGTGTTTAGGTAGGTAAGCATTTTAATATATTTATTCCATATGGCATAAGAATATGTTGGCCCATTCCAATCATCAAATGATCAAAAAAGGTCCATTGACTTAAACGTTTGCCTACTTTAATTTACATGTACAGTGAAACCTTGGTAAACCGAACCCTGATAAAACCGAATTTCAGTTTAAACCGAACAATTTTCAAAGTCCCGAAAAATTTCCCTATCAATTAATCTTAATCTAACCTGACAAAACCGAACCCTGTCAACACCGAATTCCGAACGCTTTTTGAAGACTGGTTAGTAAATTTGTCTTTAAAAATTACCTGTCAAAATCGATCAATAGCAATCAAAACAAAAAAGCATTTTTAATTATTTGCATGATTTAATTAAACAAACACAGGAAGACAGAGTATCCCCGAGTGTATTTGAGGTTAATTTTTTGGTGAGTTGTTACTACAAACTAATAAGCATGTTTGTGTCCATGTCTAATGTGATTTTTTTTTAAAGAAACGTTAAACTGGTCAGCTACCCCCATGGCCGATAAAGACAAGGAAGGAACTTTCAGATCAATTAAATGCACGTTACTTAAATAATTACGACCACAAAATCGTAACTGCCATTTTGTAGCTAAACTGTTTAATTAAATAATAGTTTTAAAGCTTTTCACTGGATTAAGAAGTCGTGCAACACAACAAGGTCAATGGCTTTCGATTGTCGGATTCCCGTTAGAGGCCCTATATATTTGATTTGGATGCTCCCAAAGACTTCCGTTAGCTATTCAGCATCGATAAATTCCGAGAACAAACAGGACCCCTGCTTTTGTTTCACTCTCATCGTGTGGCCAAGTATCAATCAGCCAGTTTAGTCCGAGAACTCGTGTTTACAATGTCCATTTCGATTCAACTACGAAATCGTTATTTGACAGTTACTGGGAATCAGAATTGGTCAGTCAATTAAGGAATGAGAAAATAATTATCGAAAGCAAAATCCATCCATGTCGGACATCTCAAAACGACGAGCGTGATTGATGGAGTGGCGTTTGATTTATTAATAAAAATGAAGCAATACGTCTATCTTCATCTACTTATATTTTTTACATTTACATCCAAATCAACACAAAAATAAATTGTCGTCTGTTGTGTCACCTATAATCCCTTATCAGTAAGTGCCAAAATTATTTTGGTGTCGACTTCCGTTTACCTCTATAATCCGAACACCTGTGAAAACCGAACAAAACGCCAAGTCCCGTTGGTGTTCGGTTTGGACAGGTTTCACTGTATATATGTTAATGTAGATTATATTTGTTTTCCCCCCAATCATTCTCATCTCCATAGTTATTAGATGGTGTGTAGACACACACATTATTGAGCCCATACCCTGTAAATTATTTATATTATACTTTTTACAATTGTTTGGATTAATGTTTTACATTGTTATGAATCTAATATGAGAATTTGAGTCAAATCGGCAAACATGAATTTAACAGCTTGTGCCCCTTTAAAGATAATATTTCTGGCATTAAATATTGGTTGTTTTATAAACCAGATTATCAAATACCAATGCTGCAATTGGTCTCTTGTGTGCTTGGTAAAACAAATAATCAAACACAAAGAAGGGGAACCATTCGAGAGATATGTTGAACTGGCTTGTCTACCTGACCATCAGGACAACTCTATTACTACAATGAATTCTGTATGGTTTTTTGCTCATTGTTGAAACCGGTATGGTGGCCTATAGCTGATAACTTCCACACCAATTCAGTCTTTGTGGAGAAATTTCATACCACATTTTATGTTTTATATCAACTACAGTCCTAGAAATTAGAAAACCACATACGGGCCTTGTTCTGTAACAAGTGCAAATATACATGTACATTTGGTTCTGTCAATTTCTTTTAATTTTCAGTTAGAACAGTTGATATTTCATCAGTTGGAACAGATGATATTTCATCAGTGAGAACAGTTGATATTTCATCAATTGAAACAGTTGATATTTCATCAGTTGGCTTTGCAGCATAGAAGTCTCAAATGGGTGTTGTTTCATATATATATTATCAGTATCATTGGACTCGTGATGAATTTCTGCCCTAATTGTTATGTTGGCTCCAGCAGTTTTGTTAGCTTCAACTAATGTGTTGGCTTCAAGGTCTGTGTTGTTGGTGGCAGAATCATCTTGCTGGTTGAATTCTGGTTCTCGGTCATGATCGATTGTCATCAGGTCTTAAAAAATCCTAATTGATATGTTCATGTTGAATATTTTATACACCATTGTTCAGAAGTAATGGTCTTAAATATGATCTTTTGGAAAATAGAAATTATGATGTTTCTGTGCTATCCAAGATGGCTGCCAGCTGAGGACTTAATTTACCATATAAGACCCTATGGACAATACATTAGAATGTCTTCTTTTAGAGAACCACTGTATCATGTGTATGGAATGAAATAAAAAATGGCACGAATGCTCCTAATGAGGTGCTTATCTAGTCTTGTTACTCTGAAGCAAATCCAGTAACCAAAATGGCAGACAATGGGGAACTTAGTTTAAAAAGCATTGCATTTATAAATGTTCCTTATGAGGTGCTGATCATTATTTGCTACTTAGTTGTCAATTTACTATTCAAGATGGCCACCAGGATATTTATTTAATGACAGGCCTAGGGACAATTTTAAACCAAATTTGGCCTCAGTAATTGTTTTAGTAACTATTACGTCAATCTAGTTTAACATGACGGCCTCTAGTTTGTAATAGATCTTGATCAAATATATAACGTATCAGTACAGTAAACAATGTTTCATATGAGGGTTTGTATGTTTTAGATCGTTATGTATAAGTAATAATATATGCACAATACATAGATTGAATATACACATGAAAGGTCTAATAAGTAAACAATAATAAAATACAAAAAATAAAAAGTATATGGACGCATAATATATTGATAATTTGGAAGTGCGAACAGTTTGTTGTAAAATGGCTTAAAAGTTTATGCTGTATTATTCTCAAATCTAAATATTCAAGCGCATTAGATACTCCACAATAAACGTGTAGCATAGGTAAGCATTCCCAATAAAATATCATCTGTTTAAGGCTTGAGACAAATCGCAGACGACTTTTATTATCATAGACCATAACCCAGTTTGTCGAGTAAGGAGACACTCGGGAAAGAATTAGAAAAACGGTGTTTAATAATTTGACACCAAGAGGCACAAACGTAGAGATGTAAAAGTGTATTCAATATATGTTGTTTCATTTGGAATTTATACACACAACGCCCCGTTCATTGTAGATTATTTGTTATTCTAATAAATACATTTTCAAATTTTGTGTGTAGTGATTTATGTGGACACACAAATACATAAATTACATTTTAAATCTGAAACATGTGCCAGTAAAGCTTAAAATTCAAATTACGGTCTAGTAGTTGAAAAGAGTGCTATTCCCTGTTAGTTAATTATACATCATGTAGATGGCATTATATAATAAAAAAAAAAGTATATTGCGAAGAACATGTAATTTGTTTAGCAAATCAACAAACCAGAAAATTTACATATATAAGATTTTGATAATAAAATAAATGATAACCAGTTCATAACATGGATACATGTATATCATAGTTGAAACAGAAATAACGTGGATATCTTTTTCCATTAGATCAAATTTGTGAAGTTTTAAAAAATATATTTGTTACTACATACGAGGAATATGTAGCAATAGTGGTAATTTACAAGAGGTAGGCAGCGGAGCTAATAACTTATTACTATAAGGTAATTTCCATACCAATTTAAAACATAGGACAGAAAGAAATAAGTCGTCCTCCAGCCAATTAATCATTCGCATTCATATGATTTTAACGTCTGGTATAAATATATACCTTTAGACTGGCGGACGAACAACAATTATTTTTTCGAATTCAATTATGTAGCCAGTTAACAATATGAGTTTGAAAGTAATGACAACATTATTGTAAAAACCTCCGTGCTTGAAGTGAGGGAAATCATCTCGACAAATGTATCTTACCCTTTGTTAGCCTTTTATATATTTCAGTCATTGTTTTTACTGAATAAAGCTAAATTAATTGATGATAAATAAATTATATGTGTAGATTTTTAATTCATCTTTTTGATTTTCTTTATCTGTCTGGTATATCTATTTACAGAATCTTGCAAACATAACAAAGGCACAAACAAGAAATCAGGTATAATGTTCAAAACATAAAATTAATTTAAAAAAAAAACAATACCTTGTCCGTTACTTTGATGCTATTTATGAGTTTAAAGATAACATGTTATCGAATTATATATACAGCGTTTCCAAATAAGTTCTCTAATTATATATACCGCGGACATGTCTCAAGTGAACTAAGTTTAAGATATGAAAATCCAATGTACAAAAACGTTAAGTTATGGGATATTTTCAGGCATTTTTATTTGTTAATCTAAATGATTCTATTATACCGCCACTGATGAGTCTCGTGTTGACAAGACGAACATCTAGTGTAGTACATTATTAACTTTATATCTTTCGTAAGTTAATTTTCTTAAACTATAAAGCATTTTTCTATGATTTCACAGGATGTAATTGTTTAATTATTATTCTAAACAATTATACGAAGCATTAAGATATAGTAATATCAGTTTATAAAAAATACCTTTCCATAAATGTAAAAATTACAGACGAAGCTTTACTAATTGAATTTGTGTCACTTTGTTAAAGTAGTTTATGGAAGCCGATTTAGTGTTCGTTACACATATATGCTTTTGAATATAATACCATATAAAACTTCAGTATGATTTTCCTATATTCAATTTTCTTCAGACAGAAAATAAAAGACGGCAAGGATATGGAAAAGGAAAACTCATTAGTGGTTTTGAGTTGACGAATAAAAAGAAATAAAAAAGAGGGATAATAGACTTCACGTTTCATCAAGATGTTGTATTAATAGATTCAGACTTTAGTTTTCTTTTTCTTTAAAATATAAGTTCGAAGGATAATCGTATTAACCTGCTAAGTTTTATGTATTAAATTTATTTACAAGTATGTAACTTTAATAATGTGAAAAATTGTGGTTAAGAATTTGCTTGGTAGCTTTTAAATACATACACATATATTCATTTAGAAAAAATCGTTGCGGTCATTAAACTATTACTTTGTTGATTTGATGTTACATTGTGGGGACGTACCGAGATATACGAAGGTTTTTTTCGGCTTTTGTCATAAAAGATAAAAATGAATTGTATGTTGATGTTTTTTTTATTTTGTTAATTCATAGCCTACATTCATTTAACTATAAAGTGGATGACTTTTACATTTTCATTTGTTAAATTGTTACAATATGCAGTTACAAAATAACATACAATGCTATGGTTATTGTTTTGGGCTCTTGCAATTAACGAAGGGGGAATTTAATGTTTAATATTTTCTTTGATTGTTCATTCATATCTGCACGTCATAAATAAATTTGTCAACAACTCAGCTAACAATTCAAGACAAACGAACGATACAAAAAGGATATGTAAACTCAAAAGTCGGATAACAAGTGACAATGCCATGGAAAAACAAGAAGCAAAATAACATCGACTAACAAAAAGATTCAAACAAAAGTTACAAAACAACATAGAAAACTAAAAACTAAGCTACACCAAAAACATTTCAGGTGCTCCGGATGATTATAAAAGAAGTGCAAAAGATACATGAGGAACAGTCAAACTGATAAATCGAAAATAAACTGACAACGCCATGGCTAAAATGAAAAAGACAAACATAGAAATAATAGTACACAAGAAACAACATAGAAACTCAAAGACCGAGCAATACGAATTCCACAACAATTTGGGGTGATCTCAAGTGCTTCGGAAGTGGAAGCAGATCCTGCTCCACATATGGCACCCGTCGAGTTGCTCAGGTTATTACAAATCCGGTAAATAGTCTAATTCGTAGGTCATATTTATAAAAAGGGAAGGGAATTGTAGTTACGACGTAAGAAACATATCCGATATTATCTGTTAAACGGTTATTCCATAACGGTCAACCAACTCGTGATGGCTTTGATTTTAATTTAATAAAAACAAAATGTCTGGAATAAGAAAATCCTTAGTTTTTTATACAGGAAATTTACAAAAATGACCACATTATTGATATTCATGTCAACATACAACTATTGTCAAACTAATAAAAAATTGTTATATTTTCGTGAAAATTCTTCATTACTGTTTTGAAACTGAAATACCCATAACGAGAATTAATGTTACCGTAGTAAATGTTATTATAGATACCGGAAGATACCAGAGGATCATTAAAACGCATTAGTCGAAAGTAAATTGACATTACCATGGCTAATAAAGAAATGTAACAAAACAAACAGTAGTTTACAATACACAAATTCTGACTTTAACGACTAACAATCATTGAAACTCATACGTATTAATTGAAATCAATTATTTTATTGACTAATATATAAGTTTAAAAATGTTTAATATAATAGTTCACTACTCCAAAATGACTTGTTGAACTTGCTGAAATCATCTGACATTTTTTGTCAGTAACATTGTATTCGAATCCGTAGCAATCATGGTTTAAAGTACAACTTTTGGCACAATTCAAACGTGACGTCACGAGGATCGCCATTATATACGCATGGGTACTTGTGTGTTCCGTCAGTTTATAATTCACATCAACTAAATCATTACCTAAAAAGAAAAAGAAAACAATAGAAAATTAACTTTATCGAACAAATGATAAAGGAAAAACGGAAACCAAATTTGTATTTTTCACTTCATCATAACATCATAACAAATTTTAACTAAATATCATCAAAAAGTGTATATTGATATATAGTAACCGATGAATATTTACTGCACCATAGCATGCATAAGTCCAGTAATTTGACAAAAACTGTCTTTTTGGGGGATTGTCGAAGCAACAAATTTCAAACATACTTCGAAGAGCTATTATTACAAACAAGACTAAAATGTATTACCAAAACAAATTAAAAATCAATGACAAGAATAATGGAAACAAAATATATGACACACAAGAAGGCGTTGATAGATATAGGAAGATGTGGTGTGAGTGCCAATGAGACAACTCTTCATACAAATAACAATTTAAAAAGTAAACCATTATAGGTTAAAGTATGGCCTTCAACACGGAGCCTTGGCTCACACCGAACAACAAGCTATAAAGGGCCCCAAAATTACTAGTGTAAAACCATTCAAACGGGAAAACCAACAGTCTAATCTATATAAACAAAACGAGAAACGAGAAACACGTATATATTACATAAACAAACGACAACTACTGTACATCAGATTCCTGACTTAGGACAGGTGCAAACATTTGCAGCGGGATTAAACGTTTTAATGGATCCAAACCTTCTCCCTGTTTTTTGAAACAATAGCATAACATCACAACAAAGAAAAACATACGATAAAATATCAATTGGCAGACTTAACTCAGTTGACTTTATTTTCTGTCTTTCTGGTAAGACTAATTTTAACATTTGTATTCATTTGCCTACTTTTGAATATTTTGGCCTCGATCATCACTAAAAAGACAATTGTTGTCGAAAAACACATCTACAGTAGAATTGAGCAAACATTAATAAAATATATTGAATGACATAATTTTTTAACATTATATATGCAAATGAAGAAAAGTAGATACATAAAAATGGATGTTAAATTTAAGGCAACCGTAGGACTTCAACAATGCGAAAATTTATCATCGTATAGTCAGCTATAAGGACCCGACATGGAAACGTGAAATAATTCAATTGAGAAAGTAACGGACTAAATCATAACAAAAAAACGAAAAACAAATAGGACAGACATGATCAAACGACAACCACTAAACTACATACTTCTGAATTTGGACAGGCACATTAAGACTATGGCGGGGTTAAAAATGTTTGTAGACGCTCAACCCTCCCCTTAATCTAGGACAGTGTTGTAAAATGTATAACAACACAACATAAGAGCAAACTGTAAAAATTAGTTGCAAAAGTATTAACTCATCAGATCTATACATGTCTCTTTAATTAAGTTCGATCTGAACATTTTAAAATTCGTTACTTGATACTAACGTTAATACCTTTGTTAATAGTACTTTTGTCAATAAAATAGCATTCGTACCTAATGGGTTTGTCCTAACATTAGCTCAACACATGTTGCAAGATCTGCTAGCCCTTCCGGAGCACTTGAGGTCATCCCGATGGGATTCGTGCTGCTTAGTCTTTATTTTTCTATGTTGTGTTTTGTGAATTATAATTTGTCTGTTTGTCTTTTTTTTTTTATTATCCACAGCGTTGTCAGACAGTTGTGGAATATAGCTGGTTTTATGCCTAGCTAAACCGCTGGTCTATATGATAGTTACATCAAACTACAGTAAATTTAGAATGATGTGTGAACAATACAAACATACATCATAAGTCAAAATAGGGGTACATCATTCATTTTGTTATAATCTTCATCACTACAAAAACAAATATGTATCTAAGAAACACAAAACGGCATAAAATGACTAGCCCATTAGCAAAAATGAAAGACAAATACAAATGGCATTGACAAAAGAGACTTGACATTTATTAAAGTAACTCAAAACACCAATTAAAATTGAGAGTGGAAATGGGGAATGTGTCAAGGAGACAACAACCCGACCATAGAACAGACAATAACAGAAGGTCACCAACAGGTCTCCAATGTAGAGAGAAATTCCCGCATCCGGAGGCGTCCTTCAGCTGGCCCCTAAACAAATATATATACTAGTTCAGTGATAATGAACGCCATACTAAACTTAAAATTATACACAAGAAACTAAAATTGAAAATAATACAAGACTAACAAAGGCCAGAGGCTCCTGACTTGGGACAGACGCAAATACATTGACAGAGACGTTTACAGAACACTTCACTTACTTTCTTCACAGTTATTTCCCTTATATGCGATATAACAGTTACATGTGTATCCATTTATTAAATCTGCACAGGTACCATCATGCTGACATGGATTGGAACTGCATTCATCATAATCTAAAAGTTGAATTTTAAATTGAATATGATAAAGTTTTAGTATTTGGTATATAACGAAGGCATCAGAGTGACTTCGATTGGTACGTCTTTCCAATCAATTTCGAATTGATTTAAACTAATTTAAGCATAAGGGATAATAATGATCTACAAATTGTTAGTTGATGTCCCTTTAACATTCGAGTCAATTCATTTTTCGTATATGCTTGATTAATTTGATATATCGGTCGATTAATCAGATCGATAAGTGTAGTGTCTATTGCAGTACATTGGATACATCAATTTCACTAATGCTATGGAAATTAATCCCTTTCCGAACCCATTGTATAATAATTTTTTTTATCAACGTGTGGTTGTCTGTGATCTCAATAGATCATTGGATGATTGTAAGGGTCATAACCTTTTAAGCTAACTGGATGAATCAACATATGCTATGAGGTGTTGATGAAATTGACAACTTCGTGGAATGTTAAAAGGCGCTTGAAGGGGATTTTTGTTTATCAAAAAAAGCAAATTTATTTTTCAATCATTAGAGAAACAGATTCTTACATACATTTTCAGTTCCTCGTGGAATATTGGGTTTCCTTGATACTAACTGCATGGCATTTCAAAATGCGATCAAAAACAAAATAAGTGTCTTACAATAAAAATACAATATACGTGGTAACAAAGATGTGTTAATCACATAGTATTCAATCAATTATATTTAAAAAGTGCATTTTGCTCAAGTACACGGGATCAAACACATCCAAAACTGATAGAACCTGTGTTATGCAATATACTTACTTTCTTCACAGTTACTTCCTGAGTATCCTTGGACACAGGTACACATGTATCGATAGATTCCATCTGTACATATTCCGCCATGCTGACATGGACTTGATGCGCATTCATCAATATCTACAAAATACATTTGAACATTGAACATGATGTACATAGTAATAATTGATTAAAAGACCAAGGAACACTACGATTGTGACGTCTTTAGTGTAAATTATTAATTGTAATATTGTTAATTAATAAATTGCTTCAGACACGTAAATCTATAAATTCTAAGTTCCAAATATTCTGCGGCATTTCAATTTATTAATTTTCCTAATATCAAAAATTACACAGTCACTAGTGCATCCATTGATTCGATCGATACGTGTAGTCGAGATTGACATAAAATCAAACTTCAGTCACATGCATTTAGAATGTGCTCTTGCAGTGAACTTGATGTGACATATGTATAACTACTACTACTCAGCCAAAACCTACCAATTGATAATATAGCTCATTCCATATATTTCAATATTATATTCTTTTTGAAATACCCACTGATTCGCATTAAAAACTACCGGATTATAGATGTAGAAACATAAAACATTGAAAATTCGTCTATCTTAAGCAATTGAAAACTCGATGCACTTTTCTTTCTCATACTCGCAGGTGTTAAATGAAGTTGTTAGACCGCAACCTATATTTTCATTTTAAGTAATAAAATTGATTGAATGGCTAAAAAAAATCAGAGTAAACCACCGAGTGACGTGTGTAATTTTACTAACATATTAATTAGCTTCAAAATTGCATTCATTATTTAAAATTGAACTGAAAGTCAATGGTGCGCTTTTGTTATAAACACTTCAACAAGATTTTTCGTGGAATGCATATTTTTTTTGGAGGTTTCACTTACTTTCGTCACAGAGAATTCCTTTGTATCCTGAATCACAAGTGCAAGTGTATCTATTAATCAAATCTGCACATGTTCCACCATTTTGACACGGAGTTGAAGCGCATTCGTCAATATCTAAAAATGAAGTAGCCATTTTCTTATACAGTCAGAAAAAAATAGGTTTTGAAATGTGTTTAAAACATTACGCTGCATTAAACGTTATTCGTGTTATTTCATTATAATACTAAATGCATTATACTTTCCACAATCCAAGAGAAAAAAAGACCCTCTACAAATATAATGTTCATCCTAGAAAACTGTGTGTAATCTTGATATAAAACTTAAAATGCCTATAAGATGATAATTGTTTTGAAAAAATAAGATGTAACTACATACAAATATGTACCCAATGACCCCATAATAATTCAATGAAAACTTTTAAAATTCAAAGAGGTTTGTACGTCGTCATTATTCCACGTTATTTGTAATAAATTTTAAATCTAAAGTACACCAAACGCCCCTCAATTGCATGTATTACTCCGTTTTTTTTTAATTTATATATACATTTATATGATCATGTATACTGCGGAGAGGTTTGTCGTGCATTTCAATGGTATTTGTAATATTGTTTTATTTCATTAAAGGACATCAAATAATGATGCCCTCTATCGCTCAGGTTTCTATTTATTTATAGATCCATATGATCATGTTTGTTGTCGGGAGGTTTACCATGGAAAACACCTAAACAACCCTTCCTCGACTTTTTTTTAAATTTAAATGAGACAATTCGAATTCTATTCGATATACTTCTTCAATAAATACCACAAATAAAAATACTTGGAACAATATAAATTATGATTTCAAGCACAATCAGCGCAAGCATATACTTTCATTTTATTCTAAATATATTGCATACTTTCTTCACATTGAAGTCCCGTGTATCCCAAGTTACAGGTACAAATATAACCATTGACCATATCTGCACATGTTCCACCATTTTGACATGGAAGTGAAGCACACTCGTCAACATCTAAAATTAAAACGTATATGATGAAACTTAGTTGATACATGAAACGACAATTGTCAGATATAAATAGTATAATAAATATAAATGTCCGTTGTTGATAGTTGGGATTTTCTTGTTGACCTGAAAAGATTCCGACTGTAAAATGGATTTTAAAAACAAAACAATGACACGAATGATTTGTGTGAACATGTATGTACAATTTTCTTTTACCCGTATCATATCTTTGTGTTGAACATATTTTGCATAAGCATAACAGTCAAAATTGTGTTCAGCAGTCAGAAGTTTCGATAAACATGTTTACTTATAAGCCAACACCAAGTAGATGTATTCCAGTAGAAACACATCGTCATGAAATTCAAACTTTTAACAAGTAACTTCAAAACAAAGCATTAAAGTTTTTTTTTCTTTTATAGGAAAGTTGTGGGTTTTCATCTTTATTCTCGTCGTTACTGTGATATACAATTTGTCGCATATCAAAACATTTCTCCAATCGAGTTTGATCTAATTTCAAAGCTCTTTTAATTTTTTTTTAATATTCTTTTTTTATCGAACATGCCGATATTCTAGCATGTCATATAAGATATAATGCGTTTGAATATTGCATTTCACCTTCTTTGAGGTGAATATTTTTGTCTTTTTGCAAAATACGAAATTTTGCTAGAAATGAATACCAGTTCGATACTGTTGATCATTGATTTATTTTTCAATGATGCCGGTATACTTTTAGTAGATAAAAAGTATTGTGTTTGAATTTTTGAAGATTATTCTTAAAAGTATATTGGAACACGAACATCTATGCATTGTCTTTTATCAAACGAATGAACCATGTTGTCATATAACGTGTCTGTTATAACTCTTAGACAGAAGCATGTGAAAACGACAAAAAATACTGTAATCGTTAATCCACGAAATGTTTTTTTTTCCAGAGAATATTAAATGCTATCAATCGTATATTTATTAAATATAAATCAGTTATCGTTGATTCACCCATCAATTTTAAATAACTGTGTTGTTTTTTTTGGGTACTTTCATCTATAGTTTGTATGTCCCTTCATGAATGTTGTTTAAGAAGTTATATAATCAGAAATATATTACCCTAAATTGTTTACCTGAACATGTGTATGAAACTGTCATGTATTTATATTTATTTGGGCATGGGTCAATACCAATTGATCTTGGTTCAAAGGAACAGGTCTGCTTGTTCTGACATCTTTGTGCGACCCATTCTGTTGAGTCGATGGTGCAATTAAAACCGCTGGAGTATGGACCATGGCCATCGGCGCACGTTGTTCCATCATTTCTACCATACGTTGAACTAATTGTTGTCATAGCTGAATACAAGGCACATGATATGGTGTCTGTATCCATGTGACAAATAGTTTGTTTAAGGCCTAAAATTGAAATTTTTAGATTATTGATCTTATTCCATTAAACTGTGTATTGGTGTTTCTAGTTTTCGTATTTAAAAATTTCGCATTAGAGGAATATAATACTTATATCAGTAAATCATTGTTTTCATATTCACTAATTTTGTTTGCAGAATAAATTGAACTATATGACCTTGATCACATATTACACAGCTTTAAAATTTAGGAAAAACTGTACTGTGTACAATTGTCAAATATTCTCAAGATGTGTCCTAAAGTTTGTACTTTGACAGATGATACACGAGAAACATGTTACCTCTATGGCAGAATTTATTTTCTTTAAGAAATCTCCTTTTTGGGGAATTTAAGATTTTTAGATGTGATTATAAACTCCTTTCAAATAGTCTGTTTATTTCGCGATTTCGAAACATGTCGATTTTTTGAAACCATTTAAAATTAGGTATATTTGTTTTTTCCCGAAATAATTAAGATTAGCACAAGCTTACCATATATTATTGAAACATATATATATATATAGAATAGAAAATCCATAAAAACTGCATGGTCACAATATACAGTGAAAACCTTTAAAAAATAGTTCAACAATGCTATAACCAAAGCTTCAACAAAGTGAAAAAGCTGTTAATTAATCCGAGGTTTATAGAGCTCAAATATATTGATTATACGGAATTATTGAATAATAATTAAGTTCAAATACAAATTAAAATCATTATACCTAAACGGTTCTTGATTCATTTAATTGGTGATTCCTAATTGTCTAGTCTTAATTGGTGCTTCCTAATTGGTTAGTCTTCTACCATTGTAATATTCCTTTTTAAAAGAAGATCAAAATAAATATTTGATATAAAGTGTTCTAAATTCATTAATTTTCAAATTGATTTTGTAATAAAGTTGTAATTAATTTTCAAGCATGTATTTACTTTCTATTGAAAAGTAGAAATCATAACAATAAATTGAAGATTTTTGAAAATTTATGCAATTTCAGGCCCGAGTTCACAGTTATTGTTCAGTATATTTCTTTTAAACTATAAATTCAACTTAAAAAAAACAACCGCATCTGTTCTATCTCAAGAAGATTGTTTCTGTGTAGAGTACTTCTATTGCGACACATAGTAATAAATAGTTACCATCTTTAACCCAAAATATTGCTAAGGTTTTGTAAGGGGATCAAAAATTTAGTTGACAGCTTCAGACATACAGGTTTGTAACTTTTTAAACTGGAATAACTTTTAATATGAAACACATGCGGTCCAGTTGATACGACATTATATTGCTTATTTGTGATAAAGAGTTTTAAAATGTATTTAATTACCTTGTAAATGGTTGCAAATGATCAGTTAAACTCATTTTTGAAATGCTACAAATGTACTAACGGAGGAATAGGTAACTATAGCTTTTTAGACATAAGGTTTCTCAATGCTCTGAAACCTCCTATGCTTTGCGGTTTAATAACTTTTGTATTCGAATGTCACTGATGTATTCTTTGAAAAATAAACGAGAGTTTGAGTTTTGGTATGTTTTTCGAATTATCTTCGCTGAACAATTTCCAGATTTGCTTTTTTCCCATTTTGGATAGCTTGTCGTTTTCCGATTAGGAATATGTTTAGGCTTCTTTTGATCTTCTCTGACAAATTAAGAAAAAAATTAGTATGATATATCAAACTAAATAGTCTATACTAAAGTTTGAGCATAAAAAAGAAATGTGTAATGTGCAATTGGTAAACACGTATCTTAACATGTGAATCGCAATACGATGTCATAATAATTATTGTGTTGTTATCATCAAGTATAAGTAATCAATTACTAAATACACATACGCTAGAACCATGCAAGTATTGTTTTATGGATGATATTTCAAGACATGCAAATTGGATACTTAACAACAATACAAATATTTAGCTATACTTGAGTTGATATCTAACTATATGTGTCTGTGATGTTTTTAATGAAATGCACATATGAACGTTTAACTTCAGTTCATCTATTGACTATTGATAAAATTTCCAAACATTAACGATAATGGGTTCTCAATTCAAGAATGGATTGCTATCTTGTTGCATGATTTGCTTTGTGTTTTTATATCATTAAATATTGATAAAATCATTGTTTCAGTTCATAGTCATAATATGTTTTATAGGGATTTAATGTGACAAAAAAAATTCATTCACAACATTTCAATCCAAATAAATCATTTATTTTACCAATGACATTTTAAATAGTTATTCGGACAGTCAATTCTCATGACAATTATGCTAAGACATTGTATATAAAACATAAGTAGAATCAATTAGAGGAGTGGATCGTACTGAATAGCAAAGAAAATACAATTTTTAAATGTAATTGAGGACAATAGCATTAATGTTTACATTTATAGCCCCAATAACGGCTCTTCTTCATAGTAAATCAAAGAAAGTTTTGACATAGATGTGGGATACTACCAATTTCTGAGATAAACATTTTACCTTCAAACGGACATGTAATCTAATAATAAAAAACGAAAAGTTGTAATGCTATGATAAAAAGTAAACAATTCCTACTGTAGTTATATTTTGCATACTCATATCATTTAAAATTATGCGAAGCAGAACTAATTCACAGTAAATCAAAATCATATTTCCATAAATGTGGGACAACATCAATTATTATGATACATTATTGATCTTCAAAAGGACAAGTAATTTAACAGAAAAATCCAATATTTGTGATGATATAATAAAAAACAAAAAAAGTCCTACTGCAGTCATAATTGGCATACTGATATAATTCAAATCATTTAAAATTATGTGAAGCGGACCTAATTTGCATGCTTTAGCCGTATTTGGCACAACTTTTTGGATTTTTGGGGTCCTCAGTGTTCTTCAACTTTATACTTGTTTGGTTTTTCAAATTATTTTGATCTGAGCGTCACTGATGAGTCTTGTGTAGACAAAACGTGCGTCTAATGTACAGAATTATAAGCCTGGTACGTTTTATAACTAAATATTAATGAAACAATCGTTTACCAAGGGTATATTGATAAAAGCATAACAGAATTACCAACCAAAACGAGATAATCATATTACCTTATCTAGCATCCATTTACGTCGTTCCTCCTTATAACCATGTTGAAAAAGATGATATGTAAGAAACTCGCCGTGCTAATATAGTTCCTTCAATATGAACACATAAGAGCGTTACTTACATTATGTATAAAATGAAATACATAAGCGTCGCCCGATGGGAATGGTACTAGTATTATGTTGCTGTTAAGAATGCAACGTCGACGATTGCATTTGGAAAGAGGAAATCATCACGTCTGTCATATAACCTAGTTTGTAGTCGTCAATATTCACTATATAACAACATGTTGACCTTTTTGTCTATATCGTGTTCTTTATTTGTTTAATTTCAAGTTTGCTGATTTATAAAGTTTTGAATATATGGGATTAGAAGAGCTTCGATATATCTAAAAGTGATATAGCAAAACAAGTGCACAATAAGCTGGCTGTTGATATATAAATATACTCAGCGCAATATATACATGAAATATGTTGTTTGTTTGTAAACATTTCAACGATATCAGTGTAAGTGTATAATTATATGTTTTTGAAGATTCTCATGTAGGACGATTTTCCATGAACTAGCACCCACAAAATCCTAGGTTTTCATAAAATGAATAGCTTGATTGCGGATTGTCAAGAGTTAACCGAATATAAAAAAAACTAATGTTATCATTATCATTGTCTTGTATTGTGCTGCGATATATATCTTTATCATATATATAGAAAGATGTGGTATGAGTGCCAATGAGACAACTTTCCATCCAAGTCACAATTTATAAAAGTATACCATTATAATGCAAGGCACAGTCTTCAACACGGAGCGTTGGCTCACACCAAACAGCAAGCTATATAGGGCCTCAAAATATTGCTAGTGTAAAACCATACAAACGGGATAACCAACGGTCTAATCTAAATAAAAACACGAAAACCAGAAACAATATGAACCACATCAACAAACCGACAACTACTGAACATCAGATTCCTTATTAAGGACAGGCGCAAACAAATGCAGCGGTTGTAAATAGTTATTTAACCAAAATGTCCAATTGCTTATAATGTTTTATTCCGATTCAGTAAGATCCATATTGTAAGCAACTGAAACCAGTTTCTACGAGTCTGATCAGACTCACTAAATGCAATTTGTTTTATTAAACTTTTTATCCCTTTTTCTTCCTTAAACATTTTTGATCAAGATAAAAGATAAAATAATCAATTATTATTTGTACTGAATGTAAAATCTGGGCGTGTATATTTTAATAAATTATTTGAGAGGAGAAATAATGACTGCGCTTCATCATTTCGATTGAAGTTTTGTAACAGTCACTATATGTTTAATTGGAATTGAGGTATTGAACATTGAAAACGTTTTATACGGCTATATTTTGGTTAGACAAACATGTAAGGTATGTTATGATGATCATTTGAAAATGAAAACGGAATTATAGACTTTTAATCCTTAACTCTATATGATGTTGAAGGTAATAATGAATAAAACAGCCTTGTTTTCTCATTCGGGATCAAAGACATGCGTTTCGCCTCCTTCTTATTTTCATTCATTCGAAATATGGTACAGTGTGATACTATCAGATTATTTTATCAGCCCTAGGTTCAATATCAGCCCAAGCGCCGCATGGCTCAAAGGCTGATATTGACCGAGGGCTGATAATACATGCGATATGAAAAAAAGACATGTTATGATCTTTTTATCATATGCTTTAACAATGAAGAAAAATAACAGATTCATCTATTGATCTTTTTGCGTGGTTCCAAATAGAAGTTTAAAGAGTGAAATCTTCACGGACGTCGAACCCCAAATTTAGTACATTCGATAAAATCTTGCTATCGTAAGCTTAACGGAGAAGAAAAATATGGACGAATCGAAAAAAACAATAATTCCACAATATACATAAGGAACACTGTCTGAAAAAGTCAACCTTTTTAAAAGTAACTTTCTAAATTTAAAAAAATGCATTATTCATGTTTATTTAATAATTTGTTTGTTTGTTTTCTTTTTTTTTATATTATTTTACACAATATACTTTCCAGTATCCAAATAATTGTTTTGTACACTACTTTGCAATGTTTTTCACTAAAAACGTAACATTGAGGTGTATTTTCCCGAATTTGCCGAGTATCACCGGAATTCCATGCGATAACGTTACTGAAAGGCATGTGATAAAAATCGAAGCATGTGATAAACTTTTCATATTAGCCCGCTAAGCACCAATTCGAAAAATATGAAATTTAACATTAATTTAATGCTATTATCAAACAGTAAAAATCATATGTTATTTAGTGTAAGTATATGATAAAATAGCTTTGTTTACAATATAGTCAGTCTAACAATCTGTGCAATGAATATATATGTATATTATGTAACCGTAAACAATGAATAAACATCAATCTTTTTAACATATACTATATACTATATAGCTATACAGATTTAGTATTAGTGCCAATGAGACAACTCTCTATTCATGTCTTAATTTGTTAATGTAAATCCATAGGTCAAAGTGCGGCCTTCAACACGAAAACATGACTCAAACCGAACAACAATCTAAAAAGGGTCTCACATATATATTACTACTATAAACCATTCAAACAGAAAATCAACAGTATAGTCTACATTAAAAAACGAAAAACGAAAAACGAGAAACACTGACAAAAAAGTGAACTCACAAAAATACTGAACTCCGAGGAAAATTCAAAACAGAAAGTCGCTAATCAAAAGGCAAACTCAAAAGCTCAAACACATCAAACAAATGGACAACAACCGTCATATTCCTGACTTGGTACACAATTTCCTTATGTAGAAAATGATAGATAAAACCTGGTTTTAAACTAGCTAAACCTTTTACTTTTATGAGAGTCGCATCAAATTCCATTATAATGACAACGTAGTGGTAACAAATTTCAGAGAATATTGAATTTTTATCACAGAGAATCTGTTTTAGCACTGTAAAACTTGTTCCAGAACTATTTTTTTCCAAATTGGAAATAATGAAAACTTTAAACTCACCTAAGACAAATTCTCAGTATACAAGATTATGTGTTTCACAGGTGGAACACATTACACAGACAAGGAACATATTTCATCAGATAACGAACAAATCTCACAAACAAAGAACTTATTTTACCAGTTAAAGAACATATCTTTTAAATTTGGAACTCAATTTTACAAGGTATAGAAACAAATTCACAAACCAAGCACTTATTTCAACATGTAAAGTGTGCAACTTTTTCAGAGAGATGAAACAAATTATAAAGAAAATATATGTGCAAAAAGTTCTAAAAAAACATACTTCCTGTGATATTAGTTTACTGGAACTTTTTCACTTTTCACAGGCACTCAATTTGGCTCATACATGCACTAAACGAAGATTTTTTTATATTGGCTAAGTTTGCAAAAATAAATGGGGTATATTAGCTGAACAGCCTTTACGACTTGCTCTATCATTTTCAATGATTTATTTACATTCAGGCTACAATATTACCTTGACATTTTCCATTTAATATGTTTTACTATGCATGTTTGCCCAGTAGTTTGCACTTTTTGTGCTGACATGAATTATCATTGATATGGTTACATTTATAAATTAACTGTTCACAAAATATTGAATTTTTGAAATACTAAGGCTTTTCTACCTCAGGCATAAATTACCTTAGCTGAATTTGGCAAAACTTTTAAGAATTTTGGTCTTCAATGCTCTTCAACTTCGTACTTTATTTGGCTTTTTTAACTTTTTTCGATTCGAGCGTCACTGATGAGTCTTTTGTAGACGAAACGCGCGTCTGGCGTATATACAAAATTTAGTCCTGGTATATATGATGAGTTTATTTACAGTGCAAAACTACGTGCACTCAGAAATGCCTTCTAGTATTTCAATTCGTCTTTGAGGTAACCTAAAACTGGTCATATATTCTATATACCTTAAACATAAATGCAACGGAAAATTACAACAACACTTCGGGAGAACATTCAGGGATACCTTATCTTCGAACGGCGTAAATTGAATAAAAATAACCATAAATATACCACATTTCTATTGATTCCTTTATAGCTAATAGATACATTTAAAATTGTTTGACATAATAGTGCACTTTTCCAAAAGCGCTTGTTGAAATTGCCGAAATCATCTGACATGTATGACCAGTAACATTATACTCGAATCCGTAGCAATCGTGATTTAGAGTGCACATTCTGGCACAGTTTAATCGGGAAAGCATTAAAAGAGCCGTGATAGAAAAGTGGGTACTTTCGTGTTCCTCCAGTGTATACTTAACATCAAATAAATCGTTTCCTGCAAATATAAATATTCAATTAGCTTCAGTGAAAATAGCCAAGGAGGTGAAAATAAAACCTAGAGACATACAGTTTCTTTCATTAAGTTTATTTTCTGAAAACAAATGATTTTGATATTTACGGAACAAATGTTACTGCCAAATCTGAGCTTTTTGAAAATAACTATCCCTATAGAGATGCTCAAAAAAAATAAAAAATAAAAAATATCATTCAATTTAAAAAAAAAAAAATTTAAAATTTAATTAAGAGATTGCAAGATGGTTGTTGTCAGGGTTTTGTCACCAGATTATTTTTTTTGGCTGAATTTCGTTTTGTTTTTGTTAAATAATTTGTTGGCTATTGATTGATTTTTTTTTCTTTTTCTTTGTTTCCAATTTTATGTTTTATAGATGTGTCAATGATTATTACGACAATTGTTTGTAATTATCCTCTGTATATGTCATTGCTGTTTATGGAAACAAATATGATTGGCTATTTTTTTTTTTAGATTACTATGTAAAATGTATATAGTAACGTTTTAATGTATGTATGTATCGTCCTTTTATTACTACACAACTCGAAAAAACGTGCAGAGGGCTTCAAACATTGATGTCTGTAATGCAATTATACGAAACAGTCATACAGTCTATGTAGACGTTGCAGAAATATTTATAGACAAATTAACTTACTCTCTGTACAGTCAGTTCCTTGGTATGCCGGATAACAATTACAAGTGTATCCATTTATCACATCTGAACATGTACCACCATTCTGACACGGATTGGAACCGCATTCATCAAAATCTAAAAGTTACATTTTTAAATTGTACAGAATAAGAATAGTTATTATTGATACATAACTGATGAAAAACTTTTATTATTATATCTTTCATGTAAATTACACATTTTTTTAGTACATTTCGAACTACAAGTCACGAATTTGTGTTCTTGCATTTTAATTAAGGTAGTTCCATAAAATGAACGATAACTGTCACATTCTTTTTTTGAAACGTGAGATCCATATTAGAATAGATTTGAACTGTAATGAAAAACTTAGGATTTTCTTATCCCAGGAATAAATTACCATAGCCGTATTTGGCACAACTTTGTGGAATTTTGGGCCCTTCATGCTCTTTAATTTTGTACTTGTTTGGCTTAATAACTATTTTGACCTGAGCGTCACTGATGAGTCTTACTATTTACTCCACTGGGTCGATGCCACTGCTGGTGGACGTTACATCCCCGAGAGTATCATCAGCCCAGAAGTCAGCACTTCGGTGTTGACATGCATATCAATTATATGGTCATTTTGATCAATTTCCTTTTACAGAACTTTGAATTTTTCAAAAAAAATAAGGATTTTATCATCCCAGGAATAGAATACCTTAGCCGTATTTGGCACAACTTTTTGGAATTTTGTACTTGTTTGTACTTGTTTGGCTTAATAACTATTTTGATTTGAGCGTCACTGATGAGTCTTATGAAGACGAAACGAGCGTCTGTGGTTAAAAATTATAATCCTGGTACCTTTGATAACTATCAATATTTTAAAATTGTTTAAGGAAAATATTAACGTGATGCATTTATGTTGGGTTTTTTTCTCAAAAAATTCAACTTCATTAAAAATAAAGATAACTATTACTCAAATCATACTTGAATTATCAAATAACACATGTATCTAAATCCAATTGAAAAACTAGGCATAAAACTACAATGTTTCATTTTAGAATTGAGTAGAACATTTTTTTAGAATGCATGGCTTCAAAACTCACATTAAGAATGTATCTCAGGCAATAAACTTACTTTCTTCACAGTTATTTCCCGTGTATCCCGAATCACAAGTACAAATGTATTTATTGATTCCATCTGTACACACTCCGCCATGTTGACATGGATTTGAAGCGCATTCATCAATATCTGAAAATACCATTATGAACATTAGTTAAAATAATGATAAAAATGAAAAACGGACTTATAAAATATCCCTTAGATTTTTTTACTACCTAGATATTTCAACACCTCAACATTGATATACATTTAAAAAAAAATCAAATATTTTCAACATGGGTCATAAAAAACACACAAACGATAGCAATATGCACATGATGCAGCAACATTGTTACTGTTAAGTAAAATGTAAAAATTTATAATAATTTTAACGAATAATTTCATGTTCTAATGATATGCTCATATGCACTTGTCTCAGAACTGTTTTCCTATGTACCTTAATATAACACAAGGTACTAAACTAGAATTTTGAAAAATTTGCGAAAATCAATTATATGCCGATTTCTCAGTTGTCAACCCTACTAAAAGTTGTTATGGCGTAAATCTAAATTGATTTTTCTACATAATGGTGCATACATGTAATACGCATACTTTTGTTGTTTGAATCATCTGTAGCAGGCTGCCCAAGTTTATCAACCCTAATTATTTCGTATTAGTATACCAACTTGGAAACACACCACTCGCAGTAAATAAATAATTTTAAAAAGAATAAAAAAAATATAAAAAAAATATAAATCAATTGTTTTAAAAAAAAAAGCAATTGTAAACGGTCTTCCCCCTTTGAAAAATGATTGATGGGGGGGGGGGGGGTGTTTGTGTATGGGGTCTATATTATTGTGTTACTGGAGAAGTTTCATGTTTAGTTTGGAAAGTTTTTATTTTATTTCAGGTCCAGCGCGCGTGCCAGATTGAGGAGACATCACGTGACGCGGGTTTATAATAACGAAAACGTAGTATTTTTATATCTTTTCAGGTGGGGACGTTGACCAGACACCATGTAGAGAGAGGGAATGTACACAATGTAATTTCTTTAGTCATTGTAGGAAATTGACATTTTGATCACAGTTCAACAGCAGTGCATGCTTTGGATTTAATTGATCCGGTGAAACTTAAACACATTTTTGGATTATTTTCTGATAATGTACATTTTTCAGCACCAGTTTGTAACACAGATAAGTATTTCAATCTAGGAGCGGACATTTTATTGTAGGATTTCACTGAGATTTACGGACCTAGCAAGCGATTTTTACGGCTTTGCTATTTTTTTACTCTAGGGAAAGTCTTGAGAGATATCTGCACCACGTTGTTTTATGAACCTTTAGTACTTGTATGCCCTGATGACTGCAAATCTTGGGGTCGATTGGACTTGTAGTTTCCGAGTATAACTGATAACAAGGATGTGGATTTTTTTTTCAGAAGAGATGTAAGAACAATATTAAAAAACAATTCTTCAAAGAACAATGGAAGGTCTTTCCACCTCGATAATAAGAATGAAATTTAAAAAACGATGTTAGAAAATGTCACTCCTTGTTGATGTAATTTGGTTCTTCAAATTGATATAAAAAAATAAGATTAATAGGTATATGCAGAAGACTTAATTGTTTTATTATGAACATAAAATAATTTTTAGCAAAGGTGAAAATCTAGAACGTCAAATTGAGCTTTGACCTTGACCTCATTTCAAAGTCATAGGTCACAGGTTAGTGATTTCAAATCAAAAGACCCCAGGTCAATCATTTGTATGGTTGTGAAGAAATACATAAGGGGATAAAACTCCTATAAGGGTTAACCAAAACACTTCGACTGAAATAGGTTGAAGTTGAGCCTTTTTGTAAACAGTAATTTGGCAAACAAATCATATCATTAACTGTAACAGTTTCTTTTGAATAACGATAACAAGCAAAATTCTAAATTTATAACATGACCTTGACCTTCGACCTTGATCTCAATTTCAAGGTCATAGGTCAGTAAACTCAAAACGGAAGGTCGGAGATCAATCACTTGTATGGTTGTGGAGAAATACTGATTTGAAATACATAAGGGGAGAAAACTCCTATAAGGGTTAACCAAAACACTTTGACTGAAATAGGTTGAAGTTGCCCCTTATTGTAAACAGTTATTTGGCAAACAGAACATATCATTTACTGTCACAGTGTCTGTGGAATAACGATAACAAGCAGAATTCAAAATTTAAACATGACCTTGACGTTTGACCTTGACCTCAATTTTCTTCAAATGGATCAAGGACTTCATATCAAAAGACTGTAGGCCTCTACGACTTATACTGTATGAATTTATCCAACACATCGCTAATCTAAAAAATTTAAAGGGAAATAACTCCCATAAGATGTCTTCCGATCACTCAAGTCAAAATAAACCAAATCATTCTCAAGAGTAGACGAACAATTTGATGAACAGTTTGCTAAAATCTTTTACTGTTTTAGACATAAAGCGATAACAAGAAAAAGGAGATTCGATATGTTGTAAGACAAAAAAGCATTTCAGACGGCAGAAGAAAAAAAAATCAGAAGTAAAACAAAAGGTCTTCCCACGAAAAGTGGAAAGACCTAAAAATGTTTTTGTCTGAATAGAACTCACGACCCTCTACCAAGTGGCATTTGCGATATGTCTTATAAGTAACGAGTTTCTATTTTTACTCAAATTTTTACTAAAATTTTCCAATTACATTAATGTCATTAACACTCTCTCTCTGGAATTTGAATATGAAATGAGATAAAGTCAGATAACTCCTAAAAACAGTAAGACCTTCAAATAAAATTTGACCAATTGATCACCGAGATATATAAAGAGCGTTGGAAGAAGATACCTTTTACTGCGAGTTGCATGTTTCAAATCGAGTGCAGGTAGATGAAATAATCTCGGTTAACATACTTAGATAGGCCTGCTATGAATGTATGAGTGTTGTATACCATTGTGTAGATAAATCAATGAAAACGGCGTCACAAGTTTTAGTAAGGTTGACAACGGAAAAAATCGAAATGAAACACATTTTCGCGACCGGTTGACAATTTTCAAAATGCGAGTTAAGTACATTGTGTTATGAATTGGTATTGATGGAATTTATTTCTGAAACAAATGCCTTCTTTATTTACACCTGAGGTATCTTCAAATAAGCAGCACATCGTTCAGTCAGATATCATAAAGACCAAATTTAATCGCTAATGTTGTGTTATTTGTTTTTCGTTTGACCTGTTCTGTCTTTCTTTACTATATACGTGTATTTGTCTCTTTTATTTCCCTCTATTTGCCTTTTTTTGTATACTATCTATTTGTTTTACCCCTTTCTGCTTTAATTTATTTGTGAGTTCAGAATTGGCAGATTATCATATAAATATCATACAATAATTTAAAGTTTTTCAATTCCAAATTATTGCAAATTATTAGACAGAAAATTGAGGTTTTACATGTTCATTAAATATTTGCCAAAAGAAACTGCAATAATGTTTAAACTGTATTAACGTTTTCAAAAATAATTATTTTTTCAAGTCAATTGATAACATGTTAATCAATTAGGTAATTATTTAATCAATAAAGTAATTAATTTACTAATCAATTACTATGCACAATGGCATGTGTGTATCAAATATTGTGTGTTCTTTAATTATTTTAATGAATGTTGATCTAATAACTGCAAAATTAGGTTAAGCTAAGAGTCCATTCAAGTTAAAATGGTTTACCTGAACATGTGTACCAAACTGTAATATATTTATAAAGATAAGTACATGGGTCATCAACAATGTCACCTGGCCGAATAGAGCACATCTGTTTGTTTTCACAATGTTGTTTAACCCAATTTGTTGAGTCAATGATGCATGGAAAACCACTGGAGTATAGTATATGGTCACCAGTGCATGTTGTTCCATCATGTCTGCCATAGCTAGAACTAGTTATTGTCATTACTGAATATAAATCACATGATACCGTGTCTGTATCCAATTCACATATAATTTGTTCAAGGCCTACAAACAAAATTTACAAATTATTTCCTTTAACATTATCTAAATTTAATTGGGGTTATATAACTAGTGTCTTGCTTTACTGTAGATAATTAAGTACATGTACCATTGGTTCCGTGATTTTAGATAATATAAAAAGGAAGATGTGGTATGATTGTGAATGAGACAACTCTCCACAAGAGACCAAATGACACAGAAATCAACAACTTAAGTTCAACGTATGGCCTTTAACAAAGAACAAGGTCCATATCGCATGTTTTCCTGTGGTAGATGGGTTCTTTTCTTCTCATTAACACTAAAAAAATTCGAACAATTGTACATTCATACTTAAAAATATTAATTGCGTGAGCAGTAAGTTAGATGAGGTATAATCGTGAAATATAAACTTTACATACTTGACTTTCGTTCAATTACTTAATAAACATAACTGCAAAATGTAACGCTTAAAGCTTTGATATATTTTTATTATAAATTTTAACTGCAATGAACAATTGACGAAACACGTCAGATTACTAGCGGGAAGCTCAAACGTGTAAAAAATTATAAAATATTTCAGACTGTCTGGTGAAAGAGTAAATGTTGATACATGCTTTTAACGTAAACAGAAGTATCAGTTTATCAATATTATCATTTACTATCCATACCCACTAGCTTTTACATCTTATTCAAAAAATAAAAATAGGACGATGTTGTATGATGCCAATATACGATAATGACAAGTATCAATCAGAGTTCTAATAGAAAATATATAAGAAATATATGTATGTGATCACCAGACGGCCTTTAAAAACAAAAAAGCATATCATTTTCCTTTTTTGAAATAGTTAGAAATAATCTGTCCCTTGCGTGTTTACAATTGTACGTGTACGATCATTTCCTTAAAGAACTTGTGTAAAACTCATCAATCTTCTGTAGAAAATCTGAGATTTCATGTTGCTTGATATGAACAATATCAATTAGTTTGTCTACCGAACAGTGGAAGGAGGGTTTGTGCATACGGAACACATATAAGACTTCTATTATCGATATGTGGCGGAGTTAATTTGTCATTCGTGACGTGAACTTCACTTCAATGCGACCGTCATACAATTGAGAGGTTTAGCTAGCTATATATACAACCCGGTTCAATCCGCCATTTTCTACACAAAAAATGCATTAACCAAGTCGGGAATCCAATCGTTTAATGTGTTTTGTTGTTGCCATTTGATTAGAGACTTTCAGTTTTCAATTTTTCTAGAAGTTCAGCATTAACTGTATTCAATCGCCTAGTTCAAATAAAAGGCGAAATTACCACAGGAGCCCAAAATGCGCAAAATGTCTGTACTTTCTAACATTCTGTTTTAATCAAATTATCAGATGACTCAGTATAAGAGTTATTGACATTTATTTACGTGTTTTATCTTGTGTACAAGTGTTTGTATGTTATTTTGAAAGCTATAATGGGAAAGCAGATAGAGTGAACGGGACAAATGGTCAGCTGTTTAATATTTTCTATAAAACCATAGCTTAAAACAGCCATTGGATGTATCCTTATTGAATTTACTACCATTAAATGAAATTTTTCAGTAATTTCAATAGTTTTCGAGTTTTTGCCTTCAATCATATCAATGGCGTTAACTGTTGAAGAAACTGTCAGCATACAAATAGTCAGCAATACAAGATCAACCACTATCATAATAGTAAAAAGTCCACAAACATGTTTTTATTCCTATGGGAACGTTTGCTCTTTAAATAATTTTATCTACCTTTTTAAGTTATTGCTATTAGAGACACAATGTTACAATAGTTGTTGCCCCTAAATGACGAATTTAAGGAAATTCAAGTATGTCTGAAAACATTATCATTTTTCTTTAACAAATTAATAATCTTACCTGCAACAAAGGAAACATAACAGAGGAAAGTGATAAAAACAAGTTTTTTTTCATTTGGTACCTCCAATCGTACCATCCTCAAATTGAACATGCTGGGTGACTAAACTAAAAAGAAATACGGGCCACGATTATATTTGGTCTTCGACAAAAATGAAATGTTAAATGAAAATCAAACACTTTTAATAAATCACAAAGAATATTTCTATTAAAAACTTAAAGGTAATTGTATTGACAATAAGACTATTTAATGATTAGAATTCAAATGTTCAATAATGTGTAAACAATTAAAAAATAAAACATAATACATAAACACTTATAAAGCAATGGTAACTGTTTTGTTGTGACGCAACAGGAAATCGGTGACGTCTAAAAGCATCAACCGTTATAATGCGACTTTGTATGATCTACTAAAAATAAGTAAAATCACAAAAACACAGAACGCCGAGAAAAATTGATAACGGAAATGCATAATGAAATGGTAAAATGTAGACCGAACAGATTATTTACGTTTGTAACATAAACTATTGGAATCGCTATTGGATTCGATTCGAAACTTGTTAATTATTGGTAATAATAATTATTTTAGTAAAACAAAAGGGCCTTGGATGGTGTAAATTTTAATCTACACCATTAACCAATATTATTACATATAAAGTTTAATTCTGCGGGCATTACGTCGACTGATCATGCGCGAAAGCGTATAAGACAAGGATCGATAACCGGGTCTCCAAATTTGGATATTTTAGGAAGTACAAAACTTTGAAGCGTTTGAGAGTTGCAAACATTGCGGTCGTTATGCATAATTGTTATTTTTAATTATTCCTCGATGCTGGTCAAATGAAATGTGAGGTGTAAAATACGTTGTTTCTTTTTAATTCTTATAGAAATGTTATAGAACTTCTTCCATAGTGCCAAAAGTAAAATCACAAAAAAACTAAACTCCTGGTAAAATTCAAAACGGAAAGTCCCCAATCAAATGTCAAAATCAAAGCTCAGAAGATATATGAAGATGTGGTATGCGTGCCAATGAGAACTCTCCATCAAAGTTACAATTTATAAAAGTAAACCATTATAGGTCAAAGTACGGTTTTAACACGGAGCCTTGGCTCACACCGAACAGCAAGCTATAAAGGGCCACCAAAAAAATAATTGGTGTTAAATCATTCAAACGAGAAACTCAACGATCTAATCTATATAAAAAAACGTGAAACGAGAAACACTTATGAACCACATCAACAAACGACGACAACTACTGAACATCAGATTCGGCTCCTGACATAGGACAAGTGCAAACATTTGCCGCGGGATTAAACGTTTTAATGAAACCAAGCCTTCTCCCTTATCTGAAACAAGAACATTAGTAAAACATCACAACATAAAAAGACACACTATAACATATCAATTGGAATGGCTTAACCCACTAAAAAAACGTAGTAACACAAATGAACAAAAACTGAATCTATATTTGATCTATGGTACATTTTAAATACATATTTAATAACAATAAGGGGTAAATAACTAAAGCAAAAGTATTATAACGCTTTGAAATACTAAATAATTTCAGAAAAAAACATCAAAATTGAAAAAAAAACTCATACCGGTATTATTCACAGGTAAACTTCTTTGCCTGGATAATCTTCCATTTCGGAATAACAATAAATGTCTTGTATATCAATTAAACTATTCTAAAACTTGATGCATGCGTGGTATGAAACACATCAAACGAATGGATAACAACTGAGTTGCTTCTGAAAAGTTTATTTTCAATGTTGATTCCCATATTGCATTTTAATATAAAAAAAAAGCAATAGGTTGTGTTATGATTGTCAATGAGACAATTCTCCTCAAGAGACCAAATATGAAGACTATTGTAGTACTTATCAACAACTGTTAATTAAATCAAAATTACAAAGTTTAGAAATCAGAAGAATTAGAATGATAGTAATAGAGGTATATAAATTATTAATAAACAATGTCCATTATATCTACATGAACTTATTGATTTTAAAAAATGTAATTACTCTTTTAGAAATAACAATATAGCAGATGTTCCCAGGGTAAGGACAACTATCAATGGGCTACACTCATTCAGATATGCAGGAACCAAACTCTGGGACAAACTGCCAAATAAGATGAGGGAATAAATGCCATTGGGTCAGTTTAAAAGTTTAGTTGGTATACATTGGGAGGTCAGTTCGTGTCAGTGTTTCTCCTGCAGATCTCAGTAAGATGTAGATCAGTTTATTTATTTATCTTGTGTACTCTGGCTTTTAAATTTTTAGGCATAATTTTTTATTTGTGTTTTTAATGCTTGAATTACGATTAGTGCTTTATAATAGCTATTGCATGAATGTTAGTGTATCTGCATTTTATGTTTGCTTTATATACTTTAATTGTGCTTATTAATTGCTGTGCTTGATAACACTATTTATTTTCCATGACGTGCTTTATGTTTTATGTGTTTAATATATTGTGCTTGTATTATTCTGTATTTATGTCGGATAAAAGCTCTACAGATCTGATGTTGTATTGTTATATGTATAACCGACTTTACATAAATCTTTTCTGCTTTATGCTTTAACTTACACAGAAATAAATATCTACAGATCACTGTACAACCCTTAACAATGACAAAATCCAATACCGCAAAGTCAATTATAAGAGGCATACAAATCACAAATGTAAAACTATTTAAACGAGAAAACCAACGACCTAACTTATGTACAAAAATGTAACACAGCAACAAACAGCAACCACTAAATTACAGGCTCCTGACTTTCGACATGGTTATGGGATGAAAAAGGTGTTTGCGGGGGAGGATGATGGTTTTTCAAGTATGCACTTCTAGATATGAACAAAATCAAATAATAAGCCAGTTTTATTGTACTTTATTAACTACGACTCAATAATTTGTCACTCTACTACTGAACTATTGTCCTTGAAATGCATGAAATATTTGTCACTGAACAAAAAACAAACAACATTCAATCGATCTCTGCCGGCAAAACCCGCCCATAAACCAATAAAGGAAAGATGTTGTTGTATGTGTAAAAATTAAATTGAAGATGAAAAACATGTATTTACTTTATGTCCTTTATATGCAGACCTTCGACATATGTTGATACATAGTGAAGCAGTAAAACATAACGGATCAATTTTGTAACTTGTCTATTGACGAACAGTTTAGATTTATATTCTTATTCAGAAATGAAAATTATGTCAGGTAGTTGCTAAAACCTGCTGTAATATTTTATGTAGAAGAACAATTTTTTTTATTTATATACAGCTGATGATGTATTTTAAATCTTAGATATATATAGCTTTAAAATTGTGTAAAAATATGTATATAATTAATACTTTAATATAAGTCTTTCGTAAATCTTATTAGAATGGCGCTTGCATATGTTTCAGTAGTTAAGCTAATGATAGTTTGCTGTTAGTTTTTATATAAAATATATGTTTTATATATGTTATCCAATATTTCATGTTATACGCAATGTTTTACATGTATATTGGAATGTATAATGTTATACAAGTGGTGAGACTATAATAAAATATAGAATTTGAATCTTAAAAAACCTGAGTGATTGCACACGAAGATTGAACATTTGTTAAATCTTCATACTGGAAAGGATCGATTGATTGATTGTTGATTGTTTAACGTCCAGTGGCAAATATTTCATTTCTATTCAGGACGAGAACAAGTTAACAATAAATACAATAGGTAGGTTGTGTAATAGTAGAGACCATCCGGGATGATGCTCGGGTAATTTATACTGCCAGAGGAAAATGAGGGTATATTGGGTATGGACAGAAATTTTGCCTTGCAACATGTCACCTATGGACCCCTTAAAGAATTGTTGCAAGGGTTCTTAACGTGCAAAGAGTGTGGCACTCTCTCTACATGAGACGTCGGATTTAACGTCCCAATTCTGACCGGACATGGCTGCAAACTTGGTACATACCGCACAACCAAACGGACGCCCCACTTTCACCCTTAAGGATACTGGAAAGGAAAAATTCTACCAGATTGGGAAAGAGATATTCTGCCTTTGTTTGATAATTGTTGCAATATATATGGGAAATTTGATATAATTAAAAAAAGGTTTCTTAAAAATATCCATTCTCAATTTTATGACTAACTGTGTAGCTAGCGTTATTTTGATTATCAGTTAAGTGGTTTTTTTCCTTATACATATATCTATATATGTCGTGTTCATTTTATTATTTTGTACAGGTTATTACTTGTACAAAAACTTTGTACCATTAATTACTTGTATGATGCCATCATACAAGTTATTACTTGTACAAATATAATTGTACCAGTAATTACTTGTACAATTTTTGGTGAGAAAAAGATAATAACTTGTACAACACAATATATTTGGGTTATATTTGTTTCTTCTTTTGCTTTTAATGCTTAATTTAAAAACTCCTTTCTTTGGTTTTGTAAGTCTGGGATTTTTTGTTAATTGTTGGGTATTTATTTATTCTTTGTTTTTTTTATTTATTCCTATCATTCAACGTACTATGTTTTTTTTTAAATCTACGTTTGGTTTGTTTTTTCTTTTCTTTTTTATCAACTGAGTATCAATGATAGTTTTTTTTTCAAATGTTAGAAGATTACAAAAAAAAAACGGACGCAAAGTAACAACATAAGGTAACATGACACCTTGAGCAAATTTAGCTAAACGGTTTGTTGCCACATACAGACTACTGGTGCAAAGTGAGAAAGTCGTTAAAATCAAGAATAACATAAAACCCTTCTACCATTTTTTTTCAAACATATATCATGGTTAAAAGTTGCATATGTAATAGTATATATTGGAAATAAAGGTAAAGCTTTATAAATCAAATAACCTATTGGTTAGCACCAGACAAGGACGCATGACATCTGAAACTTCACAATAAGCTCAACCTTTTGCATTTATATGTAACTGTCTTACAGCCACTTTGACAGCTGCAGTGAACATGACCATGGCCACCACTTAAAGTAAGCAATTGTACTGCTTTCATGACGTTAAACTCAGTGTTCTCTGGTATGTCCAACATTGTCTCTGAATTTTTGCGATTGATTTTGACTCATTAAACCAATCATGGTTCCAACTTTAGTTTCTATTTTATCTCCTTTTAGGCACAACTCTTTTGATATTTCTTCAGTCATTTGGACCTCGGGCTTTCAACTGTACAACAAAAAATTATTCAGTATTTTTGTGATTTTACTTTTTACTACAACCAACATGACCAAGTCGATGTCAAGTTTCTTCACAGAAGAAACTTTACTGCTGGTGGATTATTCCCCGAGGGCATCATTAACTAGGTATCTTTATGCATGATGAATACAAATAATACGAAGAACAAACCGGCTGGGACGTCGCCCGGGTTACCAAGGTCCTCTTTTGCTCACGGAACACTGTAGCATTTGATTTGTGTGTTCCACGAAATATCCTCCAGGATACCCCTGATTTGACATCTGTTCAGCCAGAAGGTAATTACTTTTTCAAAAATTCAGATACCTTTCATAAATTAAAGCCATGTTGTGTCAATATTTTTGACTGTTTAAAGACACCTGTTACAAATGAATCAACACCTATTATTTCTTCTTGTAAACATAAAAAAGGAAAAAGGAGCACATGTAAGACATGTGATATGTTAATCACGACTCTTGATTTCACTAGTAATTTAACATCTAAAACATATTATACTAAATCTTTCGAGCCTCTGGACTGTTCCACGGACAAAGTCGTGTACGGAATCGAATGTACTTTGTATGGACTACTTTATGTTGGTGAAACTCGTCAAACTTTGCGTAGAAGAATGAATCAACACCGGTATGATAATAAAGATCCTCAATTTAGAGTTCTTTATAACCATTTTAATCAACCGGACCATGATCCTTCTTAATCTATGAAAGTACGCATCATTGAGAAAATTTATCACCACACAAATAGCCCTGTACTAAGTACTCCTTTCCGCAAAGATAGAGAACATTTCTGGATAAGGGAGTTAGGGACTGCAATGCCATATGGTTGCAATGACAATATTAAAGGAGTAGGAAAGTTGTCAAGTCCTGCCTGCAGTGATATTAATGTAATGAGTTTATTTAATACTACCTTACGACAACAACGTAGTCATGGGCAAAAACATTACCATCGGCGTAATGTCTTCCAAATCTAGATCACTCTCTGGGAGCTTTGATGACCTTCTTTCACATCTTCATCATCCACTAGGGTTACATTACATAAGAACTATTCTCTTTTCACTGCCAGTTAATTTTCTAAAACGTTTGAGAGATAAGGTACTTGACAAAGGAGGCACCAATACATTTTCTGCAATATACAGACTAGTCAGTATTATTTGTGATGTAGCTCTTTTCCGTCTTTTCAAACCAGTAAGATCGGAACCTTTACATGAGGAAAAGAGGAAATTCATTATTATATTGAAATTAAATACCATGGATATATTAAGTGATATCCAGTTCTCACTTGTGATTAGACTACATTTGTATAACTATTTATTGATTGTTAAAAAAAAACATTGATAAATACATGTATCCTGATAATAGTGAGTGCAGTTGTGGGAAATGTTGTATATTATTTAATGCTATCACATAATTCGATGACAATGCAAGTACTCATTGTCTCCACCCCCTCAGTCAGTGTCTAGCGACTTTTTACTCCTATTAATTTGTATTTAGGTAGGTAAGCATTCTAATATATTTATTCCAAATGGCATAAGAATATGTTGGCCCATTCCAATCATCAAATGATCAAAAAAGGTCCATTGACTTAAACGTTTGTCTACTTTAATTTACATGTATATATGTTAATGTAGATCATGTTTGTTTTCCCCCCAATCATTCTCATCTCCAAAGTTATTAGATGGTGTGTAGACACACATATTATTGAGCCCATACCCTGTAAATTATTTATATTATACTTTTTACAATTGTTTGGATTAATGTTTTACATTGTTATGAATCTAATATGAGAATTTGAGTCAAATCGGCAAAAAAGTATTTGACAGCTTGTGCCCCTTTAAAGATAATATTTCTGGCATTATTTCTATTATTCAATATTGGTTGTTTTATAAACCGGATTATCAATACCAATGCTGCAATTGGTCTCTTGTGTGCTTGGTAAAACAAATAATCAAACACAAAAAAGGGGAACCATTCGAGAGATATGTTGAACTGGCTTGTCTACCTGCCAATCAGGAACACACTATTACTACAATGTATTCAGTATGGTTTTTTTCGCTCATTGTTGAAACCGGTATGGTGGCCTATAGCTGATAACTTCCACACCAATTCAGTCTGTGTGGAGAAGTTTCATACCACATTTTATGTTTTATATTAACTACAGTCCTAGAAATTAGAAAACCACATACGGGCCTTGTTCTGTAACATGTGCAAATATACATGTACATTTGGTTCTGTCAATTTCTTTTAATTTTGTAGTACATATGTTCATTCGTAAGAAAAATGTGAAGAATCAATTCGGTCCTGTAAATGCCAAACCTCTATTTCTATGGCTGAGATGTTAGATAAAAAATATTAAAAGGAAGACTTGATGATGATATATTTGCCTTTGGCAATTCTTTTAATAAATACAATGTAGAATATACATGTATATTGATGATGATATGTCATGGATGTATGCATATATATATATATATATATATATATATCAAATATAAAAATATGCATATCCTAATTTATCCTTCCTCACTCATTTAATCATACATACACGTATCATGTTTTGTCAAATTAACAAAAAATTAATACATGAAAGTTTTGAGCATTTTATTTTGGACATTTACAATGTTCAAAATTTGTTTACATTGTACATATGAAAAAGAAACATGAGAAATATAATGCCACAATTTTAGGTGCCGTAATCATTAGACTAGCTCCACAATTTATCTTTAATGTTCATACAATTTTATACAGTTAGGTTTTGATGATATCAGTCTTTTAGGTTTTAAAGTAATATTCTTTTATTTGGGCTTTTTTATGAGATATTTAAACGATGGCATGATATGACATTTCATTAAAAATCCTTATGAACAAAGTATAAGGTTTATAAAAAAAAATTGCTTTGTTACACAAACAATCTTCCTCAGAAAAATTTAATAAAACTTCAAAATTGAACAATTTGAATTATATATTTCAATTAAAAAAATCATAAAACAATCTCAAAGTTTCTTATACTAAGTTAACAGGGACAGTTTAATAGGTATTAAATTTTTGATTTATATTGACCCACTAAATTATAATAAATAACATGTGATAACCATGATAACAGAAATATAATTTAAAAATGTTGACAATAACTCATCAGTTACTTTTCCCAAGCTTCATCGGCTGGTATCTCATCAGTTGGAACAGTTGATTTTTCCTCAGTTAGAACAGTTGATATTTCATCAGTTGGAACAGTTGATATTTCAACAGTTGGAACAGTTGATATTTCATCAGTTGAAACAGTTGATATTTCATCAGTTGGCTTTGCAGCATCGAAGTCTCGAATGGTTGTTGTTTCATATATATATTATCAGTATCATTGGACTCGTGATGAATTTCTGCTCTGATTGTTATGTTGGCTCCAGCAGTTTTGTTAGCTTCAACTGGTGTGTTGACTTCAAGGTTTGTGTTGTTGGTGGCAGAATCATCTTGCTGGTTAAATTATGGTTCTCGGTCATGATCGATTGTCATCAGGTCTGTGCTTGTTTGGTCACCAAGGGGGCAAGTTGATTCAAGTCTGAAATGTTCATGTTGAATATTTTATACACCAATGTTCAGAAGTAATGGTCTTAAATATGATCTTTTGGAAAATAGAAATTATGATGTTTCTGTGCTATCCAAGATGGCTGCCAGCTGAGGACTTAATTTACCATATAAGACCCTATGAACAATACATAAGAATGTCTTCTTTTAGTGAACCACTGTATCATGTGTATGGAATGAAATAAAACATGGCACGAATGCTCCTAATGAGGTGCTTACCTAGTCGTGTTACTCTGAAGCAAATCCAGCAACCAAAATGGCTGACAATGGGGAACTTAGTTTAAAAAGCACCCTGTATGCGAAATATATACACATGTCTTCATCTAGATAACCTCTTAATTATGGAATGAAACCAAGCATTGCATTTATAAGTGTTCCTTATGAGGTGCTGGTCCTTATTTGCTACTTAGTTGTCAATTTACTGTTCAAGATGGCCACCAGGATATTTATTTAATGACAGGCCTAGGGCCAATTTTAAACCAGATTTGGCCTCAGTAATTGTTTGAGTAACTGTTATGTCATTCTAGTTTAACATGAAGGCCTCTAGTTTGTAATAGATCTTGATCCAATATATAACGTATCAGTACAGTAAACGATGTTTCATATGAGGGTTTGTATGTTTTAGATCGTTATATAAGTAATAATATATGCACAATACATAGATTGAATATACACATGAAAGGTCTAATAAGTAAACAATAATAAAATACAAAAATTAAAAAGTAAATGGACGCATAATATATTGATAATTTGGAAGTGCGAACAGTTTGTTGTAAAATGGCTTATTAGTTTAAGCTGTACTATTCTCAAATCTAAATATTCAAGCGCATTAGATACTCCACAATAAACGTGTAGCATAGGTAAGCATTCCAAATAAAATATCATCGGTTTAAGGCCTGAATCAGATCGCAAACGACTTTTATTATCATAGACCATAACCCAGTCTGTCGAGTAAGGAGACACCCGGGAAAGAATTAGAAAAACGGTGTTTAATAAGTTGGCACCAAGAGGCACAAACGTAAAGATGTAAAAGTGTATTCAATATATATTGTTTCATTTGGAATTTATACACACAACGCCCCGTTCATTGTAGATTATTTGTTATTCTAATAAATACATTTTGAAATTTTGTAGTGTGATTTATGTGGACACACAAATACATAAATTACATTTTAAATCTGAAACATGTGCCAGTAAAGCTTAAAATTCAAATTACGGTCTAGTAGTTGAAAAGAGTGCTATTCCCTGTTAGTTAATTATACATCATGTAGATGGCATTATATAATAAAAAAAAGTATATTGCGAAGAACATGTAATTTGTTTAGCAAATCAACAAACCAGAAAATTTACATATATAAGATTTTGATAATAAAATAAATGATAACCAGTTCATAACATGGATACATGTATATCATAGTTGAAACAGAAATAACGTGGATATCTTTTTCCATTAGATCAAATTTGTGAAGTTTTTAAAAATATATTTGTTACTACATACGAGGAATATGTAGCAATAGTGGTAATTTACAAGAGGTAGGCAGCGGAGCTAATAATTTATTACTATAAGGTAATTTCCATACCAATTTAAAACATAGGACAGAAAGAAATAAGTCGTCCTCCAAATATATACCTTTAGACTGGCGGACGAACAACAATTATTTTTTCGAATTCAATTATGTACAGATGGGTGCACTCCTAACCTGTACAGCAAGTTAACTTGATAACCAGTCATTTGGACTGGTCAAAGTTAACCTGTGACCGAATATAGGACTGCTCTGACCAGTCCTAGGACCAAAATCTAGTTAACCTGAAAAGCCGACTTGGACCTAGGACTGTTTTTATGTCTGCCAAAAAGTTAACTTAGAAACAGGTCCGCTATTGATATAAGTTAACTTCGAACCAGTCCTGTCATAAGTTAACATAAGTTAACTTCGGAACCAGTCCTGTCATAAAGTTAACTTGGAAACCGGTCCTGCCACAAAGTTAACTTCTGCTTGAACAAATCCGATCAAAACCAGACCTGTTCCCAAGTTAACTTTTGACTGGTCTGGTCAACACTAAGTTAACTTGTAACCAGGACCGCTCTTCGTTGATTTAAAAAAAAAATATTTTTAATATCTTTGTTTCGTAGTATAAACATCGAAGTAATTTGAAAATTAATACTTCCGTTGTATGAACAGGATTAAACACAAATAATTGAAAATAAGTACGCACTGAACGTAACACAAATTTATCTGTGATCTTACAATCTATCTATTATAAAAACGATCTCGGTTACAATGATAACAGGCACTGAATATATATATATATATTCCGAGATCAAATTCAATCATATTATGTATATTTTTGAAAAGAAGTATATTTGATGTTAGGTGTATACGTCCTTGTTAGTTATACATCCTTGAACTATGCAGCCACAATCAGCAATAGTTTAATTCATTTAAATAATGACTACAAATTTTTGTTCGCCTAAATTAAGGGTGCCAGCATGTCTTTTTTTTACTGAAAATACTGATACGTAACAAAATTTCAGTAGTTTTGATGCCTCCAGTTGACTTGTACAACAAAATTATTTGACCGCATCCACCAAAACTGACCATATATGCACTTTAATTTGTAAATCTATATACCCGCATAGTAAATCAGCAATATTTTTTATGTCAGGATTCAATGTATAATACAATCCTGACAATGGACAGCAAAATTGCAATATAATAACAAAAAATTTTGGTTCGCATAAATTTAGGATACCAGCATGTCCTCATTTTATTCAAAATATTGATACGAAACAAAATTTCAGTAGTTTTGATACCTCCAGCTGACTTGTACAACATAATTATTTGACCGCATTACCAAAACTGACCATATGTGAACTTTAAATTGTAAATCTATATACCAGCATAGTAAATCAGCCTTATTTTTAATGTCAGGATTCAATGTATAATACAATCATGACAATGTACAGCAATATTGCAATATAATAACAACAAATTTTTGTTCGCCTAAATTAAGGGTGCCAGCATGTCCTCTTTTTACTTAAAATACTGATACGTAACAAAATTTCAGTAGTTTTGATACCTCCAGTTGACTTGTACAACAAAATTATTTGACCGCATCCACCAAAACTGACCATATGTGCACTTTAATTTATACATCTATATACCCGCATAGTTAATCAGCCATATTTTTTATGTCAGGATTCATGTATAATACAATCATGACAATGGACAGCAAAATTGCAATATAATAACAAAAAATTTTGGTTCGCATAAATTTAGGATACCAGCATGTCCTCATTTTATTCAAAATATTGATACGTAACAAAATTTCAGTAGTTTTGATACCTCCAGCTGACTTGTACAACAAAATTATTTGACCACATTACCAAAACTGACCATATGTGAACTTTAAATTGTAAATCTATATACCAGCATAGAAAATCAGCCTTATTTTTAATGTCAGGATTCAATGTATAATACAATCATGACAATGGACAGCAATATTGCAATATAATAACAACAAATTTTTGTTCGCCTAAATTAAGGGTACCAGCATGTCCTCTTTTTACTTAAAATACTGATACGTAACAAAATTTCAGTAGTTTTGATACCTCCAGTTGACTTGTACAACAAAATTATTTGACCGCATCCACCAAAACTGACCATATGTGCACTTTAATTTGTAAATCTATATACCCGCATAGTAAATCAGCCACATTTTTGATGTCAGGATTCAATGTATAATACAATCATGACAATGGACAGCAAAATTGCAATATAATAACAACAAATTTTGGTTCGCATAAATTTAGGATACCAGCATGTCCTCATTTTATTCAAAATATTGATACGTAACAAAATTTCAGTAGTTTTGATACCTCCAGCTGACTTGTACAACAAAATTATTTGACCACATTACCAAAACTGACCATATGTGAACTTTAAATTGTAAATCTATATACCAGCATAGTAAATCAGCCTTATTTTTAATGTCAGGATTCAATGTATAATACAATCATGACAATGGACAGCAATATTGCAATATAATAACAATTGTTCACCTAAATTAAGGGTGCCAGCATGTCCTCTTTTTACTTAAAATACTGATACGTAACAAAATTTTAGTAGTTTTAATGCCTCCAGTTGACTTTTACAACAAAATTATTTGACCGCATCCACCAAAACTTACCATATATGCACTTTAATTTGTAAATCTATATACCCGCATAGTAAATCAGCCATATTTTTTATGTCAGGATTCAATGTATAATACAATCATGACAATGGACTGCAATATTGCAATATAATAACAACAAATTTTTGTTCGCATAAATTTAGGATACCAGGATGTCCTCATTTTATTCAAAATATTGATCATAACAAAATTTCAGTAGTTTTGATACCTCCAGTTGACTTGTACAACAAAATTATTTGACCGCATCCACCAAAACTGACCATTTGTGCACTTTAATTTGTAAATCTATATACCCGCATAGTTAATCAGCCATATTTTTTATGCCAGAATCAATGTATAATACAATCATGACAATGGACAGCAATATTGCAATATAATAACAACAAATTTTTGTTCACATAAATTTAGGATACCAGCATGTCCTCATTTTATTCAAAATATTGATACGTAACAAAATTTCAGTAGTTTTGATACCTCCAGCTGACTTGTACAACAAAATTATTTGACCGCATTACCAAAACTGACCATATGTGCACTTTAATTTGTAAATCTATATACACCATGACGTACCCGCATAGTATTAATCAGCCATATTTTTTATGTCAGGAATCATTGTATAATATAATCATGACAATGGACAGCAATATTGCAATTTAATAACAACAAATTTTTGTTCGCATAAATTTAGGATACCAGCGTGTCCTCCTTTTATTCAAAATATTGATACGTAACAAAATTTCAGTAGTTTTAATACCTCATGCGGACTTGGAAAACAAAACTATTTGACCAAAACTGATCATATGTGCACTTTTATTTGCAAATCTATATACCCGCATACCATTGTACCGAGCGCCTTAATGTCTTCTCCTGGCGCTCCTGTTCACATTTTAGTAGGACCGTAAATGTACACGTAATCAATAATATTGGAAAACCATTAATGCAAAAAATATTCTGAATAAATTGAGAATGTCAGAATTTCATCTCTTTATTTATAATAACAGTCACATCATATATAGGAGTTCATGATGGTGTACGTGTAAAACAAAACTATTATGCCACATCATCAAAGTACCAACACTGACATGTCTGAATTCATTTGTACTATTTACAATGATTTAATAAAAAAAAATATACGAGGTTCTCTTCTTGGAATCTATTATGTCGGTTGATTGATTTTGTTTATAGTTAAACGTCAAGTGGCAACTATTTCATTAAAGTGCGCATTGAGTATAATTTTAGGACGTCCCATATAAATATCGGCAATGATCTCTCGATAAATCTGACGAATTTGACGAGATTGTTGATAGTTTTACCACATCGTATGCTTACGGACACTGTACAATTTCTGTTAGAATATTCTGCGGGAAATAGAATAGTAAATCCAATGCAAACAAGTTGAATATCAATGAAATATCCATGCAAGTATAAATTTATGCATAAAGTAAAATTTAGGAAGGGACAGGTAAACAACGGGGAACGAAGTAACGTAGACAATGTTGCCGATATCCCGTGATATAAGAATATTGTTCCGATGCGTTGGATAACCTTTCTATCCGCCTTCTAATAAAAAAAAACTCTGTGTGATCGTATAGCCATTTTTTATTTATATAAAAATACATGTATATCAAATAAAAGAGAGCATTTGTATAATATCTAGTAGAGTCTAGCGAGTAAATAATAAATGATATCTGTGGAAAAACAATGCGAATGTTGTTTACATATTTTAATGAAAGCTCAAGTCTGATATGAAAACTCTTATAACGATAATCTGTCATAAGCAGACCTGTCCTCAGGTCTGGTCAATAGCAGACTTGTCCACAGGTCTGGTCAAAAGCAGACCTGTCCTCAGGTCTGGTCAGGAGCAGACCTGTCCACAGGTCTGGTCTGAGGCAGACCTGTCCTTAGGACTGGTCAAAAGAAGACTTGTCCACAGGTCTGGTCTGGGGCAGACCTGTCCTCAGGACTGGTCAAAAGCAGACTTGTCCACAGGTCTGGTCTGGAGCAGACTTGTCGATAGGTCTGCAGCAGTCCTAAAAAAGCAGACCGTAGGTCTGGTCCACCAACGACGAAGTTAACTTGCTTGACTGCTTAAAAATTCTCAAGTTAACTTAGAAAGCAGTCAACAAGTTAACTCTAAGTTAACTTTTGTCAAGGTTAGGACCGCACCCATCTGTAGCCAGTTAACAATATGAGTTTGAAAGTAATGACAACATTATTATAAAAAACTCCTGTGCTTGAAGTGAGGGGAATCAATTCGACAAATGTATCTTACCCTTTGTTAGCCTTTTATATATTTCAGTCATTGTTTTTACTGAATACAGCTAAATTAATTGATGATAAATAAATTATATGTGTAGATTTTTAATTCATCTTTTTGATTTTCTATATCTGTCTGGTATATCTATTTACAGAATCTTGCAAACATAACAAAGGCACAAACAAGAAATCAGGTATAATGTTCAAAACATAAAATTAATTTAAAAAAAAACAATACCTTGTCCGTTACTTTGATGTTATATATGAGTTTAAAGATAACATGTTCTCGAACTATATATACAGCGTTCCCAAATAAGTTCTCTAATTATATATACCGCAGACATGTCTCAAGTGAACTAAGTTTAAAATAAGAAAATTCAATGTACAAAAACGTGAAGTTATGGGATATTTTCAGGCATTTTTATTTTGTTTTTATTTGTTGATCTAAATGATTCTATTATACCGCCACTGATGAGTCTCGTGTTGACAAGACGAACATCTAGTGTAGTAAATTATCAACGTTTTATCTTTCTTAAGTTAATTTTCTTAAACTATAAAGTATTTTTCTATGATTTCACAGGATGTAATTGTTTAATTATTATTCTAAACAATTATTCGAAGCATTAAGATATTGTAATATTAGTTTATAAAAAATACCTTTCCATAAATGTAAAAATCACAGACGAAGCATAACTAATTGAATTTGTGTCACTTTGTTTAAGTAGTTAATGGAAGCCTATTTAGTGTTCGTTACACATATATGCGTTTGAATATAATACCATATATTACTTCAGTATGATTTTCCTATATTCAATTTTCTTCAGACAGAAAATAAAAGACGGCAAGGATATGGAAAAGGAAAACTCATTAGTGATTTTGAGTTGACGAATAAAAAGAAATAAAAAAGAGAGATAATAGACTTCATGTTCCATCAAGATGTTGTATTAGTAAATTAAGACTTTGGTTTTATTTTTCTTTGAAATATAAGTTCGAAGGATAATCGTATCAAATTGTTTAGTTTTATGTATTAAATTTATTTACAAGTGTGTAACTTTAATAATGTGAAAAATTGTGGTTAATAATTTGCTTGGTAGCTTTTACATACATACACATATATTCATTTAGGAAAAATCCTTCAGGTCATTTTACTATTACTTTGATGATTTGATGTTACATTGTGGGGACATACCGAGATATACGAAGTTTGTTTTCGGCTTTTGTCATAAAAGATAAAAATGAATTGTATATTGATGGTTTTTTTTTATTTTGTTAATTCATAGCCTATATTCATTTAACTAAAAAGTGGATGACTTTTACATTTTCATTTTGTTAAATTGTTACAATATGCAGTTACAAGATAACATCCAATGCTATGGTTATTGTTTTGGGCTCTTGCAATTAACGAAGGGGGAATTTAATGTTTGATATTTTCTTTGATTGTTCATTCATATCTGCACGTCATAAATGAATTTGTCAACAACTCAGCTAACAATTCAAGACAATCGAACGATACAAAAAGGATATGTAAACTCAAAAGTCGAATAACAAGTGACAATGCCATGGAAAAACAAGAAGCAAAATAACATCGACTAACAAAAAGATTCAAACAAAAGTTACAAAACACAACATAGAAAACTAAAAACTAAGCTACAAAACTTTTTCAGGTGCTCCGGATTATTATAAAAGAAGTGCAAAAGATACATGAGGAACAGTAAAACTGATAAATCGAAAATAAACTGACAACGCCATGGCTAAAATGAAAAAGACAAACATACAAATAATAGTACACAAGAAACAACATACAAAAACAAAGACCGAGCAATACGAATTCCACAAAAACTGGGGGTGATCTCAAGTGCTTCGGAAGAGGAAGCAGATCCTGCTCCACATGTGGCACCCGTCGAGTTGCTCAGGTTAATACAAATCCGGTAAATAGTCTAATTCGTAGGTCACATTCATGAAAAGGGAAGGGAATTGTAGTTACGACGTAAGAAACATATCCGATACTATCTGTTAAACGGTTATTCTGTAACGGTCAAGCAACTCGTGATGGCTTTGATTTTAGTTTAATACAAAAAACGTAGAAAATAGTGTGAACTCCAAATTTGAGATACAGGTTCGTCGACTTCTATTTTGACGCAATCCATCTAGTGTACCATACTAATTATTTTCGTAAACCGTTTTGTTATAAATTGGGCCGTTATTTTTCTCATTTGAATTGTTTCATAATATATGTGTCGGGGAATTTTTTAGCCGACTATACGGTATGGGATGTTCTCATTGTGAAGGTTTTTTGTATGGGTAAAACATATGAATAGCGGAAAGACAAGTTAAAGGAAAGGTTATCGTCTGTTCATTCTGCCGACAAATCTTCTGTATAAAGTCACCTAGACATGAGTAAAGAAACAAGTAGTCAAAACGAAGAGCAAAGGAACGCATTTCAGCTTGATTGTACTTTCAGATATCAGTGGATTCTCATGAAATTTTTATGCTGTAAACACATCATCTAAATATGATTTTTCCTTTTTAAGATAAATGTATCTTAGTTCAACTTGGTCCTTTTTTAATGAAACAGAGAAGGACCAGCTCTTTCAATTTGTTTTTTAGTTTGGAATTTATAAAATTCCAATTGAATGCGTTAATACAATTCCAACCTAAAAAATACTTAGTTTCCGTGTTGATGGTCTTTCGATTTATAAGTATTCACATCTAAATAACCCTACCTTTAGAATAGGCAGTTACCCAATATTTGTTAAAAGGGTTGAACATTAGTTCGTCTATTCACCTGAGATCAAATTACAAAAGATCGAAGATAAATTGGATAGACATTTGAAATTTGAAATTACCATGTATTGGTGTTTTTATATCAACGTAAAATACTACAATCTTTAGAATCTATTGTGTTTAATGATATTTAATTTTTTACTCTGATTGTCCCGATAATGATAATCTTCATAAACACTATCGTCAAATTCGATTTATTGGGGGGAAAGTGTTCATTCGAATCTTTTTCATTCAGAATATTTCACAGATTTTTCTACTTGACATTGCAAACAATATTTTCATATTCAAGTATATCCGTTTTATATTTCAATTAGTAATCATTTGAAGAAAACAAATTGAACGAAAACAATTTAAAAAATAGCGGTAAATAGATAAAATTATTACAATTTTAATTGAAACGGATGAATGGGGAAAATAATGTGTATGTATTAATGTAAGGACAGATTTAATGTTTTGTATCAAGGTAAAACATAAAGTATTGACATTTTATCTAAACGCGTAGGTGGAGAGCAATATCAACTGGTTCAAATCAAATGTCACTAATGTAAGACATGTAATTGTAAAAAAAAAAGAAATAGTATCATATAAAAAAAAAAGATATCCCATAACTGTCGGAAATATCCATTTCACAACATCGTTATTATTACGAATATGTTCTTCTCTTTTTGTGAAATATACTGTTCGTTGTACTCATAACTATGTTACTGGTATTCATAATTTTTATAATTGTATCCTTTCTATGTAATTTCTATCACGTGAAGTCTGTAATTTGAAGAATAGAGTTTTATTGGGTAAAAAAACCCAGAACAAAACTACCAAGGAACATACTAATCAGAAAGATTCTTATCAAATGGTACAATCAAAAGCTCATTTAAATCAAACGAATGGAAACGAATTGTCAAGTGCCTGACTATGTAAAGCATTTCCATATCAAACGGTGGATAAAATATTTTCTAAAGCTAGCTGAACTTCCTGCTTGTACATGTTGTACGGCAGTGAAATACACTTTCCTTTTATATTGTTGTTATTGGCTTTTTGTAGGCGGCTTGTTAGTGTAGTACTTTCGCCAAAATTTGTTATACCAGGCCACGAGTGCTTTAAACATGCTGAATGGCTAACTACTAAACCAGACCGTTGATAAAAAATGCATAATTACAACGTACTATTATACAGACACCACAGGAGTTTTAAAGGAAGGCAAAACAATTACACGTCATAATCAAATGTTGAAAAATGACAAACTAAAGTCAAATGGACAATACGTTGATCAAATTAAAAAAAATCAGGAAAAGTATCAATCGAGTAGAAAAAACAAGTAAAAAGTTAAAGTGCATTGAGGATAAAAAATTCCAAAAAGTTGTGCCAAATACGGATACTGTAATCTATGCCTTGCATAAAAAAGTCCTTAGTTTTTCGTAAATTTTTTGTTAACAGGAAATTTACAAAAATTACCATATTATTGATATGCATGTCAACATACAACTATTGTCAAACTAATATAGAATTGTAATATTTTCGTGAAAAGTTCTACATTTTTTTTTTAAAACTGGAATACACATGATACACGTAACGAGAATTAATGTTACAGTAGTGAATGTTATTAAACATTTTTGTAGATACCAGAATGACAGTTAATGACATTTAAACCATTAGCTGAAAGTGAACTGACATTACCATTGCTAAAAAATGAAAAGAAACAAAAAAAAAAACAGTACTTTACAATGCACAAATTCTGACAAATTTAACCACTAACGATAATTGAAATGAGCTAAACTGATACGTATTGATTTAAAATCATATGTTTTATTGACTAATATCTAAGTTTTAAAATGTTTAATGTAATAGTGTACTATTCCAAAATGACTTGTTGAACTTGCTGAAATCATTTGACATTTTTTGTCAGTAACATTGTATTCGAATCCGTAGCAATCACGATTTAAAGTACAACTTCTGGCACAATTCAATCGTGACGTCAGGAGGATTGCCTTTATATACACATAGGTACTTGTGTGTTCCGTCAGTTTATAATTCACATCAAATAAATCATTACCTAAAAAACATAAAAAACATAAAATTAACTTTATCGAACAAATAATAAAGTAAAAAGGAAAACCAAAATTGCATTTTTCACCTCATCATAAATTTTTTTTAAATTACAAATTTCAACTAAATATGATTATAAAGTGTATATAGATATATAGTAACCAATGAATATTTACTGCACCATATCAATCAGATGTCAAGTACTTTTGCCAAAACGTTTTTTTTTATGGATTGTGAAAGCAACAGAATTCAAACATCCTTCGAAGAGCTATTATTACAAACAAGACCAAAACGTAAATGTATCACCAAAACAAATTAAGAATCGACGATCAGCATAATGAAAACAATATATAAGACACGCAAGAAGGCGTTGACTATATATATATATTAAATGAAAACAAATGTTAATTTAAAGACAACCGCAGTAGTTTAACAATGAGAAAAAATCATAATCTTATAGTCAGCTATAAGGGCCCGACATGGATACATTGAATAATTCAGTTGAGAAATAACAGAATAAATCATAAGAAAACAACGTAAAACAGATGTGATCAAACGACAACCACTGAACTACATAACTCTGAATTTTGATAGGCACATTAAGACTTTGTCGGGGTTAAACATATTTGTAGACGTTCAACCCTCCCCTTAATCTGAACAGTGTTGTAAAATGTATAACAACACAACATAAGAACAAACTGTCAAAATCAGTTGCAAAAGTATTTACATTTCAAAATTCTTTACTTGATACTAATGTTAATATCTTAACTAATAGTATTTTTTAAAGGTTAATAATCGCAAATTTTCAATAAAATATCAGTCGTACCTAATGGGTTTGTATAAACATGAACTCAACACGTGTTGCAAGTAGTTATCAAAGGTACCAGGATTATAATTTAGTGCGCCAGACGCGCGTTTCGTCTACATTAGACTCATCAGTGACGCTCATATCGAAATATTTATGAAGCCAAACAAGTACAAAGTTGAAGAGCATTGAGGATTCAAAATTCCCAAAAGTTGTGCAAAATACGGCAAAGGTAATCTATGTCTGGAATAAGAAAATCCTTATTTTTTCAGTTCTGTTAGTCCTTCCGGAGTACCTGAGGTCGCCCCTCGTTTTTCGATGGGATTCGTGCTGCTTAGTCTTTGTTTTTCTATGTTGTGTTTTGTGTATTATAGTTTGTCTGTTTAATTGTCTTTGTTTTGTTTTTTTAGCTACGGCGTTGTCAGACAGTTGTGGAATATATAGCTGGTTTTATAGCTAGCTAAATCTGATGTGTGAACAAAACAAACATACATCATAGGTCAAAAATGGGGTACACCATTCATTATGTTATAATCTTCATCACTACAAAAATATTATGTATCAAAGAAACACAAAACGGCATAAAAAGATAAGCCCATTAGCAAAGGTGAAAGACAAGAAAACAAATGGCATTGAAAAATGAGACATGACATTTATTGAAGTAACTCAAAACACTAATACATTGCAAAGGCGTTTTTTTAACACTCGATGGGATTCGTGCTGCTTAGTCTTTGTTTTTCTATGTTGTGTTTTGTGTACTATTGTTTGTCTGTTTAATTGTCTTTGTTTTGTTTTTTAGCTACAACGTTGTCAGACAGTTGTGGAATATATAGCTGGTTTTATAGCAAGCTAAATCGCTGCTTTGTATGATAGTAGCATCTAACTGACTTTTTTGAGATGTGTCAACAAAACAAACATATAGCATAGGTCAAAAATGAGGTACACCATTCATTATGTTATAATCTTCATCACTAAAAAATATTATGTATCAAAGAAACACAAAACGGCATAAAAAGACAAGCCTATTAGCAAAGGTGAAAGACAAGAAAACAAATGGCATTGAAAAATGAGACATGACATTTATTGAAGTAACTCAAAACACTAATACATTGCAAAGGCGTTTTTTTTAACACTCCACTTACTTTCTTCACAGTTATTTCCCTTATATGCGATATAACAGTTACACGCGTATCCATTTATTAAATCTGTACAAGTACCATCATGCTGACATGGATTGGAACTGCATTCATCATAATCTAAAAGTTGTAAATGTATTTGTAAATTGAATATGATAAAGCAATTTTAGCTTTTGTTATATAACGATGGCATCACAGTGACTTCGATTGGTACGTCTTTACACCTAAGTTTTGAATTGATTTAAGGATGTACTGAGGTGAAGTTTTGGAATTTGTGTCAAATGTTCGGACTAATTGGTGTTTTTTCATACAATACAATGTAAAATATTTTGCCCCATAACACCCATTTACTTTTTAATATAAGACTTAACAGCTCGATCACGAAAGGTCATTTACTAAAATTTTAGAAGATTCTTGATTTTCTTTCTTTAATTTTGAGACCCAAGTAGTACCAATGCAAATATAAAGTAAAAGTCCGAGTCAGGCTTTTCCCGCCATGTTTTAAATCTCAAATATCTCGAAAAAGAGGTCCATGACCTATCATTATTTTTAGCTTATCTTTATCCTTAATTGATGCCCTACCAGCGTAAAGTATTAATTTTAATTTCTTAATTTCTTAATTTTACCTAACCTCATCTAAGTACATCCTTAAACTAATTTAAGCATAATGATAATTAATGATCTACAAATTGTCAGTGGATGTGCCTTTAATATTTGAGTCAATTCATTTTCCTTATATGTTTGATTAATTTGATATACTGTTGATTCATTATAATTCGTTGGATATCAATTGCCGTGACTTTCGTGGGTACAGATGAACCACGAATTCAAATATTCAACGAATAACATTTTTGTCAATAGGCTTTTAATACGGTGACTGGCAGAACAACGAAATCAAATATCCACGAATATATAAGTTTTCAGCAATCAACGAAAATTGATACCAACGAAAATAAATGAATCCACAGTATCTGTCGATTAATCAGATAGATAAATGTAGTGCATTACAATACATTGGATACATCAATTTCACTAATGCTATAGACATTTATCCCTTTCCGAACCCATTGTATTTTTTTATCAACGTGTGGTTGCCTGTGATCTCAATAGATAATTGGATTATTGTAAGGGTCATAACTTTTTTTTAGCTAACTCGATGAATCAACATATGCTATGAGGTGTTGATGAAATTGACAACTTGGTGGAATGTTAAAAGGCACTCGAAGGGGATTTTTGTTTATCAAAAAAGCAAATTTATTCTTTAATTATTAGAGAAACAGATTCTTACATACATTTTTAGTTTCTCGTGGATTATTGGATATCCTTGATACTAACTTCAAGACATTTCAAAATGCAATCAAAAACAAAATAATTGTCTTATAATAAAATACAATATGTTTGGTAACTAAGATGTGTTAATCACATACTATGTAAGCAATTATATTGAAACAGTGCATTTTGCTAAAGTACACGGGATAAAACACATCCAAAACTGATAGAACATGTGTTATGCAATATACTGACTTTCTTCACAGTTACTTCCTGAGTATCCTTGGACACACACTACACGAAATCCTGGATTTATAGAGGTATGCAAATGTTATGTAAATGTATTCAGAGACCGACATTTACATATATTTACAAACCACTGCATTTAGTTTATCTTGTCTTTACATGTTGTAAATATTAATATTTCTTGTGCTATACCCTCCTATGGGCGGTTATGAGAGACCGCGGTTTATAAAATATCTTAACACCTAATCAAACAATTTTGCAGTTAAGAATTTATATATATTTATGACCGTCGCAAAACTTTTGCAAACTTATGTATTTGTATACCTCTGCAAATGGAAATCTTTGTCATGTATTTTTCTATGATGTAAATTTATCCGCAAATGTGTTTCTTTGTCTAGGTAGCAAAGCATCATCATTCAAATGATTTTATATGGGTTATAAAGTGTAAGGTGCATGTACATTTTCCTGGTATGTAAACCAATTCAAAACGAGAACTTTATAGAGGGGTGTAAAGCATCATTTCCTTTAATCTACAGAGACCTGTCAAATGTATTGTAAAGGAATAATTTTGTTAGTCTTTATTGTCGGCTGAAATGTATGTCAAATCAGAACATATCAAAAGCCTTTGAACATATTCCGAAATGTATGGTAAGTACATAGATTTGCAGACAATTTGTTTAACTGAGAAATGTGGTCAAATGATAATATCAATGACATGTGTAAATATATTGGGCATATGTAACTTTAAATACATATGCAAAGAAATGATAAAGAAAGATATTTCAGACAGCTAGAAATGTATGTGTAAATATATTGGGCATATGTAACTTTGAATACATATGCAAAGAAATGATAAAGAAAGATAATTTAGACAGCTAGAAATGTATGTGTAAATATATTGGGCATATGTAACTTTGAATACATATGCAAAGAAATGATAAAGAAAGATATTTCAGACAGCTAGAAATGTATGGTAAATAGATATATTTGCTTTCAATTTGCTACTATATTTGAAAGGTGTAGATTATATTTACAAATATTTCCATAGCATTAGTGGTCAAGCTATGATATGACAAATATAGCTGCTTTGGGATTGGTTTTGGCATATTGGTAATATCATTTATTATACATGTATTTTAATAATTTCTCGAGCTCTGTTTGGTGTACTGCGTAAATTACTTTATCCATCAAAATCTTGTTTCTCGGTAAGTTATGATGGTTCATTCGCATAAAACGATCGTTTCCTTCGAGTATCGCTTTGAAACTTCTGGAATTGCACGAGTCATAATTCACTCTGTTTATAAAACATATAATTTTTTTTAAAGAGACATATGTATTATATATGTTACTGCAGAGACATATATACTATATATATATATAAGTACGTCTGAAACTGCAAAAGCAAATTTACAGATCTAACATTGTTGGGTTGATGTTTAAGACGAGTTGTACTATATATATATATATATTATGTCTCTGGTTACTGATAGTTATAATACATATATACAAATTAAGCCTGAACAATATTAGATATGCGGCCTCATTATAAATTTAAATCGGTACCATTCGGTAGGTTATCGATCGATTTATCATTTTTTTATAAAAAGTCCAAGTTTCTGAAATTGAAATATTCCTTCATCGGTAGAATAGTTGTCACATAATATTTGACACAAAACACATCTTGAGAGAATGTTTTTTTAGGAATCGGCTAGTTTGCACACATACTTTATAAACGTTAAATCTATTGACGAATATTTCAGTTTTGTAATATTTGTTTTCCTTATCCGTTAAGTCCAGTCAAGAGATGTTGAACTCTGTGTGCTTTATGAAGCTCTCTCTGCAAAAACTTTCTTGTGTGTGAGAATGAAAGTTAAACACTACAAACAAAGAACCAGTGAGTCACGTGTCATAATTGACACACAATTTACCAATGAAATCAAACAAAATTGATAGATAATATCATTCCATCGACGAGATGTCGCCCTTCCTCCGATCAACGGGGTTTATCAGCAGTTAAATGTGACAATTATCACCTTTCATAGAAAGATCTGGTCCGAAAAGATCAATAGAAGACCACCGCTAGTATCAATATCCATCAATATAAGGCACAAACAATTATCATTTCTTTATGATTAATAACATCATACATTGTCTTAAAACAATGCTCCCGTTGTCATTTGATTGTGTTGTTTTTAAATACGCAAAACTAAAATAAGTTATCGAACTATCAGTCATTCGATATCTCATTTATCGCCTATTCCATCCTAAAATTTTACAGCTTCCATATGTTCTTTGACAGGAATCGTATTTTTTCTGTCATGATCAAATAAGTTTTAATTTTTTAAATTTTTTATTTTTTCTGCAATAATTACTTTGCACACTTTTTAATTGAAATAACATTGAAACAAGAATCGATGTCACAAAGTCATTTTGTTTTTACATAATTCTAGAAGATTTGTAAACGACAAATACATATTACAATTACTCTTCAATCTTTTGAATCTCTCTCTGGCAAATTTCAAACAAAAGAAAAGTATATAAAACATCTTTTAGGCTTGGATCAGCATCTCAAAAAACTACAGATTTACACAACATAAACTATACACACAACACAAAACACAAATGACAGTCACAATACAAGTACATGTAACTTACTCAAACAGAAGGTACAAAAACCTATCTTACAAAAAAACCATGGAAAACATATCTTTAAAAGATATAAGGCAATTGTACCCTGTACAACAAGACGAAGTCTAGACTTATAGTTTTAGCGGAAATGTATATGATTCGTGTTTGAACAAAGCAAGATCTTGCACTTCTTACTTGGACAAATTTTACGCAAAGTCTTAAAATAACTACATGTATCATTTGTCCTTTAACAGTGGAGTCGGAAACATATATCATTGTACTTGCTTTCCATACAGGCGGGAAAAAAGGAAAGAGGGGCAAAATACATAAACTATCGTTATAGTTAAATCGCATTGATAAATGTTTAAAACTCTAAATAAGTTGATATATTAAAGAATATTTTCCAATAAAAAGATAAAACAAAAAAAAGTGACAAGCCTCTGTGTCTATGAATATATCAAGGCACATTTCTGATTTTACAATCTTTAACTTGTATCATGCATGCTTTGGTACCTGGCGGATAAAAGTATTCGTCCCATTGGCTATCATACAACATCTTTTTTTCCATACAAATCCTCCGTTCCCGATGTTGTAATACCTATGCAGGTTGAACTTCAATTTAGAGGTTTATCTATTGAAGTTTTAGTTCTTTGGGTACCAAACGTGACCTTTAGAATTTAATTACTATAATTTTTAATTAGTTAATTATGCAAGTTGCAAATCTGGCAGAATCTATCATAAATTAAAAGTCATTGTAAGGAATGCTACCAAAATATAGTGTGTTCAAATGTAAAAAGAAATGTTAAAGTGAACTGCTTTTACGGAAGGGTATTAGTGCCACACATTTTTTTTTTAATTTTTCTTCCTATGTTCGCAAACCTTTGCGTTATATTGCAAACATTTGCGTTTAACGCAAACCTTTTCGATATAACGCAAACCTTTGCGTTATAACGCAAACCTATAACGCAAACCTTTGCGTTAAAACGTAAACCTTTGCGTTATAACGCAAACATTTGTTTTATCTTATTTCTTATTTAAGATTCAAAGGAAACAGTAGTTATTAATGGAGGAGGCTGTATATAATAAAATTTATCACCTTTGTAGTAATTGCAAAGTAAACTGCTGGAATAATTAGATCATATCAATGACTAATAATGAGCAGAATAATATAAGAAGATGTGGTATGAGTGCCAATGAGAAAACTCTCCATCTAAGTCACTATTCGTAAAAGTAAACCATCATAGGCCGAATTACGGTCTTCAACACGGAGCATTGGCTCACACTAAACAACAAACTATAAAGGTCCCCAAAAACGATATCCAAGTTACTACTAGTATATATATTACAAGGAAAATTGAGTAAATTGAGGTTATACCTAAGAAAAAAATCAACCCTGCTAATATAGCTATAACCGAATATAAATATACTTCCAAAGTAAGCTCCGTTTGAGAACTGTGTAAAGTAGGTTACATTCAAACAAGCTACCCTTTGGCAATAAATGTATAGAATGAAGATGTTTTATTAATAAAATTATGTTCTCTCTATTCAAATTGCTACCCAAGCATCTTAAAAATACTTCATTATATTGAAATGAAAATTCAATGACTTTCTATCAAAGAATCTTGATCATATTCTGAGATTTAAAAAAAATGTTTCCTTATTAATTATTCATTTTAAAGCAGAAAGATCATTTTGTCTATTTGACTTGGAGGTTTCACAATTGTATGACATTATTTTTTATCTTTCAATTTTAATATGACTATATACTTAACTATATCTATTTTCTTGTTAAATTATATACTTTTTTTATGCACAAATCAGTCTTAATTTATGTATAATTGCACTTCAATTATTCCATTATTCCTATGCATATTTATTATAATGATTTGGCCTTGTATGTATGTTTCTTTTTTTATCTACTAGTAAATCACATCCGAAATGAATGACAGACGGACATATATACAAAACTTAATGAATAATTGAAATAAAGATATTTGCGTTATAACGCAAAGGTTTGCGGCATAACGCAAAGGTTTGCGTTATATCACAAAGGTTTGCGTTATAACGCAAACATAGGAAGAAAAATAAAAAAAAAATGTGTGGCGCTAATACGCTTCCGTAGCTTTTGGCAAGAGAAACACACTCATTTCACGATTGTATCTATATTTATAATCAATGCACATAAGTTATGGACTAGTACTGCACCCGTGTTAACTAGCATTGGGGGTCGCATGTCATTGTCCAGATACATTTGTACTAGCAATAGTGTTTTTTTATTGTATTTTTTTGTGTGTGTGTTTTTTGTTTTTTGTTTTTTATTTGAGGGGGGGGGGGGGGGGGGCTGTAAAACTATTTAAGTTTGGTGAACCTATGGTCTAGTTTGTTAGGACAACAGTTGTGCGCTCGAAAAAAAAATGCAGTTGCTATTTTCATCAACTAAGATAAATATTGGGATGCCCCTGACCACTATTACAATTTTTCAGTAAAAAAAGAATGTTGACACACATCATATGCTATGAGAATTCAAAGACGATTAAAGTAGATCAAATAAAAATTTACCGAGCGTTCCGAGAAGGATAAAGAGTATTCTAAGGGTTGCAAGAGCAACATGAGTTTAAGGGCTGTCAATCCTTCTAAGATTGCTACTAGATACACTCTTAGCGCAGATAAGAATAATCTTAGCACTAAGATTGTGCCAAAACTAATTTATGACAGACTGAATGCTTCGTTTTTATCAACCAAGTTTCGTTAACCATTTACACAAAAAAAATAAGTTTGAATGTTAACAACACAAAGACAAAAGTACAGCAATAAAAAATGCTACCCAAGACGGCAGAGTAGAGAGGAGACATGCAACAACGCCAGCAGATGAATACCATGAACGAAAAAGTAAAAAATAACCTAAGCCTAGATAGAACTTAATTGTTGTTAAATGAAAGTCTTAAAATGAACTATCCAAATATAAATCTTGTTTATTGTAAATAATGATAATCAAACTTAATATGAAGTAACTTTTATTGTAAATCGTGTCTTTTTTGTCATGTAATTTAAATTAATGAGAGAAAATAATATATTCCAAATCTATTTGTTCCTATGAATTACGGCGCTTCTTTCTTTTAAGAGTCATAGGATAAAAGAGGGTCTAGAAAAGGAGGGAGGTGGGTGTTCTTTAATTCTTAATATTATTTACGCCATGCATGTTTTCTTTATTCTATACAAAGTTTGCACGTTATTCTCTATTCTTTATATTCTAGAAGCCCACTATTCTTTATTCTTAAATTGTTAGCCTATCTTTTTTTTTTCTCTATTTATTTTTTTCATTTTCAATGCAGTTTCGTGTTCCCCTGCAAGTGGTCAATTTTTCTTTGTATTCCACAGCTGTGTACTAATATCAAGATAACACGATACTGAATGGCATATCTCCCGATTTCTAATTTTTTTACACACACTTTTACTTTGAATCGAGTTACATCGGAATGAAACAGATATTTTGTCTAGTGTTGTAGACTACATGTATATGTATATAAAGCAATCTATGGAATTGCGAAAATAAGCTCCACATTGGTCAATTATATACTTATAATATAGAATAGAATAGAATATTTTTATTAACCAAATAAGGGCCCCAGGAGGGCATATAGCATGTATAGCATACAGACAATATTATTATAAACAATAACATATGCAATACACAGACAATACAAGATATATAACAAGTGTTAACAAAATAATAAAATAAAAGTAGCAATGTATTATTATTTAATGAATACTTTGTTGACATCAGTGACTCAAGTGCACCCGGTAAGTGCATTTTCACTTTGAAAAGACCAACAAGAGGCATTAGTAGTTTGTGGGGAGAAAATATAAAAAAAAACAATTAAAAAAAAAACAATTTAAGCACTCGCACATTTGACCATGAGGTATACTGCAAATAACAAGTATTATTGTATAGCAATATAATATTTCCCACAGAACGTAACCAAAAGTTAGCGTGCAATAAATTCTAATATTGCACTAGTTCAATAAATTTTCAAAATTCATGACGTCATCAACGTTTAAATCTTAGTTTAAGCAAATTTTTACTGTCAAATATTATATTGCTATACAATAAAAGGGTTATTGCATGAATATTGGGGAATATTGTCCCTCGTAGAACATATATTGCACTCTCAAGCTCGTGCAATATAAAATTCTACTCGGGACAATATTCCCCAATATTCATGCAATAACCCTATATTATTTAATAAAGGATATTTAGAATGACTTATCTACAGAAAGCACCAAGAGTCGGTGCTTAAAGGGAAGTCCCTACTTGTACTTAATGCAGATGAGTCAAACTCCTAAATTATTTAAAAAATATTTTAAAAACATATATTTAGGATTATAGATTCTGGGTCCAGCCAGCAAGGATCATCAAGGAACGGTGCCAGAATATTTGAAATTCTTCTTATGATCTGTGCAGGTTTAACAGGGTATCCAAATTCATATTAAAGAGTTATATTGAAATTAGTTATTGTAGATTATGTTGTCCTTCAATTCTTAGTATCTTCTATATATTTATAAAATGCAAATAGTACATTGGGATCCTCATTATTCATTATCCAAATTAATTTGTCATTAATATTTAAATTTTGAAAGTTTGGACATGATTTTAATATATTTTGCATCAATTCCTCTCTTTTTAATAAATGCGTGTCACATTTAAATAAAAAATGAACTTCACCCTCAACCTCACCTGAGGTGCACCTGAGACAAATTCGGTTTTGTCGAAGAGTACCCTGGTATCTACCAGATTCAATTTGCAACTTGTGAGCAGATATTCTTAATCTAGTTATACATTTCCTTTGCTCAAAATGTCGCATTATTGACAAATAATTTTCAAAACCGACGTTGCACTTGAATGTTACATAAGTTCGTAGTTTACCATCTTTATGTATATCTAGCTGTTTTTTTTCCTTTCACAATGCAGTATAGTATCCCTTAACAATCTGACCACAGTGTAGTTTAAATGTTGAATATTTTTCCGGAAGATGCTTTTCTATGCCTGACATTTTTCCCCTTAAAATATTAATTGATCCATACCAAGAGTTTTTTTTTTTATATTTTTCAATAGATGGCTTTGTTCTTTTATACGGAGAAAGACTAAAAACTAACGTAATATCCAGGATTGTATACTGAATCCATGCATCTAAGATGCATGCTTTTTGTATTAGTTGTTATTAGCTTTCAACTAAAAGTGGCAGTAACTGCGAATAGTCTAAGATCTGTACTTAAAGTCTTTTGGTTGTTCGGATGTACAAGTACCCTTCCATGTCCACTCTGTTTTTCTGAGATGTATTCAATTTGTATTCATCTGATGAGATAAGTGAACACAACAGGGATCCAGTTTATGCCCAAGGTTAAGGGAGGATTGGCTCCTTTAAACGAGTTTTAACCTCGCCACATTGTGTATGTTCCTGTCCCGAGTCAAGTAGCCTGTAATTCAGTTTGTTGTTATTTAACATATTTGTTTTTATTTGTCATTATTTCGGACATAAATTAGTTCGTAAGTTTTCTCGTTTGAATTGTTTTACATAAATATTATGTCATTTCGGGGCCTTTTATAGCTGACTTTATGCGATACGGGCTTTGCTCATTGATGAAGGCAGTTCAGTGACCTATTGATGTAAATTTCATTGTCATTTGGTCTCTTGTGGAGAGTTGGCGATCAAACCACATCCCCTTATTCATATATATATATAGAAACACATATGTCATCGTCCTTGGTTTTTTTTTATATACATTGCTTCAAAGTTGACCGATACGCTTAGAATTTGGCAGAAAACGTGTGACGTTATACAAATATAGCCTTTGTATGAGGTCGATACAAGAATATATTGACCTGAAAGAAGTATATTGACTGAGGACGAAGTCCGAGGTCGATATACTTCTTTGGGTCAATATATACTGTATTGACCTCATACAAAGGCTTTATTTGTTATATTATTAATTTCCGACCATGTTTGTATCAAAATCGTCATTTAGGTTTGTTGGATCTTTATAGATATTATATTGTCTCCTTGACAATAACAACATATTAGTTGTTATTTCATTTACTTTTTTTTTTACATCTTATGTATTTGAAGATTTTTTTTCGTCAAATAATCGATCACAGATATTATTTGTTTCAAAAGGTTAAACAATATCCTGAAATTCATTACATGACGTCACAAAGTATATCGGTTTTTAGATATTCTAAAAATAACCGTGCAATATGCTTTTTGCCGGTCAATATGCTTTTTGCTATCCGCCGTTTTCTCTCTACCTTGGAAAATATAGTTTAACATGCGAATCAAATTTGATAAAATATACGAATTAATAATATTACGGAATAACGTAATTTGGTAAACATTGATATTGAGGTACAATTTGAATTGATTGATAGATGGTTGCTCAAAGTCCGGTGGCAAATATTTCATGCATTTACACCTGACGATACAGTGCAATTTGAATTGTTGTGTCTGACAAACACATTTTGTGCAGCAGTCAAGAAAGGTTAAACATTCTGTTAGTTGTGATAATTAAAAAGAAAATCAACATCCTGATACAATACAAAATACAGGATACTCTGTTTGATGTAAACGTGTGGGTTGTGTGCGTAGTTAGTCGGATCCAGCCATTTAAAAAAGGGGGGGGGTCCAACTATATGCTCCCATTCAAATGCATTGATTGGCAAAAAAGGTGGGTTCCAACCCCCGGAACCCCCCCCCCCCCCCCCCCCACCCTCTCCTTGGATCCGCCACTGATCAGTGCCGACACACTTCTGATGACATTGAGTAAAAACAAAAAGAGACTCAAAGACAAACACCAGTTTTAAAACAAGTATAAGACATATACATGAGGATGACAGTAAACCGGATGTATTTTACATTTATTTATGACTTGCTATTTTTTTTACCGGATTTCCAGTCCCGTTATTGATTTATTGTTGTACTGCTGACGAGCGGGCGGGCTGATCCAATCGTTTCCGTTCGGTAATCTACGAACCTTTCATCCAAAGGTTTTCAAATTTTAATATGTTGTTACTTATGACAAAATGGAGGTAGATTTCGATATTGGCGATTAACATTTACATCATTCAGCAACAATATTATATAAGTTTGAAATAATTAAATGTCAATCTTGATAAGAAAATGTTTTTAAAATTTGGAGCCTTCGATTGGAACAAATACATGTACTGCATGGGAATATTTCTTGAGATCATTATATCTTTAAATAGGATAAAGTCAAGATTGGAAAACAAAAAGGACAAAGATTTTCTATATCTATTCTGAATTGAATAAATATTTTCATATATAACTGTATAATCAGATTAATATAATAGAAGGAAGTTTATGGAAATTGATGTATTTTTTTCCATTAATGTTGGTCATGTTTATTCTTGTTGAAACACGAAATACACAGATTATATTCAATTTAAAGGTTAAATTATTTGCTTTGCATCGAATTTATTAAATCTGCTATATATGAGAAGCGGAGAAACGAGAATGCTTGTTTTTATATACAAAAGATAATTGTTTTAAAATACTTTTTTGTATATAATTTCAACATATTTCTATATAATAAGCTTGTAAACGTGTACATTCTACTTTTAAATATGAAATGGTGTTTATCCTCAACAGAATTCAGATACAAATTATGCTACTGTTCTAATTTCTTCTTTAATTTTTTAGCACGTAAACTTTTAAATTATTTGCCTTTTTCAAAGTATTAACACATTTTCATGAATACAAACTGCATGTTTAATTATAAAAATAATCCCTATGTCTTTATCTGCCATATTCTTGGCTTGCGTATAATTGGCATGATTTGTACATGTTTATATTATTAATCTCTTCAGAACGTCTGGATTTTATTATACCCAATTAGCGTTATTAGATCAATTTTGGTAATTAACACATACGGTTTTCCTTTTAAGGAACCCTGTAGTGCTAAAAGATAAACCATTTCACAGTCGGGAAAATCCATTCATTTACATACAAGTGACATATTTACCACCTATTGAGGGATACTTGATTAATGCTCTTTCTTTATTGTATTATTAGGCATTTTCAATTGTTATCATATTCATTCTGATAAAATACATGTACATGTATGTGCATACTCGTGTATTTTCAAATTATACGATCATGCAAAACATTGAAAACACACGCCTTGGCTTAAGTTATATTGAAGAAAAAAAAATCAATTATTCTCTTGATTAAAATGAGAAAAGATCACAAATGAGCAGAAACTAAACTAACTTTTTCCACACCAATATTGGTACTTTACCTTGGGTTGAGAAAACGTACCGCTTTTATCGATTTGATCATTATTTATTCTGGTTTAGAGTTTATTCTAATAATTATAATGTCATTGAATTACGTCGTCTTTTTTTCATTTTTGAAGTACAAAAAGTAATAAAGTAATATGCTGCTTACAATTTAGTGCAGTGTTATTACATTAGTGCAGTTCTCCCTACACCTAAGATTCGTGTAGCATTTGCAGCTGGACGTTTACACAAATCAATCCATCAACCCATTCATTATGTGTCTTTAAGCTATAAAAAAAAGTATCAATTTACTATTACAATTCGTCGTATAAGTTAAAGTTTCCGTTCTGATACAAACAAGCATATCGAATTGTAAACCCTGCTGTAAGGAAAGATAAATACATTTTACAGCATTTGTGTTTTTTAATTATACCAGCAAGATCTTAAAAAATCCTCACTCAAGTTTTAAATAGTTTCCTTGGTTCTGGATTAAAGCTTTGAAGATTTTTTTAACCATTCAAATAGAAAAAAATATCATCGGTCCGACATTTAAAAAGCAACCTGCCATTTTTAATATCATAACTTCAAAAAGTTCTGGTTTGGATTCGGGAAGAACAATATCTACTTAATCAATTCAAATATTTTCACGGTCTCTGAAACCATCAATACATAAAATTTCTTATAATATATAAGACACTTTCTAATTTTTTGGGAGTTGATAAAATTCATTTCTTTACATATATGAACGATATCAACAAACGTTTGCAAATATTACACAAACATTTGACAGCATTTACATTGGTTGTAAATGTTTTATAAACCGTGGTCTCTCAAAACTTTGCATACGTCTGTAAAGATGTGTTGCAAATATCAATATTTATCAAAATAACTACAATACTGGAAAGTATTAGTAAATAAAATACATTTCTTTACATACGTGAACGATATCGACAAACGTTTGCAAATATTACACAAACATTTGACAGCATTTACATTGGTTGTAAATGTTTTATAAACCGCGGTCTCTCAAAACTTTGCACACGTGTGTAAAGATATATTGCAAATATCAATATTTATCAAAATAACTACAATACTGGAAAGTATTAGTAAATAAAATACATTTCTTTACATACGTGAACGATATCCACAAACGTTTGCAAATATTACACAAACATTTGACAGCATTTACATTGGTTGTAAATGTTTTATAAACCGCGGTCTCTCAAAACTTTGCATACGTCTGTAAAGATATGTTGCAAATATCAATATTTATCAAAATAACTATAATACTGCAAAGTATTAGTAAATAAAATACATTTCTTTACATACATGAACGATATCGACAAACGTTTGCAAATATTACACAAACATTTGACAGCATTTACATTGGTTGTAAATGTTTTATAAACCGCGGTCTCTCAAAACTTTGCGTACGTCTGTAAAGATATGTTGCAAATATCAATATTTATCAAAATAACTATAATACTGTAAAGTATTAGTAAAAAAAATACATTTCTTTACATACATGAACGATATCGACAAACGTTTGCAAATATAACACAAACATTTGTCAGCATTTACATTGGTCGTAAATGTTTTATAAACCGCGGTCTCTCAAAACTGCCCACACCTCTGTAAATCAGTTATGCAAATTTTAAACTTTGCATATATCTCCTATCTTGGAAAGTGCATGCAAATCTATGGCATTTCTTTACATATCTTTGGAGGATGACTAAAGCTATGGAAATAAAATAATTATCTTTAGCATATCTTTGACGACCTCCTAAATAATGTCAAAGGAATAATTCATTTACATATACATTAGCAGGTCCGCAAATATATCTTGCAGAAAAGTAGTTACATTTGTCAAACATTTACATGACTGTCCAAATTGTTGTAAATCTGCCTTTTCGTGTAGTGACAGGTACAGATGTATCCATAGATTCCATCTGTACATATTCCGCCATGCTGACATGGACTTGATGCGCATTCATCAATATCTACAAAATACATTTGAACATTGAACAGGATGTACATAGTAATAATTGTTTAAAAGACCAAGGAACACTTCGATTGTGACGTCTTTAGTGTAAGTTATTAATCATTTGTTAATTGTAATATTATTATATAAACTGCTTCAGACACGTAAATCTATAAATTCTAAGTTCCAAATATTTTGCGGCATTTCAATTTATTCATTTTCCTAATATCAAAAACTACAGTCACTAGTGTATCTATTGATTCGATAGATACGTGTAGTCGAGATTGACATTCAGTCACATGTTCTGAGACCACAATTATTTCGTAGTGCATTTCTTTTAGAACATAAATGAAAATAAAAAAAAAATTCCACCTGCGCTTTCTCAAAGAAACTTTTACAGTGTGTTGTATTACGTTTGGGACAAATTAAATCAAAATTATAGAAAACTTCATCAGCTCTAACTCAAAATACGGACAATTTTATGTTTAGGGTGTCTTGAAATCTTTTGACAGCTTCCGAAGTGCTAATTTGTAACCTTTATCAGCTGGACCAAATCACTACTTTCTGGACCTAATTTTTTTTACAGTGTAGTTTCACCCCCCCCCCCCCTTTCTTATAATTTGAGGCATTATACATGGAGAAAAAAAATTGAAAGGGGTATACAAATTAATGGCAAGTAACTCACTGTACACAATAGGGACTATATTCGTGAACAACGAAAATCAACCGACGACAATTGTGGTCTCGGACCAAATGCATTTAGAATGTGTTTTTGCTTTAAACTTGATGTAACATATGTATAACTACTACTACTCGGTCAAAACCTACCAATTGATAATATAGCTCATTCCATATATTTCAATATTATATTCTATTTGAAATACCCACTGATTCGCATTGAAAACTACCGGATAATAAATATAAAACCCTAACATGATCATTGAAAATTCGTCTATCGTAAGAAATTAAAAACTATGTGCACTTTTCTTTCTCAAATGGGCAATTTAATATATCATGAAAATGTACAAGTACCATACTCGCAGCTGTTAAATGGAGTTGTTAGACTTTTAATTACATATAAATTACCTTCAAAATTGCATTCATTTTTTTGAAAATTGAACTGAAAGTCAATGGTGCGCTTTTGTAATAAACACTTCAACAAGATTTTTCCTGGAATGTATTTTTTTAAGGTTTCACTTACATTCGGCACAGAGAATTCCTGTGTATCCTGAATCACAAGTGCAAGTGTATCTATTGATCAAATCTGCACATGTTCCACCATTTGGACACGGAGTTGAAGCGCATTCGTCAATATCTAAAAATGAAGTAGCCATTTTCTTATACATTCAGAAAAAAAATATGTTTTGAAATGTGTTTAAAACATTACGCTGCATTCAACTTTATTCGTGTTATTTCATTATAATATTAAATGCATAATACTTTCCAAAATCCAAGAGAAAAAAAAACACCCTCTAAAAATATCATGTTCATCCTAGAAAACTGTGTATAATCTTGATATAAAACTTAAAATACCTATAAGATGATACTTGTAACTACATACAAACATGTACCCAATGACCCCATAATATTTCAATGAAAACCTTTAAAATTCAAAGAGGTTTGTACGTCGTCATTATTCCACGTTATTTGTAATAAATTTTAAATCTAAAGGACACCAAACGCCCCTCAATTGCATGTATTACTCCGGTTTTTTTTATTTATATATACATTTATATGATCATGTATACTGCGGAGAGGTTTATCGTGCATTTCAATGGTATTTGTAATATTGTTTTATTTCATTAAAGGACATCAAATAACGATGCCCTCTATCGCTCAGGTTTATATTTATTTATAGATCCATGTGATCATGTTTGTTGTCGGGAGGTTTCCATGGAAAACACCTAAACAACTCTTCTTCGACTTTTTTTTATAATTTAAATGAGACAATTCGAATTCTATTCGATATACTTCTTCAATAAATACCACAAATAAAAATACTTCGAACAATATAAATTATGATTTCAAGCACAATCAGCGCAGGCATATACTTTCGTTTAATTCTAAATATAGTGCATACTTTCTTCACATTGAAGTCCTGTGTATCCCAAGTTACAGGTACAAATATATCCATTGACCATATCTGCACATGTTCCACCATTTTTACATGGAAGTGAAGCACACTCATCAACATCTAAAATTAAAATGTATATGATGAAACTTAGTTGATACATGAAACGACAATTGTCAGATATAAATAATACTATCCGTTGTTGATAGTTGGGATATTCTTGTTGACCTGAAAAGAATCCGACTGTAAAATGGATTTTAAAAACAAAACAATGACACGAATGATTTGTGTGAACATGTATGTACAATTTTCTTTTACCCGTATCATATCTTTGTGTTGAACATATTTTGCATAAGCATAACAGTCAAAATTGTGTTCAGCAGTCAAAAGTTTCGATAAACATGTTTACTTATAAGCCAACACCAAGTTGATGTATTCTAGAAGAAACACATCGTCATGAAATTCAAACTTTTAACAAGTAACTTCAAAACAAAGCATTAAAGTTTTGTTTCTTTTATAGGAAAGTTGTGGCTTTTCACCTTCATTCTCGCCGTTACTCTTATATGCAATTTGTCGCATATCAAAACATGTCTTCAATGGAGTTTGATCTAATTTCAAAGCTCTTTTAATTTTCATTTTTTATCGATCATACTGATATTCTAGCATGTCATATAAGATATAATGCGTTTGAATATTGCATTTTACCTTCTTTGAGGTGAATATTTTTGTCTTTTTGCAAAATACGAAATTTTGCTAGAAATGAATTTCAGTTCGATATTGTAGATCGTTGATTCATTTTTCAATAATGCCGGTATACTTTTAGTAGATAAAAAGTATTGTGTTTGGATTTTTGAAGATTATTCTTAAAAGTATATTGGAACACGGACATCTATGCACTGTCTTTTATCAAATGAATGAACCATGTTGTCATATAACGTGTCTGTTATAACTCTTAGACAGAAGCATGTGAAAACGACAAGAAATACTGTAATCGTGTATCCACGAAATGTTTTGTTTTCAGAGAATCTTAAATGCTATCAATCGTATATTTATTAAATATAAATCAGTTAATCGTTGATTCACCCATCAGTTTTAAGTGACTGTGTTGTTTTTTGGGGTACTTTCATCAAATAGATTGTATGTCCTTTCATGAATGTTGTTTAAGAAGTTGCACTAGGATTATATAAACAGAAATATATTACGCTCAATTGTTTACCTGAACATGTGTACGAAACTGTCATGTATTTATATTTATTTGGGCATGGGTCAATACCAATGGATCTTGGTTCAAAGGAACAGGTCTGCTTGTTCTGACATATTTGTGTGACCCAATCTGTTGAGTCGATGGTGCAAAGAAAACCACTGGAGTATGGACCATGGCCATCGGCGCACGTTGTTCCATCATTTCTCCCATACGTTGAATTAGTTATTGTCATGACCGCATTTAAGGCACATGATATGGTGTCTGTATCCATGTGACAAATAGTTTGTTCAAGGCCTAAAATTGAAATTTTAAGATTATTGATCTTATTCCATTAAACTGTGTATTGGTGTTTCTAGTTTTCGTATTTAAAAATTTCGCATTAAAGGAATATAATACTTATATCAGTAAATCATTGTTTTCATATTCACTAATTTTGTTTGCAGAATAAATTGAACTATATGACCTTGATCACATATTACACTGCTTTAAAATTTAGGAAAAACTGTACTGTGTACAATTGTCAAATATTCACAAGATGTGTCCTAAAGTTTGTACTTTGACAGATGATACACGAGAAACATGTTACCTCTATGGCAGAATTTATTTTCTTTAAGAAATCTCCTTTTTGTGGAATTTAAGATTTTTAGATGTGATTATAAACTCCTTTCAAATAGTCTGTTTATTTCGCGATTTCGAAACATGTCGATTTTTTGAAACCATTTAAAATTAGGTATATTTGTTTTTCCCCGAAATAATTAAGATTAGCACAAGCTTACCGTATATTATTGAAACATATATATGTATAGAATATAAAATCCATAACAACTGCATGGTCACAATATACAGTAAAAACCTTAACAAATTGGTTTAACAATGCTATAACTAAAGCTTCAACAAAGTGAAAGAGATGTTAATTAATCCTAGATTTATAGAGCTTATTTATATTGATAATAGTTTTACGGAATTATTGACTTATAATTACGTTCAAATACAAATTAAAATCATTATACCTAAACGGTTCTTGATTCATTTAATTGGAGATTCCTAATTGTCTAGTCTTAATTGGTGCTTCCTAATTGGTTAGTATTCTACCATTGTAATATTCCTATTTAAAAGAAGATCAAAATAAATATTTGATATAAAGTGTTCTAAATTCAGTAATTTTCAAATTGATTTTGTAATAAAGTTGTAATTAATTTTCAAGCATGTATTTACTTTCTATTGAATAGTAGAAATCATAACAATAAATTGAAATTTTTTGAAAAGTTATGCAATTTCAGGCCCGAGTTCACAGTTATTGTTCAGTATATTTCGTTTAAACTATAAATTCAACTTAAAAAAAAAAAAACCGCATCTGTTCTATCTCAAGAAGATTGTTTCTGTGTAGAGTACTTCTATTGCAACACATAGTAATAAATAGTTACTATCTTTAACTCAAAATATTGCTAAGGTTTTGTAAGGGGTTCAAAAATTTAGTTGACAGCTTCAGACATACTGGTTTGTAACTTTTTAAACTGGAATAACTTTTAATATGAAACACATGCGGTCCAGTTGATACGACATTATATTGCTAATTTGTGATGAAGAGTTTTTTTTTAAATGTATTTAATTACCTTGTAAATGAGGGCAAATGATCAGTTATACTCATTTTTTAAATGCTACAAATGTACTAATGGAGGAATAAGTAAATGTAGCTTTTTAGACAGAAGGTTTCTCAATGCTCTGAAACCTCCTATGCTTTGCGGTTTAATAACTTTTTTATTCGAATGTCACTGATGTATTCTTTGAAAAATAAACGAGAGTTTGAGTTTTGGTATATTTTTCGAATTATCTTCGCTGAACAATTTCCAGATTTGCTTTTTTCCCATTTTGGATAGCTTGCCGTTTTCCGATTAGGAATATGTATAGGCTTCTTTTGATCTTCTCTGACAAATTTAGAAAAAAAATATTATGATATATCAACCTAAAAAGTCTATACTAAAGTTTGAGCATAAAAAAAGAAATGTGTAATGTGCAATTGGTAAACACGTATCTTAACATGTGAATCGCAATACAATGTCATAATAATTATTGTATTGTTATCATCAAGTATAAGTAATCAATTACTAAATACACATACGCTAGAACCATGCAAGTATTGTTTTATGGATGATATTTCAAGACATGCAAATTGGATACTTAACAACAATACAAATATTTAGTTATACTTGAGTTGATATCTAACTATATGTGTCTGTGAAGTTTTTAATGAAATACACATATGGACGTTTAACTTCAGTTCATCTATTGACTATTGATAAAATTTCCAAACATTGACGATAATGGGTTCTCAATTAAAGAATGGATTGCTATCTTCTTGCATGATTTGCTTTGTGTTTTTATATCATTAAATATTGATAAAATCATTGTTACAGTTCATAGTCATAATATGTTTTATAGGGATTAAATGTGACAAAAAAACAGATATTCGGACAGTCAATTCACATGACAATTATGCTAAGACATTGTATATAAAACATAAGTAGAATCAATTAGAGGAGTGGATCGTGTTGAATAGCAAAGCAAATACAATTTTTAAATGTAATTGAGGACAATAGCATTAATGTTTACATTTATAGCCCCAATAACGGCTCTTCTCCATAGTAAATCAAAGTAAGTTTTGACATAGATGTGAGATACTATCAATTTCTCAGTTAAACATTTTACCTTCAAACGGACATGTAATTTAATAATAAAAAACAAAAAGTTGTAATGCTATGATAAAAAGTAAAAAATTCCTTCTGTAGTTATATTTTGCATACTCATATCATTTAAAATTATGCGAAGCAGAACTAATTCACAGTAAATCAAAATCATATTGCCATAAATGTGGGACAACATCAATTATTATGATACATTTTTTATCTTCAAATGGACAAGTAATTTAACAGAAAAATCCAATATTTGTGATGATAAAAAACAAAAAAAGTCCTACTGCAGTCATAATTGGCATACTGATATTATTCAAATCATTTAAAATTATGTGAAACGGATCTACGCAGGGGTGTTAAGGTCGTTTCAAGAAAATTTCCATTTTTATACACAAAAAAAAATCATATTGTACTCAAAGTGAGTTTTCTCTGCCTAAAAGTCAAAATACACGTCATATGAGTAATCGGGGGGAAAAGGGTCTATTCTTATTTATATTACAAACGTTTATTTTTAGAAAAATATAAATACACTAGTGTCACGTGACTTTAAACTGAAAGTAAAGACATTTCCCCAAAAAGTCAAAAGTGCAGGTGCAAGATGAAATCGGATCGCCCTGATTTTGGGCTCGTTGTAATTAGGATAACTTGTTTTACTGGAAAAGTGCTGCCACTTAATTTTCATAAGAGGTTTTGTAATTAAAAAACAATAAAACATGGAGAATTTAATCGATTTATTGATTTTTTGGCACTTCGGGTTGTGAAATTTCTTTTACACGAACGCTATATAACTAGTAGCAGCACTTTTCGAAAAGTTTGAAATGTGGCCTTTCTACCAATACCAGCATGCAGTGGGTTGGTATAGCTCTTGCACCTGCACTTTTCAATTATTCTAACATGTTGTAGCATAATCGCCCTAAAATGCACGAAAAAAGCGTTTGAAAGACCCTCTAGTAGTCGGATCGGCTGACGGGAAAACTACGGTATATTTTGTTTTCACCAGCGTTTCATTTGATAATATGTTTGTGCGAAGTTTGAAACAACTATTGTCTTATTGCTATTTAAATTATTGAAGGCAAAAAACATAATTATTCAGGTCATTATTATACACCCCAAACGTGGGTTACATGCATGTAGTGTTGGGGCATGCAGCCTTCCCCCCTTTTTTGTTCAAATCCGGAATCGCATCTCGGGTGCTTGTATAGTTCTTGTTCTACAAATCAAAGTTCAATATATAAATTAATTTAATAGATAAGCCTACAAGGTCATTATTATACACCCCATACGTGGGTTACATGCATGTAGTGTTGGGGCATGCAGCCTTCCCCCCGTTTTTTGGTTCAAATCCGGAATCGCATCTCGTGTGCTTGTATAGTTCTCGTTCTGCAAGTAAAATATAAAATTGAGAAAGGAAATGGTGAATATGTCAAAGCGACAACCACCCGACCATAGAGCAAACAACAGCCGAAGGCAACCAATGGGTCTTCAATGTAGCGAGAATTCCCGCACCCGTAGGTGTCCTTCAGCTGGCCCCTAAAATATGCATAATAGTACAGTGATAATGGACGTCAAACTAAACTCCGAATTATACACAAGAAACTAAAATTTAAAATCATACAAGACTAACAAAGGCCAGAGGCTCCTGACTTGGGACAGGCGCAAAATTGCGGCGGGGTTAAACATGTTTATGAGATCTCAACCCTCCCCCTATACCTCTAGCCAATGTAGAAAAGTAAAAGAATAACAATACGCACATTAAAATTCAGTTCAAGAGAAGTCCGAGTCTGATATCAAAAGATGTAACAAAAGAAAATAAATAAAATGACAATAATACATAAATAACAACAGACTACTAGCAGTTAACTGACATGCCAGCTCCAGACCTCAATTAAACTGATTGAAAGATTATGTCTTCATCATTCATTATATAAATTTTAATAGATTAGCCTACTAGGTCTCTTCTAGTGTTTGTGTATTGTGAATCATTAACATTTTAATGAAAAAAGCTGCATTAATAAAGAAATTGGGTGTGTCATTGGTAATGTTTAAATTATAAATATACTTAACTCCTACCTGCATCACATCAATAGATGGAGATTTTATTTGTTGAATATCTCCTGCTTATCAAGTGTGACTGGTATCAATTGTAAATCATGATTTGTCACTTTTAGATTCATTCTGGTGATTCTTTTGCATCTATTTTCACCAGCTGCTATGCCAGTTTTTTTGTATGGCTTTTTTTTTTTTTTATTATGTCGGACTCCATAGTTATTTCCTGCGTCTTATTACACAGAATATTCCCTTTCAACCAATCTGGAGCAGTATTTGACTTATTCTAATATCCTTACAGCTACTTGGTAAAATTATTCTGCCCTACTTTTACTGATTTTATTATGTTTGTAATTCAAAGGCATACATTTAAAAATTTGTACACCAGCATTAACATTGGGGATATAATTCCTTTTTTCATAGAATGTGTGAGTTTCAATATTTGCACAAACTACCTTTTGGAGTAAAGATTAAAAGATAAGACATTGAGTACCCCAAATTTAAAAAAAACAAACTTTGTGCTCTATAATTTTATATGCTTCCACTACATGTATATACCAGTTTCAAAAATTATTTCAGATGCATACATTTTATACGACTTATTTTAATCTCATCTGATTTGTTTCAGATTTAGGTATATATGTACAGTGTACATTGTACCTATGATTCAATCTGCAGCCTTGTAAATATATCATCTTAATTTCTCAACCTCAAAAGACATCAAAGAATACAATTCTATCATGAAGTTGGAAATAGGGACCTATTTTTTACTGCCGCTCATTTCATATTAAATTCCTGCCTTCTGTGCAAAGTGTCCACCAATACAAATGGACAGCAAAGAAATAGTCGTATGTGCTTATGTGACATTCAGCACAATCAATCAATTGTGTTTTCATTATTAAGTGCCATGATATTTTAATTCAGGTTCATCATGTTCATCTCAAAGATGTTAAAATCAGAAAACTTATTTCTTATCAACTGCTGAGATTGGAGTCAACTGAAATGGTATTTCTTTTCTGTCCTAATAGAATAAATTTTATGTACCAGAATATACATCTAAATACAGAATTAACTAACTTAATATAATTTATACATAACCACAATCCCGAAGTGTCAGATCAAGTAGAATGAATCGATTTCCATGATATAGGGGAAAGGACAATTAGTCAGACGGAAACTCATAAAATGATACAATGTACATGTTTGTATGTACGTGTTAACCATGGTAACGGTTATAGAACTACAATGTACTGCCTACCAAAAATCATGGGTTAATCTTTACCTGACCCAATCACAAAAAATAACAGAACTTAATTGTTAATCAAAACTTCATTGGCAATTATACCACATCATCTTTTTTTTAATGAAATTCTAGCTGTACTACATATACATACATGTAATTACATGTATGATGCATTCAAATTTAAAATATATAGAAAGTAATTTCTGTCTGTGTGTTGGAAATGGTGTCTCATTGCCATACAAATGTACATGTAAAATGTATTATGTATGCACATGATGCATATGGTAATATAATGCTGTACATGTATATCTAACATCAGTTGCTAATCTTGCTAGATATAAGAATTTTTTATACTGTGGAAATATTCCATCACAAGTTTCCAAGTATACCATGTATACCAGTAGAAAATTAAATGCATATGAACATGTTAATGTACATATGTACATTTACAAAAGAGCAGCTAAATGTACATGATAAATGCAAGCAAAGAAAAATATCCAACATTTTTTGGTTCAAACATTCTGTGGATGTTACATTTGTACATTTGTACAGAGGTCTTGCTCAGTATTGAAGGCCAACATCAATATGACCAACAACTGAAATCAAAACACTTTATAATGCTTTTGAACATTTTGTAAACCTGTATAGTCTGTGTTATGAAATGAGATTGAAATATAAACCATGACAAACTATGATTTTCTTGTTCTCTGGTGGCTAATACATGTATATGACTAGTTGTTCTCTGATTGAGAGTTGTTTCATTGGCAATCATATGTCATGTATGTCATATTCTTACTTTTATAATTACATGTACATGTAACTACATATTAGGTGGTGCATCAGTGAATTACATGCTTACATTTGTACATGTACAATGTACATGATGTAATTTGTATATGTCTGAAATGTACATATGATATCTGTAAGTTTTCTGGTAGGATTAATATCTATATTGAATTACTTTTTACATCGCTTTCCTGTAATTGCCATAAAAATAACAAAACACTCATAGAAGTCTTATAAATGAATATTTCAAAATTCCCCTTTACCATGTTTACAGTTCAACTGAATATCATATGTCTATCTGTAGATCTCTCACTCGTCTTGGTTAGATATTGCAGATTTTTTAAAACATTTCATGAAAGAGACATAAAATTACATTTCTGACATCCGTGAAATACAATATTTTAACTGAAATCCTTTTTGAAACTCCTATTTTAAGACTATTCACAAATCTCCAAACGGCCTTTATTATGTATATTTGGTATTCCTTTTAACTGTCACATGTGTCAAGTAAAAACTCTTTAAGATGGTATACATCAACCTCAATAATGATGAAAAAGAAGTTAAATTGTCCAATTAATAACATTCCTCTCTATTTCAGCATCAATACACTAAATTCCAATTCATTTGGTTTTGAAACAGTCAATGCTTCTACTTAGTACGGTGCATTATGTAGAATTGCTGTCATTTTTCTATTTTTCATGGACATATTTGGTGGCTTTCTAGACAAATTTTAATCAGATCTTCCATAATGGCCATGATGAGTTATAAGTAACTTTTAACTGGTGTCTGACTGCAGGTCTTCATCCCTGAAATATGAAAATGCAAATATAATACAAGTACAATGTATATATCAAATGAAATTTTCAATATGAGAAAAGTAATCAAAAGTTAGTGCAAACATACTTCTTCAAAAAGTACTGTTAAAATGCTAACAAAATAATTCTCGCCCTTTTTTACCAGTAGTAATGTCTTCATTCAACATTTGAACAAAAAATAAATTTTCCAAACACATTTTAATAAGGCGCACTATATCGATATGTAAAATGTAATAAATATTTAAATATTATGTTGAACTTCATTATTTTGTATCTCCTTTTCAAAATGTGAACAGTGACAGGAATACTTCAATATCAACATGATCAATATCAAGAATCCACAAGAAATTTTAGCTAGCAAGTTCAGTATATTATTGTTATCATGGTTATAGGCATATCTGTCATGTCTGTGTAAATAAATATTACTGCTCGTACATATGTATACAGACACTGAAGGACGCCTCCGGGTGCGGGAATTACATGTTGGTGACCTTCTGCTGTTATTTTTTTTTATTTGGTCGGGTTGTTGTCTCTTTGACACATTCCCCATTTCCATTCTCAATTTTACTTCATTTTGAATTCAGAAATTATCATGATTTATATTAAGTAAATTAATTATTGTATTGCAATTCTTGAAGAATGAAAAAAAAAGTGAATTTGTAGGATACTTATACAAGTGAATCTTATTTACTTGTACATGTTGTATGGGTAAACCAAAAAATGGCATAGTTATGTCCCTTACACATTCAGAATGTTTTACATTGTACTTGTTTTACATCCTTTTTTCTTTCTTGTATTATTGAGATTTCTTTGCACTAATCGAATTTTAAATTGTGTACTCTCTGCAGATGTCTTTACCAATCATTTAAGTGTAATTTCATAGACAATGAAAATCCCATTTGTCTGCTATCTTCACAACACTGCTCATTTACAAGCCTCAAAGGAGCAATTTTTGAAGGCCTTGCACAAATATACAAGATCCTTGATCAATCAATTTCTTTGATGGATTCATATAATGAGATGAAACATTAACTTAAAATAAAAAAAAATTGAGCTAAACTGGGAAAAATCACCATGATCATTAAAGGCATGATTCACATCTCAAAACTTGAGGATTTTTTTTAGGATTGAAAGAAATGTTTACATGGTTTACTTGTACAAGTAAATTTTTGAGAAAATTAAGGCTAGATTATTCAAACATTATCTATTTACTTATACGTGTTATGTGTATTTTTTTTACTTCTTCAAGTAAATAAAATAAACTTGTACAAATACATGTAGTACCCCTGACTATGTATGTGTCTGTAATATTTAATTGAGCACTTGTTTGTTGCTGTTTGTTTGTTTGTTTGTTCATTCACTTTTTTCTCACATAAATAAGGCCATTAGTTTTCTACTTCAACAGGTTTATTAATATTATGATTTGGCGCCTTTTAGAGAAGACAATGTGGCAGAATGTGTTTTTCTCATTGTTGAAGGCCATAAGGCCTAAATGATGACATATATATAGTTTTTAATTTCTGTTTAACTTGGGACCCTTCAGGTGAGTCGTCCCATTGTACATGTACAATAGTTAGATCATGTAGATAATTGCAGGATAAAACAATTTACCTGTCTATAATACATGTAATGAAGCTCTCCAAATTCAAACCATTACTTTATATTTCATCACAGCTTGAATGGCATACTGTAACCTCAATCCTGTTATTGTCAGGTGACCTAAAAAAAAAAAGAGAATGTAATTATATACTTTTTTTTTTAAAATAAAGGAGCATGAAAAATTGAAAACAGCAGGTTCAATAATTTCATGCGTCCATAGCACTTTTCTGGCTGAGCCTGGATTTACCTTCATCAGGAACGCTCAAAGCCAAACATTTAAAATCCAAAGATGTACAAGTAGTGAATAAAATTACAGAGCTATATGTCATGTACAAATGTATGTAAAAAATAGTATGAACCTGTGTATACATCGTAACATGTATAATCATGATAATGAATCATATATTTTTTAAAATAAAGAAATCACTTTTGCCATACAATAGAAATACAATGTAGGAAGATGTGGTGTGAGTGCCAATGAGACAACTCTCTATCATGTCCATCCAAATAACAATTTATAAAAGTAAACCATTATACATGTAGGTCAATGTATGGCCTTCAACACGGAGCCTTGGCTCACATCAATAAACAAGCTATATAGGGCCCCAAAATTACAAGTGTAAAACCATTCAAACAGGAAAATAAACGGTCTAATCTATATAAAAAACAAGAAACGAGAGACACTTATAAATTACATAAACAAACGACAACTACTGTACATCAGATTCCTGACTTAGAACAGGTGCAAACATTTGCAGCGGGATTAAATGTTTTAATGACAATGTTTATATTAATGCAAATTAAATGAACCCAGGATATGCATGTTGCTAATTTTTGCTCGTCTTAATGTAATTTTTATGATTAACTAGAAGTGCTGAGAGCACTGCTCACAATAGCCAGCCCCCTCCCCCACAAAAAAATATAAAATACTATAAAACAAACAAGTGAATCTGTGAGCTACTGATCACTTTTGATACCCCCATACACTTTAAGAATTTTAAGGTACACAGTAATTTGTTGAGTGATTAATATGAAAAAGCATCACACGGTATTGCTGACTCATATAAACCCTCAAACCAAATTTAAGAAGTCCATGTTATTTTCCTGAGAAAGATGCGACGAAAAATATTCAATTCTGGAACAGACAGACAGACTGACTTTAATATACCGTCAAAATTGACCGTTTCTAAACAGGCTGTGGCCTTTTCCATTTAATAAATGATATGATTTGCATCCGTTCATGCTTGTACACAATTGTCTGTTATAACAGAATACACAGCTTTATTACAAGTGGTTTTTTTTTCCTGCCTCTTGGACATGAGGTCTCGCAATGAAAATTTTAAAAATACCATTATGGCTCGATTCTGTTTACTGGGGATATACATGTATATAGCTGAACACTGAACAGGGACACAGTTCAGATATTTGATATCATCCATGTACTCTAATTTTAGAGGGAAAGTGGATGCAGTGACTATTCAATTTTAATACTGATTATAATTATTATATACACTGTATAAAAATAATATGTCATGTACATGATGTATGTCAAAAGCACGAGAAGTTAAAGAGTATGACAGGAAACAAGGAAAATAAATAAGGGGAAACATGAAGCACACATCAAGTCATCCTACTAAACACGAAACATAGAAGATAAAACGTCTGAACACGAAAACAAGTTGGTGACCTTCTGCTATTGTCTGTTCTATGGTTGGGTTGCTGTCTCTTTGACACATTTTAATACGAAAGACACCGAACATATGTTCTCATAGTTTATGACTTTATTCATTATAGGTTGAAAAAATACAGTGGCGGATCCAGGAATTTTCATAAGTGGGGGCCCACTGACTGACCTAAGAGGGGGCCCGCTTCAGTCACGCTTCAATGATTCCCTATATAAGCAACCAAATTTTTTCTCAAAAAGGGGGGGGGGGGGGCCGGGCCCCCTGCCCCCCCTAAATCCGCCTCTGATACAGGCAAAGTTTAAATGTTTATGAAGTGTCCTATATTTTGACTTTAGTGGAACCTTATTATCTGATCTCTTAGTGCACAAGCCATTCCCTCTGCATTTTAGTATATATCTCTAGATTGTAATACCTGAAAGCGATAAATTACACCTAAGTCGTGTTTTGTCCTGACATTGGATCATATTGAATAAATTTTCCATTTGTTCTCATCAGTTTCTTCAACCAGGTCGTTATAATCTCAACTGACAAGTGCACGGCTACTTTAGTTATTTTCAATTAACCAACTTGCAAACTGCAAGCTTCGCAACTACATTGAATTTCCAAATAAGGTAAACAGTTGGGCGGAGCTTAAACTCCGCTTGCTATTTTTCTTTTGATAAATACAGCTTTCACTCAAATTATTTCCATTTCTTGATGTGAAAATACATTATAATATTAAAAAAGACACCATATGCCATATATTTCATTATTCATGCGATACGCGTACCTTACCTATTGCTACATTTGTTACTGTGTCTGCAACGTCAAAAGTCGCCCGCCATTACACATTCTGATCTAGATAGGGGAAATAACTCCTGCACTGTTTTTTTATTCGGTTTTGCGGGAAAACCACCTTAATGTCGCTGCGTAATTTGCATGCTTTAGCCGTATTTGGCACAACTTTATGGATTTTTGGGGTCCTCAGTGTTCTTCAACTTTATACTTGTTTGGTTTTTCAAATTATTTTGATCTGAGCGTCACTGATGAGTCTTACATGTATGTAGACAAAACGTGCGTCTAATGTATAGAATTATAAGCCTGGTACGTTTTATAACTAAATATTAACGAAACAATCGTTTACCAAGGGTAAATTGATAAAAGCATAACAGAAGTACCAACCAAAACGAGATAATCATATTACCTCATCTAGCGTCCATTTAAGTCGTTCCTCCTTATAACCATGTTGAAAAAGATGATATGTAAGAAACGCGCAGTGCTAATATAGTTCCTTCGATATGAACATGTATAACATGAAATACATAAGCGTCGCCCGATGGGAATGGTACTGGTATTATGTTGCTGTTAAGAATGCAACGTCGACGATTGGAAAGAGGAAATAATCACGTCTGTCATATTACCTAGTTTGTAGTCGTCAATATTCGCTATATAACAACATGTTGACCTTTTTGTCCATATCGTGTTCTTTATTTGTTTAATTTCAAGTTTGCTGATTTATAAAGTTTTGAATATATGGGATTATAAGAGCTTCGATATATCTAAAAGTGATATAGCAAAACAAGTGCACAATAAGCTGGCTGTTGATATATAAATATACTCAGCGCAATATATACATGAAATATGTTGTTTGTTTGTAAAAATTTCAACGATATCAGTGTAAGTGTATAAGATTCTCACGTAAGACGATTTTCCATGAACTAGCACCCACAAAATCCTAGGTTTTCATAAAATGAACAGCTTGATTGCGCATTGTCAAGAATTAACCGAATATAAAAAAAAACTAATGTTATCATTATCATTGTCTTGTATTGTGCTGCGATATATATATTTATCATATATATAGGGAGATGTGGTATGAGTGCCAATGAGACAAATCTCCATCCAAGTCACAATTTATAAAAGTATACCATTATAAGTCTTCAACACGGAGCGTTGGCTCACACCGAACAGCAAGCTATAAAGGGCCTCAAAATATTGCTAGTGTAAAACCATTCAAACGGGATAACCAGCGGTCTAATCTAAATAAAAACACGAAAACCAGAAACAATATGAACCACATCAACAAATCGACAACTACTGAACATCAGATTCCTTACATAGGACAGGCGCAAACAAATGCAGCGGTTGTAAATAGTTATTTAACCAAAATGTCCAATTGCTTATAATGTTCAGACTCACTAAATGCAATTTGTTTTATTAAACTTTTTATCTCTTTTTCTTCCTTAAACATTTTTGATCAATATAAAAGATAAAATAATCAATTATTATTTGTACTGAATGTAAAATCTGGGCGTGTATATTTTAATAAATTATTTGAGAGGAGAAATAATGAATGCACTTCATCTTTTCGATTGAAGTTTTGTGACAGTCACTATATGTTTAATTGGAATTGGGGTATTGAACATTGAAAACGTTTTACAATGCTATATTTTGGTTAGACAAACATGTAAGGTATGTTATGATGATCATTTGAAAATGAAAACGGAATTATAGAATTTTAATTCGTAACTCTATATGATGTTGAAGGTAATAATGATTAAAACAGCCTTGTTTTCTCATTCGGGACAAAAGACATGCGTTTCGCCTTCTTCTTATTTTCATTTATTCGAAATATGGTACAGTGATACTATCAGATTATTTTATCAGCCCTAGGTTCAACATCAGCCCAAGAGCCGAATGGCTCAAGGGCTGATATTGACCGAGGACTGATAATACATGTGATATGAAAAAAGACATGTTATGATCTTTTTATCATATGCTTTAACAATGAAGAAAAATAACAGATTCATCTATTGACTTTTTGCGTGGTTCCAAATAGAAGTTCAAAGAGTGAAAACTTCACGGACGTCGAACCTCAAATTTAGTACTTTTGATATAAAATCGTGCTATCGTATGCTTAACAGAGAAGAAAAATATGGACGAATCGACAAAAAAAAATAATTCCACAATATACATAAGGAACACTGTCTGGAAAAGTCAACCTTTTTTAAAGTAACTTTCTAAATTTAAAAAAATGCATTATTCATGTTTATTTAATAATTTGTTTGTTTTCTTTTTTTTTATATATATATATTATTTTACACAATATACTTTCCAGTATCCAAATAATTGTTTTGTACACTACTTTGCAATGTTTTCCACTAAAAACGTAACATTGAGGTGTATTTTCCCGAATTTGCCGAGTATCACCGGAATTCCATGCGATAACTTTACTGAAAGGCATGTGATAACAACCGAAGCATGTGATTAACTTTTCATATCAGCCCGCTAAGCACCAATTGGAAAAATATGAAATTTAACATTAATTTAAGGCAATTACCATACAGTAAAAATCATATGTTTTTTAGTCTAAGTATATGATAAAATAGCTTCGTTTACAATATAGTCAGTCTAACAATCTGTGGAATGAATATATATGTATATGTAACCATAAACAATGAATAAACATCAATCTTTTTAACATATACTATATACTATATAGCTATAAAGATTGAGTATTAGTGCCAATGGGACAACTCTCTATTCATGTCTTAATTTGTTAATGTAAATCCATAGGTCAAAGTTCGGCTTTCAACACGAAAACATGACTCAAACCGAACAACAATCTAAAAAAGGTCTCACATATATATATATTACTACTATAAACCATTCAAACAGAAAATCAACAGTATAGTCTACATTAAAAAACGAAAAACGAAAAACGAGAAACACTGACAAAAACATGAACTCACAAAAATACTGAACTCTGAGGAAAATTCAAAACAGAAAGTCTCTAATCAAAAGGCAAACTCAAAAGTTCAAACACATTAAACAAATGGACAACAACCGTCATATTCCTGATTTGGTACAGACATTTCCTTATGTAGAAAATGGTAGATTAAACCTGGTTTTATTGCTAGCTAAACTTCTTACTTGTATGAGAGTCGCATCAAATTCCATTATTATGACAGCGCAGTGGTAACAAATTTCAGAGAAAATTGAATTTTTATCACAGAAAATCTGTTTTAGCACTCTAAAACTTATTCCGGAACAACTTTTTTACAAAATGGGAAATAATGAAAACTTTAAACTCACCTAAGACAAATTTTCAGTATACAAGATTGTGTGTTTCACCGGTAGACACATTCCACAGACAAGGAACATATTTCATCAGGTAAAAAACAAATCTCACAAACATAGAAATTATTTTACCAGGTAAGGAACATATCTTTTAAATTTGGAACTCAATTTTACAAGGTATAGAAACAAATTCACAAACCAAACACTTATTTCAACATGTAAAATGTGGAACTTCTCTCAGAGAGATTGTAAAGAAAATATATGTGCAAAAAGTTCTAAAAACCATACTTCATGTGATAGTAGTTTACTGGAACTTTTTCACTTTTTCACAGGCACTCATTTTGGCTCACACATGCACTAAACGAAGATTTTTTTTTATATTGTTTAAGTTTGCAAAAATAAATGTGGTATATTAGCTGTACAGCCTTTACGACTTGTTCTTTCATTTTCAATGATTTATTTACATTCAGGCTACAATATCACCTTGACATTTTCCATTTAATATGTTTTACTACGCATGTTTGCCCAGTAGTCAGCACTTTTTGTGCTGACATGAATTATTATTGATATGGTTACTTTATAAATCAACTGTTCACAAAATATTGAATTTTTGAAATACTAAGGCTTTTCTACCTCAGGCATAGATTACCTTAGCTGAATTTGGCAAAACTTTTAGGAATTTTGGTCCTCAATACTCTTCAACTTCGTACTTTATATGAAATATCGTGAGCCTAAATCCATCAATTGGAAATACAACTTTAAAATTTTGATGGATTCAGTCGAGGATCATGCCATGCAATGGGCTAAACGTGAAAAGGAAGACGTAGACACTCTATCCGAATGGATTAAGGCAGTGAGGTCGTTAATACAAATCAGAATTAAGAAACTGAATGGGTCCATCAATGCCCATTCTACGTCAATCTTTAAAGACCCAAATGTTGCTAAACACTTATCCGACCTCCATGATAAATATGTTGTTGTCCCCGCAGACAAAGCCCAAAATAACATCGTTTTTGTCTGTAAAAGTCACTACATTAATTGCTTGATAAACGAATTAGGTATAGACAATTCACTTGGAAACTCAACATATACCCTCACGACACTTACCAAAGAGGAAATCCTAGATAATCATAGGTTTGTTCTTTGTTCCTTTGGTATTTCAACCAAAGATGAAGAACTGGATCTTCCATCACTGTATTGGATACCTAAACTACATAAGTGTTCTTACAAACAACGGTATATTGCTGGGTCTTCCAAGTGCTCCACGAAACCTCTTTCTAAATTATTAACATCTATTTTATCAGCAATCAAAGACGGGCTTCAAAGTTATTAAGAAACTGCCTATTCTAGAGGTGGCGTGAATCAGATGTGGATACTTAAAAATTCCAAAGATCTTTTAGATTACATACAATCTAACTCTCTTTCATCTTGTAACAGTATTAAAACATTTGACGTTTCTACTCTTTACACAAGTATTCCACATTCCAAACTAAAAGACAAATTGAAAGAGTTGGTATTACTTTGCTTCATCAAAAAGAATGGCCAACGTAGATACAAGTATCTTGTCTTAGGGAGAGATAAATCATACTTTGTAAAGAATCACTCTGATTCAAACAAAAAATTCTCTGAAACCGATATTATCAAGATGCTTGATTTCTTGATTGACAACATATTTGTAACGTTCGGAGGACGTGTTTTTCAACAGACTGTCGGCATCCCAATGGTAACAAATTGTGCCCCTCTCCTTGCCGACTTGTTTCTTTATTATTCTGAGGCTGACTTCATGCAGGAACTTCTTAGTAAGAAAGATAAGAAGTTAGCAATATCCTTTAACTCTACTTTCCGCTATATAGATGACGTTCTTTCACTAAACAATTCAAAATTTGGTGACTATGTGGAACGCATCTATCCCATCGAATTGAAGATAAAGGATACTACAGATACAGTTAAGTCGGCTTCATATCTTGACTTACATCTAGAAATTGACAATGAGGGTCGTTTGAAAACAAAACTTAACGACAAAAGAGATGATTTCAGCGTTCCAATTGTGAACTTTCCATTTCTAATTAGCAACATTCCAGCAGCACCTGCATACGGGGTATATATCTCCCAATTGATACGAAGTTCCCGTGCTTGCATTTCCTATCATGATTTTCTTGATAGAGGGTTACCGCTCACAAGGAAGCTATTAAACCAAGAGTTCCAAATGGTGAAGTTGAAATCATCCCTTCGTAAGTTTAAAGGACGCCATCCGAGTTGGTTGACCGTTATGGAATAACCGTTTCACAAATGATATCGGATATGTTTCTTACGTCGTAACTGCAATCCCCTTCCCTTTCATGAATGTGACCTACCGAATTAGACTATTTACCGGATTTGTAATCACATAAGCAACACGACGGGTGCCACATGTGGAGCAGGATCTGCTTACCCTTCCGGAGCACCTGAGATCACCCCTAGTTTTTGGTGGGGTTCGTGTTGTTTATTCTTTAGTTTTCTATGTTGTGTCATGTGTACTATTGTTTTTCTGTTTGTCCTTTTTCATTTTTAGCCATGGCGTTGTCAGTTTGTTTTAGATTTATGAGTTTGACTGTCCCTTTGGTATCTTTCGTCCCTCTTTTATTTGGCCTTTTAAACTTTTTTGGATTCGAGCGTCACTGATGAGTCTTTTGTAGACGAAACGCGCGTCTGGCGTATATACAAAATTTAGTCCTGGTATATATGATGAGTTTATTTACAGTGCAAAACTACGTGCACTCAGATATGCCTTCTAGTATTTTAAACGGTTTTTGAGGTAACCCAAAACTGGGCAAATATTCTATATGCCCTAAACATACATGCAACGGAAAATTACAACAACACTTCGGCAGAACAATCAGGGATACCTTATCTTCGAATGGCGTAAATTAAATAAAAGTAACCATAAATATACCACATATCTATTGATTCCTTTATAGCTAATAGATACATTTAAAATTGTTTGACATAATAGTTCACTTTTCCAAAAGCGCTTGTTGAAATTGCCGAAATCATCTGACATGTACGACCAGTAACATTATACTCGAATCCGTAGCAATCGTGATTTAGAGTGCACATTCTGGCACAGTTTAATATGGAAAGCATTAAAAGAGCCTTGATAGAAAAGTGGGTACTTTCGTGTTCCTCCAGTATATACTTAACATCAAATAAATCATTTCCTGCAAATATGAATATTCAATTAGCTTCAGTGCATTTTAATTAAGGTAATTCCATTAAATGAACGATTACTGTCACATTCTTTTTTTGAAACGTGAGATCCATATTAGAATAGATTTGAACTCTAATGAAAAACTAAGGATTTTCTTGTCCCAGGAGTAGATTACCATAGCCGTATTTGGCACAACTTTTGGGAATTTTGGGCCCTTCATGCTCTTTAATTTAGTACGTGTTTGGCTTAATAACTATTTTGAACTGAGCGTCACTGATGAGTCTTACTATTTACACCTACTGGGTCGATGCCACTGCTGGTGAACGTTACATCCCCGAGAGTGTCATCAGCCCAAAAGTCAGCACTTCGGTGTTGACATGAATATCAATTATATGGTCATTTTAATAACTTTCGATAACTTTGAATTTTTCAAAAAAATTAAGAATTTTATCATCCCAGGAATAAATTACCTTAGCCGTATTTGGCACAATTTTTTGGAATTTTGTACTTGTTTGTACTTGTTTGACTTAATAACTATTTTGATTTGAGCGTCACTGATGAGTCTTATGAAGACGAAACGAGCGTCTGGCGTTTTGAATTATAATCCTGGTACCTTTGATAACTATCAATATTTTAAAATTGTTTAAGGAAAATATTAACGTGATGCATTTATGTTTTTTTTTTCTCAAAAAATTCAACTTCATTAAAAATAAAGATAACTATTACTCAAATCATACTTGAATTATCAAATATCACATGTATCTAAATCCAATTGAAAAACTGGGCATAAAACTACAATGTTTCATTTTAGAATTGAGTAGAACATTTTTTTTTAGAATGCATGGCTTCAAAACTCACATTAAGAATGTATCTCAGGTAATAAACTTACTTTCTTCACAGTTATTTCCCGTGTATCCCGAATCACAAGTACAAATGTATCCATTGATTCCATCTGTACACACTCCGCCATGTTGACATGGATTTGAAGCGCATTCATCAATATCTGAAAATACCATTATGAACATTAGTTAAAATAATGATAAAAATGAAAAACGGACTTATAAAATATCCCTTAGATTTTTTTACTACCTAGATATTTCAGCACCTCAACATTGATATACATTTAAAAAAAAATCAAATATTTTCAACATGGGTCATAAAAAACAAACAAACGATAGCAATATGCACATGATGCAGCAACATTGTTACTGTTAAGTAAAATGTAAAAATATATAATAATTTTAACGAATAATTTCATGTTCTAATGATATGCTCATATGCACTTGTCTCAGAACTGTTTTCCTATATACCTTAATATAACACAAGGTACTAAACTAGAATTTTGAAAAATTTGCGAAAATCAATTATATGCCGATTTCTCTGTTGTCAACCATACTAAAAGTTGATATGCCGTAAATCTAAATTGATTTTTCTACATAATGGTGCATACATGTAATACGCATACTTTTGTTGTTTGAATCATCTGTAGCAGGCTGCCAAGTTTATCAACCCTAATTATTACGTATTATTATACCAACTTGGAAACACACCACTCGCAGTAAATAAATAATTTTAAAAAGAATAAAAAAAAAAATAAAAAAATATAAATCAATTGTTTAAAAAAAAAAGCAATTATAAACAGTCTGCCCCCTTTGAAAAATGATTGATGGGGGGGGGGGGGGGTGTATGGGGTCTATATTATTGTGTTACTGGAGAAGTTTCATGTTTAGTTTGGGAAGTTTTTATTTTATTTCATGTCCAGCGCGCGCGCCAGATTGAGGAGACATCACGTGACGCGGGTTTATAATAACGAAAACTTAGTATTTTATATCTTTTCAGGTGAGGACGTTGAACAGACACCATGTATAGAGAGGGAATGTACACAATGTAATTTCTTTAGTCATTGTAGGAAATTGACATTTTGATCACAGTTCAACAGCAGTGCATGCTTTGGATTTAATTGATCCGGTGAAACTTTAAACACATTTTAGGATTATATTCTGATAATGTACATTTTTCAGCACCAGTTTGTAACACAGATAAGTATTTCAATCTAGGAGCGGACATTTTATTGTAGGATTTCACTGAGATTTTCGGACCTAGCAGGCGATTTTTACGGCTTTGCTATTTTTTTACTCTAGGGAAAGTCTTGAGAGATATCTGCACCACGTTGTTTTTATGAACCTTAGTACATGTATGCCCTGATGACTGCAAATCTTGGGGTCGATTGGACTTGAAGTTTCCGAGTATAACTGATAACAAGGATGTGGATTTTTTTTCAGAAGAGATGTAAGAACAATATTAAAAAACAATTCTTCAAAGAACAACGGAAGGTCTTTCCACCTCGATAATAAGAATGAAATTTAAAAAACGATGTTAGAAAATGTCACTCCTTGTTGATGTAATGTGGTTCTTCAAATTGATATAAAAAATAAGATTAATAGGTATATGCAGAAGACTTAATTGTTTTATTATGAACAGAAAATAATTTTTAGCAAAGGTCAAAATCTAGAACGTCAAATTGACCTTTGACCTTGACCTCAATTTCAAAGTCATAGGTCACAGGTTAGTGATCTCAAATCAAAAGACCCCAGGTCAATCATTTGTATGGTTGTGGAGAAATACATAAGGGGATAAAACTCCTATAAGGGTTAACCAAAACACTTCGACTGAAATAGGTTGAAGTTGAGCCTTTTTGTAAACAGTAATTTGGTAAACAAATCATATCATTAACTGTAACAGTTTCTTTTGAATAACGATAACAAGCAAAATTCAAAATTTATAACATGACCTTGACCTTCGACCTTGATCTCAATTTCAAGGTCATAGGTCAGTGAACTCAAAACGGAAGGTCGGAGATCAATCACTTGAATGTATGGTTGTGGAGAAATACTGATTTGAAATACATAAGGGGAGAAAACTCCTATAAGGGTTAACCAAAACACTTTGACTGAAATAGGTTGAAGTTGCCCCTTATTGTAAACAGTTATTTGGCAAACAGAACATATCATTTACTGTCACAGTGTCTGTGGAATAACGATAACAAGCAAAATTCAAAATTTAAACATGACCTTGACCTTTGACCTTGACCTCAATTTTCTTCAAATGGACCAAGGACTTCATATCAAAAGACTGTAGGCCTCTACGACTTATACTGTATGAATTTATCCAACACATCGCTTATCTAAAAAATTTAAAGGGAAATAACTCCCATAAGATGTCTTCCGATCACTCAAGTCAAAATAAACCAAATCATTCTCAAGAGTAGACGAACAATTTGGTGAACAGTTTGCTAAAATCTTTTACTGTTTTAGACATAAAGCGATAACAAGAAAAAGGAGATTCGATATGTTGTAAGACAAAAAAGCATTTCAGACGGCAGAAGAAAAAAAAATAAGAAGAAAAACAAAAGGTCTTCCCACGAAAAGTGGAAAGACCTAAAAATGTTTTTGTTTGAATAGAACTCACGACCCTCTACCAAGTGGCATTTGCGATATGTCTTATAAGTAACGAGTTTCTATTTTAACTCAAATTTTTACTAAAATTTTCCAATTACATTAATGTCATTAACACTCTCTCTCTGGAATTTGAATATGAAATGAGATAAAGTCAGATAACTCCTAAAAACAGTAAGACCTTCCAATAAAATTTGACCAATTGATCACCGAGATATATAAAGAGCGTTGGAAGAAGATACCTTTTACTGCGAGTTGCATGTTTTAAATCGAGTGCAGGTAGATGAAATACTCTCGGTTAACATACTTAGATAGGCCTGCTATGAATGTATGAGTGTTATATACCATTGTGTAGATAAATCAACGAAAACGGCGTCACAAGTTTTAGTAAGGTTGACAACGGAAAAAATCGAAATGAAACACATTTTCGCGACCGGTTGACAATTTTCAAAATGCGAGTTAAGTACATTGTGTTATGAATTGGTATTGATGGAATTTATTTCTGAAACAAATGCCTTCTTTATTTACACCTGCGGTATCTTCAAATAAGCAGTACATCGTTCAGTCAGATATCATAAAGACCAAATTTAATCGCTAAAGTTGTGTGATTTGTTTTTTATTGTTTGACCTGCTCTGTCTTTCTTTACTATATACGTGTATTTGTCTCTTTCATTTCCTTCTATTTGCATTTTTTTTTGTATACTATCTATTTGTTTTACCCATTTCTGCTTTAATTTATTTGTGAGTTCAGATTTGGCAGATTACCATATAAATATCATACAATAATTTTAAAGTTTTGCATTTCCAAATTATTGCAAATTATTAGACAGCAAATGGAGGTTTTACATGCTCATTTAATATATGCCAAAAGAAACTGCAATAATGTTTAAACTGTTATAACGTTTTCAAAAATAATTATTTTTTCAGGTCAATTGATTACCTGTCAATCAATTAGGTAATTATTTAATCAATAAAGTAATTAATTTACTAATCAATTACTATGCACAATGGCATGTGTGTATTAAATATTGTTTGTTCTTTAATTATTTTAAATAATGTTGATCTAATAACTGCAAAATTAGGTTAAGCTAAGAGTCCATTCAAGTTAAAATGGTTTACCTGAACATGTGTAATAAACTGTCATATATTTATAATCACCAATACATGGGTCCACACCAATGTCATCTGGTCGAATAGAGCACATCTGTTTGTTCTCACAATGTTGTTTAACCCAATTTGTTGAGTCAATGATGCATGGAAAACCACTGGAGTATGGTGCATGGATACCAGTGCATGTTGTTCCATCATGTCTGCCATAGCTAGAACTAGTTATTGTCATTACTGAATATAAATCACATGATACCGTGTCTGTATCATAATGACATATAATTTGTTCAAGGCCTACAAACCAAATTTACAAATTATTTTCTTTAACATTATCTAAATTTAATTGGGGTTATATAACTAGTGTCTTGTTTTACTGTAGATAATTAAGTGCATGTATCATTGGTTCTGTGATTTTAGATAATATAAAAAAGACGATGTGGTATGATTGTGAATGAGACAACTCTCCACAAGAGACCAAATGACACAGAAATCAACAACTTTAGTTCAACGTATGGCCTTTAACAAAGAACAAGGTCCATATCGCATGTTTTCCTGTGGTAGATGGGTTTCTTTCTTCTCACTAACAATCAAAAAATTCGAACAAGTGTACATTCATACTTACAAACATTAATTGCGTGGTAACGAGCAGTAAGTTAGATGAGGTATAATCGTGAAATATAAACTTTACATACTTGACTTTCGTTCATTTTCGTAATAAACATAACTGCAAAATGTAACGCTTAAAGCTTTGATTTATTTTAATTATAAATTTTAATTCCAATGAACAATTGACGAAACACGTCAGATTACTAGCGGGAAGCTCAAACGTGTAAAAAATTAAAAAATATTTCAGACATGGCTGGTGAAAGAGTAAATGTTGATATATGCTTTTAACGTAAACAGAAGTATCAGTTTATCAATATTATCATTTACTATCCATAACCACTAGCATTTACATCTTATTCAAAAAATAAAATAGGAAGATGTTGTATGATGCCAATATACGATGATGACAAGTATCAATCAGAGTTCTTATGGAAAATATATAAGAAATATATGTATGTGATCACCAGACGGTCTTTAAAAACAAAAAGCATATCATTTTCCTTTTTTGAAATAGACAGAAATAATCTATCCCTTGCGTGTTTACAATTGTGCGTGTACGATCATTTCCTTAAAGAACTTGTGTAAAACTCATCAATCTTCTGTAGAAAATCTGAGATTTCATGGTGCTTGATATGAACAATATAAATTAGTTTGTCCATCGAACAGTGGAAGGAGGGTTTGTGCATACGAAACACATATAAGACTTCTATTATCGATATGTGGCGGAGTTAATTTGTCATTCGTGACGTGAACTTCACTTGGATTTAATGCGACCGTTATACAATTGAGAGGTCTAGTTAGCTATACAACCCGGTTTAATCCGCCATTTTTTACACAAAAAATTCCTTAACCAAGTCGGGAATCCAATCGTTTAATGTGTTTGGGCTTTTGTTGTTGCCATTTGATTAGAACCTTTCCGTTTTCAATCTTCCTAGAAGTTCAGCATTAACTGTATTCAATCGCCTAGTTTAAATAAAAAGCGAAATTACCACAAGAGCCCAAAATGCGCAAAATGTCTGTACTATCTTACATTCTGTTTTAATCAAATAATCAGATGACTCAGTATAAGAGTTATTGACATTTATTGACGTGTTTTATCTTGTGTACAAGTGTTTGTATGTTATTTTGAAAGCTATAATGGGAAAACAGATAGAGTAAACGGGACAAATGGTCAGCTGTTTAATATTTTCTATAAAATCATAGCTTAAAACAGCCATTGGATGTATCCTTATTGAATTTACTACCATTAAATGAAATTTTTCAGTAATTTCAATAGTTTTCGAGTTTTTGCCTTCAATCATATCAATGGCGTTAACTGTTGTAGAAACTGTAAACATACAAATAGTCAGCAATACAAGATCAACCACTATAGTAAAAAGTCCACAAACATGGTTTTATTCCTATGAGAACGTTTGTTCTTTAAATAATTTTAACTACTTTTTTTAAGTTATTGCTATTAGAGACACAATGTTACAAGAGTTGTTGCCCCTAAATGACGAATTTAAGGAAATTCAAGCATGTCTGAAAACATTATCATTTTTCTTTAAAAAATTAATAATCTTACCTGCAACAAAGAGAACATAACAGAGGAAAGTGATAAAAACAAGTTTTGTTTCATTTGGTAGCTAGCTAGCTACATTTACCAGTCTGTCGTTAAAATCTCCTTTTATATTTATTCAATCAAACTTATCATCATTGACGGCAGAGTTAATTGAACTTTTTTTCAATTTTGTCCGTATATCATTGTTCCTTTTAATGGCACGTAGAAAGTTAAATTCAATTCATTCTTATTGTTCATTGTTTCTTCATTGAATCCAAACCTCAACTACAAGACTGAAAATAGTTTTTTTTCAAATTTTAAAAGTCTTGTTCAGTCCTGAAACTGTTTGGAATGTCGCTGTACTGCCTGAAGATAATTCTTGAGCTAAGTTGTGTTATGTTGCATTTGATTGCTCTGGCCAAGCATGTTTTACTTCATTCTAAATTTGTTCTGTAATTGTTATTGCATGCTATGTACATGAGATTCAACTTTGTAGTACAGTTTCTTTTATATGTCAAATTAAATGGGATTCATTTTATGCAGTCAACGATTACACTTTTACACTGAAAGCAGCAATTACCGGCGAAACTTAGGGTCCCACGGAACTCTTCATGAATGAGACTGTTAAGTATATATAAATGTTTCTATTGAGTTCTTAATGACAGAAATAATATATCATTCTCAATAACTTGTTAAATTCCTCGGGGCTTCGCCAAATCAAACCCACTACCAAGAGGCCCTCAGACCCCTTTAGAGTTTCGGGCGGACACGTAGAAATGGCTTAGCTACGCCACTGGTCATATTTTGTAAAAGTAAACCATTATCGGTCAAAATATGAAATTCAACAAGGAGCTTTGTCTCACACCGAACTACAAGCTATGAAGGGCATAGAAATTACTAGTGTAAAATCCCTCAAACAGGAAAACCACCGGTTTAATCTCTATAAAAACATCAAACGAGACAAACAAATATACAATAGAAGCCTTGTTTTATTTTACTTTTTTTTATATAACATTATGTCAAAACTTTTCAAAAGAAAAGTAATCATATTCATGTATGGTAACTACATACTTCTCACATGATTTGTATCGAAACAATCAGGAAACTTTTTTTTTTAAGGATTAGGAATAAATGACAAAAATTCCAAAAAAAGTAGTTCCACTTTTTTGTAGAGGTTGTAATAATGATGTTAATTTCTTAATAAAGACAAATACAGGTGCTGTCAGAAAAAATAAAAAAAATATTAAGAAAGTTGCAAAAAATTAGATATAGTGCATAATCTAGCAAATTAGAAAAATACTCACCATACACTGTGATTTTGTCTCGTTGATGAAATAGAAACAGTAATAAGATATACTTCAGTCGTCCGTACATAGTTGTCTTATATGTAAGACACAGACCTTACATCCGCTTTTAGTCCGGTTGATTCTTAGATGCAATGAGCTTATAAATAAAGACTTTTTAACGTATCCTTTACGTAGACAATTCTAACCATGCAATTAAAAAATCGAACTTATGACAATAACTTTTATTAACATATTTACATTTGTTAATAGATACTTCCAATACCGGTACCTTATCCCGGCCTCGTTAACATTAGTATAGAACATCTATTCTGGTTATTTATGTTAGTACACAAATTTTCATTAATCCGGATATAATTCATATCTTTACCTGAATGATTAAAACACATTTTCAAGTAGTCAGCATTTATTTGTTTTCCAGGAATTTAATTTAATGAAAACTTTCAAATTACTTTGAATACATGAACCATGCACGATGCACAATATCACACTAGCTGTTGGTGAACTATAAAGACACAAAGTCGATATCTCATTTGGATAAATTATTAATGTTTGTCAATAGTGTTTCAGTAATAGTGTAATGGTTTATCTCAATTGCATAATTTCCAAATCCATGGTTATTTAAAGGATTTCAATAGCGCTTGCTTTCGATTTTTACATTAATAAAAGGGGTTTTAATGGAACTTATATGTTTGTATTTCTTAGTTTATAATTTTACATGTAAATCGATAAATAAAAACAAAATCGCATTTTAAAGATATGATCAAATGGTAAAACCATTATGTTTAGATGGATTAAGTGTTGATAAGGGATGTGTATACATTTGTTTTGAACAATTTGATTATATGCAAAATCTATTTTCTAATGTTTTAGAAAATTTAAAAAAAAGGAGAATATTACAAATCAATCTGAGTTTAGGGATCTATATGTACTACAAAACAAGTTCAAACTTTCAAATATGCATGGAATCAAATGTACAGTAGTTGTAGTCTGTTTTTGTAGTTCGTACGTTTCTCTATTTTATATAGACAAGTACACACCCGTGATATCGCGGGTCCGTGACTTAATTAAAGTATATAACTATGCCTAAGCCTTATTTTAGTAATTGGTATTGTCATCTGATAAAGTCATGTCGATTATAAGATACAGTTTTCTCTGCTTTCAAATCTTTCTGTTTGAACCCGTCGACCTGGAACTTATCAATAATTGGTAATATTAATTATTTGGAAAACAAAAGGTCCTGGCTATCCAGGAATGAAGTATTTTTTAATCAACAGCACTGTCCTATATTAGTTATATTAGAAAGTCTTGCTGATTGCTGAATAAAACTAAAATAGGGAACAATTTGACAATGATTGAATTTAGTAGTGTCAGCCCTTTGATTATGACCCGTGTATATAGCAAAATCCCAAATACACCGTTTGGTGGTGCGCCTGTCAAATGCAGAATGTACAGATAAGGTAATAGCTAACAGGTGAATATACTATTGGTATCGGTATCGGATTCGACCTGAAACTTGTTAATTATTGGCAATATTAATTATGTGGAAAACAAAAGGGTCTGGAGTGGTGTAATTTTTAATCTATACCATTGTCCTATATAAGTTATATATAGAGTTGAATTCTTTGATTTGTCGTTTTTACCCAATGACGGCTGACAAATTGGACGTCGCAATTTTAGTATTATAGATTAGACCGTTGGTTTTCCCATTTAAATGGTTTTACATGACTAATTTTTGGGGCCCTTTATATATTGCTGTTCCGTGTGAGCCAAGGCTCCGTGTTGAAAGCCGTACCTTGACCTATAATGGTTTACTTTTATAAATTGTTATTTGGATGTAGAGTTGTCTCATTGGCACTCATACCACATCGTCCTATATTTATGGAACATGAGTCTGTGTGTTAAACAACCAATCATATGTATATTTTTTGTTTATGTCTTTGATACTAATTTTACATATTATTAGCATTTGACAATGTAAAATGGATACGTCAATAATAGAAAGCAGTTGGAGATTCTATTTTTGTCTAATTTCAGAAATCAGTTGACATGAAGAAACATTTGAAAGTTTTACATATTGAGTTGTGGGTAAAAACTACTTCCGTATTTCTACTTTGAATAATGATATTGTGTTTCGGAAAGACATCCGTGTTTTATAATAAACATTTTTTTTAAAGAAAATGTTTGATTGAAAATAAACATGAGGTATGAATATTGAACAGCAGGTTTACAACATTATTAGCAATGTGTTTGTAAAAACACAATGTATCTATGAATACAAAGATTGATATTCTTCGGAAAAGGCGAGGTTCGCCAAATTAATCTTCGATAATAAAAACATTGTGTTTTCCTACAATTTCAATCTAACACAATAAATAACATTTTCTAATTTCATTGTGTATATTAAGGCTAAATAAAGGCAATTGTAGTATACTGCCGTTAAATAGTCAAAAATCAATTAATCCGGATCACAAACCAAAACCCAGGGAATACATACACTGTAAGCGGACAACAACGGAATATAAGACACAATGAACTGCTACAAACACATACGCAAGCATACATATATATATTTATCCTGCAATTGGGTGTTCTACTATACAGATAAGTCCTAAAGATATCGCTATGCTGTATCTGTATACTATACAGATATCGCTTAAAAACTCCGCCCACTGCCGGACTGAATATATATGAACCTGCGTGACCTCAGAATGTGTATTGTCGCATTCCAATTACGTATCAATTGCAAATTAACGATTTCTTTTATACGTTCTGTTTGTTTTCAAACATTTCTTTTGAGCAATAAGAATCACATCAATTTTCTGATAACATACACACATGAACAACAGTCTTTTCTACAATGACAACTATCGATTTCAAAACTTGAATGTGTATGAATGTGCAACAAAAACAACCATGTCAATTTCAGCATGCATGTTTAGTACATGTCGAGTCTGAAGCGTAAGACAACTCGTACACTCCTGTTTCAAATTGGACACTGTTTTGTTACTTGTTTTTACTTTTGAAATTACTTGTAATGTTAAAATAGATAATAATTGAGCGATGTCTTTAAATATCAGCTGTATTTGTAATCGACTCGACACAGGTGTAATAGCTCGCTAAAAGCTCGCATACACCTTGTTTCCTAGCCTCGTACAAATACAGCTGATATTTAAAGACACTAAACAGTTATTGTCTATATATAGACAACCATTAACCATATTCATGATATTCTTATTTTAACTTTTGGTGGTCATTATCAAATTTTCTAATAAATGTATACATAAACATGTTTAACCCCGCCGCAATTTTTCTCCTGTCCCACGTCAAGAGCCTATGGCCTTTGTTAGTCTGGTATGATTTTAAATTTTAGTTTTTTTGTGTATAATTTAGAGTTTAGTATGACATCCATTATCACTGAACTAGTATACATATTTTTAAGGGGCCAGCTGAAGGACGACTCCGGTTGCGGGAGTTTCTCGCTACATTGAGGACCCATTGGTGGCCTTCGGCTGTTTTCTGCTCTATGGTCGGGTTGTTGTTGCCTTGACACATTCCCCATTTTCTTTCTCAATTTTATTAGTAGATTTCTTTTTAAATTGTCCTGAATATAACATCATAAAAAATAATAAAATTATGAATGTTTGTTCAGTTGATATCTTAATTTCGTCAACTGATACAATTGAGAACGGAAATACGTCAGATCGACAACAATCCGAACGAAAATCCGACGGATACCAACGGGTCTTCAACTAGGCTTAATGTTGGAGATATAGACGTATGGAGAACATTGCATTAGATTTAATTCAATTCCATAACTTGCAAACTGTCAACAAATAATTCTATAAAAATATTCTATTATTGTATAGTATAAAGTGTTTGTAAAAATGATGATTCGAAAAAGGAAAAAATGTTACACAAATGTTTCGTTATTTGTTTGATTAACATTTGATATATGTATTTGTTTTTATAATGATTTGATTAGCGCATAGTATCAATCTGTTATCTAATAGTATTAGTTGATTGCGAAGATCTGAACTTATAAAAGTATATTAACTCGCGATACCTGGGAAATATTCAAACATATGATTGATAATCCCACCTTTATTCTTTAAACATATTTGTCATTTGATATCACATCAATATTACACTTAATAGATAGCAGTTTCCTTCTTCCTGGATTCTTCTTTTTTGAAAATTTATTGCAAGAATTTGAACAGCTACAGAAAATCCTAACACATAGTGATCCTCAATGGATTAATCAGGGATTGATTTAAAATGTACATCCCATGTTTAGGTACACTTAACAATATTTCGCAGTGTTTTTCAGAGGACCCAAAAGAAAAATGTAAGACAGAGAGAGCAACGTTTAATAAGTTTGATGTGAAGCAGATTTGAGGAATTCTTGGATATCAATGTTCCTTTACTTTGAAATATATATTTGGGTCCTTACTGCTTTGAGTAGAATGTAACTGGTGTGTGGAAAAAGCTAGAACAGTAAATTTCGGAAACATTTTATTATATATTTTTTTAATTGTAGTTTGATTTATTTGAGAAGTTATGATTTCACAAAGAAATTTTGGGACAATTGATGGGACAGTTGACACAAAACTGATTTTTTTTTGTCCTTACGTTTTTATTCATTTCAAATCAACTAATGCTATCTACATTAGGTAGACACATTTCCAAAACAATTACCCACACACATGTGTAACACCTAAACAGTTACTTGTATATTCAAATTTCACACACAGGATGTCTGTGAAATGCAATTCTCATTTTTTTTATATAGGACGAAAAAAGGCAAAAACGACATTTACAAACGCAACGTAGTAAATAAAACCATGCGTTCATTAAACCTTCAATACTATTACAGTATAACCTGTCTAATCCAACACTATAGATTTCCAACATCCTGGGTCCCAGTGTGTCGGATAACACAGGTTACAATGTATACCCTTTTGTTCTCTCCATGACTAGAGTTATTGTCTGTGTAAGATTGATAACAAATGGAAAAGTCGTTGCTTGAATACGTTTGATGAAAGTTATGAACTTTATTCTTTAGTTTTCTATGTTGTGTTATGTGAACTATTGTTTATCTGTTTGTCCTTTTCATTTTTAGTAATGGCGTTGTCAGTTTATTGTCGATTTATGAGTTTGACTGTCCCTCTGGTATCTTTCGTCCCTCTTTTATGAAATTAAATGTATGTATCTTTAATACATACACTGGAAATCTGTATGTTTAAACTTAAACAACGACTAATTCAGTTTTATTGTACTAGCGTAAGATAGAAAAAAAAGCATCTATGGTATCAGAGAAAAATTAGCTCCCATTAAAAAAGCAAGAAATCTGATTTTTTGTTTGATAAAAGATTTTTTTATTTTCTATTTTTGATAATTGTTGAATGCAGTCGTACATTGCGTACGTAAACTTTAATATTGTTATTAATAAAGTATTCTTAAAAAAAACATCAACATGTTTGCTTCATTCAAAATTAGGATGTTATCGTTAATCCGATTTATAGTTTTATATTATTCTTTTGATAAAGAGTCATCACTTCATTTACTTATTTCAATGGATTCAATGGATACGTTCCAAAAAAATCATGTAAAGGCAATATCAATCAGTTAACATGACAATATGCAACAGGCAGAAACAATAGGGCTTCACCCCCTATGGATACTAACCCTCTATGGATCCGTATGGGGTCAGTAGCTAACATTATAACTTATAAGGTCGTCCAGGATGACGGTGGCAGAAAATCGAACTACTACTTTAATAGTCATGGATTTTTTTTAAAAAACATTTAAAACAGAGCATCATGTGTTAAGCTGAGTCAAAATGTTCTACTAAATACACATGATACAAGAGGCTTAGTAAAGTATGGACAGCTGTCGGTTAAATTCTGCTGCTTTATGATAAATGAATAAAAAGCATAACCAACACCATTAACATTTTTACTCAGTTTCATCATAATATTTGAGTAGAATCATTAGTGTTTCGGATTGATCAGTTAGTATTGGAAGTTGTGACATTATTGAAGGAAGTTACAATTTTCACTGCATAAGGTAATATAGCCTGTCAATACTCATTGGTGTTGAACATGTTGAAAAACATAATAAATGTTTCGCATTATAATCTTTCTTTTATTGTGTTTTACATCTGTAAAATATAGTAAAAGATCAAAAGATAGATGTGAAAAAATGTCTTTTTGAAGGATTATCATTATCCACTGTGATAAACTAAGAAATATTTTGCCATTGAAGTCAATGCAGCACTGTTTAGTAAATTGTCACCAATGAACTATGGTGGTGATGTGAACAAAGTTATTGCATCTACTGAACATTCTGAACGTCGATTTAACAGATCTTGAATTTACCTCTATGGATGCGTTTGGAAAGTGAGTGTAAGACTGAAATAAGTTAAAAGTTTATTGTTTGGTTTTTTGACATCTGTTGTTTACATGGGTGGCATAGCCTTGACGTCTATCCTTTTAACAGCTTTCAGAAATGCGGTATGGATGCAAGACATAGTTTTTATATCTATATATATGTTGACTTGTCATGAGAAACTTCGAATGCGAGTAGCCAGGATAAAGCTAATATTTTTTTCCGACTTATATTTTGTAATTACCTCACTCTTATAGGTTTTTTCTTCAATTTTGGATGTAGCGATCGAGTCCAAAATAACGCAGTCGACTGCTTTTGAAATACTATAATTACTGTTATAGTGTAAATGTTGTATATACATTCTTAAATTATGTATTAATGTGCACTATAAATCTTACATATTTCAATAAAGTTTACTATTATCTTGAAATAAACAAGTGTACAATAGGTAAAAAGAACTATAAATGGCAAAATAAACAATCATCAAAGAGTGAAAAAAACGAAATTCGTTTCGAAACTTTATAAACTAAATCTTACTGTTGTGTGCGGTTATGGATATGTTTGTGCCTTGATTATAGTCAGTCCGCAGACTGGATTTATTATTCAATATAAAATAATAAGTTACTTGCAAATTGTATCGCTACTCATCATGATTCGTATATTTTACTTTAAATAGTGACATTATAACCTACGATCGCCTTAGTTACCTCCAATTTTGTCTATAACAAACTAATATTATTAGTACAAACTAACTCTTATTCTCTACTTAATGACATACGATAATATGCATAAAATACATATATCGATTTGAATCATCCTTCTTAATTTTTAAATTCAATCTGTTACAATCTTTTTCTAAAAATATATAAAACTTGAGATAATATTATCAAATACCTTTCTAACAAAACGTTTTTTACAAGGCTTGTGTGATTGTCTTCGTCAGCATAAATGCACTAGTACATGTATCATCATTCGATTAAAGAGTACCACAGCTAAAGGTAGAACTTTGAAATAATATCTCGTCAAGTATAGACGTTAATGAATTGCTCTTAATGTAAGTAAATATATGTAGTATATCCTACCATGCATACTAGTAAATGCACGAGATTTTTCACTACAAAATGAATAAACAGGAATGATTAGTTTTTATCGTCTGTTGAAATAAATGTTCTTATTTAAACGTCACACATACTAACATAATACATGTACTTTTGAGCGTTTCAGTAGCATGAGTATAGACAACTCTTACAAACCGAACGAAAGAAGATGAAAACACTTGTGTCTACATTTTACATTACATTCTAAGATAACTTTTTTGTAAAAATTATGGAAGTTGGGAATGTGTCAAAGAGACAATAACCCGACAACAATGACATTGTTAGTTTTTTCAACTTTATAGTTTGAATGTTCCTTTGGTGTCCTTCGCCTCCCTTCTAATGTATCTTTCCACTTTTGTAAGATTGTGTTGATGGGAGAGCTGTAGTAGTCTTTTCAATTGATAGGCATCACTCAAAATTTATCCCATAATTTTCGACAGAACAAAATACCTGTACGAATATGACTGTATTTTGTTTATTTGATGTGTTTACGCTTTTTACTTTTCAATTTAATCAAAATTTCTGTTTTTTTAAGTTTTCTTGGAATTCGGTATTTAATATTATTTTACTTTTGATTTCTTGTATAAATGTATGTCTATCAAGTAACTTTTGTGTTGTTTTATCGCTCTCGCTATGAAATATACATATGTCCCAACCATCGACTTTTCTTCATCCTTACAAAAATAAAGATACTTCGGAGAGAATCCTCAAAGCTTAGCATGCTTATCATGATCAAAACGTAGACATTTTTTACAAAACTGTATGTTCATACAAAAGGCACCTTCCTCGTCATCAGTCAGTTATCTATAACAAATCTTAGTCCGATTTTCATGAAAAATAAAACGTGAAAAAAAACAAGAGGTTATGTTATGAAAGGATTTAGGACACTTTTAGAAATAATTAAAAATTGAAATAAAATAGAGCTTATAAAAACAAAAATTACATATTTCTAATTTATTAAGTCAGTTAAAAACCATATTTACAGAACTTTTAGATAGAGCAGCATCATCAGCATCATGAATATTCAGTAATACATTAAGGCACACAAGAATGTTATTAATAACCAATCAACATGTTGGATTACTATGATTGACACACACACGATAAAACTTAGAATTTAACAAATTTTAAATTATCTTTTATTAAAATAAAATCAGAGTCTGGAGTTCAAATGAAATAGTATTTTATTAAGTGGAAGAAATAATAATCCAGATGCTTTTCAAAAACAAATAAATACATTTTGCATATTATGAAATAACAAGTATTTTGGGCACCAAATTACCTTATTTGCAGCGAGGATCGGTTTTGAACGGGGGAAAATGATGTCAGGTATTAGCCGGGACCTATAAAAGTAACATACTTGGGTTTGCGCTAACATCATTTTCCTACCAGCAAAACTGAGTTCTCGTTGTTTATTCTTTTAAAAAGGTAAGCTAGTTTTATTTATTTAAAATTTAGATATACGCATTTAAGATTAAAATGAAATAGGAAATAATATATAATGTAATAATAAAAGAAAATATTTATTTATTTAATTCAAGAAATATAATATATATATTATATATATCAATTTGATTCTTTATTTAATAGCATGAATTATATAAAAACATTAACACTTTGTTGTATTCGGATAAAAACATTATAGTAAATAGTATCATGAGGTTATTCACCCAACAACAATAAATAGGATGATCATAAATAAGTCAAAAAGCAGATGTTTCATACGTACTGCATAGGTGCATATAAATAGCATAGTTAATTGCCATAAGATTCACGAGTTAATTTCAGCAATTTACGAAACAGGAATACTTGTATGGGATCATATTTTAATTGTTGTTATTATGTATAATTAATGTATTGTGGATTGTTTTGATCAAAAAGAAAAGAAAAGAGAGTGCAATTAAAAAAATCATTTTCCTACCAGCAAAACTGAGTTCTCGTTGTTTATTCTTTTAAAAAGGTCGTTAGGCAGATTCCAACCTAGCACTACCGAGCTTTTCCCCAGAACAACAAAAGGTATGCTGCAGCAGTAGTGGTATTTGTCAATGACAGTCTGACGGGTTATTTGGTCAAAGGGCATTAAGTTCCATCGTTTATTGGTATTGGTCAAATGGATAGGTCGGGGAGTCGTTGGGACGAGGGACACTAAGTTCCGTCACAACAACATGGTGGACGCAGAAAACGACAATGAGGAAAGTAACAACAGCAGAAAAATTTAAGATACCACATAAATATTTTACGAGGGCTAACAAAAATAAAGAAGACTCCGTTAATTTATCTCCCGCTAATTTAACTAAATTCTTACCAAGTGCTCTAAGAACAGAGGAACAAAATCTTCGATTTGGAGAAAATGTTAAAGAAATTGATTTTAATACAGATATCGAAACAGAAAGTACAAAAATAGGGGGACAAACGTCAACTCCGAAGGAGTCTGAACTTTTCAAATTTCAAGCTGATCCACATACTTCAGAGGATCAAATTGTACGTGACAAATTTGCACAATTAGAGCCTTCTGCTCCTCCAATATTTAATTCGGACAAAGTACCTGAATCATATAATATATTTAAGTTAGACGACGACGAAACTCTGTCAGAAAAAATTTAGAACTACGTAATTCCACAGAGAATGTAAATGAACCAGAAATAAAACGGCCGATACAATCGAATCAACACAGAATAATTGATAACGATCAATTCGTGTAAGAACCATTTAATGACATTTCTTCTACTATCAATTTTCAGAAATATTCGCAGGACCCGACCTTACAAGTGAGAGAAAATACAAGAGTGACAAAAAGTAAAGAAAGGGTAAGTCCATTTCATAGTGACACATTTAAAATTAAAACTAGTTTTAAAACTAAGAATAATGTTGAGATAAATAAAAATAATCAAGTAGGAGATAAATCAGTTACATCTAATTTAAAAAGTCAATATTCATATCAATCTTATCCTCACGCTATTAATATGGCTTCGGCATTAAAGTTAGAAAAATTTGAAGGGACTATATCAGGTCAGGCTGCTTTAAATTGGCTATCAGTTTTTCAACAGTGGTGTCACTTTTATGAACTCACGGATCAAAAGAAGGCTAGCTCCTTCCCTTTTCATTTAGAAAAACACGCAAAAATTTGGTACGATACGTTACCGGAAAGAGTAAAATTCAATTATGCCGCTTTAATAGATGCGTTCAAAAGGTGATTTAAAAAAGCTTCCGATACAATGGATTTATCAGTACTACAATGCACTCAAAAGAAAGATGAAAGTTCATCAGATTACTTAAGTAGGATATCAAAAATAGTAACTAATAATAGCATCCCTGAATCAGTATTTCTGGCAGTAGCAATGAATGGATTAAACGCTGGTATAAAAGCATTAGTAATTAAAAACCAATTGTTCAGAGAACCATTGATGGTCTTTCCACCACTTACAACATATTTTGATGTGAAAATATTAAAAATTCAGTTGATATGTCAGTTCCTATGACTTTATGATGTCTAAATATGAATTTGGAGCAAAGGTCAAAATCTAGAACGTCCAATTAACCTATGACCTTGACCTCAATTTCAAGGTCATAGACTAAGGATCTCAAACCTAAAGACACTAGTTCCTTAATATGTATGGTTCATGAGTAATATCACTTTACGCATAATTCTAAACATAAGAGGGGCGAAAACTCCCATTTATTGTCTACGCACCCTTTCAACCAAAATTTATAAGTTACGACATGTCGCAACTAACAATTTAGTAAAAATAATTTTCGATAAGTTATACGGCTTTTGAAAATAAGTGAAAATGAGCCAAAATCAAAATTTATAATGTGACCTTGACCTTTGACCTTGACCTTATTTTCATTTTTTTGGACCAAGGATCTCAAATCAAAAGACCCTAGGTCTCTATCACTTATGGTTTACCAGTTAGAAATGCATATTCTTATATCAAACATAAAAGGGGGGATAACTCTCATATGGAATCTATATACGGCTTCGGTCAAAATAAAACAGCACATCCTGAGGATATAACGAGCAATTTCGAAAAATAAATTTGTCGGTTTCTTATACGGTTGCGAAGCCTTAGAGATAACAAGTAAAACAGTGTTCGGGGAGATAACTCTTACAAGGGAAAGTATTCGGTTAAGCAGAGTTGGTTTCAAAAGCGTATAAACTGTTCGATATCATATTCCAAAAATCTAAGCGACATCTTGCGAAACAAAAAAACAGCAAAGGAAATGAATTAGGCGGAAGAAAAAAAAAAATTAAAAACCAATTGTTCAAAGAACAATTGAAGGTCTTTCCACCAATAAGGATCTATTTTGATATGAAAATATTAAAATTCAGTTGAAAATGTCAGTTCCTATGGCTAAATGATATATAAATATGAATTTCAAGCAAAGGTCAAAATCTAGAACGTCCAAATAACCTATGACCTTGACCTCAGTTTCAAGGTCATAAACCAAGGATCCCAAATTAAAAGACCCTAGGTCTGTATTATGTATGGTTCATGAGTAATATCACTTTACGCATAATTCTAAATATAACAGGGGCAAAAATCCCATTTATTCTCTTCGCACCCTTCCAATCAAAATTTATAAGTTACGACATGTCGCAACTAACAATTTAGTAAAAATAATTTGTTGAAATCTTATAAGGTTAATGAAAAAGAGTGAAAATAAGCAAAAATCAAAATTTAGAATTTGACCTTGACCTTTGACCTTGACCTAATTTTCATTTTTTTGGACCAAGGATCTTAAATCAAAAGACCCTAAGCCTTTACTTTATAATGATAATGAGTTATATTACCATACAACTAATATAAGATATAAAAGGGGGAAAAGTCGCATCAAATGTTTACGTACCCTTTTAACTAAAATTTACGTGTTACGCCATGTCGTAACACACATTTTGTGAAAATATTTTGTCGATATCTTATAGGATTTCTGAAAATAAGAGATAACAAGCCAAAATCATATTTTTGAACATGACCTTGACCTTTGACCTTGACCTCATTTTCATTTTTTTGGACCAAGGACCTCAAATCAAAAGACCCTAGGCCTCTATCACTAATGGTTTTCCAGTAACAAATTTATTTCATTTATTTCATTACAAAAGGGGAAATAACTCTCATATGGAGTATTCATAAAGCTTCGGTGAAAATAAAACGTAACATCCTGAGGATATAACGAGCAATTTGGAAAAATAAATTTGTCGCTTTCTTATACGGTTGCGGAGGAGATCTGATAACAAGAAAAACAGTGTTTGGGGAGATAACTCTTACAAAGAAAAGTGTTCGGTTAAACAGGGTCAGTTTCAAAAGCGTATAGACTGAATGATATCATATACAAAAAAACTAAGCGACATCTTTTGAAACATTTTTACACCGCAAGAAAAAAATTAGGCGGAAGAAAAAAAAAATAATCAGAACAAATACAATAGGTCTTTCCACAAGAAAGGTGGAAAGACCTAATAATAATAATCAGAAGAAATCCAATAGGTCTTTCCACGGAAAAGTGGAAAGACCTAATTACCAAAGAACCTAAAAATATCGAAGAATTAAGGCATGCAGCTCAATTAGCAGAAAATGCTACGGCGTCTCACGCGAATGAAATACAAACATCATATGATAAGGTGTTATCAGAGATCAAATCGCTAAAAGATGACATTAAATCAGTCAACGCGATACAAGAATGTAAACCAGATGAGAATATTAACTCACTTGTTATGGCTACTTCCCCATACATGCCAGCAAATAATCAACAACAATCGGCAAATAATAGGGACAAACAACCTCAATGGGATTCATATCCAACTAGACCTTATAATCAAAATTATAATCAAAATTGGCAAAATGGATCAAATCAAAGGTGGGGTCAAAACTTTGTGCCGCGACAATTTAATCAAAATTTCGGGAACAGAGGTCAATATCAGAGCAATAGGGGTCAATATCAGGACAGAAGAAATCCAAATCAGGATAGGAGAAATTTTGGGAATAATAATCCAATGGGACATTTCAATAGATTTAATAACCAAAATCAACAATGTTTATACTGTCTAGGATATTGTCGTTCAAGAAATTTTTGCCCTGCGAAAGATGTTCAATGTCATGAATGTGGAAAACGTGGCCATTTTTCAAAAGCATGTTTGAGCGCTAGGAAATCCCAATTTTGATGTTGCGCGCCTGTCCGAGGCATAACTTCGGATAGGCAGGAAACGAAATATGAAAATATGACGCGACAAGCGCCCATTCAATCTTGTTTGTTGGCTATCCGATTCGGAGATTATTCAAGCTTAGCACTCGTTGATACTGGATCTAGTATATCATGTATAAATCATTCAATGCTTAAAAATTCTAAATTTTCAACACTACCTCTTGAAAAGCCCAAAATTACCAAAATAGAAGGGGCCGGGGGAGCAAAACACCAAGTTACAGGTCAAATCACTGTAGAATTTTCAATAAACAAATTTTCTTTTACGCAAACATTTTACGTCATTCCTGCACTCAGACAAAGTATGATTTTAGGCACTGATTTTCTGGCCACAAATCGAGCATGCATTGATTGGGAGACAAACAGTTTATTTCTAAAAGATCGTTCAATAAATATCAATTTTACTGAACAACCACCAGGGTATGCGAGGGTCTCGGTAAAAACAGTATTAAGTCCAAATTCAGTTCGGAACGTCCCAGTAAAGTTATCGCGAACGAATAAAAATGATTGGTCTTATTAGAACCTACTGAAGAAGTTTATGATTTAAATGTTTTTCCTGCGAAATGCTTGATACAAAACATACCTGGACAAGTATACATACAAATACTTAATGTATCAGATAAAGAAATTACGCTAGAAATTGATTTGGTTGTTGCTACTGTCTCTACTGTTGCAGAGGCATCCGTGTTTAATCTCACGAAAGACAATGAGCTAAATTTTATACCAAACGAGTCTGTCAATATCAATAACGAAAATTCTAATGAAGAATATAAACCACCTCACATAGATTTTGATTTGTCAAAATCGGTTCTAACAACAGAACAAAAAGAAATTTTTCAAAACTTGTTGGCTGAACATCGAGGTGTTTTTGCAACTACTTTAAAGGAGCTAGGAAAAACAAATGTATTTGAACACAAGATTGAAATGACGAACGACACTCCTTTTCAATCTAGACCATATAGAACTACCCCAACAGCAAAAAAAGAAATAGACAGACATGTGGCCGAAATGTTGGAGCATGACATTATTGAACCTTCAAATTCGCCATATTCTAGCCCCGTGGTCCTAGTAAGAAAAAAGAACAATGCAGGCTTCAGGTTCGCAATAGATTATCGCAGGATTAACGAATTTACAGTTCCCTTGACCTTCGCCATTCCACGGTTAGAGGACATAATAGACACAGTCGCATCCTCCAAAGCGGCCCTATTTTCGGTCGTAGATCTTTCTGCGGGATTTTGGCAGATAGATCTAGACAAAGAATCGAGACCAAAATCAGCATTTATTACCCATGATGATTTATATAATTTCAAACGCATGCCATTTGGTATAACAAACGCCAGTTTCTCCTTTCAAATGGCTATGAATCAGATACTAAGGGGGTTAACGTGGAAGCATTGCTTGGTATACATTGACGACATCATTGTATGGTCTGAAAATTTTGAACAACATATTAAACACTTAGGTCAAGTATTCGATAGACTACAGGAGGCCAACATGACAATCAAACCTACAAAATGCGAATTCGCGAAATCAGAAGTGTTATATTTAGGACACATATTCTCCGATAAGGGAATTAACGTGGATGATTCAAAAATACAAGCTGTCAAATCATTTCCAAATCCAAATAACCAACATGATGTAAGAAGTTTCCTTGGTCTGTGCAACTACTACCGAAAATTTGATAAAAACTATTCAAAAGTTGCAGCACCAATTACCCATTTGTTAAAGAAAAAAATTTAAATGGACAAGTGATTGCAACGAGGCATTTGAAACTTTAAAACAAGCCTTGATTACTGCCCCAATTTTGAAGTATCCTGATTTCGAAAAAGAATTTATCTTAGCATGTGACGCATCAACACAAGCGATAGGATACATTTTGTCACAAAAAGATGAGAATGGACAAGAAAGACCTATTGGGTATGGGGGCCGTAATCTTTCCTCGGCAGAACGTAATTATACTGTGACAGAATTAGAACTATTAGCACTGGTCAAAGGTATTTCCTACTTTCATGTATATTTGACAAACAGTAAATTTACTGTATATACAGATCACAAGGCATTATGTTGGTTAAAAACTATCAAAAATAACTCCACGAGGTTAATGAGATGGGCTTTACAAGTACAAGAGTTCAATTTTGAAGTATGTCACAGAAGTGGAAGCAAAAATACACACGCTGAGGCGTTATCTAGGAGAAAATATGATTTAAACGATCAAGAAGATGGTACAGATGATAAACCCATCAAAGCAGAAAGTATTGACCCTGAAATCATTCCATCTATTCCTCAAGGTCACAGATACAGATTCTAAGGTCAATGCACTTCCAACTATCAATAATATTACAAATGAAGATACCGTTGCGAAAAATATAGGAATAAAACAGAGACAATGTCCATATTTCAAATACATATATGAGTACTTATTAGAAGGGAAATTACCAGACAATATAGATAAAAAGAAAAATGTCCCCTATGAAAGCATGCAATATGAGATACTAGATGAAGTTTTATACCACGTTTTTCAACCACGAGCTAAACCAAAAACAAAAAGAGGAGAAGTTTTGTTACAGATTGCAGTACCACAAGAATTAAGAAATAGCATATTAATTGCATTTCATGACAATTCTTGTCACCTATGTGTTATTAAAAGCTATGAAGCTATCAAGGCTAAATATTACTGGCCTGGTATGTATCAACAAGTTTACAATTATGTAACGTCTTGTAAAACATGTCAGGAAGTAAAATCAAGTCCACAAATGCGAGCGCTATTACATCAGATGCCAGTAGTAAACGTTTTTGAGCGTATTCATGTCGATATCCTTGAAGGATTATGCAAATCCCGTTCCAGGAATGCAGTTATCCTCTAGGTTACAGACAGCCTGAGTCACTGGCCGGAGTGCTTCCCCTTGAAAAATTAGGAGGCGAAACATATAGCAGACGTGCTATATAGAGAAATCTTCACAAGATATGGTTTTCCGTCATATTTGACGAGTGATCGTGGAGCAAATTTCTTATCGCGTATAGTGAGTTCACTTTGTGAGGTATTCAAGGTAGCTAGAAGTTACACTAGCTCCTATCACCCGCAAACAAACTCCTCTTGCGAAAGAGTTAATTCTACTTCAGCCCAATCCTTGAGAGCGTTATGCTCCAATGAACAGGACACGTGGGATGAAGTGTTACCTAGTATAATGATGGCATTTCGAATGACGCCAGTCACCCAATCCATATGATATTCACCTTATTATGTTCTATTTGGGAAAGAAATGACTTTACCTATTGACACTCAATTAATTCCCACACAGAAAATGGAAAAAGCACCTAAACAGTTCATTGATGAACTAATTAAAAGGGTCAAAATTATCCATGACACGGCTAAAGAGAATATGAAACAGGCGCAGTTAAAAAGTAAAATTTATTATGATAAAAAGTCAAAGATTCCAAAATTCGCAGTTGGAGATCATGTTTATCTAAAAATAATGAAGATTCGGTCCGGTAAGAAAAAGAAACTGGAACCGAAATGGATGGGCGGATCAAACGATACGTACAAAATTTGTGAGCTGCAGACACATAAATTGATGAAACCATTAGTGCATGCTAATAGGTTAAAACCGTACAAAGATCCACGAGATTACAGACCACAGGCTGATAATCATTCGGATCTGCGTGCTGATGGCAAGACTGACGACGAAGATGAATCAGACACACCAGTCTATTCAAAAGTTGCGCCAGATCAATCAGTACAGCAATCACAGAAAAGTGATACGAGTATAAATAAACAAAGAGATAATAATTATTCTGATAAGAAAGCAGACAAAACACCTGACGGTACTAAAAATAGAAACCGCAATAAATCAATTGACGGTAATAAAAATAGTAATAGCAATCAATCAACAAAGAACACGTGGTATGAAGTGACAAAACTATTAAAATCAAAATTGATATCGGGAAAAAGACATTACTTGGTACAATGGGCAGACGGATCTACCCCTACTTGGGAACCAAATGGTAATGTTTCAGATGCACTTAAACAAAAATACAACGCGACCGTAATTCAAAATCGTTTTAAGAAAAAGCGACGGTATTAATTGGTATTCAATTTCATCTCATCCGTTGGGTGTATGAACTGTTTAAGAGGATGACTTTCAGCGTAGTGACAAATTACTTTTTGCCGAAAACGTTATGTTGCCTATAATTTTGAAGTTACGGTACCTAACTTCGATTCTGTTATATTGTAGACATGGCAAGGGTAATAGGAGTGATGTTACTACGTTTGTTAGTGTACTTCTCAGTTCTGATAATTGCCAATGGTGATGAATACAGATTGAACTGTGGAATAATTTTTCAACAACAAAAAGATGTTGACTTTGCTACTGATATGTGGACAAATACATTTGAAATTGAATTATATTTAAATCCTAATGTGAATCTACCGAAACAAATGTGCGCACAAAGGAAAAATCCTTCCTGCATATTGATGAATCAAATGCTGACACAAGTTACTTATATGAAATCTAATGTAAAACACCATATAATACAAACATTACATTTATTAACAAAAATTATACCAACTTCACCTACAAACAGCTCCCGATTTAGAAAAGCACTTCTGCCTTTCGTAGGGGAGATCGCATCGGGTCTCTTCGGAGTTTAAACTGCAAGTGACCTAAGACGTGTCGTTAATCACGTAAATAAAATAGGCAAAGAAACAAATACAGTATTAAAAGCATTAGCCCAATATGCTGGAGACTTCGACTCCTTTGTTACCCATTACAACGCTAGAGTTGCTAACATAATGATGGGTTTAATTGTTAATAAATACCAAATTCTAGTTCTACAACAAGAGATGACTAATATAAGTTCTGCTTTTCAACGTGTATTTGCAAACTACACTAAAATTATGACTCTTGAAGGGGAAGAAATACGGGGTATGGAAAACTATATAAATGATGTACGGGTTGGACTGACAAATTTAGCAGAAGGCAAACTGTCACCCTTCATTTTACCACCAGAATCTTTATCATCAACTATAGATAAGATACAAACAATGTGGCAAACAAAGGGTACAAATTGCTATCAACTGACCCTTCTTATTATTATAGATATGGTAAATTTTTGGTTTATAGGAATTCCACTACAATATATATTTCCCTCAAATTCCCAGTTACAACATTAAATAAACAATTTCATGTTTGGAAAGTACTTTCGTTTATGGTTCCAATAAATGAGACTAGTAATCATGCTTCGATTTTAAAAGACATACCTGATTATTTGTTGGTTACCAAAGATAACAAATTCTATACTAAATTGTCAAAATTTACTATTCAACAATGTGAAAGAACAACAAATATACGACATTGCAATGCCAAACCAACTTTCCACAACATCGATGAAGAAACTTCCGAATGCAATATAGACATATTTCTAAATAACAAAGAGGGAATTAAGGAAAACTGTAATTTTAGATTTCTGGAAAACAATATTCATCCCCATATCTTACAAATTGCGCCATATAAAATTCTCGTCTATAAAATATATAATTTCACATTGGATTGCAATGCAGGTTCATATGTACGCCCAGGTTGTGATTTTTGTATCGTTAGCATACCATGTCATTGTGCAATTATTACATCAACAACCCATTTCCCTGCACATGTGTATGATTGTGAAACAAACTCCACTGAGACAACTAAACTGCATCTAGTAAATTTGGCTCTCCTCCAAGAATTCTTCAATTCAACAAAATTAATCGATATTTTAGGCAATACGACGTTTGATGACCCAGTCTCAGTCAATTTTCCAAATTTTGAAATTTATAAACATAAATTTCAACATATAATAGCGACAGATAAGAAAGAAGATATGAGTCTTAAAAAAATGGCTAAACGAGCTAAAGAAAGAAGTTAAATATACACTCATTTGGCTGACTTATTAATAGATGGAGAAGTAGATTTTCCAGAAAGTTACAAAACGAGACATTCTGTCATTATCGGCCATAGTAATCGCTTCATTAAATGCAATAGCTACAATATATCTGATTTACAAATTCAAAATCATAGCAGCGGCTATCTTAGTTTATTCACCGGTAAAGGCAGACTCCTTCAATTATGAATTCCCAACTACTCAAGATACTTTGAACAATGAATGGACAAAAGTGTTAAGCGACAATATTAAGTGAGATCACATTATCTTTGTCTTAACCTTCTTCTGTTTGGTGGGCATATGTTTCATAACTCTGTTTATCATAAATAAACGTTCGTTCCACACCACTATTTGTTTAGGAATAACTAATGGCGAAAAGTGTTTCCTTCTTACTATCCTAAATTTGCCATTGTGTCCAACATTTTTCGATTTCAAAATCCCGGCTGAAGTTAGTGACGTATTTATTTCAGGACTACTCAGACCTATTGTTCACTTAAAATGCTCAGAATTCACTATAATAAATATAAATATACAGACCAGTATCTTCAAATTCAACCGTATATTCGAGTGTCACCATTAAGAGCTTACTTACTACGTCGCATAATAAAGAAACCTTTCTGCGCGTACATCATGGTTGTACATCATAACATAAAATATCCAGTCGGCACAAAGGAAACAAAAACCAAAGATCCTAAACCAATCGCTGAGGGGTCAAATTACAAAGAAAGAAATAAAGCAATCGCGAAGCCACCGAATTATTCAATGTATCCAAAGATCTCTTAAATAGTAGTAAAAAGATAAGGAATACTACTGTCAGAATACTACAATTTCAATAAAATTTAAATTAATCTTCACAAAAAAAAATCTTTTTTTTTAATTTTTTTTAAGACACAAAATTTTTATGAACGTCATTTATTTTCAGAAATGAAGATTACATGTAATTTTGGAGACAGAACAGTGTGTGCAACGGCGGCTTGCACACAAATTTGTCTAACTTTACAGTGATTAATTCGTTTTGGGGGGACCCATATTAATTTAACAGATTTTTCCTTAGAGGCTTTCTGTTTCATAAACAGACGAGTCAACTCCTTGAACACTAAATGGCCAAATATTAAGGAAATAATCAATATAATAAAATTAGCTGCCTTTTTTAATATAGATTCTTCGAATTTAATGTATATTTTTAGAAAGTTTAACATTACTTATGAAAATGCTTTTTATTTTATACGTACGATTGTACATCTGAAATCAAGTGGTTATTTAGATATGAGTGATTTTATTTTATTTGATATTACAAATGCCAGGATAAGGCCAACTAAAATTAATTAGTAGATTTTCATCCAAATTTTTGAAAAAAATGGGGCGGGTGGGAGGATTTTATTTTTTAAATTTTATTTCATATGAAACCTTCTGGTCACGGTTTATTCATATATGCAAGTGTAATAATATGCTTATATCATGTAAATACATCTATAAGGTGTCTTGTATAAGTCTTGTATAAGACAATAACAATCAAAACCAAGGAGTAACCAAAGACTCATAAAACCAAAAGACATTTACATCAACAGTTACAAATAATAAGTAGGAAACAACACGAACTCCACTTAAAACCAGGAGTGAAATCAGGTGCTCCGGAAGGGTAAGCATTTCCTGCACCGTATACGGCACCCGTCATGTTATTTCTTTGTTCAGTTCGGTAATGATGGAAGGTTATTATGACTGAGGAAGAATATCACTGAGATATGATTTCTGACACACTTTTGGCATAATGGCCTATCAGCTCATGATGGCGACCATAACATTGCTTGAGTGATGACTTTAATTTGATTGATTCATAGCCCTGTCTTAGCAACTTTTGAGAAAGCAGTATTCCTCGTTCAACAAATCAACGTACTTTGAGCTAGCTCTAGAGTAACGTATCAATTGAGACAAATATACTCCATATGCTGGTGCCGCTTTTTCAAATTCGTAAATATATATCTCTGATTGGCAATCACTGTTATTCATGTAATTGCCTCTTTAGATACCTATTTTATAGTAAACAGCAGAAATGTGGAGAAAATTTTATGCTCTCTTTAGTTGGACTACCTCCATCAAATGTATTTTGCTTTCTAAGCAATGTTTTGTTGTCCTAATAAAATGAAGCAAATGCATTGGTATGCAATACGAGTACGATAAGTACAGAATAAAATGAAAACTTAAACAGTGTTGAAATAATGACTCTATCGTACTAAGGTATTGTGACAGAGGATGTTTGCTGTTTTTCTACAAAAAACGAAAGGCATGGCTAAATGTAAATCTAAGAGCTTGCTATAAATTAATAAATAAAAAATGCGTATGTTTGTCGATTTTCTGAACTCAATATACCGTCACCAATCTAAAAAGTTCATGCTTGTGTCAATTTCTTTATTCCAGTCAAATGTGTTCCACGATTCTTACGCTTTTGGGTTTCATTCACAGTTCAAATTTCTTGACACAAAGTCATTGCATAAATAAAATTCTTTTAAAAAGGTAAGCTTGTTTTATTTATTTAAAATTTAGATATACAGATTTAAGATTAAAATGAAATAGGAAATAATATATATGTAATAATAAAAGAAAATATTTATTTACTTAATTCAAGAAATATAATATATATATCAATTTGATTCTTTATTTAATAGCATGAATTATATAAAAACATTAACACTTTGTTGTATTCGAATAAAAACATTATAGTAAATAGTATCATGAGGTTATTCACCCAACAACAATAAATAGGATGATCATAAATAAGTCAAAAAGCAGATGTTTCATACGTACTGCATAGGTGCATATAAATAGCATAGTTAATTGCCATAAGATTCACGAGTTAATTTCAGCAATTTACGAAACAGGAATTCTTGTTTGGGATCATATTTTAATTGTTGTTATTATGTATAATTAATGTATTGTGGATTGTTTTGATCAAAAAGAGAAGAAAAGAGAGTGTAATAAAAAACATCATTTTCCTACCAGCAAAACTGAGTTCTCGTTGTTTATTCTTTTAAAAAGGTCGTTAGGCAGATTCCATCCTAGCACTACCGAGCTTTTCCCCAGAACAACAAAAGGTATGCTGCAGCAGTAGTGGTATTTGTCAATGACAGTATGAAGGGTTATTTGGTCAAAGGGCATAAGTTCCATCGTTTATTGGTATTGGTCAAATGGATAGGTCGGAGAGTCGTTGGGACGAGGGACACTAAGTTCCGTCACAACAATTATATCATCTTTTTCGGAGGAGCTGGTGGAATTAATTTAATCTGTTTGTTGAATGTCTTAATCATACAGAAAAAAATCAGTTTATATTTTTTTTCCCAAGTAAAATTATCTATGGTATCGATTCTACTAATTTGTTTATTAGCTTTTCTTTTCCCCCCATGTTATTTATTTCGCAATATGTAAGAAATACGTGTTTTATGTTTTACATGGGTGTGCGTTGTGTATTGTTGGTAGTAAACCTTTTGATGCAAACTATCATCACTCCAAATGTCCAAATATATATATTCTTACTAAACATGAACATTACCAATTTACCAATCTTATCTTGGATAACTGTTTAAGACCGTTTTTGAGTGAAGTTATCAGGACACAATCTTTACATTTTGTTGTGTAATTTACATTTACACTTTTTGTACACTGAGTTGTCTTAAGTCATCTTGAATATTTTCTCTGTAGCTCACCTTGAAATTTGAAATCCATGTTAGATGTTTATTTTTGTAACATCTCTAGGCGTCTGTAGTCATCAATTGTCAACTGAGTCCGAAATATTTCCTTATTGTGATTACAATACGAATACAAAATTCTACAACACTGGTACTACTGGTGGTCTAGATTATAATAATAATTATAAAAGTTATGTACAACAGAAATGTCATTTATTAAAAACGATCAAAATCATTTACAACAACAGGGGAGTTAATTTTACAAAGGGTAACATTTAAATGTACCTGATTTAACTCTCCTACGCGTATGGTCCAAATACTCATAGGGTCCGGAACATATACAAGGTGGTAAGTAATTTGGGTGGGTGGTGGGATAAAAAATTGTCCAGAGAAAGTTTTGTGATCTTTCTTGTCGCAGATAAAATTTTATGTAATAACATATCTTTATTGATTGGTTGGCTAAATATAAAAATTAGATGTATATATAAAATTGAGAATGGAAATGGGGAATGTGTCAAAGAGACAACAACCCGACCAAATAAAAAACAACAGCAGAGGGTCACCAACAGGTTTTCAATGTAGCGAGAAATTCCCGCACCCGGAGGCGTCCTTCAGCTGGCTCCTAAACAAATATATACTAGTCCAGTGATAATGAACGCCATACTAATTTCCAAATTGTACACAAGAAACTAAAATTAAAATAATACAATATAATATACACTTAGTTCAAATTGACAGTTTAATGCAAATAGAAATTGTCCATATAGACATGAATTAATTTATAAAATAAATTAGATTTTTGTTTTACGTTTGAAAAATGCTGGAAGTGAACAATTATGGGGTTGATATTCACAAATATTCCTCAATAAAATTAAGAGTTGATAACATTTGAATTAGAAGAAAATTAATTTTCCTGTGAATATTTTATATCAATCTCTACCTGTGTCGCAGATTTCTGTGTTAAAGAGGGACACTAAAACTGACATAGTTTGTATGTTTCAGTTTTAAAAGGGAAAAAGAGAAGATTTTAGGAATAATGTTCACTGTAACGGTTTTTCTAATAGTTAGCTCATTGCATACGGCTTGTGCTAATCCATGTAGTGAATTTTCGTGTGATTGCACAGACACTTAAGTGAACTGTAACAGTAAAAGTTTGGTGGATATACCTGCTGATATACCTAATTCTACAACTACATTGTAAGTATTGTCTCTGTTTTATTTAATACTCAATTAAACGTCAAATTTAAGATTAATCTTTTCATAAAACATAGTTTCAATTTGATCCGTTTTGTTGACAGTTCGTAGTTAGAAAAAGATTATTCTCAAAACCTCGACACATGAGTTTGGCGGACAAAAATATCAGCTTGGTATAACGTATAGCAAAAATATTCGAACTCAAGGAAATGTCAAAAGAGAAGTAACAAAATCAAACGTAATAAAAATCAATTAATCGCACAAATCTAAAATAATGCCCTTTTCTTCTTTGTTTAAAGTTTATTTTTCCGAAAAACTTCTTTGATGAATTTTTACAACCACTGTATCGAAGTCATTGCTACTGGACCTTCGTCATGTTCGTCCGCGACAGTACATTTGTGTTAACATAACATATCATTTATATGTTTACATCTGTGTAAAATTTACTGCAGATAATAATCAGTTACTCTAAGGTTTGTTTACTCTCATTTATATTAAAATTGAAAATGGAATTAGGAATATGTCAAAGAGACAACAACCCGACCATAGAACAGACAACAGCAGAAGGTCACCAACAGGTCTTCAATAAGTCTCTTTAGTCGTATTTGTCACATATTTTTTGGAGGAATTTTAGGTATCAAATGCTCTACAACTTAAGCTTGATATGTTGGCTTATATACTGCGATATAACGAGCCCCCCTGATTAGTCTGATGTCAACTTCTCGTTGTCTGTCCTTATTGTTCAGTCAACGTGCGGGCCATAGTATTTGGGGGAGGGGCAAGTCTAACATACATTACTTAACTGTAGTGGCGGACCGATGGATTTCTGAATGCTAAATCAAATGTGTAAATGTTATATCTGAGATGATCCTCCTTCTGTTTTAATTAAAACATAATTTGGTTGTGTTTCAAATTATCCAACATCTTGATTATTAACACACATAAGTTCAACAGTCGGTTTTGGCTTTTTATCAGTTCTACCCTTTTTAGTTCCTACATGGTCCTCAATTGCTTGGTTAGTTTTTTTATGGGAAAAAATGTTTATTTACTCTTAATTTCCTGTGAAAATCTTCAATAAGTCCGTTATGGTTTATAGATCATGACTTCAAGAAAGATGTTAACATGTATTTGAAAAATATCACATGTCGTATTGACAAGATCAAAAGTGTTTCACCAGTGATTATTTTATCCTTGATATCTTTACATATTTTCAGAACTTTTTTTGGAAACAAAATTTCAACTATAATAGCAGATGCTTTTAAAGGTCTTGCGTTCTTGACATTCCTGTAAGTACATTTTTTTTAAATATTATAAACCACTAAAATTCTTCTTCTTTGACCTTCATTATGCCTTGTTTGATCGTATATTTTCGTCATATAGATTCTCGATGTTGTTAACACATTATATTTTGTTTAATCTTGGATGTTTTTACGAATGCGATCGCATACCAGTTTGCAAAAGTTAATTTCAAACACATCCGTCGCTTTCATATGTTATGAATTATGTTTTCCTGTAAGTACATTTTTTAAAATTATATAAAAAAAAAACACTAAAATTCTACTTCTTTGACCTTCATTATGACTTGTTTGATCGTATATTTTCGTCATATACATTGAAGATTATCGATGTTGTTAACACATTATATTTTGTTTACTCTTGGATGTTCTTATGAATGCGATCGCATACCAGTTTGCAAAAGTTAATATCAAACACACCCGTCGCTTTCATAGGTTATAAATCATGTTTTCCTGACATTTCATGAATGTTATTATTATTTGTAGACTTTTAACAGAAAACGAAGTTTCATCTATCGCAGCAAACGCATTTAATGATGTAGTTGCATTGGAACAGCTGTAAGTATGATTTATTCAGGTAATGAATAACTTAAAATGTAATGCGAAGGATAACATTTTGAATTAGTTGGTCTTGCTTTTCAAATTATATTCCAGTAATTTAGCTCCTTAAGCAAGTGAGAGGTTTGGATAGCTAAAAAGACAGGTTTAATCCACCATTTTCGCAGAGGGAAATGCCTGACCAAAGCTAAGAATAGGACAGTTGTTATCCTTTCGTTTGTTGTGCTTGAACTTTGGATGTTGCCGTTTGCTTAGAAACTTTTCGCTAAGTTCGATATTTTTGTTATTTTACATTTAAATTAAGTTACTAACTCGTATAAGCATTACTACTATAAACCTTTAATACAGCAAACGTGCCTCAATTGACATGTTAATTATAATCTATCTATTTGGCATTGATGAAATCGTCTGTTTATAAATTTAGATTATATTTAGAGAGTACGTTCTGACTGACTCAATGCAATAAAAATGGAAATCTGGCTATTATTTGTATGTCCAGGTTTGTCACATGTATAGCTCGTCGTTTGTGAAGGTGCAAGACTTAACTTATCCGTATACTTATGAGATTTGGAATATTTTGTGTACCATTAGATTCATATTTCTCTTGTTTTACACTGACAAATGCTTGTCCCTTTGACATCACTGTCTGGGTACTCCGGTACGCCAGAAATTGTACCTACATAATTGATATTTATTAACATACGTGGATTAACATCTTTTTTTTAAATACAGGAAGCATTAAGGTTTTTTTTCAAAAGTATAAATGGTTAAAAAAGCATATACTGTATGAAGATTGAGGGTCCTTCAGTTTTTCCCTCTAATATTCCTGTCATAGAATTTCAATCACATATACTCTTTAAAATTTAAACATGGACAAATGTAAGTCGTAGCGCATACAATATTTCTCTTCATCACTCACAATTAGCGTTAGGAAAACTGGAAAGGTTCAAACAAAAACATGTGTCGTGTTCCATTATTAGGTCTTTCCACTTTTCTGTGGAAAGACCTATTGTTTTTCTTCTGATTATTTTTTTTTTTTTTTTCTTCCGCCTAATTTTGTTCTTGCGATAAACATTTGTTTCGCAATATGTCGCTTAGATATTTTGTATATGATATAGAACAGTTTCTGCGCTTTTGAAATTTACCCTGCGTAAACGAATACTTTTCTTTGTAGGAGTTATCTCCCCAAACACTGTTTTCCTTGTTAGCGCATCTCCTTCGCAACCGTAAAAGATTATGACAAATTTATTTTACAAAATTGCTCGTTATATCCTTCGCATGATTTGTCCTATTTTGACCGAAGCGATATGACCGCTCCATATGAGAGTTATTTCCCCTTATGCATCTGATATAAGTGATATGAATTTCTATCTTATAAATCATAAGTGATAGAGACCTAGGATCTTTTGATTTGAGGTCCTTGGTCCCAAAAAATGAAAATTAGGTCAAGGTCAAAGGTCAAGGTCATATTCTGATATTTGAATTTGGCTTATTTTCACTTATATCCAAAGACTGTATAAGATATCAACAAATTATTTTTACTAAATTGTTAGTTGCGACATGTCGTAAGATGTAAATTTTGATTGCAAGCGTACGTTGAATGTAAAAGGGAGTTTTCTCCCCTCTTGTATGTAAAAATACGCGTTTGGTGATATAACTCATTAACTAAATATAATTAAGACCTATGGTCTTTTGATTTGAGGTCCTTGGTTTATGACCTTGAAATTGATCTCAAGGTCATAGCTTAATTTGACGTTCTAGATTTTGACATTTGATTTTATTCTATATGTATACATGATAAATATATACAACTTTTAGAAAAAGGTATCAAACCATTTAACCTTGAAAAAAAACAACCGGAAGTGACCTTTTGTAAACCGGAAGTAGCTATTTTTTTGTACTTTATTAATATAAAAGTATGTAGAACCAGATATTTTTGGAATCAGTGTCAAGTAAATATTCAAATATAATCGGAAGTAACATTTTTCAAACCGGAAGTAACAAATTATCTCCCTTATTTAAAAAAAAATGTATGGAAACAATATATTTTTGGAATCAGTTTACTAGGAGCTATCATTTGACGATTGAAATGACATTTTAAACTTAGTTTCACAACTTTTCATATCAAAATACATTGTTTTGATGGAAAGACCTTCAATTGTTCTCTGAACAATTGGTTTTTAATTTTAGATATTATTCTACTTACGATTCATTACACCCTAAACGTTTAAATAAAAAAAACATTCAATTATTACAATTACATTTTTATGTTACAACTATGCAATTTCAGTTATATTAAGAAGTAAAATCACAAAAATACTGAACTCAGAGGAAAATCAAATCGGAAAGTCCATAATCACATAGCAAAGTCATATGACAAAACACATAAAAAACGAACGGACAAGAACTGTCATATTCCTGATTTGGTACAGACATTTTCAAATGTAGAAAATGGCGGATTAAACCTGGTTTCATAGAGTTAAACCTCTCACTTTGTTGACAGTCTCATCAAATAGTCCAAATATGGCAGTCATCATCGTGTAACAATTTTAAAAGGAACAATTTAACAGAATACAAAAACATCTATCTACAAACACATACATTGATTCGCGTGTCTGACGTCAGAAAATTATATACGTCGTTTATATGTTTTTGTCGTTCAATGTTCATACAAACAATTTTAAAACTTCACATAGGCAATGTTAGCATCCAGGGTAAGCTTACAATTACTATTTTTAATAATCATTAATTTAACATTGTCACAGAAAGGACATGTAGTTAAACATGTTATCATGGTTATAGCTGTTACTTTTTAAACAGATATACAATTTGATATATGAGTATAACTTGTATAACGTGATGATTAGTATTATCTGCATTATGTCTCTATTAATGACTTGCTGCCATTCATACAAAAGCCGTTAGGTATTCATCACATTCGCACGAAACTTTATTCATTACCCCTTTCAAAACTTCATTCTCTGTTCAATTAATGTTTTGAATCCACTGTTACAAACCCTCACTCAAACCAATACAAACTTGAAGCTATAATTTCGGATATTGCAAGTCACAGACTTTTCAAGCCAGTTCGCATTGGAAAAGATGAAAAAGAGAAAAGATCTTTTCTTAATCTTTCCTTTTCCTACAAAGGTCTCGATGGCGTCAACCTAGGCAATATCCTTCATCATAAATTAGTGCAATCGAAAATACCTCCTTATTTCAAAGACCAGTCTGTACCAATAATTTCTTATACCTATACCAAACCTATTGCAACTAAAATTTTCAATTAAAAACGCGTTTTGCAGGATCTCGATATTGACGACTTCAAGTCTAAACCTCCTGATTGCACTTGTGCTAGTTCCAAATTCACATATAATCCTGCTGGCCACGTTATTACCGGTGACATTAACATTGTTAATAACACTTCTCTACGAAATGTGTTATCGAAAGGTCCCAAATATCGTCAGACTAAATCCATCAATTGGAAATACAACTTTAAAATTTTGATGGATTCAGTCGAGGATTATGCCAGGCAATGGGCTAAGCGTGAGAAGGAATACGTAGACACTCTTTCCGAATGGATTAAGGCAGTGAGGTCGTTGATACAAATCAGAATTAAGAAACTGAATAGGTCCATCAATGCTCATGCTACGTCAATCTTTAAAGACCCAAATGTTGCAAAACACCTATCCGACCTCCATGACAAATATGTTGTTGTCGCCGCAGATAAAGCCCCAAATAACATCGTTTTTGTGTGTAAAAGTCATTACGTCAACTGCTTGATAAACGAATTAGGTATTGGCAATTCACTTGGAAACTCAACATATACCCTCACGACACTTACCAAAGAGGAAATCCTGGATAATCATAGGTCTGTTATATGTTCCTTTGGAATTTCAACCAAAGATGAAGAACTGGATCTTCCATCACTGTATTGGATACCTAACTACATAAGTGTCCTTACAAACAACGGTATATTGCTGGGTCTTCCAGGTGCTCCACGAAACCTCTTTCCAAATTATTAACATCTATTTTATCAGCAATCAAAGACGGGCTTCAAAGTCATTGTGAAACTGCCTATTCTAGAGATGGCGTGAATCAGATGTGGATACTTAAAAATTCAAAAGATCTTTTAGAGTACATACAATCGAACTCTCTTTCATCTTGTAACAGTATTAAAACATTTGACTTTTCTACTCTTTACACAAGTATTCCACATTCCAAACTAAAAGACAAATTGAAAGAGTTGGTATTACTTTGCTTCATAAAAATGAATGGCCAACGTAGATACAAGTATCTTGTCTTAGGGAGGGATAAATCCTACTTTGTAAAGAATCACTCTGATTCAAACAAAAAATTCTCTGAAACTGATATTATCAAGATGCTTGATTTCTTGATTGACAACATATTTGTAACGTTCGGAGGACGTGTTTTTCAACAGACTGTCCGCATTCCAATGGGAACAAACTGTGCCCCTCTACTCGCCGACTTGTTTCTTTATTATTATGAGGCTGACTTCATGCAGTAACTTCTTAGGAAGAAAGATAAGAAGTTAGCAATATCCTTTAACTCTACTTTCCGCTATATAGATGATGTTCTTTCACTAAACAATTCAAATTTGGTGACTATGTGGAACGCATCTATCCAATCGAACTAGAGATAAAGGATACTACAGATACAGTTAAGTCGGCTTCATATCTTGACTTACATCTAGAAATTGACAATGAGGGTCGGTTGAAAACAAAACTTTACGACAAAAGAGATGATTTCAGCTTTCCAATTGTGAACTTTCCATTTCTAAGTAGCAACATTCCAGCAGCACCTGCATACGGGGTATATATCTCCCAATTGATACGAAATTCCCGTGCTTGCATTTCCTATCATGATTTTCTTGATAGAGGTTTGCTGCTCACACGGAAGCTATTAAACCAAGAATTCCAAATGGTGAAGTTGAAATCATCCCTTCGTAAATTTTACGGACGCCATCACGAGTTGGTTGACCGTTATGGAATAACCGTTTCACAAATGATATCGGATATGTTCCTTACGTCGTAACTACAATCCCCTTCCCTTTCATGAATATGACCTACCGAATTAGACTATTTACCGGATTTGTAATCACATAAGCAACACGACGGGTGCCACATGTGGAGCAGGATCTAGTTACTCTTCCGGAGCACCTGAGATCACCCCTGGTTTTTGGTGGGGTTCGTGTTGTTTATTCTTTAGTTTTATATGTTGTGTGTTCTATTGTTTTTCTGTTTGTCTTTTTAATATTTAGCCATGGCGTTGTCAGTTTGTTTTAGATTTATGAGTTTGACTGTCCCTTTGGTATCTTTCGTCCCTCTTTTAGTAAATCACAATTACAGATTTTAATGTTACAACAATATAATGTAGTTAATGTTGAGAAATACCACAAGCGATCTGCAGAGGATTCATTAATTATGTTAATTCTTGATTTATTTCCAGAGAATTAGGTGGAAATCAAATTTCAACTATACCAGTAGGCCTGTTTAAAGATCTTGTGTCATTGAGATCAGTGTATGTATGGATAATATCTAGTATTCCTTGATAACAGATCTACTGGAAGCATGCCAGGACCTCGTTGTCTGTCAACAGTGCTCAGTCAACGTTTTAAGTTGTATTTCACGACGTCAAACTGCGACATATTGGCAAACGATGCAATTTCGATTGATCTTTAAATATAAGCCTGCAAAAGAGTAAATGGACCCCTCGTTTTAAAATGAATTATAACTTGTTTTTGTATGAAGATTATTTATTCAAATTTTAATCATTTCGTTTCGTGTGTTTGAGTTGTCGATTTTTACGAATAAAATGCATGACACCTCAAATTTGATTGAAGGGGTGTTATTTCCAACTGAATGTATCAAAAACAAGAGTTTTATTAAATAAATTTGAAGTATAATTTGTATCTAGTGGGTGACTAAAATAATATGTTCGTGGTCAACATTATAAAGTTGTACATCTTCCAGTTTGGTTTCAAACATTTTTCCACTATTATTACACGTTAAATTTTAATTTAAAGTGTTTGGACATTCATGCACTGGGCATTCAGGATGAATATAACTTCCGGTCTAATAGGGATAATAGCGTGTTGTGCTCAATGAATTTGAAAAGTGTAATACTGGCTAAATATTAACAACTTTTTTTTCAGAAACTTAAAAAATAACCAAATTTCAACTATCGTAACCGATACGTTTAAAGATACTGTGTTACTAGAATTCTTGTACGTATTACTTTTATATAGATAAGGATTGTTACTTGAAAGCTGCATGCTATGGATTTGAGTAAATCTATTTTTTGTGGAGAGTTTGTTTTCTGTTGTTTTGTTTAGTATAGAAGATCTAATATATGTGTGTTGTCAATCTTTCCCGTTCTAGTCGGTATCTTTTGATATATTACAGAGTATTGAATGTTGTACAGGTAATCTTAAGATACTAAACATTCTGAATGTGAACTAAATATATCTTATTTCACAACAAGCAAAATTTATGAACCGTACATACTTTACCGCAGTAGATCAGTCTGAAAATAGAATTAATACATTGACGATGGCATAAAGATATTATTGTGAAATCTTTCAGTTGTTTTTTCGACGTGAGCTATTAATCAATAAATGTACATCGCCTTAGTTTGCAGATCGGAATGTCGTTATGAATGAAAGAGATCACTATATAGCTAGTACATTCTTCATGCCTAACATATGTATGATTATTGGTATCGAATAGGAAGATGAGATTTCATGGTCTATTAAAAACACACATTATAAATTGCTTGTGTTCTTTTCTTGATAAACATTTCAAGTCGAATATTTGAAAGCCAAGCTTGCATAGGAACAGAAAAAAAGTTGAAGAGCTATATAACCAAAAAAGGAACTCAAAATCAACCTTAGGTCAGCTTTCCCCGAGGAAGTAAGTTTCTTTTACATTTTACCCGAATCATTTTAGAATGCTTTGCGTTACAGAGTTGAAATATTAGTTTCTTGGAAATTTTTATACTAGCTTTAATCCACCATTGTTTACATGGGACATGTAGGAAATGCCTGAACTAAATCAGGAGTATAATAGTTAATTTCAATCCGTTTGATGTGTTTGAGCTTTCGATTTTGTCATTTGATAGGGGATTTTCCGTTTTAAATTGTCAATGGGTATTTTTTTGTTATTTTATTTTCAATTGCATGAGAGTACTGGAATAAAATAAAATAAACGCAGAAGATCTTTAAATATAAGCCTGCAAAAGAGTAAATGGACCCCTCGTTTATAATAACGAAAACATATTTCATCCATACAAATGGGGGAGAAAAATTCAGATATCAAGACACATTCCATAAATGTATTAACGACACCAGTAATAGACGAATAAATCGAGTTCTAAAGCAGAGTGGGTTGTCAATACATCACAAGTACGTATAGCAACCGTCAGGTCTCTATTTATATTCTACACTTAAATATGTGCATTCACATCCAATTTTTTATGGTAATATTCTTTATAAAGCACAAAGGTGTCAGTATTCACCTCAGAAACTTACAAAACCTTTGAATAGACTTATTAAGAAGGGATATAATTACGATACTGTTGTCAAGTCATTAAAGATTGCATATGTTGGCGTTAATATTGAGTCACTGATAAGGTCTTTGCATCGGAACTAAACACATTTATTCTAAAAACAGTTGTTGGCATGACACGGGTTATGTTCTTCTCATATATGTTATGATGGTATGATACTAAACCCCTAACGGGAAGGATTGTGCCTGATGTTCATATGATGAAATCATAATCTTTCAGTCAGTTTAATTAAAGTCTGGAGCTGGCATGTCAGTTAACTGCTAGTAGTCTGTTGTTATTTATGTATTATTGTCATTTTGTTTATTTTCTTTGGTTACATCTTCTGACATCAGACTCGGACTTCTCTTGAACTGAATTTTAATGTGCGTATTGTTATACGTTTACTTTTCTACATTGGTTAGAGGTATAGGGGGAGGGTTGAGATCTCACAAACATGTTTAACCCCGCCGCATTTTTGCGCCTGTCCCAAGTCAGGAGTCTCTGGCCTTTGTTAGTCTTGTATTATTTTAATTTTAGTTTCTTGTGTACAATTTGGAAATTAGTATGGCGTTCATTATCACTGGACTAGTATATATTTGTTTAGGGGCCAGCTGAAGTACACCTCCGGGTGCGGGAATTTCTCGCTACATTGAAGACCTGTTGGTGACCCTCTGCTGTTGTTTTTTATTTGGTCGGGTTGTTGTCTCTTTGACACATTCCCCATTTCCATTCTCAATTTTATTAGTCATAGTTTTTTAGAGGGTTCAAAATGTCGATGAGGCAATTTGGCGGTTGTGACTCTTAAATGAAGAAAAATTGTCACCTGCTTAGCATTCTGACCAGACTTCTCCATCAAATCTCTAATTAATCATATTTTTTTTTATCTATAATGTCAACCAAAAGATTAGTTTACTCAATGGCCAGATGCTGATTCGCGATTTGTAGAATAAAGGAGTCATCATAATTATACTTAAAATACATTTTAAAGTTTTGAATGTTCCTATGAAAAATTTTACTGCTTTCTTAATAAAAACGATAGTCAGTTCACAATATGCAGTTGTAATAAACACACGTATCAGTTTAAATTTCGACGTTCCATGGAAGTTGTTACGAATTTACGATTTGAAAAGTTAATTACAAGTATGTCTGCAGTGTAATGATATTTGCATGGATGATGGTCTGAAGGTTCTACGAGTGTCTAGTTACAAATTATGTTTTGTCCATGGTGGTGAAATAGCCTTTGACGATCAATAAAATTAACATGAACATACCCCATTGAAATGGAAATATAGATGTCAGGTAGCTGTTAAATAATGAATTTACTACATTTTTTTAAATATATTGTTGAAAAGCGTTTATCAAAAATGCATAAATGCAAACAAAATAAATATTGGTCTAAAATGGTTCCGAATTCCTCTTATAATATTTGCATTTCAGTTGATGGTCAGTGGGGCTCTTGGTCTACAACATGTTCCGTGACATGTGGAAGTGGTACAGAATATAGAATTAGAATGTGTGATAGCCCTTTGCATTCTGACGGCGGACTATACTGTATTGGTAATGCCACTGAATTATCACAATGTCACTTAGGAGATTGTACAGGTACATGTTATATTTAGTTTGAGGAAACCGACATTGATGTGTCATTGTTATGGTGTTCACCCATATTTGAACGCAATCAACTAAACATGTTTTTTTTATGTTTTTGAAACGAGTGATGTTCATGTTTTAATATTTTCATGTTGTTTATTCTTTAGTTTTCTATGTTGTGTCATGTGTGCTGTTGTTTGTTTGTCTTTTTCATTTTTAGCCATGACGTTGTCAGTTTGTTTTGGATTTATGAGTTTGACTGTCCCTTTGATATCTTTCGTCCCTCTTTTTTAAGTTAGAAACGTATGTGTCATAATATCTTTTTGCGGATCTTGATCATATATATAATGTATACACTATAGTAAACGATGTTTTATATGAGGGTTTTGCATGTTTTAGATCGTTATGTAAAATAATAATTTACGTACAATGTATAGATTGAATATACACATAAAAGGTCTTATAGGTGAATAGCAATGGAATACAAACATAAAAAGTAAACAAAAGCATATATTGATAATTTGGCAATGTCAACAGTCTGTTTTAAAATGACCAATTAGTTTATGTTTTATTATTCTAAAATATAGATGTTCAAGCGCATTAGGTACTTACAGTACACGTGAAGAGTATGTAAGCATTCCAAATAAAATATGATCAATGTAAGATATGAGACCGATTGCAATCGACTATTAAAATCATAAACCATAACCCAGGTTGCCGAGGAAGGAGCGAGTTACTCGATAAAGATTTCGGGAAAAAAGAGTTAAACAAGTTGTCACCAAAAGGCACCAATATAAGGATGCAGTTAACATCGTTTAGTAAATTCACTATGTTGTTACATTAGGGATGTATTCAAACAAGACCCCGTTCATAGTATAATATTTGTTATTCTAGATATATACATTTTTTTTCAAATTTTGTGTTTAGTGCCTTATGTTGACACACAAATAGATAACATTACATTTTTAATCTGAAAGTAAAGCTTAAAATATAAACTTCGGTCTAGTAAGCTGAAAGGAGTGCTATTCCATATCAGTCAATTATACATCAAATAGATGGCATTAGATGATGGTGATGTCTTTTTCAAAGAACATGAAATAGGTTTAGCAAATCAATACACCATAAAATTTACATGTTTAAGATTTTGGGATGAAAATTAATGATAACCAGTTCATACATGGACATATCATAGTTAAAACATAAATAATTTGATAAATTTTGTGCATTTTGTAAATTTGTTACTACGCAATCCATGCAATCGGACAATATGTAGCAATAATGTTAACTATACAAGAGGCAGCGGAGCTAATAACTTATTACTATTAGGTTATTTTCATACCAATTTGAAACGTATGACATAAAGAAAGAATTCACCCTCCAGACAATAAATTATTAGCATTGATATGATTTTACGACTGTTGAAATATAAACATTTGAACCGCTTGATGAATACATATTATTGATTCCAAATTCAATTATATAGCTAGTTAACAATATGAGTTGGAAAGTAATGACAGCATTATAATAAAAACATGTATCAAATATTTAGCTTAAAGTGAAGGAAAAATCTTGACAATTGTTATTGACCTTTGGTATGCTTTATATCTGTCAGTAAATTATTTCTATTTGAAGAAAAATAACATGTTTATAATATGTGTATATCTATAATTCATCTTCTTGTTTTCTATATCTGTCTGTTTACAGAATCTTGCAAACATGACGGAGGCACAGACAAGAAATCAGGTATAATGTTAAAAACATAAAATAAAAAAGAACCGACCTTGTCCGTTACCCAGATGCTCTTTAAGCGCTTAACAATAAGATGTATTCTAATTTTCTAAACCGCATTTCTTACAAATATTATAATTATATAAACCGCAGGTATGTCTGTAAAAACCTTTAGTAAATCCAATGTACAAAAAATATGTCTTTTTTTCATATATTTTTAAAAGTGTTACAAGAAATCTTTAAAATCAAATGTTGCGACGTTAAAAACAAAGCTTTGTTTTCTATTGCAGTTTTGTCTCTTTTTGGTTTTTGATTTTATTTCGCTTCAATGCACGATGTTTTGAAAATTCCACGACGTGTGCTCCACTTATGTCTGTCTTGACCGTTCAGATTTAAATGGATCTTTATTTATTATAGATTTTGAAGTTTTGGAATTTGTTTGATAGACATTCCTAAAAATATGTACTAAATTTTATCAATCAAACAATAGTTTGGCTTTGAAGTTTCATCGTACCCGTAGAAACATTAGACATTTTATTGTTTAAAGACATGTATTGCTTTAGCTGTATTGAGCTATACATTTTGGATTTGTTTTATTCGGTCATCTAATAGATTTTATTCGAGCGCCGTTTATGTGTCTTATGTTGACAGAACGCACATCTGGTGTAGTAGTAATATAGGATTAAACACATGTTTTCTAGTGGTTATTGATTTGTAAAATGGGGCGAATCACTCACTAATTGGATGATAGATCACACTGAACGTCGTTACGGTAACTTGGTTTTACAAAGTGTAAAACAAGTGAAAAACTTCTGATGAACCAATCCAATTCAAATATTTGCAGATATGCAAATTATATAAGTTAGAATAATTAAATTATAAACCGTGTGTCTTTCTTGATTTTTATTTACTTGAAACAACACTTCTTTCTTTGATTTAACAGGACTTAAAGGTTTAATAATTTACTTAAAACAATTATTCGTACCATTCAGATAAAATGTTTTTAGTATATAAAACATTTGTCAAGAAATTAATGTAAATTTTAAACGAAGCATACATAATTGAATGTGTGTCACTTTGGTAAAATAGATAATGGAAGCCGATTTAGTTTTTATTATATTTTTTTTGAAAATAATACAAGCTAATAATTCTGTATATTTTTCAATAACCCATTTCATTTTGTTTAGAATAACATAGAAGAACTGAAGGACATGGAAAAGGAATACTCGTCGCAGTGATCTTAAGTTGACGAATACATAGAAATAAAGGAAGAGAGATGTTGGACTTCATGATTCAACATGATGTTGTATAAATAAATTCAGACCATGGTTTTCTTTTCTTTTAAAAATCATTTTGAAGGATACTCGTTTTAAATTGATTACATTTGTGTTTTACATGCATCTATCTACACGTATGCTACTGTTATTAATGGGAAAATGTGGTTTAGAGTGTTCATTGGTAGCTTTAAAAACATATATTTACATTCATTAGGCAAAATAAGTAAGGCCATTTACATTATTATTTTGTTTAATATTTGATTTTACTTTGTGGGGACATACATGAAAACATATTGAGATTAATTTACTTGCAAATATGTTTTCGGCTTTTGTAATGAAAGATAAGATGAATTATATGTTGTTTGTTTTTTTATTTATTCATATGATACATTCATTTGACTATATATTATCGTTGATGTCATTTTCATCATCATTTGTTTAATTTATTTCTTACATTGTTAGGAAATAAATGTACACGTTTCAAAATCCAATGACATGGTGATACATTTTGCTTTTGCAATTAAAGATGGGAGGAATTTTATGTTTTATAAAATAATTGTAAATTCATATCATATCATATAAACGAATTTATCAAAAAGCCGACTTTTTATTCAAGACTAGCGAACGATACAAAAAGGATATGCAAAATCAAAAATCGAAAAATAACTAACAAGGCCATGGGGAAAACAAGAAGAAAACTAAATCACAACATAGAAATTGAAAACTGAGCTACACCACAAAACCGAATATATAAAGATCCTGATACATATGTGGTACCGTCCTGTTGCTCATGTAGGTGCACTTTTGGTGATATGACATTCATATCATATAGTTAATACATGTTTATAAAACTATCAATGCCAGTTAATAATAAACTGCTTTAGTTTTGTATCAAACACACCATGAGATGACCACAGAGACGCTTTGTCTAGCATCTCAAAATACTAAAAATATGAATTATATTTTCAAAATAACATTTACTCCCAATATTTCTATGCCAAATTTAGGAGCCATTTATGTCATCGAACTTGAGATAACAGATAGATTGTACATTAAGTAGTGGGTAAATTGTTCTATCATTTGTTGATGACAAAGAAAGTGTACGATTATCAAATACCGTGTATTGAATATACAGTGAAATCTGGCTAAATCGAATCCTTCATAAACCCAAAATAGATATCAAAGGTACCAGGATTGTAATTTAGTACGCCAGACGCGCGTTTCGTTTACATAAGACTCATTAGTGACGCTCATATCAAAATATTTATAAAGCCAAACAAGTACAAAGTTGAAGAGCATTGAGGATCCAAAATTCCCAAAAGTTGTGCCAAATACGGCTAAGGTAATCTATGCCTGGGATAAGAAAAACCTTAGTTTTTCGAAAATTTCAAAGCTTTGTAAACAGGAAATTTATAAAAATGACCACATTATTGATATTCATGTCAACACCGAAGTGTTTACTATTGGACTGGTGATACCCTCGGGGACGAAACGTCCACCAGCAGTGTCATCGACCAAGTGTTGTAAATAGCTAAAAAGGTACCAGGATTATAATTTAGTACGCCAGACGCGCGTTTCGTCTACATAAGACTCATCAGTGACGCTCATATCAAAATATTTATAAAGCCAAACAAGTACAAACTTGAAGAGCATTGAGGATCCAAAATTCCAAAAAGTTGTGCCAAATACGGCTAAGGTAATCTATGCCTGGGATAAAAAAAAATCCTTAGTTTTTCGAAAATTTCAAAGCTTTGTAAACAGGAAATTTATAAAAATGACCACATTATTGATATTTATGTCAACAGCGAAGTGTTGACTACTGGGCTGGTGATACCCTCGGGTGGACGAAAAAACCTGTATAAACCAAACATGTTCTTATGCACTGTCATATCAATTTGTATGCATTTTGAACCTGGTAAAACCAAATATCGGCCAAAACCGAATACAAGTTTTAGTCCCGAAGAGTTTCGGTTAAAACAGGTTTCACTGTACATTGTTTATTAAAAAGATCCAATATTAAAAATTCAACAATACACGAATAACAACAGTTAATTAACGATGTTCAAATAATCTAGGCTAGTTTGATCACCTGGTGGTTTTTAAACAGTCAAAACACCAGCTTAGCTTGCAAAACCAGTATCTTGATATCTTTGGTTTTGATTTTAGGAAAAACGGAGGAAATAGTGTGACTTCCAGAAGTAGAAACAGATTCGTCGACTTGCTATTTCGACACAATACATCAGGTATATCATACAAGTTGTTGTCGTAAACCGTTTAGTAACAAATCAGGCCATTACTTTTCTCATTTGGATTGTTTCATATGTTTAATGTCGGTTCCGTTTTTACCTGACTATAAGATATGAGTTTATCGTCTGTTCATTCTTTCGCAAAATCTTCTGTATAAAGTCACCTACACATGAGTAAAGAATCAAGAAGTCAAAACATAGAACAAAAGAACGCATTTCAGCTTGATTGTACTTTTAGATATCGGTTGAATCTCATGAAATTTGACTTTTCCTTTTATCAGTCAAGATACCTGTATCTAAGTTCAACTTGGTCCTTTTTTAACGAAACAATGAAGGATCAGCTCTTTCAATTTGTATTTTAGTTTGGAATGTAGAAAATTCAAATACGTTACTACAATTGCAATCTGAAAATTTCTTAGTTTCCGTGTTGAAGGTCTTTTGGAATTTATAAGTATTTACATCTAAATAACCATACCTTTAGAATAGACAGTTACCCAATATTTGTTTCAAGGGTTGAAAACTAGTTCATCTATTGACTTGAGATCAAATTACAAAAGATTGAAGATAATTTGGATAGACATCTGAAATTTGAAATTACCATGTATTGGTGTTTTATTAACGTAAAATAATACATTCTAATTAGAATCTATTGTATTTAATGGTATTTAATATTTTATTTTGATTGTACTGATAGTGATAATAATATTAATATTCGATTTATTTGGGAGAAATTATTCATTTGAATCTTTTTCATTCAGAAAAATTCACAGATTTTTCCACTTGACATTGCTGACATTATTTGAATATTCAAGTATTTCCTTTTTTTTTTATTTCAAATGATAATCATTTGAAAACTTTATGAACGAAAACAATTAAAAAAATAGTGGTAAATAGCCAAATCATTACAATTCTTATTGAAACGGATAAATAACGAAAAGAATGTTAATGTAAGGGCAGGTTAGGGTTCTGTATCAAAGTAAAACATGAAGTATTGATATTTTATCTAAACGCGTAGGTGAAGAGCAATATCAACTGGTTCTAATCAAAATGCAACTAACGTGAGATATGTAATTGTAAAAACAAGAAATATTATCATCTAAAAGAACCAAAATATATCCCATAATTGTCAGGAATATCCCTTCTACAACATCGTTATCATAAAGAATGTATTCTGCTCTTTTTATGAAATATACTGTTTATTGTACTTATAACTATGTAACTAGTATTCATAATTCTATTAATTGTATCCTTTCTATGTAATTTCTATCACGTGAAGTCTTTAATTCGAAGAATAGAGTTTAATTGTGTAAAAAAAACAGAACAAAACTACCAAAGAACATACTAATCAGAAAGATTCTTATCAAATGGTACAATCAAAAGCTCATATAAATCAAACGAATGGGTATCAATTGTCAAGTGCCTGACTATGTACAGCATTTTAATATCAAACGGTGGGTAAAATCTTTTTGAAAGCTAGCTTAACTTCCTGCTTGTACTTGTTGTACGGCAGTCACATACACTTTCCATTCGTGTTGTTGTTATTGGTTTTTTGTAGGCGGTTTGTTAGTGTCGTCCTTTCGCCAATATTTGGTATACCAGGCCATGAGTGCTTTAAACATGCTAAATGGCTAACTACTAAACCAAACCGTTGATAAAAAATGTATAATTACAACGTACTATTATACAGACACGATAGGAGTTTTAGAGAAAGGCAAAACATTTACACGTCATAATCAAATGTTGACAAATGGCAAACTAAAGTCAAACGGACAATACGTTGATCAAATATCAGGAAAAGTATTAACCGAGTCCAAAAAAACAAGTAAAAAGTTTAAGAGCATTGATGGTAGAAAATTCCAAAAAGTTGTGCCAAATGCGGCTACGGTAATCTATGCCTTGGATAAAAAAAATCCTTATTTTTTCAAAATATTCAAAGTTTTGTTAACAGGAAATTTATAAAAATAACTATATTATTGATATTCATGTCAACATACAACTATTGTCAAAATAATAAAGAATTGTAATATTTTCGTGAAAAATTCTCCATTATTGTTTTAAAACTGGAATACACAAAACGAGAATTAATCTTACAGTAGTAAATTTTATTATAGATACCGGAAGATACCAGAGGGACATTAAAACGCATTAGTGGAAAGTAAACTGACATTACCATGACTAAATATGAAAAGAAACCAAACAAACAGTACTTAACAATACACAAGTTCTGACAAATTTAACCACTAACGATCATTGAAATGAGTTAAATAGTTATCAAAGGTATCAGGATTATAATTTAGTACGCCAGACGCGCGTTTCGTCTACATAAGACTCATCAGTGACGCTCATATCAAAATAGTTATAAACCAAACAAATACAAAGTTGAAGAGCATTGAGGATCGAAAATTCCAAAAAGTTGTGCCAAATACGGCTAAGGTAACTCATACGTATTGATTTAAAAACATTTCTTTTATTGACTAATATCTAAGTTTAAAAATGTTTAATATAAAAGTTTACTATTCTAAAATGACTTGTTGAACTTGCTGAAATCATCTGACATTTTTTGTCAGTAACATTGTATTCGAATCCGTAGCAATCATGATTTGAAGTACACCTTCTGGCACAATTCAATCGTGACGTCAGGAGGATTGCCTTTATATACACATAGGTACTAGTGTGTTCCGTCAGTTTATAATTCACATCAAATACATCATTACCTAGAAAGAAAAAAATATAAAATTAACTTTATCGAACAAATAAAAAGGTAAAAAGGAAAACCAAATTTGCGTTTTTACCTTATCATAACATTTTTTTAAATTACAAATTTTAACTTAATATGATTTAAAAGCGTATATAGATATATAGTAACCGATGAATATTTACTGCACCATATCATGCAGATGTCCAGTAATTTGACCAAAACTATTGTTGTTTTTTTTTTTTGATTGTCGAAGCAACAGAATTCAAACATACTTCTTCGAAGAGTTATTATTACAAACAAGACCAAAACGTAAATGTATAACCAAAACAAATTAAGAATCAACAATCAGCATAATGGGAAACAATATATATGACACGCAAGAAGGCATTGACTTTATTTTCTGTGTTTCTAGTTTCAGTAGTATCTAACATTTGTATTAATTGTCCTCTATCATCACTGAAAAGACAATAGCTGTCTACAAACACATCTAGAATAGAATTGAAGAAACATAAATGGAACATATTTGATTGAATGACATAAATTTTGAACATTATGTATGAAATTAAAGAAAAGTATATTAGAAAATATTAGTTCTTCATTTGTATGAAATTAAAGAAAAGTATATAAATGAAAATAGATGTTAATTTAAAGGCAACCGCAGGACTTCAACAATGAGAAAATTCATAATCTTATAGTCAGCAATAAGGGCCCGACAAGGAAACATTGAATAATTCAGTTGAGAAATAACGGACTAAATCATAAGAAAACAACAAAAAACAGATATGATCAAACGACAACCACTGAACTACATAACTCTGAATTTGGACAGGCACATTAAGACTTTGGTAGGGTTAAACATATTTGTAGACGCTCAACCCTCCTCTTAATTTGGGACAGTGTTGTAAAATGTATACCAACACAACATAAGAACAAACTGTAAAAATCAGTTGCAAAAGTATTAACTCATCAGATCTATACATGTCTTTTTAACTATGCTCGATCTGAACATTTCAAAATTCGTTACTTGATATTAACGTTAATATTTAACTAATGGTACCTTTTAAAAGTTAATAATTGCAAATTTTCAATAAAATAGCATTCGTATTTAATGGGTTTGTACTAACATGAACTCAACACATGTCGCAAAAAGTAAAATCACAAAAATACTGAACTTAAAGAAGATCATTTGGGAAAGTCCATAATCACATGGCAAAATCAAATAACAAAACGCATCAAAAACGAATGGACAAAAACTGTCATATTCCTGACTTGGTACAGGCATTTTCAAATGTAGAAAATGGTGGATTAAACCTGGTTCTATAGCGCTAACCCTCTCACTTTAATGACAGTCTCATCAATTTCCGATATTTTTACATTGATGCGTTAAATAAACAGACACAATAAATATAATAGTCAAAATATGGGTACATCAGTCATCATCGTTTAACAATTTTAAAAGGAACAATTTAACAGAACACAAAAACATCTACTATCTACGAACACATTTATTGATTAGAGTGTCTGACGTCAGAAAATTGTATACGTCACATAAATTTGTCGTTCAGTGTACGTACAAACAATTTTAAAATTTTCATGGGAATGTTAGCATACAGGGTTAAAAATCAAAAGTATGTAAGAATAAATTTAAGAAATAGACCGAGATTTAAACTAGTCCAAAAGTTATATATAGAATTTATAAGAATCCAAAAATAGTTAAGTCCACTACGCAAAGTAGTTATTAAATGTACCCGGATTATAATTAAGTGCGCTAGACGTGCGTTTCGTCTACATAAGACTCATCAGTGACGCTCACATCGAAATATTTAAAAAGCCAAACAATTACAAAGTTAAAGAGCATTGAGGATTCAAAATTCCAAATAGTTGTGCAAAATTCGGCTATGGTAATCTATGTCTGGAATAAGAACATCCTTAATTTTTCAAGATCTGTATGTCCTTCCGGAGTATCTGAGGTCACCCCTCGTTTTTCGATGGGATTCGTGCTGCTTGGTCTTTATTTTTCTATGTTGTGTTTTGTGTATTATAGTTTGTATGTTTAATTGTCTTTGTTTTGTTTTTTAGCTACGTCGTTGTCAGACAGTTGTGGAATATATAGCTGGTTTTATAGCTAGCTAAATCTGATGTGTGAACAAAACAAATATACATCATAGGTCAAAAATGGGGTACACCATTCATTATTTTATAATCTTCATCACTACAAAAATATTATGTATCAAAGAAACACAAAACGGCATAAAAAGATAAGCCCATTAGCAAAAGTGAAAGACAAGAAAACAAATGGCCTTGACAAAAGAGACATGGCATTTATTGAAGTAACTCGAAACCCCAATACATTGCAAAGGCGTTTATAGAAGACTCCACTTACTTTCTTCACAGTTATTTCCCTTATATGCGATATAACAGTTATCCATTTATTAAATCTGTACAGGTACCATCATGCTGACATGGATTGGAACTGCATTCATCATAATCTAAGTTGTAGTTGTAAATTGAATATGATAAAGCAATTATAGTTTTTGTTAAAAAAAGATTGCAGCACAGTGACTTCGATTGGTACGTCTTACAGCTAAGTTTTGAATTTATTTCAACTAATTTAAGCATGAGGATAATTAATGATCTACAAATTGTCAGTGGATATGCCTTTAATATTTGAGTCAAATCATTTTCCTATATGCTTGATTAATTTGATATATCTGTCGATTGATCAGATAGTAAATGTAGTGCATATTGTAATACATTGGATACATGAATTTATCTAATGCTATGGACATGTAGCCCTTTCCGAACCCATTGTATAATTCGTTGTATCAACGTGTGGTTACCTGTGATCTCAGTAGATCATTTGATTAATTTAAGGGTCATAACCTTTTTAGCTAACTGGATGAATCAAAATATGCTAACAGGTGTTGATGAAATTGACAACTTCGTGGAATGTTAAAAGGCAATCGAAGGTTTTTTTTTTGTTTTACAAAAAAGCACATTTAGTTTTCAATTATTAGATAAACAGATTCTTACATATTTACTCTTGGATTATCGGATTTCCTATATACTACACAGCTACTTTTGCATAGGTACTATTTCTGTACAAAATATCTGTGGTACTGAAAATTTACTTTTAATATTCAGTACTATTTTGTTAAAAAATTATTGTAATATTTAGGTACCTGTATTTTACAGTACTTAATTTGTATTTGACATTTAGGTACTACATATGTTTGGTTACTATCGTTACATTTTCAGTATTTTGAAAGTTTTTCTATTTCAAATCTCTTAAAAATATGATTTTCAAACATGGAATATTGTATTATTTCTGTAAAAAAGTATTCAGTAAAAATCAAGTACTGTAAAATACAAGTACCTAAATATTACAATAATTTTAAAGTAAAGAAATACTGTAGTACTATATATTAAAAGTAAATTTCCAATACTATATATTTTTAGTACAGAAATAGTACCTATGCAAAAGTAGCTGTGTAACTGCATGGCATTTCAAAATGCAATAAAAAAAAAAGAAGTGTCTTACAATAAAAATACAACATACGTGATAACAAAGATGTGTTAATCACATAGTATGTGATCAATTATATTAAAACAGTGCATTTTGCTTAAGTACACGGGATCAAACACATCCAAAACTGATAGAACATTTGTTATGCAATATACTTACTTTCTTCACAGTTACTTCCTGAGTATCCTTGGACACAGGTACACATGTATCCATTGATTCCATCTGTACATATTCCGCCATGCTGACATGGACTTGATGCGCATTCATCAATATCTACAAAATACATTTGAGCATTGAACATGATGTACATAGTAATAATTGATTAAAAGACCTAGGAACACTACGATTGTGACGTCTTTAGTGTAAATTATTAATTGTAATATTGTTATTTAATAAATTGCTTTAGACACGTAAATCTATAAATTCTAAGTTCCAAATATTCTGCGGCATTTCAATTTATTAATTTTCCTAATATCAAAAATTACACAGTCACTAGTGCATCCATTGATTCGATCGATACGTGTAGTCGAGATTGACATAAAATCGAACTTCAGTCACATGCATTTAGAATGTGCTCTTGCAGTGAACTTGATGTGACATATGTATAACTACTACTACTCAGCCAAAACCTACCAATTGATAATATAGCTCATTCCATATATTTCAATATTATATTCTTTTTGAAATACCCACTGATTCGCATTGAAAACTACCGGATTATTAATGTAGAAACATAACATGATCATTGAAAATTCGTCTATCTTAAGCAATTGAAAACTCGATGCACTTTTCTTTCGTATACTCGCAGCTGTTAAATGAAGTTGTTAGACCGCAACCTATATTTTCATTTTAAGTAATAAAATTGATTGAATGGCTAAAAAAAATCAGAGTAAACCACCGAGTGACGTGTGTAAATTTAATAACATATTAATTAGCTTCAAAATTGCATTCATTATTTAAAAATTGACCTGAAAGTCAATGGTGCGCTTTTGTTATAAACACTTCAACAAGATTTTTCGTGGAATGCATATTTTTTTTTTAAGGTTTCACTTACTTTCGTCACAGAGAATTCCTTTGTATCCTGAATCACAAGTACAAGTGTATCTATTGATCAAATCTGCACATGTTCCACCATTTTGACACGGAGTTGAAGCGCATTCGTCAATATCTAAAAATTGAGTAGCCATTTTCTTATACATTCAGAAAAAAATATGTTTTGAAATGTGTTTAAAACATTACGCTGCATTTAACGTTATTCGTGTTATTTCATTATAATACTAAATGCATAATGCTTTCCAAAATCCAAGAGAAAAAAAAACACCCTATACAAATATAATGTTCATCCTAGAAAACTGTGTATAATCTTGATATAAAACTTAACATGCCTATAAGATGATAATTGTTTTGAAAAAATAAGATGTAACCACATACAAATATGTACCCAATGACCCCATAATAATTCAATGAAAACTTTTAAAATTCAAAGAGGTTTGTACGTCGTCATTATTCCACGTCATTTGTAATAAATTTTTAATCTAAAGGACATCAAACACCCCTCAATTGCATGTATTACTCCGGTTTTTTTTTATTTATATATACATTTATATGATCATGCATACTGCGGAGAGGTTTATCGTGCAATTCAATGGTATTTGTAATATTGTTTTATTTCATTAAAGGACATCAAATAACGATGCCCTCTATCGCTCATATTTCTATTTATTTATAGATCCATATGATCATGTTTGTTGTCGGGAGGTTTACCATGGAAAACACCTAAACAACCCTTCCTCGACTTTTTTTTTAAATTTAAATGAGACAATTCGAATTCTATTCGATATACTTCTTCAATAAATACCACAAATAAAAATACTTGGAACAATATAAATTATGATTTCAAGCACAATCAGCGCAAGCATATACTTTCATTTTATTCTAAATATATTGCATACTTTCTTCACATTGAAGTCCCGTGTATCCCAAGTTACAGGTACAAATATATCCATTGACCATATCTGCACATGTTCCACCATTTTTACATGGAAGTGAAGCACACTCGTCAACATCTAAAATTAAAATGTATATGATGAAACTTAGTTGATACATGAAACGACAATTGTCAGATATAAATAATACTGTCCGTTGTTGATAGTTGGGATGTTCTTGTTGACCTGAAAAGATTCCGACTGTAAAATGGATTTTAAAAACAAAACAATGACACGAATGATTTGTGTGAACATGTATGTACAATTTTCTTTTACCCGTATCATATCTTTGTGTTGAACATATTTTGCATAAGCATAACAGTCAAAATTGTGTTCAGCATTCAGAAGTTTCGATAAACATGTTTACTTATAAGCCAACACCAAGTAGATGTATTCCAGTAGAAACACATCGTTATGAAATTCAAACTTTTAACAAGTAACTTCAAAACAAAGCATTAAAGTTTTTTTTTTCTTTTATAGGAAAGTTGTGGGTTTTCATCTTTATTCTCGTCGTTACTGTGATATACAATTTGTCGCATATCAAAACATTTCTCCAATCGAGTTTGATCTAATTTCAAAGCTCTTTTAATTTTGATTTTGTTATCGAACATACCGATATTCTAACATGTCATATAAGATATAATGCGTTTGAATATTGCATTTTACCTTCTTTGAGGTGAATATTTTTGTCTTTTTGCAAAATACGAAATTTTGCTAGAAATGAATACCAGTTCGATACTGTTGATCATTGATTTATTTTTCAATGATGCCGGTATACTTTTAGTAGATAAAAAGTATTGTGTTTGAATTTTTGAAGATTATTCTCAAAAGTATATTGGAACACGAACATCTATGCATTGTCTTTTATCAAACGAATGAACCATGTTGTCATATAACGTGTCTGTTATAACTCTTAGACAGAAGCATGTGAAAACGACAAAAAATACTGTAATCGTTAATCCACGAAATGTTTTTTTTTTTTCCAGAGAATATTAAATGCTATCAATCGTATATTTATTAAATATAAATCAGTTAATCGTTGATTCACCCATCAATTTTAAATAACTGTGTTGTTCTTTTGGGTACTTTCATCTATAGTTTGTATGTCCCTTCATGCATGTTGTTTAAGAAGTTGCACTAGGATTATATAATCAGAAATATATTACCCTCAATTGTTTACCTGAACATGTGTATGAAACTGTCATGTATTTATATTTATTTGGGCATGGGTCAATACCAATTGATCTTGGTTCAAAGGAACAGGTCTGCTTGTTCTGACATCTTTGTGTGACCCAATCTGTTGAGTCCATGGTGCAAGGAAAACCACTGGAGTATGGACCATGGCCATTTGCGCACGTTGTTCCATCATTTCTCCCATCCGTTGAATTAATTATTGTCATAGCTGAATACAAGGCACATGATATGGTGTCTGTATCCATGTGACAAATAGTTTGTTCAAGGCCTAAAATTGAAATTTTAAGATTATTGATCTTATTCCATTAAACTGTGTATTGGTGTTTCTAGTTTTCGTATTTAAAAATTTCGCATTAGAGGAAAATAATACTTATACCAGTAAATCATTGTTTTCATATTCACTAATTTTGTTTGCAGAATAAATTGAACTATATGACCTTGATCACATATTACACTGCTTTAAAATTTAGGAAAAACTGTACTGTGTACAATTGTCAAATATTCTCAAGATGTGTCCTAAAGTTTGTACTTTGACAGATGATACACGAGAAACATGTTACCTCTATGGCGGAATTTATTTTCTTTAATTCGATTTAAAGGGCTTGACCGTTAAATCGCGTTATCAGAGGAAGGCAAGACTTGCGACAGTTCATGCACAGGTCAATGTAACGCGCATGTCTTAATTCGATTACACGGCATATCAATTTACACAGCTAAAGCACTCCTCACAATATTTTGAATGCACGGTCTGCTAGGAAGTAACTGAATTCATCTAAGGTCAGATTGTTGAGTTTATTGTACGCATAATTAATGTAAACCCACCCATCCCTCCTCTTTTAGTTTTTCGATACTGCTGTTTTATGTCTTATTTTACAGATTTCTGCTTGTTTCTTTAACCTCAAAATAGAATTCCTGTCACGGCTTCTGGATTTACAACTCTTCACCAGTCTATAAACACAATTAACCACAGTATGACGTCAATCTGACGAGTGATAACGGATTAACAGTCATAGTGTACCGATATATAATGTTATGACAGTCCTTTAGCAGAGTTCATCACTAGGTCGGACTTTATAGGCTGCACAAGTACCGATGAACTTGAATTATCACTGTATTATTATTTAATTTAGAACATTAATCCATGTAATCTTCATTTCCACCTCAAACGTAGTTTCTCATGTTGATTTTGGACATCTGTTGCCAGGGTTCAAGTCAGCACCCCATTAATTTAAAATTTCATTTCATTTTAGTTTTTTATTTGAATTTTGAATTTTATTTATCTATTTTATTTGCATCTAATTTTTATTTATCTATTTTATTTGCATCTAATTTACGGTTGCCCAAAGACCCTTTGTTTGTGGGTTGGTAACCGACAGAAGCCATGATCTTACTTCGCCAATAAAATATATTTTGATTTTTAATAACGTCTTCTCTCTTATAAGAAATCTCCTTTTTGGAGAATTTAAGATTTTTAGATTTGATTATAAACTCCTTTCAAATAGTCTGTTTATTTCGCGATTTCGAAACATTTTTGAAACCATTTAAAATTAGGTATATTTGTTTTTCCCCGAAATAATTAAGATTAGCACAAGCTTACCATATATTATTGAAACATATGTATGTATAGAATAGAAAATCCATAAAAACTGCATGGTCACAATATAAAGTGAAAACCTTTAAAAAATAGTTCAACAATGCTATAACCAAAGCTTCAACAAAGTGAAAAAGCTGTTAATTAATCCGAGGTTTATAGAGCTCAAATATATTGATTATACGGAATTATTGAATAATAATTAAGTTCAAATACAAATTAAAATCATTATACCTAAACGGTTCTTGATTCATTTAATTGGAGATTCCTAATTGTCTAGTCTTAATTGGTGCTTCCTAATTGGTTAGTATTCTACCATTGTAATATTCCTTTTTAAAAGAAGATCAAAATAAATATTTGATATAAAGTGTTCTAATTTTAGTAATTTTCAAATTGATTTTGTAATAAAGTTGTAATTAATTTTCAAGCATGTATTTACTTTCTATTGAAAAGTAGAAATCATAACAATAAATTGAAGATTTTTGAAAATTTATGCAATTTCAGGCCCGAGTTCACAGTTATTGTTCAGTATATTTCTTTTAAACTATAAATTCAACTTAAAAAAAACAACCGCATCTGTTCTATCTCAAGAAGATTGTTTCTGTGTAGAGTACTTCTATTGCGACACATAGTAATAAATAGTTACCATCTTTAACCCAAAATATTGCTAAGGTTTTGTAAGGGGATCAAAAATTTAGTTGACAGCTTCAGACATACAGGTTTGTAACTTTTTAAACTGGAATAACTTTTAATATGAAACACATGCGGTCCAGTTGATACGACATTATATTGCTTATTTGTGATAAAGAGTTTTAAAATGTATTTAATTACCTTGTAAATGGTTGCAAATGATCAGTTAAACTCATTTTTGAAATGCTACAAATGTACTAACGGAGGAATAGGTAACTATAGCTTTTTAGACATAAGGTTTCTCAATGCTCTGAAACCTCCTATGCTTTGCGGTTTAATAACTTTTGTATTCGAATGTCACTGATGTATTCTTTGAAAAATAAACGAGAGTTTGAGTTTTGGTATGTTTTTCGAATTATCTTCGCTGAACAATTTCCAGATTTGCTTTTTTCCCATTTTGGATAGCTTGTCGTTTTCCGATTAGGAATATGTTTAGGCTTCTTTTGATCTTCTCTGACAAATTAAGAAAAAAATTAGTATGATATATCAAACTAAATAGTCTATACTAAAGTTTGAGCATAAAAAAGAAATGTGTAATGTGCAATTGGTAAACACGTATCTTAACATGTGAATCGCAATACGATGTCATAATAATTATTGTGTTGTTATCATCAAGTATAAGTAATCAATTACTAAATACACATACGCTAGAACCATGCAAGTATTGTTTTATGGATGATATTTCAAGACATGCAAATTGGATACTTAACAACAATACAAATATTTAGTTATACTTGAGTTGATATCTAACTATATGTGTCTGTGATGTTTTTAATGAAATGCACATATGAACGTTTAACTTCAGTTCATCTATTGACTATTGATAAAATTTCCAAACATTAACGATAATGGGTTCTCAATTCAAGAATGGATTGCTATCTTGTTGCATGATTTGCTTTGTGTTTTTATATCATTAAATATTGATAAAATCATTGTTTCAGTTCATAGTCATAATATGTTTTATAGGGATTTAATGTGACAAAAAAAATTCATTCACAACATTTCAATCCAAATAAATCATTTATTTTACCAATGACATTTTAAATAGTTATTCGGACAGTCAATTCTCATGACAATTATGCTAAGACATTGTATATAAAACATAAGTAGAATCAATTAGAGGAGTGGATCGTACTGAATAGCAAAGAAAATACAATTTTTAAATGTAATTGAGGACAATAGCATTAATGTTTACATTTATAGCCCCAATAACGGCTCTTCTTCATAGTAAATCAAAGAAAGTTTTGACATAGATGTGGGATACTACCAATTTCTGAGATAAACATTTTACCTTCAAACGGACATGTAATCTAATAATAAAAAACGAAAAGTTGTAATGCTATGATAAAAAGTAAACAATTCCTACTGTAGTTATATTTTGCATACTCATATCATTTAAAATTATGCGAAGCAGAACTAATTCACAGTAAATCAAAATCATATTTCCATAAATGTGGGACAACATCAATTATTATGATACATTATTGATCTTCAAAAGGACAAGTAATTTAACAGAAAAATCCAATATTTGTGATGATATAATAAAAAACAAAAAAAGTCCTACTGCAGTCATAATTGGCATACTGATATTATTCAAATCATTTAATTATGTGAAGCGGACCTAATTTGCATGCTTTAGCCGTATTTGGCACAACTTTTTGGATTTTTGGGGTCCTCAGTGTTCTTCAACTTTATACTTGTTTGGTTTTTCAAATTATTTTGATCTGAGCGTCACTGATGAGTCTTGTGTAGACAAAACGTGCGTCTAATGTACAGAATTATAAGCCTGGTACGTTTTATAACTAAATATTAATGAAACAATCGTTTACCAAGGGTAAATTGATAAAAGCATAACAGAATTACCAACCAAAACGAGATAATCATATTACCTTATCTAGCATCCATTTACGTCGTTCCTCCTTATAACCATGTTGAAAAAGATGATATGTAAGAAACTCGCCGTGCTAATATAGTTCCTTCAATATGAACACGTAAGAGCGTTACTTACATTATGTATAAAATGAAATACACAAGCGTCGCCCGATGGGAATGGTACTAGTATTATGTTGCTGTTAAGAATGCAACGTCGACGATTGCATTTGGAAAGAGGAAATCATCACGTCTGTCATATAACCTAGTTTGTAGTCGTCAATATTCACTATATAACAACATGTTGACCTTTTTGTCTATATCGTGTTCTTTATTTGTTTAATTTCAAGTTTGCTGATTTATAAAGTTTTGAATATATGGGATTAGAAGAGCTTCGATATATCTAAAAGTGATATAGCAAAACAAGTGCACAATAAGCTGGCTGTTGATATATAAATATACTCAGCGCAATATATACATGAAATATGTTGTTTGTTTGTAAACATTTCAACGATATCAGTGTAAGTGTATAATTATATGTTTTTGAAGATTCTCATGTAGGACGATTTTCCATGAACTAGCACCCACAAAATCCTAGGTTTTCATAAAATGAATAGCTTGATTGCGGATTGTCAAGAGTTAACCGAATATAAAAAAAACTAATGTTATCATTATCATTGTCTTGTATTGTGCTGCGATATATATCTTTATCATATATATAGAAAGATGTGGTATGAGTGCCAATGAGACAACTTTCCATCCAAGTCACAATTTATAAAAGTATACCATTATAATGCAAGGCACAGTCTTCAACACGGAGCGTTGGCTCACACCAAACAGCAAGCTATATAGGGCCTCAAAATATTGCTAGTGTAACACCATACAAACGGGATAACCAACGGTCTAATCTAAATAAAAACACGAAAACCAGAAACAATATGAACCACATCAACAAACCGACAACTACTGAACATCAGATTCCTTAATATTAAGGACAGGCGCAAACAAATGCAGCGGTTGTAAATAGTTATTTAACCAAAATGTCCAATTGCTTATAATGTTTTATTCCGATTCAGTAAGATCCATATTGTAAGCAACTGAAATCAGTTTCTACGAGTCTGATCAGACTCACTAAATGCAATTTGTTTTATTAAACTTTTTATCCCTTTTTCTTCCTTAAACATTTTTGATCAAGATAAAAGATAAAATAATCAATTATTATTTGTACTGAATGTAAAATCTGGGCGTGTATATTTTAATAAATTATTTGAGAGGAGAAATAATGACTGCGCTTCATCATTTCGATTGAAGTTTTGTAACAGTCACTATATGTTTAATTGGAATTGAGGTATTGAACATTGAAAACGTTTTATACGGCTATATTTTGGTTAGACAAACATGTAAGGTATGTTATGATGATCATTTGAAAATGAAAACGGAATTATAGACTTTTAATCCTTAACTATATATGATGTTGAAGGTAATAATGAATAAAACAGCCTTGTTTTCTCATTCGGGATCAAAGACATGCGTTTCGCCTCCTTCTTATTTTCATTCATTCGAAATATGGTACAGTGTGATACTATCAGATTATTTTATCAGCCCTAGGTTCAATATCAGCCCAAGAGCCGCATGGCTCAAAGGCTGATATTGACCGAGGGCTGATAATACATGCGATATGAAAAAAAGACATGTTATGATCTTTTTATCATATGCTTTAACAATGAAGAAAAATAACAGATTCATCTATTGATCTTTTTGCGTGGTTCCAAATAGAAGTTTAAAGAGTGAAAACTTCACGGACGTCGAACCCCAAATTTAGTACATTCGATAAAATCTTGCTATCGTAAGCTTAACGGAGAAGAAAAATATGGACGAATCGAAAAAAACAATAATTCCACAATATACATAAGGAACACTGTCTGAAAAAGTCAACCTTTTTAAAAGTAACTTTCTAAATTTAAAAAAATGCATTATTCATGTTTATTTAATAATTTGTTTGTTTTCTTTTTTTTTATATTATTTTACACAATATACTTTCCAGTATCCAAATAATTGTTTTGTACACTACTTTGCAATGTTTTTCACTAAAAACGTAACATTGAGGTGTATTTTCCCGAATTTGCCGAGTATCACCGGAATTCCATGCGATAACGTTACTGAAAGGCATGTGATAAAAATCGAAGCATGTGATAAACTTTTCATATTAGCCCGCTAAGCACCAATTCGAAAAATATGAAATTTAACATTAATTTAATGCTATTATCAAACAGTAAAAATCATATGTTATTTAGTGTAAGTATATGATAAAATAGCTTTGTTTACAATATAGTCAGTCTAACAATCTGTGCAATGAATATATATGTATATTATGTAACCGTAAACAATGAATAAACATCAATCTTTTTAACATATACTATATACTATATAGCTATAAAGATTTAGTATTAGTGCCAATGAGACAACTCTCTATTCATGTCTTAATTTGTTAATGTAAATCCATAGGTCAAAGTGCGGCCTTCAACACGAAAACATGACTCAAACCGAACAACAATCTAAAAAGGGTCTCACATATATATTACTACTATAAACCATTCAAACAGAAAATCAACAGTATAGTCTACATTAAAAAACGAAAAACGAAAAACGAGAAACACTGACAAAAAAGTGAACTCACAAAAATACTGAACTCCGAGGAAAATTCAAAACAGAAAGTCACTAATCAAAAGGCAAACTCAAAAGCTCAAACACATCAAATAAATGGACAACAACCGTCATATTCCTGACTTGGTACACAATTTCCTTATGTAGAAAATGATAGATAAAACCTGGTTTTAAACTAGCTAAACCTTTTACTTTTATGAGAGTCGCATCAAATTCCATTATAATGACAACGTAGTGGTAACAAATTTCAGAGAATATTGAATTTTTATCACAGAGAATCTGTTTTAGCACTGTAAAACTTGTTCCAGAACTATTTTTTTCCAAATTGGAAATAATGAAAACTTTAAACTCACCTAAGACAAATTCTCAGTATACAAGATTATGTGTTTCACAGGTGGAACACATTACACAGACAAGGAACATATTTCATCAGATAACGAACAAATCTCACAAACAAAGAACTTATTTTACCAGTTAAAGAACATATCTTTTAAATTTGGAACTCAATTTTACAAGGTATAGAAACAAATTCACAAACCAAGCACTTATTTCAACATGTAAAGTGTGCAACTTTTTCAGAGAGATGAAACAAATTATAAAGAAAATATATGTGCAAAAAGTTCTAAAAAAACATACTTCCTGTGATATTAGTTTACTGGAACTTTTTCACTTTTCACAGGCACTCAATTTGGCTCATACATGCACTAAACGAAGATTTTTTTATATTGGCTAAGTTTGCAAAAATAAATGGGGTATATTAGCTGAACAGCCTTTACGACTTGCTCTATCATTTTCAATGATTTATTTACATTCAGGCTACAATATTACCTTGACATTTTCCATTTAATATGTTTTACTATGCATGTTTGCCCAGTAGTTTGCACTTTTTGTGCTGACATGAATTATCATTGATATGGTTACATTTATAAATTAACTGTTCACAAAATATTGAATTTTTGAAATACTAAGGCTTTTCTACCTCAGGCATAAATTACCTTAGCTGAATTTGGCAAAACTTTTAAGAATTTTGGTCTTCAATGCTCTTCAACTTCGTACTTTATTTGGCTTTTTTAACTTTTTTCGATTCGAGCGTCACTGATGAGTCTTTTGTAGACGAAACGCGCGTCTGGCGTATATACAAAATTTAGTCCTGGTATATATGATGAGTTTATTTACAGTGCAAAACTACGTGCACTCAGAAATGCCTTCTAGTATTTCAATTCGTCTTTGAGGTAACCTAAAACTGGTCATATATTCTATATACCTTAAACATAAATGCAACGGAAAATTACAACAACACTTCGGGAGAACATTCAGGTATACCTTATCTTCGAACGGCGTAAATTGAATAAAAATAACCATAAATATACCACATTTCTATTGAGTCCTTTATAGCTAATAGATACATTTAAAATTGTTTGACATAATAGTTCACTTTTCCAAAAGCGCTTGTTGAAATTGCCGAAATCATCTGACATGTATGACCAGTAACATTATACTCGAATCCGTAGCAATCGTGATTTAGAGTGCACATTCTGGCACAGTTTAATCGGGAAAGCATTAAAAGAGCCGTGATAGAAAAGTGGGTACTTTCGTGTTCCTCCAGTGTATACTTAACATCAAATAAATCGTTTCCTGCAAATATAAATATTCAATTAGCTTCAGTGAAAATAGGCAAGGAGGTGAAAATAAAACCTAGAGACATACAGTTTCTTTCATTAAGTTTATTTTCTGAAAACAAATGATTTTGATATTTACGGAACAAATGTTACTGCCAAATCTGAGCTTTTTGAAAATAACTATCCCTATAGAGATGCTAAAAAAAAATAAAAAATAAAAAATATCATTCAATTTAAAAAAAAAAATTTTTAAATTTAATTAAGAGATTGCAAGATGGTTGTTGTCAGGGTTTTGTCACCAGATTATTTTTTTTGGCTGAATTTCGTTTTGTTTTTGTTAAATAATTTGTTGGCTATTGATTGATTTTTTTTCTTTTTCTTTGTTTCCAATTTTATGTTTTATAGATGTGTCAATGATTATTACGACAATTGTTTGTAATTATCCTCTGTATATGTCATTGCTGTTTATGGAAACAAATATGATTGGCTATTTTTTTTTTTAGATTACTATGTAAAATGTATATAGTAACGTTTTAATGTATGTATGTATCGTCCTTTTATTACTACACAACTCGAAAAAACGTGCAGAGGGCTTCAAACATTGATGTCTGTAATGCAATTATACGAAACAGTCATACAGTCTATGTAGACGTTGCAGAAATATTTATAGACAAATTAACTTACTCTCTGTACAGTCAGTTCCTTGGTATGCCGGATAACAATTACAAGTGTATCCATTTATCACATCTGAACATGTACCACCATTCTGACACGGATTGGAACCGCATTCATCAAAATCTAAAAGTTACATTTTTAAATTGTACAGAATAAGAATAGTTATTATTGATACATAACTGATGAAAAACTTTTATTATTATATCTTTCATGTAAATTACACATTTTTTTAGTACATTTCGAACTACAAGTCACGAATTTGTGTTCTTGCATTTTAATTAAGGTAGTTCCATAAAATGAACGATAACTGGCACATTCTTTTTTTGAAACGTGAGATCCATATTAGAATAGATTTGAACTGTAATGAAAAACTTAGGATTTTCTTATCCCAGGAATAAATTACCATAGCCGTATTTGGCACAACTTTGTGGAATTTTGGGCCCTTCATGCTCTTTAATTTTGTACTTGTTTGGCTTAATAACTATTTTGACCTGAGCGTCACTGATGAGTCTTACTATTTACTCCACTGGGTCGATGCCACTGCTGGTGGACGTTACATCCCCGAGAGTATCATCAGCCCAGAAGTCAGCACTTCGGTGTTGACATGCATATCAATTATATGGTCATTTTTATCAATTTCCTTTTACAGAACTGTGAATTTTTCAAAAAAAATAAGGATTTTATCATCCCAGGAATAGAATACCTTAGCCGTATTTGGCACAACTTTTTGGAATTTTGTACTTGTTTGTACTTGTTTGGCTTAATAACTATTTTGATTTGAGCGTCACTGATGAGTCTTATGAAGACGAAACGAGCGTCTGTGGTTTTAAATTATAATCCTGGTACCTTTGATAACTATCAATATTTTAAAATTGTTTAAGGAAAATATTAACGTGATGCATTTATGTTTTTTTTTCTCAAAAAATTCAACTTCATTAAAAATAAAGATAACTATTACTCAAATCATACTTGAATTATCAAATATCACATGTATCTAAATCCAATTGAAAAACTAGGCATAAAACTACAATGTTTCATTTTAGAATTGAGTAGAACATTTTTTTTAGAATGCATGGCTTCAAAACTCACATTAAGAATGTATCTCAGGCAATAAACTTACTTTCTTCACAGTTATTACCCGCGTATCCCGAGTCACAAGTACAAATGTATCCATTGATTCCGTCTGTACACACTCCGCCATGTTGACATGGATTTGAAGCGCATTCATCAATATCTGAAACTACCATTATGAACATTAGTTAAAATAATGATAAAAATGAAAAACGGACTTATAAAATATCCCTTAGATTGTATACAAGGATTAAAAAGAATATTTTTCAAACATAACAACTTAAAAACAAGTTCATATTTTAAAGATTGGGTCAAAAACGATTACCAAAAAACTAGTTTCAGTTGTACACATACAAATACATATACATGTATAATGATCAAATACAGATAAACAGTTGATAGTGTTTTTATGTGAATGTATGCATATTTCACAGTATTTCTATTGTGGTCACTATTAAGTTGTAAAACTACATAAGGTATTTTAAAATCAAAAAGGAAACATTGGTAATTCCTACATTTTAGTTCTTTTTAATTTTGTGCAATAATTTTCTCAGAGTATGCAAACAATCAGCTGTCTACATCTTTTTAAAAAAAAAATCAAAATACGGCGATAAATATATTGCATGATATATTATTGCTTTAACATTTATTTTTATATTAATTATACAAATTAAAGTGCCACTGTCACGACTGTATTGGTTTATGCTACGAAATTATTTCAGCGTGTCTAATGTATGAAAACAAACGAAAGTCGCAAAAAAGCAGTGTGTTTTAACATGTTTACGAGATCTCAACCCTTATCCTAAACCTCGGGCCTAATAAGAATAAACAAACACACCGCAATATGCACAGTAAAACCAACTTGAATAAGTTCAAGTCTGATGTCAGAAAGAGTAACACGACTTATAACGTATGAATTTATCCAACACATCGCTTATCTTAAATTTTCAAAGGGAAATAACTCCCATAAGATGTCTTCCGACCACTCAAGTCAAAATAAACCAAATCATTCTCAAGAGTAGACGAACAATTTGGTAAAAACAGTTTGCTAAAATCTTTTACTGTTTTAGACATAAAGCGATAACAAGAAAAAGGGGATTCGATATGTTGTAAGACAAAAAAGCATTTCAGATGGCAGAAGAAAAAAAAAAAAATCAGAAGAAAAACAAAAGGTCTTCCCACGAAAAGTGGAAAGACCTAAAAATGTTTTTGTCTGAATAGAACTCATGACCCTCTACCAAGTGGCATTTGAGATATGTCTCATAAGTAACGAGTTTCCATTTTTACTCAAATTTTTACTAATATTTTCCAATTACATTAATGTCATTAACACTCTCTCTCTCTGGAATTTGAATATGAAATGAGATAAGGTCAGATAACTCCTAAAAACAGTAAGACCTTCCAATAAAATTTGACCAATTGATCACCGAGATATATAAAGAGCGATGGAAGAAGATACCTTTTACTGCGAGTTGCATGTTTTAAATCGAGTGCAGGTAGATGAAATACTCTCGGTTAACATACTTAGATAGGCCTGCTATGAATGTATGAGTGTTATATACCATTGTCTAGATAAATCAATGAAAACGGCGTAACAAGTTTTAGTAAGGTTGACAACGGAAAAAATCGAAATGAAACACATTTTCGCGACCGGTTGACAATTTTCAAAATGCAAGTTAAGTACCTTGTGTTATGAATTGGTATTGATGGAATTTATTTCTGAAACAAATGCCTTCTTTATTTACACCTGAGGTATCTTCAAATAAGCATCACATCGTTCAGTCAGATATCATAAAGACCAAATGTAATCGCTAAAGTTGTGTGATTTGTTTTTTATTGTTTGACCTGTTCTGTCTTTCTTTACTATATACGTGTATTTGTCTCTTTTTTTTCCCTCTATTTGCATTTTTTTGGATACTATCTATTTGTTTTACCCATTTCTGCTTTAATTTATTTGTGAGTTCAGATTTGGCAGATTATCATATAAATATCATACAATAATTTTAAAGTTTTGCATTTCAAAATTATTGCAAATTATTAGACAGCAAATTGAGGTTTTACATGCTCATTTAATATATGCCAAAAGAAACTGCAATAATGTTTAAACTGTTATAACGTTTTCAAAAATAATTATTTTTTCAAGTCAATTGATTACCTGTCAATCAATTAGGTTATTATTTAATCAATAAAGTAATTAATTTACTAATCAATTACTATGCACAATGGCATGTGTGTATTAAATATTGTTTGTTCTTTAATTATTTTAAATAATGTTGATCTAATAACTGCAAAATTAGGTTAAGCTAAGAGTCCATTCAAGTTAAAATGGTTTACCTGAACATGTGTAATAAACTGTCATATATTTAAAATCACTAACACATGGGTCCACACCAATGTCACCTGGCCGAATAGAGCACATCTGTTTGTTCTCACAATGTTGTTTAACCCAATTTGTTGAGTCAATGATGCATGGAAAACCATTGGTGTATGGTGCATGGTAACTAGTGCATGTTGTTCCATCATGTCTGCCATAGCTAGAACTAGTTATTGTCATTACTGAATATAAATCACATGATACCGTGTCTGTATCCAATTGACATATAATTTGTTCAAGGCCTACAAACCAAATTTACAAATTATTTTCTTTAACATTATCTAAATTTAATTGGGGTTATATAACTAGTGTCTTGTTTTACTGTAGATAATTAAGTACATGTACCATTGGTTCTGTGATTTTAGATAATATAAAAAAGACGATGTGGTATGATTGTGAATGAGACAACTCTCCACAAGAGACCAAATGACACAGAAATCAACAACTTTAGTTCAACGTATGGCCTTTAACAAAGAACAAGGTCCATATCGCATGTTTTCTTGTGGTAGATGGGTTCCTTTCTTCTCACTAACAATCAAAAAATTCGAACAAGTGTACATTCATACTTACAAACATTAATTGCGTGGTAACAAGCAGTAAGTTAGATGAGGTATAATCGTGAAATATAAACTTTACATACTTGACTTTCGTTCATTTTCGAAATAAAAATAACTGCAAAATGTAACGCTTAAAGCTTTGATTTATTTTTATTATAAATTTGAACAATGAACAATTGACGAAACACGTCAGATTACTAGCGGGCAGCTCAAACGTGTAAAACATTATAAAATATTTCAGACATGGCTGGTGAAAGAGTAAATGTTGATATATGCTTTTAACGTAAACAGAAGTATCAGTTTATCAATATTATCATTTACTATCCATAACCACTAGCATTTACATCTTTTTCAAAAGATAAAACAGGAAGATGTTGTATGATGCCAATATACGATGATGACAAGTATCAATCAGAGTTCTTATGGAAAATATATAAGAAATATATGTATGTGATCACCAGGCGGTCTTTAAAAACAAAAAGCATATCATTTTCCTTTTTTGAAATAGACAGAAATAATCTATCCCTTGCGTGTTTACAATTGTACGTGTACGATCATTTCCTTTAAGAACTTGTGTAAAACTCATCAATCTTCTGTAGAAAATCTGAGATTTCATGGTGCTTGATATGAACAATATAAATTAGTTTGTCTATCGAACAGTGGAAAGAGGGTTTGTGCATACGAAACACATATAAGACTTCTATTATCGATATGTGGCGGAGTTAACTTGTCATTCGTGACGTGAACTTCACTTGGATTTAATGCGACATTTTCTACACAAAAAATGCCTTAACTAAGTCAGGAATCCAATCGTTTAATGTGTTATGGTTTTTGTTGTTGCCATTTGATTAGAGCCTTTCCGTTTTCAATTTTCCTAGAAGTTCAGCATTAACTGTATTCAATCGCCTAGTTTAAATAAAAAGCGAAATTACCACAGGAGCCCAAAATGCGCAAAATGTCTGTACTATCTTACATTCTGTTTTAGGCAAATAATCAGATGACTCAGTATAAGAGTTATTGACATTTATTGACGTGTTTTATCTTGTGTACAAGTGTTTGTATGTTATTTTGAAAGCTATAATGGGAAAGCAGATAGAGTGAACGGGACAAATGGTCAGCTGTTTAATATTTTCTATAAAATCATAGCTTAAAACAGCCATTGGATGTATCCTTATTGAATTTACTACCATTAAATGAAATTTTTCAGTAATTTCAATAGTTTTCGAGTTTTTGCCTTCAATCATATCAATGGCGTTAACTGTTGAAGAAACTGTCAACATACAAATAGTCAGCAATACAAGATCAACCACTATAGTAAAATGTCCATAAACATGGTTTTATTCCTATGGGAACGTTTGCTCTTTAAATAATTTTAACTACTTTTTTAAGTTATTGCTATTAGAGACACAATGTTACAAGAGTTGTTGCCCCTAAATGACGAATTTAAGAAAATTCAAGCATGTCTGAAAACATTATCATTTTTCTTTAAAAAATTAATAATCTTACCTGCAACAAAGAGAACATAACAGAGGAAAGTGATAAAAACAAGTTTTTTTTTTCATTTGGTAGCTAGCTACATTTACCAGTTTGTCGTTAAAATCTCCTTTTATACTTTTTCAATCAAACTTAACATCATTTACGGCAGAGTTTTAATTGAACTTTTTTTTCAATTTTGTCCGTATATCATTGTTCCTTTTGTTGGTACGTAGAACGTTAAATTCAATTCATTCTTATTGTTCATTGTTCTTCATTGAATCCAAACCTCAACTACAAGACTGAAAATAGTTTTTTTTTCAAATCTTAAAAGTCTTGTTCAGTCCTGACACTGTTTGGAATGTCGCTGTACTGCCTGCAGATAATTCTTGATCTAAGTTGTGTTATGTTGCATTTGATTGCTCTGGCCAAGCACGTTTTACTTCATTCTAAATTTGTTCTTTAATTGTTATTGCATGCCATGTATATGAGATTCAACTTTGTAGTACAGTTTCTTTTATATGTCAAATTAGATGGGATTCATTTTATGGAGTCAACGATTAAACTTTTACACTGAAAGCAGCAATTACTGGCGAAACTTAGGGTCCCACGGAACTCTTCATGAATGAGACTGTTAAGTATATATAAATGTTTCTATTGAGTTCTTAATGACAGAAATAATATATCATTCTCAATAACTTGTTAAATTCCTCGGGGCTTCGCCAAATCAAACCCACTACAAAGAGGCCCTCAGACCCCTGTAAAGTTTCGGGCGTACACGTAGAAATGGCTTAGCTACACCACTGGTCATATTTGGTAAAAGTAAACCATTATCGGTCAAAATATGAAATTCAACAAGGAGCCTTGTCTCACACCGAACTACAAGCTATGAAGGGCATAGAAATTACTAGTGTAAAATCCATCAAACAGGAAAACCAACGGTTTAATCTCTATAAAAACAACAAACGAGACAAACAAATATACAATAGAAGCCTTGTTTTATTTTACTTTTTTTTATATAAAATTATGTCAAAACTTTTCAAAAGAAAAGTAATCATATTCATGTATGGTAACTACATAATTCTCACATGATTTGTATCGAAATTATCAGGAAACTTTTTTTTTTAAGGATTAGGAATAAATGACAAAAATTCCGAAAAAAGTAGTTCCACTTTTTTGAAGAGGTTGTAATAATGATGTTAATTTCATAATAAAGACAAATACAGGTGCTGTCAGAAAAAATAAAAAAAATATTAGGAAAGTTGCAAAAAATTAGATATAGTGCATAATCTAGCAAATTAGAAAAATACTCACCATACACTGTGATTTTGTCTCGTTGATGAAATAGAAACAGTAATAAGATATACTTCAGTCGTCCGTACATAGTTGTCTTATATGTAAGACACAGACCTTAAATCCGCTTTTAGTCCGGTTGATTCTTAGATGCAATGAGCTTATAAATAAAGACTTTTTAACGTATCCTTTACGTAGACAATTCTAACCATGCAATTAAAAAATCGAACTTATGACAATAACTTTTATTAACATATTTACATTTGTTAATAGATACTTCCAATACCGGTACCTTATCCCGGCCTCGTTAACATTAGTATAGAACATCTATTCTGGTTATTCATGTTAGTACACAAATTTTCATTAATCCGGATATAATTCATATCTTTACCTGAATGATTAAAACACATTTTCAAGTAGTCAGCATTTATTTGTTTTCCAGGAATTTAATTTAATGAAAACTTTCAAATTACTTTGAATACATGAACCATGCACGATGCACAATATCACACTAGCTGTTGGTGAACTATAAAGACACAAAGTCGATATCTCATTTGGATAAATTATTAATGTTTGTCAATAGTGTTTCAGTAATAGTGTAATGGTTTATCTCAATTGCATAATTTTCCAAATCCATGGTTAATTAAAGGATTTCAATAGCGCTTGCTTTCGATTTTTACATTAATAAAAGGGGTTTTAATGGAACTTATATGTTTGTATTTCTTAGTTTATAATTTTACATGTAAATCGATAAATAAAAACAAAATCGCATTTTAAAGATATGATCAAATGGTAAAACCATTATGTTTAGATGGATTAAGTGTTGATAAGGGATGTGTATACATTTGTTTTGAACAATTTGATTATATGCAAAATCTATTTTCTAATGTTTTAGAAAATTTAAAAAAAAGGAGAATATTACAAATCAATCTGAGTTTAGGGATCTATATGTACTACAAAACAAGTTCAAACTTTCAAATATGCATGGAATCAAATGTACAGTAGTTGTAGTCTGTTTATGTAGTTCGTACGTTTCTCTATTTTATATAGACAAGTACACACCCGTGATATCGCGGGTCCGTGACTTAATTAAAGTATATAACTATGCCTAAGCCTTATTTTAGTAATTGGTATTGTCATCTGATAAAGTCATGTCGATTATAAGATACAGTTTTCTCTGCTTTCAAATCTTTCTGTTTGAACCCGTCGACCTGGAACTTATCAATAATTGGTAATATTAATTATTTGGAAAACAAAAGGTCCTGGCTATCCAGGAATGAAGTATTTTTTAATCAACAGCACTGTCCTATATTAGTTATATTAGAAAGTCTTGCTGATTGCTGAATAAAACTAAAATAGGGAACAATTTGACAATGATTGAATTTAGTAGTGTCAGCCCTTTGATTATGACCCGTGTATATAGCAAAATCCCAAATACACCGTTTGGTGGTGCGCCTGTCAAATGCAGAATGTACAGATAAGGTAATAGCTAACAGGTGAATATACTATTGGTATCGGTATCGGATTCGACCTGAAACTTGTTAATTATTGGCAATATTAATTATGTGGAAAACAAAAGGGTCTGGAGTGGTGTAATTTTTAATCTATACCATTGTCCTATATAAGTTATATATAGAGTTGAATTCTTTGATTTGTCGTTTTTACCCAATGACGGCTGACAAATTGGACGTCGCAATTTTAGTATTATAGATTAGACCGTTGGTTTTCCCATTTAAATGGTTTTACATGACTAATTTTTGGGGCCCTTTATATATTGCTGTTCCGTGTGAGCCAAGGCTCCGTGTTGAAAGCCGTACCTTGACCTATAATGGTTTACTTTTATAAATTGTTATTTGGATGTAGAGTTGTCTCATTGGCACTCATACCACATCGTCCTATATTTATGGAACATGAGTCTGTGTGTTAAACAACCAATCATATGTATATTTTTTGTTTATGTCTTTGATACTAATTTTACATATTATTAGCATTTGACAATGTAAAATGGATACGTCAATAATAGAAAGCAGTTGGAGATTCTATTTTTGTCTAATTTCAGAAATCAGTTGACATGGAGAAACATTTGAAAGTTTTACATATTAAGTTGTGGGTAAAAACTACTTCCGTATTTCTACTTTGAATAATGATATTGTGTTTCGGAAAGACATCCGTGTTTTATAATAAACATTTTTTTTAAAGAAAATGTTTGATTGAAAATAAACATGAGGTATGAATATTGAACAGCAGGTTTACAACATTATTAGCAATGTGTTTGTAAAAACACAATGTATCTATGAATACAAAGATTGATATTCTTCGGAAAAGGCGAGGTTCGCCAAATTAATCTTCGATAATAAAAACATTGTGTTTTCCTACAATTTCAATCTAACACAATAAATAACATTTTCTAATTTCATTGTGTATATTAAGGCTAAATAAAGGCAATTGTAGTATACTGCCGTTAAATAGTCAAAAATCAATTAATCCGGATCACAAACCAAAACCCAGGGAATACATACACTGTAAGCGGACAACAACGGAATATAAGACACAATGAACTGCTTCAAACACATACGCAAGCATACATATATATATTTATCCTGCAATTGGGTGTTCTACTATACAGATAAGTCCTAAAGATATCGCTATGCTGTATCTGTATACTATACAGATATCGCTTAAAAACTCCGCCCACTGCCGGACTGAATATATATGAACCTGCGTGACCTCAGGATGTGTATTGTCGCATTCCAATTACGTATCAATTGCAAATTAACGATTTCTTTTATACGTTCTGTTTGTTTTCAAACATTTCTTTTGAGCAATAAGAATCACATCAATTTTCTGATAACATACACACATGAACAACAGTCTTTTCTACAATGACAACTATCGATTTCAAAACTTGAATGTGTATGAATGTGCAACAAAAACAACCATGTCAATTTCAGCATGCATGTTTAGTACATGTCGAGTCTGAAGCGTAAGACAACTCGTACACTCCTGTTTCAAATTGGACACTGTTTTGTTACTTGTTTTTACTTTTGAAATTACTTGTAATGTTAAAATAGATAATAATTGAGCGATGTCTTTAAATATCAGCTGTATTTGTAATCGACTCGAAACAGGTGTAATAGCTCGCTAAAAGCTCGCATACACCTTGTTTCCTAGCCTCGTACAAATACAGCTGATATTTAAAGACACTAAACAGTTATTGTCTATATATAGACAACCATTAACCATATTCATGATATTCTTATTTTAACTTTTGGTGGTCATTATCAAATTTTCTAATAAATGTATACATAAACATGTTTAACCCCGCCGCAATTTTTCTCCTGTCCCACGTCAGGAGCCTATGGCCTTTGTTAGTCTGGTATGATTTTAAATTTTAGTGTTTTTGTGTATAATTTAGAGTTTAGTATGACATCCATTATCACTGAACTAGTATACATATTTTTAAGGGGCCAGCTGAAGGACGACTCCGGTTGCGGGAGTTTCTCGCTACATTGAGGACCCATTGGTAGCCTTCGGCTGTTTTCTGCTCTATGGTCGGGTTGTTGTTGCCTTGACACATTCCCCATTTTCTTTCTCAATTTTATTAGTAGATTTCTTTTTAAATTGTCCTGACTATAACATCATAAAAAATAATAAAATTATGAATGTTTGTTCAGTTGATATCTTAACTGATACAATTTAGAACGGAAATACGTCAGATCGACAACAATCCGAACGAAAATCCGACGGATACCAACGGGTCTTCAACTAGGCTTAATGTTGGAGATATAGACGTATGGAGAACATTGCATTAGATTTAATTCAATTCCATAACTTGCAAACTGTAAACAAATAATTCTATAAAAATATTCTATTATTGTATAGTATAAAGTGTTTGTAAAAATGATGATTCGAAAAAGGAAAAAATGTTACACAAATGTTTCGTTATTTGTTTGAGTAACATTTGATATATGTATTTGTTTTTATAATGATTTGATTAGCGCATAGTATCAATCTGTTATCTAATAGTATTAGTTGATTGCGAAGATCTGAACTTATAAAAGTATATTAACTCGCGATACCTGGGAAATATTCAAACATATGATTGATAATCCCACCTTTATTCTTTAAACATATTTGTCATTTGATATCACATCAATATTACACTTAATAGATAGCAGTTTCCTTCTTCCTGGATTCTTCTTTTTTGAAAATTTATTGCAAGAATTTGAGCAGCTACAGAAAATCCTAACACATAGTGATCCTCAATTGATTAATCAGGGATTGATTTAAAATGCACATCCCATGTTTAGGTAAACTTAACAATATTTCGCAGTGTTTTTCAGAGGACCCAAAAGAAAAATGTAAGACAGAGAGAGCAACGTTTAATAAGTTTGATGTGAAGCAGATTTGAGGAATTCTTGGATATCAATGTTCCTTTACTTTGAAATATATATTTGGGTCCTTACTGCTTTGAGTAGAATGTAACTGGTGTGTGGAAAAAGCTAGAACAGTAAATTTCGGAAACATTTTATTATATATTTTTTTAATTGTAGTTTGATTTATTTGAGAAGTTATGATTTCACAAAGAAATTTTGGGACAATTGATGGGACAGTTGACACAAAACTGATTTTTTTTGTCCTTACGTTTTTATTCATTTCAAATCAACTAATGCTATCTACATTAGGTAGACACATTTCCAAAACAATTACCCACACACATGTGTAACACCTAAACAGTTACTTGTATATTCAAATTTCACACACAGGATGTCTGTGAAATGCAATTCTCATTTTTTTTATATAGGACGAAAAAAGGCAAAAACGACATTTACAAACGCAACGTAGTAAATAAAACCATGCGTTCATTAAACCTTCAATACTATTACAGTATAACCTGTCTAATCCAACACTATAGATTTCCAACATCCTGGGTCCCAGTGTGTCGGATAACACAGGTTACAATGTATACCCTTTTGTTCTCTCCATGACTAGAGTTATTGTCTGTGTAAGATTGATAACAAATGGAAAAGTCGTTGCTTGAATACGTTTGATGAAAGTTATGAACTTTATTCTTTAGTTTTCTATGTTGTGTTATGTGAACTATTGTTTATCTGTTTGTCCTTTTCATTTTTAGTAATGGCGTTGTCAGTTTATTGTCGATATATGAGTTTGACTGTCCCTCTGGTATCTTTCGTCCCTCTTTTATGAAATTAAATGTATGTATCTTTAATACATACACTGGAAATCTGTATGTTTAAACTTAAACAACGACTAATTCAGTTTTATTGTACTAGCGTAAGATAGAAAAAAAAGCATCTATGGTATCAGAGAAAAATTAGCTCCCATTAAAAAAGCAAGAAATCTGATTTTTTGTTTGATAAAAGATTTTTTTATTTTTTATTTTTGATAATTGTTGAATGCAGTCGTACATTGCGTACGTAAACTTTAATATTGTTATTAATAAAGTATTCTTAAAAAAAACATCAACATGTTTGCTTCATTCAAAATTAGGATGTTATCGTTAATCCGATTTATAGTTTTATATTATTCAGGCAAACTTTATCTTTTGATAAAGAGTCATCACTTCATTTACTTATTTCAATGGATTCAATGGATACGTTCCAAAAAAATCATGTAAAGGCAATATCAATCAGTTAACATGACAATATGCAACAGGCAGAAACAATAGGGCTTCACCCCCTATGGATACTAACCCTCTATGGATCCGTAGGGGGTCAGTTGCTAACATTATAACTTATAAGGTCGTCCAGGATGACGGTGGCAGAAAATCGAACTACTACTTTAATAGTCATGGATTTTTTTTAAAAAACATTTAAAACAGAGCATCATGTGTTAAGCTGAGTCAAAATGTTCTACTAAATACACATGATACAAGAGGCTTAGTAAAGTATGGACAGCTGTCGGTTAAATTCTGCTGCTTTATGATAAATGAATAAAAAGCATAACCAACACCATTAACATTTTTACTCAGTTTCATCATAATATTTGAGTAGAATCATTAGTGTTTCGGATTGATCAGTTAGTATTGGAAGTTGTGACATTATTGAAGGAAGTTACAATTTTCACTGCATAAGGTAATATAGCCTGTCAATACTCATTGGTGTTGAACATGTTGAAAGACATAATAAATGTTTCGCATTATAATCTTTCTTTTATTGTGTTTTACATCTGTAAAATATAGTAAAAGATCAAAAGATAGATGAGAAAAAATGTCTTTTTTAAGGATTATCATTATCCACTGTGATAAACTAAGAAATATTTTGCCATTGAAGTCAATGCAGCACTGTTTAGTAAATTGTCATCAATTAACTATGGTGGTGATGTGAACAAAGTTATTGCATCTACTGAACATTCTGAACGTCGATTTAACAGATCTTGAATTTACCTCTATGGATGCGTTTGGAAAGTGAGTGTAAGACTGAAATAAGTTAAAAGTTTATTGTTTGGTTTTTTGACATCTGTTGTTTACATGGGTGGCATAGCCTTGACGTCTATCCTTTTAACAGCTTTCAGAAATGCGGTATGGATGCAAGACATAGTTTTTATATCTATATATATGTTGACTTGTCATGAGAAACTTCGAATGCGAGTAGCCAGGATAAAGCTAATATTTTTTTCCGACTTATATTTTGTAATTACCTCACTCTTATAGGTTTTTTCTTCAATTTTGGATGTAGCGATCGAGTCCAAAATAACGCAGTCGACTGCTTTTGAAATACTATAATTACTGTTATAGTGTAAATGTTGTATATACATTCTTAAATTATGTATTAATGTGCACTATAAATCTTACATATTTCAATAAAGTTTACTATTATCTTGAAATAAACAAGTGTACAATAGGTGAAAAGAACTATAAATGGCAAAATAAACAATCATCAAAGAGTGAAAAAAACGAAATACGTTTCGAAACTTTATAAACTAAATCTTACTGTTGTGTGCGGTTATGGATATGTTTGTGCCTTGATTATAGTCAGTCCGCAGACTGGATTTATTATTCAATATAAAATAATAAGTTACTTGCAAATTGTATCGCTACTCATCATGATTCGTATATTTTACTTTAAATAGTGACATTATAACCTACGATCGCCTTAGTTACCTCCAATTTTGTCTATAACAAACTAATATTATTAGTACAAACTAACTCTTATTCTCTACTTAATGACATACGATAATATGCATAAAATACATATATCGATTTGAATCATCCTTCTTAATTTTTAAATTCAATCTGTTACAATCTTTTTCTAAAAATATATAAAACTTGAGATAATATTCTCAAATACCTTTCTAACAAAACGTTTTTTACAAGGCTTGTGTGATTGTCTTCGTCAGCATAAATGCACTAGTACATGTATCATCATTCGATTAAAGAGTACCACAGCTAAAGGTAGAACTTTGAAATAATATCTCGTCAAGTATAGACGTGAATGAATTGCTCTTAATGTAAGTAAATATATGTAGTATATCCTACCATGCATACTAGTAAATGCACGAGATTTTTCACTACAAAATGAATAAACAGGAATGATTAGTTTTTATCGTCTGTTGAAATAAATGTTCTTATTTAAACGTCACACATACTAACATAATACATGTACTTTTGAGCGTTTCAGTAGCATGAGTATAGACAACTCTTACAAACCGAACGAAAGAAGATGAAAACACTTGTGTCTACATTTTACATTACATTCTAAGATAACTTTTTTGTAAAAATTATGGAAGTTGGGAATGTGTCAAAGAGACAATAACCCGACAACAATGACATTGTTAGTTTTTTCAACTTTATAGTTTGAATGTTCCTTTGGTGTCCTTCGCCTCCCTTCTAATGTATCTTTCCACTTTTGTAAGATTGTGTTGATGGGAGAGCTGTAGTAGTCTTTTCAATTGATAGGCATCACTCAAAATTTATCCCATAATTTTCGACAGAACAAAATACCTGTACGAATATGACTGTATTTTGTTTATTTGATGTGTTTACGCTTTTTACTTTTCAATTTAATCAAAATTTCTGTTTTTTAAGTTTTCTTGGAATTCGGTATTTAATATTATTTTACTTTTGATTTCTTGTATAAATGTATGTCTATCAAGTAACTTTTGTGTTGTTTTATCGCTCTCGCTTTGAAATATACATATGTCCCAACCATCGACTTTTCTTCATCCTTACAAAAATAAAGATACTTCGGAGAGAATCCTCAAAGCTTAGCATGCTTATCATGATCAAAACGTAGACATTTTTTACAAAACTGTATGTTCATACAAATGGCACCTTCCTCGTCATCAGTCAGTTATCTATAACAAATCTTAGTCCGATTTTCATGAAAAATAAAACGTGAAAAAAAACAAGAGGTTATGTTATGAAAGGATTTAGGACACTTTTAGAAATAATTAAAAATTGAAATAAAATAGAGCTTATAAAAACAAAAATTACATATTTCTAATTTATTAAGTCAGTTAAAAAGAATATAAATGTCAAATAACTTATTGGCATAAGAAAATATAACAAGAAGAAAATACAAAGAAAAGAGTTCATCAATCATAAGAGTAACATTCATTATATAAGATACACGATCAAGCTAAAAGTACAAATCAAGAATATTAGTTAATAGGTTATGTAGCACGTTTTATAAAGTTATTAGGTCGACGGACAGATGCGAGGCGAATTGCTACTACATCCAAGGTTAAAACCATATTTACAGAACTTTTAGATAGAGCAGCATCATCAGCATCATGAATATTCAGTAATACATTAAGGCACACAAGAATGTTATTAATAACCAATCAACATGTTGGATTACTATGATTGACACACACACGATAAAACTGAGAATTTAACAAATTTTAAATTATCTTTTATTAAAATAAAATCAGAGTCTGGAGTTCAAATGAAATAGTATTTTATTAAGTGGAAGAAATAATAATCCAGATGCTTTTCAAAAACAAATAAATACATTTTGCATATTATGAAATAACAAGTATTTTGGGCACCAAATTACCTTATTTGCAGCGAGGATCGGTTTTGAACGGGGGAAAATGATGTCAGGTATTAGCCGGGACCTATAAAAGTAACATACTTGGGTTTGCGCTAACATCATTTTCCTACCAGCAAAACTGAGTTCTCGTTGTTTATTCTTTTAAAAAGGTAAGCTAGTTTTATTTATTTAAAATTTAGATATACGCATTTAAGATTAAAATGAAATAGGAAATAATATATAATGTAATAATAAAAGAAAATATTTATTTATTTAATTCAAGAAATATAATATATATATTATATATATCAATTTGATTCTTTATTTAATAGCATGAATTATATAAAAACATTAACACTTTGTTGTATTCGGATAAAAACATTATAGTAAATAGTATCATGAGGTTATTCACCCAACAACAATAAATAGGATGATCATAAATAAGTCAAAAAGCAGATGTTTCATACGTACTGCATAGGTGCATATAAATAGCATAGTTAATTGCCATAAGATTCACGAGTTAATTTCAGCAATTTACGAAACAGGAATACTTGTATGGGATCATATTTTAATTGTTGTTATTATGTATAATTAATGTATTGTGGATTGTTTTGATCAAAAAGAAAAGAAAAGAGAGTGCAATTAAAAAAATCATTTTCCTACCAGCAAAACTGAGTTCTCGTTGTTTATTCTTTTAAAAAGGTCGTTAGGCAGATTCCAACCTAGCACTACCGAGCTTTTCCCCAGAACAACAAAAGGTATGCTGCAGCAGTAGTGGTATTTGTCAATGACAGTCTGACGGGTTATTTGGTCAAAGGGCATTAAGTTCCATCGTTTATTGGTATTGGTCAAATGGATAGGTCGGGGAGTCGTTGGGACGAGGGACACTAAGTTCCGTCACAACAACATGGTGGACGCAGAAAACGACAATGAGGAAAGTAACAACAGCAGAAAAATTTAAGATACCACATAAATATTTAACGAGGGCTAACAAAAATAAAGAAGACTCCGTTAATTTATCTCCCGCTAATTTGACTAAATTCTTACCAAGTGCTCTAAGAACAGAGGAACAAAATCTTCGATTTGGAGAAAATGTTATAGAAATTGATTTTAATACAGATATCGAAACAGAAAGTACAAAAATAGGGGGACAAACGTCAACTCCGAAGGAGTCTGAACTTTTCAAATTTCAAGCTGATCCACATACTTCAGAGGATCAAATTGTACGTGACAAATTTGCACAATTAGAGCCTTCTGCTCCTCCAATATTTAATTCGGACAAAGTACCTGAATCATATAATATATTTAAGTTAGACGACGACGAAACTCTGTCAGAAAAAATTTAGAACTACGTAATTCCACAGAGAATGTAAATGAACCAGAAATAAAACGGCCGATACAATCGAATCAACACAGAATAATTGATAACGATCAATTCGTGCAAGAACCATTTAATGACATTTCTTCTACTATCAATTTTCAGAAATATTCGCAGGACCCGACCTTACAAGTGAGAGAAAATACAAGAGTGACAAAAAGGAAAAAAAGTGAAGAAAGGGTAAGTCCATTTCATAGTGACACATTTAAAATTAAAACTAGTTTTAAAACTAAGAATAATGTTGAGATAAATAAAAATAATCAAGTAGGAGATAAATCAGTTACATCTAATTTAAAAAGTCAATATTCATATCAATCTTATCCTCACGCTATTAATATGGCTTCGGCATTAAAGTTAGAAAAATTTGAAGGGACTATATCAGGTCAGGCTGCTTTAAATTGGCTATCAGTTTTTCAACAGTGGTGTCACTTTTATGAACTCACGGATCAAAAGAAGGCTAGCTCCTGCCCTTTTCATTTAGAAAAACACGCAAAAATTTGGTACGATACGTTACCGGAAAGAGTAAAATTCAATTATGCCGCTTTAATAGATGCGTTCAAAAGGTGATTTAAAAAAGCTTCCGATACAATGGATTTATCAGTACTACAATGCACTCAAAAGAAAGATGAAAGTTCATCAGATTACTTAAGTAGGATATCAAAAATAGTAACTAATAATAGCATCCCTGAATCAGTATTTCTGGCAGTAGCAATGAATGGATTAAACGCTGGTATAAAAGCATTAGTAATTAAAAACCAATTGTTCAGAGAACCATTGATGGTCTTTCCACCACTTACAACATATTTTGATGTGAAAATATTAAAAATTCAGTTGATATGTCAGTTCCTATGACTTTATGATGTCTAAATATGAATTTGGAGCAAAGGTCAAAATCTAGAACGTCCAATTAACCTATGACCTTGACCTCAATTTCAAGGTCATAGACTAAGGATCTCAAACCTAAAGACACTAGTTCATTAATATGTATGGTTCATGAGTAATATCACTTTACGCATAATTCTAAACATAAGAGGGGCGAAAACTCCCATTTATTGTCTACGCACCCTTTCAACCAAAATTTATAAGTTACGACATGTCGCAACTAACAATTTAGTAAAAATAATTTGTCGATAAGTTATACGGCTTTTGAAAATAAATGAAAATGAGCCAAAATCAAAATTTATAATGTGACCTTGACCTTTGACCTTGACCTTATTTTCATTTTTTTGGACCAAGGATCTCAAATCAAAAGACCCTAGGTCTCTATCACTTATGGTTTACCAGTTAGACATGCATATTCTTATATCAAACATAAAAGGGGGGATAACTCTCATATGGAATCTATATACGGCTTCGGTCAAAATAAAACAGCACATCCTGAGGATATAACGAGCAATTTCGAAAAATAAATTTGTCGGTTTCTTATACGGTTGCGAAGCCTTAGAGATAACAAGGAAAACAGTGTTCGGGGAGATAACTCTTACAAGGGAAAGTATTCGGTTAAGCAGAGTTGGTTTCAAAAGCGTATAAACAGTTCCATATCATATTCCAAAAATCTAAGCGACATCTTGCGAAACAAAAAAACAGCGAAGGAAATGAATTAGGCGGAAGAAAAAAAAATAATAATTAAACTGTCAATTGTTCTTGAACAATTGAGAGGTCTTTCCTTTTGTAATGTAAAATACATGTTCCAATAGACGTAGAATGTATTGAAAAGCTTTAAAACACACTGAAAATCCTTTAAATAAGGTTAAAAACACTAAATTCGCTATATGGGACATGACCTTGACCTTTGACCTTTTGACCTTTGTCAAGGTCATTAGTCCCCAATGTCATTGCCGAAGACCCCATGGGTCTAGGACCTTTGGTTATACAGTAAAAGCTGATTTTGTCTTTCCAGAAACTTAAAACAGGTGTTATGCCCCTTAAAAAAAGGTCAAATCTCTTCGGTCAAATGTAACAAAGTTGCGCCATACTGACCCAAACATTTACCACTATTTAAAATTTCTGTAAGTATAATGGTTTCTGAGATTATCCCATAACAAGGTGTTAGGTCAAAGGTCAAGGTCAACATACAAATTTGACCTTGAGGTATATTACAAAGATACATGAATTGATGATGAATGGTGAAGATCCTAGGTGTCTACGACTTACGGTTTCTGAGTTTTGGTGGTCAACCGACACCGGTTAATTTTAATAGGGGCATAACCCTACCAATGAGTCGTTGAATCTTTTCGATCCAAATGTAACGAAGAACCGGGGTCTGGTCCTGAACAAATTTCACCCTTTGTTTTTTTTCTACCTATTACGGTTACAGTGTTGGAACGATAACAAGGTTTTTGGGTTTCGGAGGGATTACTCCGAACCGACAAAATATTTCGACTAACAGGGTGAGTTCCGGATAGGTATTCATGACACCGATACAATGTGTGAACATGAAAGCGACACGTCTTACGGTTAAGGCTGCTAACTTCGTCAAAGTTTGGCGGAAGAATAATAATAATAATAAACTGTCAATTGTTCTTGAACAATTGAGAGGTCTTTCCTTTTGTAATGTAAAATACATGTTCCAACAGACGTAGAATGTATTGAAAAGGTCAACGTCAACCTTAAAACGCTCGAAAACACACTAAAAATCCTTTATATAAGGTTAAAAACACTAAATTCGCTATCTGGGACATGACCTTGACCTTTGACCTTTTGACCTTTGTCAAGGTCATTAGTCCCCAATGCCATTACAGAAGACCCCAAGGGTCTAGGACCTTTGGTTATATAGTAAAAGCTGATTTTGTCTTTTCAGAAACCTAAAACAGGGGTTATGCCCCTTATAGAAAGGTCAAATCTCTTCGGTCAAAATGTAACAAAGTTGTGCCGTAATGACCCAAACATTTTCCACTATTTAAAACTTCTGTAAGTATAATGGTTTCTGAGATTATCCCATAACAAGGTGTTAGGTCAAAGGTCAAGGTCAACATACAAATTTGACCTTGAGGTATTTTTCAAAGATGCATGAATTGATGATGATTGGTGAAGATCCTAGGTGTCTACGACTTACGGTTTCTGAGTTTTGGTGACCAACCGACATCGGTTAATTTTCATAGGGGCATAACCCTACCAATGAGTCGTTGAATCTTTTCGATCCAAATGTAACGAAGAACCGGGGTCTGGTCCTTAACAGATTTCACCCTTTGTTTTTTTTCTACCTATTACGGTTACGGTGTTGGAACGATAACAAGGTTTTTGGGTTTCGGAGGGATTACTCCGAACCGACAAAATATTTCGACTCACAGGGTGAGTTCCGGATAGGTATTCATGACACCGATACAAAGTGTGAATATGAAAGCGACACGTCTTACGGTTAACGCGGCTAAATTTGTCAAAGTTTGGCGGAAAAAGAATAATAATAATAATAATAATAATAATTAAACTGTCAATTGTTCTTGAACAATTGAGAGGTCTTTCCTTTTTTAATTCAAAATACATGTTCCAACAGACGTAGAATGTATTGAAAAGGTCAAGGTCAACCTTAAAAAGCTCGAAAACACACTAAAAATCCTTTAAATAAGGTTAAAAACACTAAATTCGCTATCTGGGACATGACCTTGACCTTTGACCTTTTGACCTTTGTCAAGGTCATTGGTCCCCAATGCCATTACTGAAGACCCCAAGGGTCTAGGACCTTTGGTTATATAGTAAAAGCTGATTTTGTCTTTTCAAAAACCTAAAACAGGGGTTATGCCCCTTATAGAAAGGTCAAATCTCTTTGGTCAAAATGTAACAAAGTTGCGCCATAATGACCCAAACATTTTCCACCATTTAAAACTTCTGTAAGTATAATGGTTTCTGAGATTATCCCATAACAAGGTGTTAGGTCAAAGGTCAAGGTCAACATACAAATTTGACCTTGAGGTATTTTTTAAAGATACATGAAATGATGATGATTGGTGAAGATCCTATGTGTCTACGATTTACGGTTTCTGAGTTTTGGTGGCCAACCGACACCGGTTAATTTTCATAGGGGCATAACCCTACCAATGAGTCGTTGAATCTTTTCGATCCAAATGTAACGAAGAACCGGGCTCTGGTCCTGAACAAATTTCACCCTTCATTTTTTTTCTACCTATTACGGTTACGGTGTTGGAACGATAACAAGGTTTTTGGGTTTCGGAGGGATTACTCCCAACCGACAAAATATTTCGACTCACAGGGTGAGTTCCGGATAGGTATTCATGACACCGATACAAAGTGTGAACATGAAAGCGACACGTCTTACGGTTACGGAGGGAAATTTTGTCAAAGTTTGGCGGAACAAGAAGAATAATAATAATCAGAAGAAATACAGTAAGGTCTTTCCCTTTAGTAAAAGGAAAGACCTTAATAATCAGAAGAAATCCAATAGGTCTTTCCACGGAAAAGTGGAAAGACCTAATTACCAAAGAACCTAAAAATATCGAAGAATTAAGGCATGCAGCTCAATTAGCAGAAAATGCTACGGCGTCTCACGCGAATGAAATACAAACATCATATGATAAGGTGTTATCAGAGATCAAATCGCTAAAAGATGACATTAAATCAGTCAACGCGATACAAGAATGTAAACCAGATGAGAATATTAACTCACTTGTTATAGCTACTTCCCCATACATGCCAGCAAATAATCAACAACAATCGGCAAATAATAGGGACAAACAACCTCAATGGGATTCATATCCAACTAGACCTTATAATCAAAATTATAATCAAAATTGGCAAAATGGATCAAATCAAAGGTGGGGTCAAAACTTTGTGCCGCGACAATTTAATCAAAATTTCGGGAACAGAGGTCAATATCAGAGCAATAGGGGTCAATATCAGGACAGAAGAAATCCAAATCAGGATAGGAGAAATTTTGGGAATAATAATCCAATGGGAAATTTCAATAGATTTAATAACCAAAATCAACAATGTTTATACTGTCTAGGATATTGTCGTTCAAGAAATTTTTGCCCTGCGAAAGATGTTCAATGTCATGAATGTGGAAAACGTGGCCATTTTTCAAAAGCATGTTTGAGCGCTAGGAAATCCCAATTTTGATGTTGCGCGCCTGTCCGAGGCATAACTTCGGATAGGCAGGAAACGAAATATGAAAATATGACGCTACAAGCGCCCATTCAATCTTGTTTGTTGGCTATCCGATTCGGAGATTATTCAAGCTTAGCACTCGTTGATACTGGATCTAGTATATCATGTATAAATCATTCAATGCTTAAAAATTCTAAATTTTCAACACTACCTCTTGAAAAGCCCAAAATTACCAAAATAGAAGGGGCCGGGGGAGCAAAACACCAAGTTACAGGTCAAATCACTGTAGAATTTTCAATAAACAAATTTTCTTTTACGCAAACATTTTACGTCATTCCTGCACTCAGACAAAGTATGATTTTAGGCACTGATTTTCTGGCCACAAATCGAGCATGCATTGATTGGGAGACAAACAGTTTATTTCTAAAAGATCGTTCAATAAATATCAATTTTACTGAACAACCACCAGGGTATGCGAGGGTCTCGGTAAAAACAGTATTAAGTCCAAATTCAGTTCGGAACGTCCCAGTAAAGTTATCACGAACGAATAAAAATGATTGGTCTTATTAGAACCTACTGAAGAAGTTTATGATTTAAATGTTTTTCCTGCGAAATGCTTGATACAAAACATACCTGGACAAGTATACATACAAATACTTAATGTATCAGATAAAGAAATTACGCTAGAAATTGATTTGGTTGTTGCTACTGTCTCTACTGTTGAAGAGGCATCCGTGTTTAATCTCACGAAAGACAATGAGCTAAATTTTATACCAAACGAGTCTGTCAATATCAATAACGAAAATTCTAATGAAGAATATAAACCACCTCACATAGATTTTGATTTGTCAAAATCGGTTCTAACAACAGAACAAAAAGAAATTTTTCAAAACTTGTTGGCTGAACATCGAGGTGTTTTTGCAACTACTTTAAAGGAGCTAGGAAAAACAAATGTATTTGAACACAAGATTGAAATGACGAACGACACTCCTTTTCAATCTAGACCATATAGAACTACCCCAACAGCAAAAAAAGAAATAGACAGACATGTGGCCGAAATGTTGGAGCATGACATTATTGAACCTTCAAATTCGCCATATTCTAGCCCCGTGGTCCTAGTAAGAAAAAAGAACAATGCAGGCTTCAGGTTCGCAATAGATTATCGCAGGATTAACGAATTTACAGTTCCCTTGACCTTCGCCATTCCACGGTTAGAGGACATAATAGACACAGTCGCATCCTCCAAAGCGGCCCTATTTTCGGTCGTAGATCTTTCTGCGGGATTTTGGCAGATAGATCTAGACAAAGAATCGAGACCAAAATCAGCATTTATTACCCATGATGATTTATATAATTTCAAACGCATGCCATTTGGTATAACAAACGCCAGTTTCTCCTTTCAAATGGCTATGAATCAGATACTAAGGGGGTTAACGTGGAAGCATTGCTTGGTATACATTGACGACATCATTGTATGGTCTGAAAATTTTGAACAACATATTAAACACTTAGGTCAAGTATTCGATAGACTACAGGAGGCCAACATGACAATCAAACCTACAAAATGCGAATTCGCGAAATCAGAAGTGTTATATTTAGGACACATATTCTCCGATAAGGGAATTAACGTGGATGATTCAAAAATACAAGCTGTCAAATCATTTCCAAATCCAAATAACCAACATGATGTAAGAAGTTTCCTTGGTCTGTGCAACTACTACCGAAAATTTGATAAAAACTATTCAAAAATTGCAGCACCAATTACCCATTTGTTAAAGAAAAAAATTTAAATGGACAAGTGATTGCAACGAGGCATTTGAAACTTTAAAACAAGCCTTGATTACTGCCCCAATTTTGAAGTATCCTGATTTCGAAAAAGAATTTATCTTAGCATGTGACGCATCAACACAAGCGATAGGATACATTTTGTCACAAAAAGATGAGAATGGACAAGAAAGACCTATTGGGTATGGAGGCCGTAATCTTTCCTCGGCAGAACGTAATTATACTGTGACAGAATTAGAACTATTAGCACTGGTCAAAGGTATTTCCTACTTTCATGTATATTTGACAAACAGTAAATTTACTGTATATACAGATCACAAGGCATTATGTTGGTTAAAAACTATCAAAAATAACTCCACGAGGTTAATGAGATGGGCTTTACAAGTACAAGAGTTCAATTTTGAAGTATGTCACAGAAGTGGAAGCAAAAATACACACGCTGAGGCGTTATCTAGGAGAAAATATGATTTAAACGATCAAGAAGATGGTACAGATGATAAACCCATCAAAGCAGAAAGTATTGACCCTGAAATCATTCCATCTATTCCTCAAGGTCACAGATACAGATTCTAAGGTCAATGCACTTCCAACTATCAATAATATTACAAATGAAGATACCGTTGCGAAAAATATAGGAATAAAACAGAGACAATGTCCATATTTCAAATACATATATGAGTACTTATTAGAAGGGAAATTACCAGACAATATAGATAAAAAGAAAAATATCCCCTATGAAAGCATGCAATATGAGATGCTAGATGAAGTTTTATACCACGTTTTTCAACCACGAGCTAAACCAAAAACAAAAAGAGGAGAAGTTTTGTTACAGATTGCAGTACCACAAGAATTAAGAAATAGCATATTAATTGCATTTCATGACAATTCTTGTCACCTATGTGTTATTAAAAGCTATGAAGCTATCAAGGCTAAATATTACTGGCCTGGTATGTATCAACAAGTTTACAATTATGTAACGTCTTGTAAAACATGTCAGGAAGTAAAATCAAGTCCACAAATGCGAGCGCTATTACATCCGATGCCAGTAGTAAACGTTTTTGAGCGTATTCATGTCGATATCCTTGAAGGATTATGCAAATCCCGTTCCAGGAATTCAGTTATCCTCTTGGTTACAGACAGCCTGAGTCACTGGCCGGAGTGCTTCCCCTTGAAAAATTAGGAGGCGAAACATATAGCAGACGTGCTATATAGAGAAATCTTCACAAGATATGGTTTTCCGTCATATTTGACGAGTGATCGTGGAGCAAATTTCTTATCGCGTATAGTGAGTTCACTTTGTGAGGTATTCAAGGTAGCTAGAAGTTACACTAGCTCCTATCACCCGCAAACAAACTCCTCTTGCGAAAGAGTTAATTCTACTTCAGCCCAATCCTTGAGAGCGTTATGCTCCAATGAACAGGACACGTGGGATGAAGTGTTACCTAGTATAATGATGGCATTTCGAATGACGCCAGTCACCCAATCCATATGATATTCACCTTATTATGTTCTATTTGGGAAAGAAATGACTTTACCTATTGACACTCAATTAATTCCCACACAGAAAATGGAAAAAGCACCTAAACAGTTCATTGATGAACTAATTAAAAGGGTCAAAATTATCCATGACACGGCTAAAGAGAATATGAAACAGGCGCAGTTAAAAAGTAAAATTTATTATGATAAAAAGTCAAAGATTCCAAAATTCGCAGTTGGAGATCATGTTTATCTAAAAATAATGAAGATTCGGTCCGGTAAGAAAAAGAAACTGGAACCGAAATGGATGGGCGGATCAAACGATACGTACAAAATTTGTGAGCTGCAGACACATAAATTGATGAAACCATTAGTGCATGCTAATAGGTTCAAACCGTACAAAGATCCACGAGATTACAGACCACAGGCTGATAATCATTCGGATCTGCGTGTTGATGGCAAGACTGACGACGAAGATGAATCAGACACACCAGTCTATTCAAAAGTTGCGCCAGATCAATCAGTACAGCAATCACAGAAAAGTGATACGAGTATAAATAAACAAAGAGATAATAATTATTCTGATAAGAAAGCAGACAAAACACCTGACGGTACTAAAAATAGAAACCGCAATAAATCAATTGACGGTAATAAAAATAGTAATAGCAATCAATCAACAAAGAACACGTGGTATGAAGTGACAAAACTATTAAAATCAAAATTGATATCGGGAAAAAGACATTACTTGGTACAATGGGCAGACGGATCTACCCCTACTTGGGAACCAAATGGTAATGTTTCAGATGCAGTTAAACAAAAATACAACGCGACCGTAATTCAAAATCGTTTTAAGAAAAAGCGACGGTATTAATTGGTATTCAATTTCATCTCATCCGTTGGGTGTATGAACTGTTTAAGAGGATGACTTTCAGCGTAGTGACAAATTACTTTTTGCCGAAAACGTTATGTTGCCTATAATTTTGAAGTTACGGTACCTAACTTCGATTCTTTTATATTGTAGACATGGCAAGGGTAATAGGAGTGATGTTACTACGTTTGTTAGTGTACTTCTCAGTTCTGATAATTGCCAATGATGATGAATACAGATTGAACTGTGGAATAATTTTTCAACAACAAAAAGATGTTGACTTTGCTACCGATATGTGGACAAATACATTTGAAATTGAATTATATTTAAATCCTAATGTGAATCTAGCGAAACAAATGTGCGCACAAAGGAAAAATCCTTCCTGCATATTGATGAATCAAATGCTGACACAAGTTACTTATATGAAATCTAATGTAAAACACCATATAATACAAACATTAGATTTATTAACAAAAATTATACCAACTTTACCTACAAACAGCTCCCGATTTAGAAAAGCACTTCTGCCTTTCGTAGGGGAGATCGCATCGGGTCTCTTCGGAGTTTTAACTGCAATTGACCTAAGACGTGTCGTTAATCACGTAAATAAAATAGGCAAAGAAACAAATACAGTATTAAAAGAGTTAGCCCAATATGCTGGAGACTTCGACTCCTTTGTTACCCATTACAACGCTAGAGTTGCTAACATAATGATGGGTTTAATAGTTAATAAATACCAAATTCTAGTTCTACAACAAGAGATGACTAATATAAGTTCTGCTTTTCAACGTGTATTTGCAAACTACACTAAAATTATGACTCTTGAAGGGGAAGAAATACGGGGTATGGAAAACTATATAAATGATGTACGGGTTGGACTGACAAATTTAGCAGAATGCAAACTGTCACCCTTCATTTTACCACCAGAATCTTTATCATCAACTATAGATAAGATACAAACAATGTGGCAAACAAAGGGTACAAATTGCTATCAACTGACCCTTCTTATTATTATAGATATGGTAAATTTTTGGTTTATAGGAATTCCACTACAATATATATTTCCCTCAAATTCCCAGTTACAACATTAAATAAACAATTTCATGTTTGGAAAGTACTTTCGTTTATGGTTCCAATAAATGAGACTAGTAATCATGCTTCGATTTTAAAAGACATACCTGATTATTTGTTGGTTACCAAAGATAACAAATTCTATACTAAATTGTCAAAATTTACTATTCAACAATGTGAAAGAACAACAAATATACGACATTGCAATGCCAAACCAACTTTCCACAACATCGATGAAGAAACTTCCGAATGCATTATAGACATATTTCTAAATAACAAAGAGGGAATTAAGGAAAACTGTAATTTTAGATTTCTGGAAAACAATATTCATCCCCATATCTTACAAATTGCGCCATATAAAATTCTCGTCTATAAAATATATAATTTCACATTGGATTGCAATGCAGGTTCATATGTACGCCCAGGTTGTGATTTATGTATCGTTAGCATACCATGTCATTGTGCAATTATTACATCAACAACCCATTTCCCTGCACATGTGTATGATTGTGAAACAAACTCCACTGAGACAACTAAACTGCATCTAGTAAATTTGGCTCTCCTCCAAGAATTCTTCAATTCAACAAAATTAATCGATATTTTAGGCAATACGACGTTTGATGACCCAGTCTCAGTCAATTTTCCAAATTTTGAAAATTTATAAACATAAATTTCAACATATAATAGCGACAGATAAGAAAGAAGATATGAGTCTTAAAAAAATGGCTAAACGAGCTAAAGAAAGAAGTAAAATATACACTCATTTGGCTGACTTATTAATAGATGGAGAAGTAGATTTTCCAGAAAGTTACAAAACGAGACATTCTGTCATTATCGGCCATAGTAATCGCTTCATTAAATGCAATAGCTACAATATATCTGATTTACAAATTCAAAATCATAGCAGCGGCTATCTTAGTTTATTCACCGGTAAAGGCAGACTCCTTCAATTATGAATTCCCAACTACTCAAGATACTTTGAACAATGAATGGACAAAAGTGTTAAGCGACAATATTAAGTGAGATCACATTATCTTTGTCTTAACCTTCTTCTGTTTGGTGGGCATATGTTTCATAACTCTGTTTATCATAAATAAACGTTCGTTCCACACCACTATTTGTTTAGGAATAACTAATGGCGAAAAGTGTTTCCTTCTTACTATCCTAAATTTGCCATTGTGTCCAACATTTTTCGATTTCAAAATCCCGGCTGAAGTTAGTGACGTATTTATTTCAGGACTACTCAGACCTATTGTTCACTTAAAATGCTCAGAATTCACTATAATAAATATAAATGTACAGACCAGTATCTTCAAATTCAACCGTATATTCGAGTGTCACCATTAAGAGCTTACTTACTACGTCGCATAATAAAGAAACCTTTCTGCGCGTACATCATGGTTGTACATCATAACATAAAATATCCAGTCGGCACAAAGGAAACAAAAACCAAAGATCCTAAACCAATCGCTGAGGGGTCAAATTACAAAGAAAGAAATAAAGCAATCGCGAAGCCACCGAATTATTCAATGTATCCAAAGATCTCTTAAATAGTAGTAAAAAGATAAGGAATACTACTGTCAGAATACTACAATTTCAATAAAATTTAAATTAATCTTCACAAAAAAAAAATCTTTTTTTTTAATTTTTTTTAAGACACAAATTTTTTATGAACGTCATTTATTTTCAGAAATGAAGATTACATGTAATTTTGGAGACAGAACAGTGTGTGCAACGGCGGCTTGCACACAAATTTGTCTAACTTTACAGTGATTAATTCGTTTTGGGGGGACCCATATTAATTTAACAGATTTTTCCTTAGAGGCTTTCTGTTTCATAAACAGACGAGTCAACTCCTTGAACACTAAATGGCCAAATATTAAGGAAATAATCAATATAATAAAATTAGCTGCCTTTTTTAATATAGATTCTTCGAATTTAATGTATATTTTTAGAAAGTTTAACATTACTTATGAAAATGCTTTTTATTTTATACGTACGATTGTACATCTGAAATCAAGTGGTTATTTAGATATGAGTGATTTTATTTTATTTGATATTACAAATGCCAGGATAAGTGTAAACTTTTTACTTTTTGATTCAAAAATAATATTTACATTGAGCAGAAAAGTACATTATTTATCTACGTATCAATTTAACCGTAAAACTAGAAAATTGACGTGTAAATGCATTATATGCAAATGTTTGAGACAAATTCGTTTTAATTATTTAAGTAAAATAACAAATTAATTCTTTAAAAATTCTTTTCTTTAGTTATATAACACAGAGTTCATCAAATAAATTTCGAGTTCAACACAAAAATTAATAATGTATCATCTATTTTCAGAGATGGAAATAACGTGCTTATTCAAAAATTCTCATGTTAAAGTAACCCCAGCTCTAATCACCAAAGCGCCGGTATTTCGAGGACTACTGCGGTTTCGAGAAAAAGAAATTAATTTATCAGATTTTTTTTTTCACGCTTTTATATATATGAATAAAATATTTCATTCAGGTTAAACCAAATTGCTTTCCGTCAAGACGATAATTGATATTATTCATTTATCTTCGTTTTTAAATATTAATGCACATGATGTGATGTGGATAATTAACAAATTTAACATAAATTATGAAAATGCAAGATATCACATAAATCTGATTGTACATTTAAATGCAAGAGGTTACTCAGAATTAGCCACAAGAGTAAGATATGAAATCATCCAAAGTAGGATAACAATAAATTTTGTGTTACAAGATTATAAAACAATATTTTCCTTGAATAGAGACGTGCACATACAACGTATGTATATGTACGATTATAAAAATAAACGCGTGCTAACCTGTATGTGTAATCTTTGTAAATTTTATAGACATATACGCATAATATATAAAAATAACAAAGCTTTAAAGAACAAACCCCGTATTTTCTTCCAAAATTATTTAATTTAATACACCTTCGTAATATTCCATATTTTAGGTTAATAATGGAACAAGTACAGAAGACAATCCTTCTTAAAGAAATATTAAATCGCGAGTTGAGAAGAAAAATGAAATGTCAGGAAATCAATCCATTTTCTACAAGTGCTAGAAACAAACTTATAACCATCCTAGAGTTTCAGGTTTGTTTATCATATTTGAGTTATACCCTAAATTTAGATTGCGACGAATTCATAAATATACTTCCTTCACAAATTCTTTAGGCAGACAAAGAGGCAAATGATTTTAACAGTATCATATAAAAAAAAAAAAAAAAAAAAAAAACATTTATAAAAATATATAAATAACTATAGGATTGAACTATAATTATAACACATTAATTTAAATATTTCACATTTCACATTTTTTTTGTATATATCATCTTTAATGCAAATATTGTAAATATATAAAAAAAAAAATTTTATATCATATTTACTGGTAATATGCCAATAAGGTCCGATACTCTCAACAAATAAAAGAAATCAATTATATTAAATTCTCTAAACAAATTCATATTCAAATATATGTGTCACTATGGTACAGGGGACTTATAGAGAGAAAGAGAGAGAGAGAAAACACATTTTATTACCCTACATATGGAGTACATAAGACACAGATCTCCATATGACTTATTGTCGCGACGAGTTGGAGTACATCCAAAGACAGATCTCCAATATTTCGCAGGTGGACTTTGTTCCACAGAAGAGGATCGGCACCGCGTGATTGTAATTTTATTTTATTTTTTTATTGTGCATGCATCATATATTTTTGTGTATCTATATATGTGTTTGTGTTTCATTTATTGCAAAAAAAGTTCATAGGAAAAATTAAATGAGTCACAATTACATGTAATAAGATTCAAAAATCAAATTCAAAACAAACATTTTGTAACAAAAAAACAACAACAAAAAAACAAAAATGAAATCAGGAGATTTCAAACTTAACAAGGGGGTAATGTTATGAAAGGATTTAGGACACTTTTAGAAATAATTAAAAATTGAAATAAAATAGAGCTTATAAAAACAAAAATTACATATTACTAATTTATTAAGTCAGTTAAAAAGAATATAAATGTCAAATAACTTATTGGCATAAGAAAATATAACAAGAAGAAAATACAAAGAAAAGAGTTCATCAATCATAAGAGTAACATTCATTATATAAGATACAAGATCAAGCTAAAAGTACAAATCAAGAATATTAGTTAATAGGTTATGTAGCACGTTTTATAAAGTTATTAGGTCGACGGACAGATGCGAGGCGAATTGCTACTACATCCAAGGTTAAAACCATATTTACAGAACTTTTAGATAGAGCAGCATCATCAGCATCATGAATATTCAGTAATACATTAAGGCACACAAGAATGTTATTAATAACCAATCAAAATGTTGGATTACTATGATTGACACACACATGATAAAATTTAGAATTTAACAAATTTTAAATTATCTTTTATTAAAATAAAATCAGAGTCTGGAGTTCAAATGAAATATTATTTTATTAAGTGGAAGAAATAATAATCCAGATGCTTTTCAAAAACAAATAAATACATTTTGCATATTATGAAATTACAAGTATTTTGGGCACCAAATTACCTTATTTGCAGCGAGGATCGGTTTTGAACGGGGGAAAATGATGTCAGGTATTAGCCGGGACCTATAAAAGTAACATACTTGGGTTTGCGCTAACATCATTTTCCTACCAGCAAAACTGAGTTCTCGTTGTTTATTCTTTTAAAAAGGTAAGCTTGTTTTATTTATTTAAAATTTAGATATACAGATTTAAGATTAAAATGAAATAGGAAATAATATATATGTAATAATAAAAGAAAATATTTATTTATTTAATTCAAGAAATATAATATATATATCAATTTGATTCTTTATTTAATAGCATGAATTATATAAAAACATTAACACTTTGTTGTATTCGGATAAAAACATTATAGTAAATAGTATCATGAGGTTATTCACCCAACAACAATAAATAGGATGATCATAAATAAGTCAAAAAGCAGATGTTTCATACGTACTGCATAGGTGCATATAAATAGCATAGTTAATTGCCATAAGATTCACGAGTTAATTTCAGCAATTTACGAAACAGGAATTCTTGTATGGGATCATATTTTAATTGTTGTTATTATGTATAATTAATGTATTGTGGATTGTTTTGATCAAAAAGAGAAGAAAAGAGAGTGTAATAAAAAACATCATTTTCCTACCAGCAAAACTGAGTTCTCGTTGTTTATTCTTTTAAAAAGGTCGTTAGGCAGATTCCATCCTAGCACTACCGAGCTTTTCCCCAGAACAACAAAAGGTATGCTGCAGCAGTAGTGGTATTTGTCAATGACAGTATGAAGGGTTATTTGGTCAAAGGGCATTAATTATAAGTTCCATCGTTTATTGGTATTGGTCAAATGGATAGGTCGGAGAGTCGTTGGGACGAGGGACACTAAGTTCCGTCACAACAGTTATATCATCTTTTTCGGAGGAGCTGGTGGAATTAATTTAATCTGTTTGTTGAATGCCTTAATCATACAGAAAAAATCAGTTTATATTTTTTTTCCCAAGTAAAATTATCTACTAATTTGTTTATTAGCTTTTCTTTTCCCCCCCCCCCCCATGTTATTTATTTCGCAATATGTAAGAAATACGTGTTTTATGTTTTACATGGGTGTGCGTTGTGTATTGTTGGTAGTAAACCTTTTGATGCAAACTATCATCACTCCAAATGTCCAAATATATATATTCTTACTAAACATGAACATTACCAATTTACCAATCTTATCTTGGATAACTGTTTAAGACCGTTTTTGAGTGAAGTCATCAGGACACAATCTTTACATTTTGTTGTGTAATTTACATTTACACTTTTTGTACACTGAGTTGTCTTAAGTCATCTTGAATATTCTCTCTGTAGCTCACCTTGAAATTTGAAATCAATGTTAGATGTTTATTTTTGTAACATCTCTAGGCGTCTGTAGTCATCAATTGTCAACTGAGTCCGAAATATTTCCTTATTGTGATTACAATACGAATACAAAATTCTACAACACTGGTACTACTGGTGGTCTAGATTATAATAATAATTATAAAAGTTATGTACAACAGAAATGTCATTTATTAAAAACGATCAAAATCATTTACAACAACAGGGGAGTTAATTTTACAAAGGGTAACATTTAAATGTACCTGATTTAACTCTCCTACGCGTATGGTCCAAATACTCATAGGGTCCGGAACATATACAAGGTGGTAAGTAATTTGGGTGGGTGGTGGGATAAAAAATTGTCCAGAGAAAGTTTTGTGATCTTTCTTGTCGCAGATAAAATTTTATGTAATAACATATCTTTATTGATTGGTTGGCTAAATATAAAAATTAGATGTATATATAAAATTGAGAATGGAAATGGGGAATGTGTCAAAGAGACAACAACCCGACCAAATAAAAAACAACAGCAGAGGGTCACCAACAGGTTTTCAATGTAGCGAGAAATTCCCGCACCCGGAGGCGTCCTTCAGCTGGCTCCTAAACAAATATATACTAGTCCAGTGATAATGAACGCCATACTAATTTCCAAATTGTACACAAGAAACTAAAATTAAAATAATACAATATAATATACACTTAGTTCAAATTGACAGTTTAATGCAAATAGAAATTGTCCATATAGACATGAATTAATTTATAAAATAAATTAGATTTTTGTTTTACGTTTGAAAAATGCTGGAAGTGAACAATTATGGGGTTGATATTCACAAATATTCCTCAATAAAATTAAGAGTTGATAACATTTGAATTAGAAGAAAATTAATTTTCCTGTGAATATTTTATATCAATCTCTACCTGTGTCGCAGATTTCTGTGTTAAAGAGGGACACTAAAACTGACATAGTTTGTATGTTTCAGTTTTAAAAGGGAAAAAGAGAAGATTTTAGGAATAATGTTCACTGTAACGGTTTTTCTAATAGTTAGCTCATTGCATACGGCTTGTGCTAATCCATGTAGTGAATTTTCGTGTGATTGCACAGACACTTAAGTGAACTGTAACAGTAAAAGTTTGGTGGATATCTGCTGATATACCTAATTCTACAACTACATTGTAAGTATTGTCTCTGTTTTATTTAATACTCAATTAAACGTCAAATTTAAGATTAATCTTTTCATAAAACATAGTTTCAATTTGATCCGTTTTGTTGACAGTTCGTAGTTAGAAAAAGATTATTCTCAAAACCTCGACACATGAGTTTGGCGGACAAAAATATCAGCTTGGTATAACGTATAGCAAAAATATTCGAACTCAAGGAAATGTCAAAAGAGAAGTAACAAAATCAAACGTAATAAAAATCAATTAATCGCACAAATCTAAAATAATGCCCTTTTCTTCATTGTTTAAAGTTTATTTTTCCGAAAAACTTCTTTGATGAATTTTTACAACCACTGTATCGAAGTCATTGCTACTGGACCTTCGTCATGTTCGTCCGCGACAGTACATTTGTGTTAACATAACATATCATTTATATGTTTACATCTGTGTAAAATTTACTGCAGATAATAATCAGTTACTCTAAGGTTTGTTTACTCTCATTTATATTAAAATTGAAAATGGAATTAGGAATATGTCAAAGAGACAACAACCCGACCATAGAACAGACAACAGCAGAAGGTCACCAACAGGTCTTCAATAAGTCTCTTTAGTCGTATTTGTCACATATTTTTTGGAGGAATTTTAGGTATCAAATGCTCTACAACTTAAGCTTGATATGTTGGCTTATATACTGCGATATAACGAGCCCCCCTGATTAGTCTGATGTCAACTTCTCGTTGTCTGTCCTTATTGTTCAGTCAACGTGCGGGCCATAGTATTTGGGGGAGGGGGGCAAGTCTAACATACATTACTTAACTGTAGTGGCGGACCGATGGATTTCTGAATGCTAAATCAAATGTGTAAATGTTATATCTGAGATGATCCTCCTTCTGTTTTAATTAAAACATAATTTGGTTGTGTTTCAAATTATCCAACATCTTGATTATTAACACACATAAGTTCAACAGTCGGTTTTGGCTTTTTATCAGTTCTACCCTTTTTAGTTCCTACATGGTCCTCAATTGCTTGGTTAGTTTTTTTATGGGAAAAAATGTTTATTTACTCTTAATTTCCTGTGAAAATCTTCAATAAGTCCGTTATGGTTTATAGATCATGACTTCAAGAAAGATGTTAACATGTATTTGAAAAATATCACATGTCGTATTGACAAGATCAAAAGTGTTTCACCAGTGATTATTTTATCCTTGATATCTTTACATATTTTCAGAACTTTTTTTGGAAACAAAATTTCAACTATAATAGCAGATGCTTTTAAAGGTCTTGCGTTCTTGACATTCCTGTAAGTACATTTTTTTTTAAATATTATAAACCACTAAAATTCTTCTTCTTTGACCTTCATTATGCCTTGTTTGATCGTATATTTTCGTCATATAGATTCTCGATGTTGTTAACACATTATATTTTGTTTAATCTTGGATGTTTTTACGAATGCGATCGCATACCAGTTTGCAAAAGTTAATTTCAAACACATCCGTCGCTTTCATATGTTATGAATTATGTTTTCCTGTAAGTACATTTTTTAAAATTATATAAAAAAAAAACACTAAAATTCTACTTCTTTGACCTTCATTATGACTTGTTTGATCGTATATTTTCGTCATATACATTGAAGATTATCGATGTTGTTAACACATTATATTTTGTTTACTCTTGGATGTTCTTATGAATGCGATCGCATACCAGTTTGCAAAAGTTAATATCAAACACACCCGTCGCTTTCATAGGTTATAAATCATGTTTTCCTGACATTTCATGAATGTTATTATTATTTGTAGACTTTTAACAGAAAACGAAGTTTCATCTATCGCAGCAAACGCATTTAATGATGTAGTTGCATTGGAACAGCTGTAAGTATGATTTATTCAGGTAATGAATAACTTAAAATGTAATGCGAAGGATAACATTTTGAATTAGTTGGTCTTGCTTTTCAAATTATATTCCAGTAATTTAGCTCCTTAAGCAAGTGAGAGGTTTGGATAGCTAAAAAGACAGGTTTAATCCACTATTTTCGCAGAGGGAAATGCCTGACCAAAGCTAAGAATAGGACAGTTGTTATCCTTTCGTTTGTTGTGCTTGAACTTTGGATGTTGCCGTTTGCTTAGAAACTTTTCGCTAAGTTCGATATTTTTGTTATTTTACATTTAAACAAAGTTACTAACTCGTATAAGCATTACTACTATAAACCTTTAATACAGCAAACGTGCCTCAATTGACATGTTAATTATCATCTATCTATTTGGCATTGATGAAATTGTCTGTTTATAAATTTAGATTATATTTAGAGAGTACGTTCTGACTGACTCAATGCAATAAAAATGGAAATCTGGCTATTATTTGTATGTCCAGGTTTGTCACATGTATAGCTCGTCGTATGTGAAGGTGCAAGACTTAACTTATCCGTATACTTATGAGATTTGGAATATTTTGTGTACCATTAGATTCATATTTCTCTTGTTTTACACTGACTATTGCTTGTCCCTTTGACATCACTGTCTGGGTACTCCGGTACGCCAGAAATTGTACCTACATAATTGATATTTATTAACATACGTGGATTAACATCTTTTTTTAAAATACAGGAAGCATTAAGGTTTTTTTTCAAAAGTATAAATGGTTAAAAAAGCATATACTGTATGAAGATTGAGGGTCCTTCAGTTTTTCCCTCTAATATTCCTGTCATAGAATTTCAATCACATATACTCTTTAAAATTTAAACATGGACAAATGTAAGTCGTAGCGCATACAATATTTCTCTTCATCACTCACAATTAGCGTTAGGAAAACTGGAAAGGTTCAAACAAAAACATGTGTCGTGTTCCATTATTTTAGATATTATTCTACTTACGATTCATTACACCGTAAACGTTTAAATAAAAAAACATTCAATTATTACAATTACATTTTTATGTTACAACTATGCAATTTCAGTTATATTAAGAAGTAAAATCACAAAAATACTGAACTCAGAGGAAAATCAAATCGGAAAGTCCATAATCACATAGCAAAGTGACAAAACACATAAAAAACGAACGGACAAGAACTGTCATATTCCTGATTTGGTACAGACATTTTCAAATGTAGAAAATGGCGGATTAAACCTGGTTTCATAGAGTTAAACCTCTCACTTTGTTGACAGTCTCATCAAATAGTCCAAATATGGCAGTCATCATCGTGTAACAATTTTAAAAGGAACAATTTAACAGAACACAAAAACATCTATCTACAAACACATACATTGATTCGCGTGTCTGACGTCAGAAAATTATATACGTCGTTTATATGTTTTTGTCGTTCAATGTTCATACAAACAATTTTAAAACTTCACATAGGCAATGTTAGCATCCAGGGTAAGCTTACAATTACTATTTTTAATAATCATTAATTTAACATTGTCACAGAAAGGACATGTAGTTAAACATGTTATCATGGTTATAGCTGTTACTTTTTAAACAGATATACAATTTGATATATGAGTATAACTTGTATAACGTGATGATTAGTATTATCTGCATTATGTCTCTATTAATGACTTGCTGCCATTCATACAAAAGCCGTTAGGTATTCATCACATTCGCACGAAACTTTATTCATTACCCCTTTCAAAACTTCATTCTCTGTTCAATTAATGTTTTGAATCCACTGTTACAAACCCTCACTCAAACCAATACAAACTTGAAGCTATAATTTCGGATATTGCAAGTCACAGACTTTTCAAGCCAGTTCGCATTGGAAAAGATGAAAAAGAGAAAAGATCTTTTCTTAATCTTTCCTTTTCCTACAAAGGTCTCGATGGCGTCAACCTAGGCAATATCCTTCATCATAAATTAGTGCAATCGAAAATACCTCCTTATTTCAAAGACCAGTCTGTACCAATAATTTCTAATACCTATACCAAACCTATTGCAACTAAAATTTTCAATTAAAAACGCGTTTTGCAGGATCTCGATATTGACGACTTCAAGTCTAAACCTCCTGATTGCACTTGTGCTAGTTCCAAATTCACATATAATCCTGCTGGCCACGTTATTACCGGTGACCTTAACATTGTTAATAACACTTCTCTACGAAATGTGTTATCGAAAGGTCCCAAATATCGTCAGACTAAATCCATCAATTGGAAATACAACTTTAAAATTTTGATGGATTCAGTCGAGGATTATGCCAGGCAATGGGCTAAGCGTGAGAAGGAATACGTAGACACTCTTTCCGAATGGATTAAGGCAGTGAGGTCGTTGATACAAATCAGAATTAAGAAACTGAATAGGTCCATCAATGCTCATGCTACGTCAATCTTTAAAGACCCAAATGTTGCAAAACACCTATCCGACCTCCATGACAAATATGTTGTTGTCGCCGCAGATAAAGCCCCAAATAACATCGTTTTTGTGTGTAAAAGTCATTACGTCAACTGCTTGATAAACGAATTAGGTATTGACAATTCACTTGGAAACTCAACATATACCCTCACGACACTTACCAAAGAGGAAATCCTGGATAATCATAGGTCTGTTATATGTTCCTTTGGAATTTCAACCAAAGATGAAGAACTGGATCTTCCATCACTGTATTGGATACCTAAACTACATAAGTGTCCTTACAAACAACGGTATATTGCTGGGTCTTCCAGTTGCTCCACGAAACCTCTTTCCAAATTATTAACATCTATTTTATCAGCAATCAAAGACGGGCTTCAAAGTCATTGTGAAACTGCCTATTCTAGAGATGGCGTGAATCAGATGTGGATACTTAAAAATTCAAAAGATCTTTTAGAGTACATACAATCGAACTCTCGTTCATCTTGTAACAGTATTAAAACATTTGACTTTTCTACTCTTTACACAAGTATTCCATATTCCAAACTAAAAGACAAATTGAAAGAGTTGGTATTACTTTGCTTCATAAAAATGAATGGCCAACGTAGATACAAGTATCTTGTCTTAGGGAGGGATAAATCCTACTTTGTAAAGAATCACTCTGATTCAAACAAAAAATTCTCTGAAACTGATATTATCAAGATGCTTGATTTCTTGATTGACAACATATTTGTAACGTTCGGAGGACGTGTTTTTCAACAGACTGTCCGCATTCCAATGGGAACAAACTGTGCCCCTCTACTCGCCGACTTGTTTCTTTATTATTATGAGGCTGACTTCATGCAGTAACTTCTTAGGAAGAAAGATAAGAAGTTAGCAATATCCTTTAACTCTACTTTCCGCTATATAGATGATGTTCTTTCACTAAACAATTCAAATTTGGTGACTATGTGGAACGCATCTATCCAATCGAACTAAAGATAAAGGATACTACAGATACAGTTAAGTCGGCTTCATATCTTGACTTACATCTAGAAATTGACAATGAGGGTCGGTTGAAAACAAAACTTTACGACAAAAGAGATGATTTCAGCTTTCCAATTGTGAACTTTCCATTTCTAAGTAGCAACATTCCAGCAGCACCTGCATACGGGGTATATATCTCCCAATTGATACGACATTCCCGTGCTTGCATTTCCTATCATGATTTTCTTGATAGAGGTTTGCTGCTCACACGGAAGCTATTAAACCAAGAATTCCAAATGGTGAAGTTGAAATCATCCCTTCGTAAATTTTACGGACGCCATCACGAGTTGGTTGACCGTTATGGAATAACCGTTTCACAAATGATATCGGATATGTTCCTTACGTCGTAACTACAATCCCCTTCCCTTTCATGAATATGACCTACCGAATTAGACTATTTACCGGATTTGTAATCACATAAGCAACACGACGGGTGCCACATGTGGAGCAGGATCTGGTTACTCTTCCGGAGCACCTGAGATCACCCCTGGTTTTTGGTGGGGTTCGTGTTGTTTATTCTTTAGTTTTCTATGTTGTGTCGTGTGTACTATTGTTTTTCTGTTTGTCTTTTTAATTTTTAGCCATGGCGTTGTCAGTTTGTTTTAGATTTATGAGTTTGACTGTCCCTTTGGTATCTTTCGTCCCTCTTTTAGTAAATCACAATTACAGATTTTAATGTTACAACAATATAATGTAGTTAATGTTGAGAAATACCACAAGCGATCTGCAGAGGATTCATTAATTATGTTAATTCTTGATTTATTTCCAGAGAATTAGGTGGAAATCAAATTTCAACTATACCAGTAGGCCTGTTTAAAGATCTTGTGTCATTGAGATCAGTGCATGTATGGATAATATCTAGTATTCCTTGATAACAGATCTACTGGAAGCATGCCAGGACCTCGTTGTCTGTCAACAGTGCTCAGTCAACGTTTTAAGTTGTATTTCACGACGTCAAACTGCGACATATTGGCAAACGATGCAATTTCGATTGATCTTTAAATATAAGCCTGCAAAAGAGTAAATGGACCCCTCGTTTTAAAATGAATTATAACTTGTTTTTGTATGAAGATTATTTATTCAAATTTTAATCATTTCGTTTCGTGTGTTTGAGTTGTCGATTTTTACGAATAAAATGCATGACACCTCAAATTTGATTGAAGGGGTGTTATTTCCAACTGAATGTATCAAAAACAAGAGTTTTATTAAATAAATTTGAAGTATAATTTGTATCTAGTGGGTCACTAAAATAATATGTTCGTGGTCAACATTATAAAGTTGTACATCTTCCAGTTTGGTTTCTAACATTTTTCCACTATTATTACACGTTAAATTTTAATTTAAAGTGTTTGGACATTCATGCACTGGGCATTCAGGATGAATATAACTTCCGGTCTAATAGGGATAATAGCGTGTTGTGCTCAATGAATTTGAAAAGTGTAATACTGGCTAAATATTAACAACTTTTTTTTCAGAAACTTAAAAAATAACCAAATTTCAACTATCGTAACCGATACGTTTAAAGATACTGTGTTACTAGAATTCTTGTACGTATTACTTTTATATAAGGATTGTTACTTGAAAGCTGCATGCTATGGATTTGAGTAAATCTATTTTTTGTGGAGAGTTTGTTTTCTGTTGTTTTGTTTAGTATAGAAGATCTAATATATGTGTGTTGTCAATCTTTCCCGTTCTAGTCGGTATCTTTTGATATATTACAGAGTATTGAATGTTGTACAGGTAATCTTAAGATACTAAACATTCTGAATGTGAACTAAATATATCTTATTTCACAACAAGCAAAATTTATGAACCGTACATACTTTACCGCAGTAGATCAGTCTGAAAATAGAATTAATACATTGACGATGGCATAAAGATATTATTGTGAAATCTTTCAGTTGTTTTTTCGACGTGAGCTATTAATCAATAAATGTACATCGCCTTAGTTTGCAGATCGGAATGTCGTTATGAATGAAAGAGATCACTATATAGCTAGTACATTCTTCATGCCTAACATATGTATGATTATTGGTATCGAATAGGAAGATGAGATTTCATGGTCTATTAAAAACACACATTATAAATTGCTTGTGTTCTTTTCTTGATAAACATTTCAAGTCGAATATTTGAAAGCCAAGCTTGCATAGGAACAGAAAAAAAGTTGAAGAGCTATATAACCAAAAAAGGAACTCAAAATCAACCTTAGGTCAGCTTTCCCCGAGGAAGTAAGTTTCTTTTACATTTTACCCGAATCATTTTAGAATGCTTTGCGTTACAGAGTTGAAATATTAGTTTCTTGGAAATTTTTATACTAGCTTTAATCCACCATTGTTTACATGGGACATGTAGGAAATGCCTGAACTAAATCAGGAGTATAATAGTTAATTTCAATCCGTTTGATGTGTTTGAGCTTTCGATTTTGTCATTTGATAGGGGATTTTCCGTTTTAAATTGTCAATGGGTATTTTTTTGTTATTTTATTTTCAATTGCGTGAGAGTACTGGAATAAAATAAAATAAACGCAGAAGATCTTTAAATATAAGCCTGCAAAAGAGTAAATGGACCCCTCGTTTATAATAACGAAAACATATTTCATCCATACAAATGGGGGAGAAAAATTCAGATATCAAGACACATTCCATAAATGTATTAACGACACCAGTAATAGACGAATAAATCGAGTTCTAAAGCAGAGTGGGTTGTCAATACATCACAAGTACGTATAGCAACCGTCAGGTCTCTATTTATATTCTACACTTAAATATGTGCATTCACATCCAATTTTTTATGGTAATATTCTTTATAAAGCACAAAGGTGTCAGTATTCACCTCAGAAACTTACAAAACCTTTGAATAGACTTATTAAGAAGGGATATAATTACGATACTGTTGTCAAGTCATTAAAGATTGCATATGTTGGCGTTAATATTGAGTCACTGATAAGGTCTTTGCATCGGAACTAAACACATTTATTCTAAAAACAGTTGTTGGCATGACACGGGTTATGTTCTTCTCATATATGTTATGATGGTATGATACTAAACCCCTAACGGGAAGGATTGTGCCTGATGTTCATATGATGAAATCATAATCTTTCAGTCAGTTTAATTAAAGTCTGGAGCTGGCATGTCAGTTAACTGCTAGTAGTCTGTTGTTATTTATGTATTATTGTCATTTTGTTTATTTTTTTTGGTTACATCTTCTGACATCAGACTCGGACTTCTCTTGAACTGAATTTTAATGTGCGTATTGTTATACGTTTACTTTTCTACATTGTTTAGAGGTATAGGGGGAGGGTTGAGATCTCACAAACATGTTTAACCCCGCCGCATTTTTGCGCCTGTCCCAAGTCAGGAGCCTCTGGCCTTTGTTAGTCTTGTATTATTTTAATTTTAGTTTCTTGTGTACAATTTGGAAATTAGTATGGCGTTCATTATCACTGGACTAGTATATATTTGTTTAGGGGCCAGCTGAAGTACACCTCCGGGTGCGGGAATTTCTCGCTACATTGAAGACCTGTTGGTGACCCTCTGCTGTTGTTTTTTATTTGGTCGGGTTGTTGTCTCTTTGACACATTCCCCATTTCCATTCTCAATTTTATTAGTCATAGTTTTTTAGAGGGTTCAAAATATCGATGAGGCAATTTGGCGGTTGTGACTCTTAAATGAAGAAAAATTGTCACCTGCTTAGCATTCTGACCAGACTTCTCCATCAAATCTCTAATTAATCATATTTTTTTTATCTATAATGTCAACCAAAAGATTAGTTTACTCAATGGCCAGATGCTGATTCGCGATTTGTAGAATAAAGGAGTCATCATAATTATACTTAAAATACATTTTAAAGTTTTGAATGTTCCTATGAAAAATTTTACTGCTTAATAAAAACGATAGTCAGTTCACAATATGCAGTTGTAATAAACACACGTATCAGTTTAAATTTCGACGTTCCATGGAAGTTGTTACGAATTTACGATTTGAAAAGTTAATTACAAATATGTCTGCAGTGTAATGATATTTGCATGGATGATGGTCTGAAGGTTCTACGAGTGTCTAGTTACAAATTATGTTTTGTCCATGGTGGTAAAATAGCCTTTGACGATCAATAAAATTAACATGAATATACCCCATTGAAATGGAAATATAGATGTCAGGTAGCTGTTTAATAATTTTTTTAAATATATTGTTGAAAAGCGTTTATCAAAAATGCATAAATGCAAACAAAATAAATATTGGTCTAAAATGGTTCCGAATTCCTCTTATAATATTTGCATTTCAGTTGATGGTCAGTGGGGCTCTTGGTCTACAACATGTTCCGTGACATGTGGAAGTGGTACAGAATATAGAATTAGAATGTGTGATAGCCCTTTGCATTCTGACGGCGGACTATACTGTATTGGTAATGCCACTGAATTATCACAATGTCACTTAGGAGATTGTCCAGGTACATGTTATATTTAGTTTGAGGAAACCGACATTGATGTGTCATTGTTATGGTGTTCACCCATATTTGAACGCAATCAACTAAACATGTTTTTTTTATGTTTTTGAAACGAGTGATGTTCATGTTTTAATATTTTCATGTTGTTTATTCTTTAGTTTTCTATGTTGTGTCGTGTGTGCTGTTGTTTGTTTGTCTTTTTCATTTTTAGCCATGGCGTTGTCAGTTTGTTTTAGATTTATGAGTTTGACTGTCCCTTTTGTATCTTTCGTCCCTCTTTTTTAAGTTAGAAACGTATGTGTCATAATATCTTTTTGCGGATCTTGATCATATTTATAATGTATACATTATAGTAAACGATGTTTTATATGAGGGTTTTGCATGTTTTAGATCGTTATGTAAAATAATAATTTACGTACAATGTATAGATTGAATATACACATAAAAGGTCTTATAGGTGAACAGCAATGGAATACAAACATAAAAAGTAAACAAAAGCATATATTGATAATTTGGCAATGTCAACAGTCTGTTTTAAAATGACCAATTAGTTTATGTTTTATTATTCTAAAATATAGATGTTCAAGCGCATTAGGTACTTACAGTACACGTGTAGAGTATGTAAGCATTCCAAATAAAATATGATCAATGTAAGATATGAGACCGATTGCAATCGACTATTAAAATCATAAACCATAACCCAGGTTGCCGAGGAAGGAGCGAGTTACTCGATAAAGATTTCGGGAAAAAAAGAGTTAAACAAGTTGTCACTAAAAGGCACCAATATAAGGATGCAGTTAACATCGTTTAGTAAATTCACTATGTTGTTACATTAGGGATGTATTCAAACAAGACCCCGTTCATAGTATAATATTTGTTATTCTAGATATATACATTTGTTTTCAATTTTTGTGTTTAGTGCCTTATGTTGACACACAAATAGATAACATTACATTTTTAATCTGAAAGTAAAGCTTAAAATATAAACTTCGGTCTAGTAAGCTGAAAGGAGTGCTATTCCATATCAGTCAATTATACATCAAATAGATGGCATTAGATGATGGTGATGTCTTTTTCAAAGAACATGAAATAGGTTTAGCAAATCAACACACCATAAAATTTACATGTTTAAGATTTTGAGATGAAAATTAATGATAACCAGTTCATACATGGACATATCATAGTTAAAACATAAATAATTTGATAAATTTTGTGCATTTTGTAAATTTGTTACTACGCAATCAATGCAGTCGGACAATATGTAGCAATAATGTTAACTATACAAGAGGCAGCGGAGCTAATAACTTATTACTATTAGGTTATTTTCATACCAATTTGAAACGTATGACATAAAGAAAGAATTCATCCTCCAGACAATAAATTATTAGCATTGATATGATTTTTACGACTGTTGAAATATAAACATTTGAACCGCTTGATGAATACATATTATTGATTCCAAATTCAATTATATAGCTAGTTAACAATATGAGTTGGAAAGTAATGACAGCATTATAATAAAAACATGTATCAAATATTTAGCTTAAAGTGAAGGAAAAATCTTGACAATTGTTATTGACCTTTGGTATGCTTTATATCTGTCAGTAAATTATTTCTATTTGAAGAAAAATAACATGTTTATAATATGTGTATATCTATAATTCATCTTCTTGTTTTCTATATCTGTCTGTTTACAGAATCTTGCAAACATGACGGAGGCACAGACACGAAATCAGGTATAATGTTAAAAACATAAAATAAAAAAGAACCGACCTTGTCCGTTACCCAGATGCTATTTAAGCGCTTAACAATAAGATGTATTCTAATTTTTTAAACCGCATTTCATACAAATATTATAATTATATAAACCGCAGGTATGTCTGTAAAAACCTTTAGTAAATCCAATGTACAAAAAATATGTCTTTTTTTTATATATTTTTAAAAGTGTTACAAGAAAGCTTTAAAATCAAATGTTGCGACGTTAAAAACAAAGCTTTGTTTTCTATTGCAGTTTTGTCTCTTTTTGGTTGTTGATTTTATTTCGCTTCAATGCACGATGTTTTGAAAATTCCACGATGTGTGCTCCACTAATGTCTGTCTTGACCGTTTAGATTTAAATGGAGTTTTATTTATTATAGATTTTGAAGTTTTGGAATTTGTTTGATAGACATTCCTAAAAATATGTACTAAATTATATCAATCAAACAATAGTTTGGCTTTAAAGTTTCATCGTACCCGTAGAAACATTAGACATTTTATTGTTTAAAGACATGTATTGCTTTAGCTGTATTGAGCTATACATTTTGGATTTGTTTTATTCGGTCATCTAATAGATTTTATTCGAGCGCCGTTTATGTGTCTTATGTTGACAGAACGCACATCTGGTGTAGTAGTAATATAGGATTAAACACATGTTTTCTAGTGGTTATTGATTTGTAAAATGGGGCGAATCACTCACTAATTGGATGATAGATCACACTGAACGTAGTTACGGTAACTTGGTTTTACAAAGTGTAAAACAAGTGAAAAACTTCTGATGAACCAATCCAATTCAAATATTTGCAGATATGCAAATTATATAAGTTAGAATATTTAAATTATAAACCGTGTGTCTTTCTTGATTTTTATTTACTTGAAACAACACTTCTTTCTTTGATTTGACAGGACTTAAAGGTGAATTATTCGTACCATTCAGATAAAATGTTTTTAGTATATAAAACATTTGTAAAGAAATTAATGTAAATTTTAAACGAAGCATACATAATTGAATGTGTGTCACTTTGGTAAAATAGATAATGGAAGCCGATTTAGTTTTTATTATATTTTTTTGAAAATAATACAAGCTAATAATTCTGTATATTTTTCAATAACCCATTTCATTTTGTTTAGACTAACATAGAAGAACTGAAGGACATGGAAAAGGAATACTCGTCGCAGTGATCTTAACTTGACAAATACAAAGAAATAAAGGAAGAGAGATGTTGGACTTCATGATTCAACATGATGTTGTATAAATAAATTCAGACCATGGTTTTCTTTTCTTTTAAAAATCATTTTGAAGGATACTCGTTTTAAACGGATTACGTTTGTTTTACATGCATCTATCTACACGTATGCTACTGTTATAATGGGAAAATGTGGTTTAGAGTGTTCATTGGTAGCTTTTAAAAACATATATTTACATTCATTAGGCAAAATAAGTAAGGCCATTTACATTATTATTTTGTTTAATATTTGATTTTACTTTGTGGGGACATACATGAAAACATATTGAGATTAATTTACTTGCAAATATGTTTTCGGCTTTTGTAATTAAAGATAAGATAAATTATATGTTGTTTGTTTTTTTATTTATTCATATGATACATTCATTTGACTATATATTATCGTTGATGTCATTTTCATCATCATTTGTTTAATTTATTTCTTACATTGTTAGGAAATACATGTACATGTTTCAAAATCCAATGACATGGTGATAAATTTTGCTTTTGCAATTAAAGATGGGAGGAATTTTATGTTTTATAAAATAATTGTAAATTCATATCATATCATATAAACGAATTTATCAAAAAGCCGACTTTTTCTTCAAGACTAGCGAACGGTTCAAAAAGGATATGCAAAATCAAAAATCGAAAAATAACTAACAAGGCCATGGGGAAAACAAGAAGAAAACTAACAAAAAGATTCAGACAAAAGTTAAAAATCACAACATAGAAATTGAAAACTGAGCTACACCACAAAACCGAATATATAAAGATCCTGATACACATGTGGTACCGTCCTGTTGCTCATGTAGGTGCACGTTTGGTGATATGACATTTATATCATATAGTTAATACATGTTTATAAAACTATCAATGCCAGTTAATAATAAACTGCTTTAGTTTTGTATCAAACACACCATGAGATGACCACAGAGACGCTTTGTCTAACATCTCAAAATACTAAAAATATGAATTATATTTTCAAAATAACATTTACTCCCAATATTTCTATGCCACATTTAGGAGCCATTTATGTCATCGAACTTGAGATAACAGATAGATTGTACATTAAGTAGTGGGTAAATTGTTCTATCATTTGTTGATGACAAAGAAAGTGTACGATTATCAAATACCGTGTATTAAATATACAGTGAAACCTGGCTAAATCGAATCCTTCATAAACCCAAAATAGATATCAAAGGTACCAGGATTATAATTTAGTACGCCAGACGCGCGTTTCGTTTACATAAGACTCATTAGTGACGCTCATATCAAAATATTTATAAAGCCAAACAAGTACAAAGTTGAAGAGCATTGAGGATCCAAAATTCCAAAAAGTTGTGCCAAATACGGCTAAGGTAATCTATGCCTGGGATAAGAAAATCCTTAGTTTTTCGAAAATTTCACAGCTTTGTAAACAGGAAATTTATAAAAATGACCACATTATTGATATTCATGTCAACACCGAAGTGTTCACTACTGGGCTGGTGATACCCTCGGGGAAGAATCGTCCACCATCAGTGGCATCGACCCAGTGGTGTAAATAGTTATCAAAGGTACCAGGATTATAATTTAGTACGCCAGATGCGCGTTTTGTCTACATAAGACTCATCAGTGACACTCATATCAAAATATTTATAAAGCCAAACAAGTACAAAGTTGAAGAGCATTGAGGATCCAAAATTCCAAAAAGTTGTGCCAAATATGGCTAAAGTAATCTCTGCCTGGGATAAGAAAATACTTAGTTTTTCGAAAATTTCAAAGCTTTGTTAACAGGAAATTTATAAAAATGACCACATTATTGATATTCATGTCAACACCGAAGTGTTGACTACTGGGCTAGTGATACCCTCGGGGACGAAACGTCCACCAGCAGTGGCATCGACCCAGTGGTGTAAATAGTTATCAAAGGTACCAGGATTATAATTTAGTACGCCAGACGCGCGTTTCGTCTACATAAGACTCTTCAGTGACGCTCATATCAAAATATTTATAAAGCCAAACAAGTACAAAGTTGACGAGCATTGAGGATCCAAAATTCCAAAAAGTTGTGCCAAATACGGCTAAGGTAATCTTTGCCTGGGATAAGAAAATCCTTAGTTTTTCGAAAATTTCAAAGCTTTGTAAACAGGAAATTTATAAAAATGACCACATTATTGATATTCATGTCAACAGCGAAGTGTTGACTACTGGGCTGGTGATACCCTCGGGTGGACGAAAAAACCTTTATAAACCAAACATGTTCTTATGCACTGTCATATCAATTTGTATGCATTTTGAACCTGGTAAAACTAAATATCGGCCAAAACCGAATACAAGTTTTAGTCCCGAAGAGTTTTGGTTAAAACAGGTTTCACTGTACATTGTTTATTAAAAAGATCCAATATTAAAAATTCAACAATACACGAATAACAACAGTTAATTAACGATGTTCAAATAATCTAGGCTCGTTTGATCACCTGGTGGTTTTTAAACAGTCAAAACACCAGCTTAGCTTGCAAAACCAGTATCTTGAGATCTTTGGTTTTGATTTTAGGAAAAACTGAGGAAATAGTGTGACTTACAGAAGTAGAAACAGATTCGTCGACTTGCTATTTTGACACAATACATCAGGTATATCATACAAGTTGTTGTCGTAAACCGTTTAGTAACAAATCAGGCCATTACTTTTCTCATTTGGATTGTTTCATATGTTTAATGTCGGTTCCGTTTTTACCTGACTATACGATATGAGTTTATCGTCTGTTCATTCTTTCGCAAAATCTTCTGTATAAAGTCACCTACACATGAGTAAAGAATCAAGAAGTCAAAACATAGAACAAAAGAACGCATTTCAGCTTGATTGTACTTTTAGATATCGGTTGAATCTCATGAAATATGACTTTTCCTTTTATCAGTCAAGATACCTGTATCTAAGTTCAACTTGGTCCTTTTTTAACGAAACAATGAAGGATCAGCTCTTTCAATTTGTATTTTAGTTTGGAATGTAGAAAATTCCAATACGTTAATACAATTGCAATTTGAAAAATTCTTAGGTTCCGTGTTGAAGGTCTTTTGGAATTTATAAGTATTCACATCTAAATAACCCTACCTTTAGAATAGACAGTTACTCAATATTTGTTAAAAATGTTGAACACTAGTTCATCTATTGACTTGAGATCAAATTACAAAAGATTGAAGATAATTTGGATAGACATCTGAAATTTGAAATTACCATGTATTGGTGTTTTTATATTAACGTAAAATAATACATTCTAATTAGAATCTATTGTATTTAATGGAATTTAATATTTTATTTTGATTGTGCTGATAGTGATAAAAATATTAATATTCGATTTATTGGGGAGAAATTATCCATTCGAATCTTTTTCATTCAGAAAAAATCACAGATTTTTCCACTTGACATTGCTGACATTATTTGAATATTCAAGTATTTCCTTTTTTTTTTTATTTCAAATGATAATCATTTGAAAACTTTATGAACGAAAACATTTAAAAAAAATAGTGGTAAATAGCCAAATCATTACAATTCTTATTGAAACGGATAAATAACGAAAAGAATGTTAATGTAAGGGCAGATTTAGTGTTCTGTATCAGAGTAAAATATGAAGTATTGATATTTTATCTAAACGCGTAGGTAAAGCAATATCAACTGGTTCAAAGTGCCACTAACGTAAGATATGTAATTGTAAAAACAAGAAATATTATCATCTAAAAGAACCAAAATATATCCCATAACTGTCAGGAATATCCCTTCTACAACATCGTTATCATAAATAGATATAGGAAGATGTGGTGTGAGTGCCATTGAGACAACTCTCCATACAAATAACAATTTAAAAAGTAAACCATTATAGGTTAAAGTACGGCCTTCAACACGGAGCCTTGGCTGACACCGAACAACAAGCTATAAAGGACCCCATAATTACTAGTGTAAAACCATTTAAACGGGAAAACCAACGGTCTAATCTATATAAACAAAACGAGAAACGAGAAACACGTATATATTACATAAACAAACGACAACTACTGTACATAAAGAATGTAATCTGCTCTTTCTATGAAATACACTGTTCATTGTACTTATAACTATGTAACTAGTATTCATAATTCTATTAATTGTATCCTTTCTATGTAATTGCTATCACGTGAAGTCTGTAATTCGAAGAATAAATTTTATTGGGTAAACAAAAACAGAACAAAACTACCAAGGAACATACTAATCAGAAAGATTCTAATCAAATGGTACAATCAAAATCTCATATAAATCAAACGAATGGAAATCAATTGTCAAGTGGCTGACTATGTACAGCATTTTAATATCAAACGGCGGATACCATCTTTTTTAAAGCTAGCTGAACTTCCTGCTTGTACATGTTGTACGGCAGTGACATACACTTTCCTTTTATGTTGTTGTTATTGGTTTTGTGTAGGCGGCTTGTTAGTGTAATACTTTCGTCAATATTTAGTATACCAGGTCATGAGTGCTTTAAACATGTTAAATGGCTAACTACTAAACCAGACCGTTGATACAAAATGCTTAATTACAACGTACAACTATACAGACACGATAGGAGTTTAAGAGGAAGGCAAAACATTTACACGTTATAATCAAATGTTGACAAATGGCAAACTAAAGTCAAATGGACAATACGTTGATCAAATTAAAAAAATTCAGGAAAAGTATAAATCGAGTAAGAAAAAAACAAGTAAAAAGTTAAAGTGCATTGAGGATAGAAAATTCCAAAAAGTTGTGCCAAATACGGATACGGTAATCAATGCCTTGGATAACAAAACCTTAGTTTTTCGAAGAAGTGTAAAAAAAAAGTTTTGTTAATAGGAAATAAAAATTACCATCTTATTGATATTCATGTCAACATACAACTATTGTCAAACTAATAAAGAATTGTAATATTTTCGAGAAAAAATCTCCATTTTTGTTTTAAAACTGGAACACACATAACGAGAATTAATGTTACAGTAGTAAATGGTATTATAGGTACCAGAAGATACCAGAGGAACATTTAAACGCATTAGTCTAAAGTAAACTGACATAACCTGGCTAAAAATGAAAAGAAATCAAACAAACAATACTTAACAATACACAAATTCTGACAAATTTAACCACTAACGATCATCGAAATGAGCTTAGCTCATACATATTGATTTAAAATCATATGTTTTATTGACTAATATATCTAAGTTAAAAATGTTTAATATAATAGTTTACTATTCCAAAATGACTTGTTGAACTTGCTGAAATCATCTGACATTTTTTGTCAGTAGCATTGTATTTGAAACCGTAGCAATCATGATTTAAAGTACAACTTCTGGCACAATTCAATCGTGACGTCAGGAGGATTACCTTTATATACACATAGGTACTTGTGTGTTCCGTCAGTTTATAATTCACATCAAATAAATCATTACCTTAAAAGAAAAAAAATATATAATTAACTTTATCGAACAAATAATAAGTAAAAAGGGAAACCAAATTTGCATTTTTCACCTCATCATAACATTTTTTTAAATTATAAATTTTAACTAAATATAATTAAAAAGTGTATATAGATATATAGTAACCGATGCATATTTACTGCACCATATCATGCAGATGTCCAGTAATTTGACTAAACTGTTGTTTTTGTTTTTGGATTATCAAGGCAACAGAATTTAAACATACTTCGAAGAGTTATTATTACAAACAAGACCAAAACGTAAATGTATTACCAAAACAAATTAAGAATCAACGATCAGCATAATGGAAACAATATATAAGACACGCAAGAAGGCGTTGACTATATATATTAAATGAAACCAAATGTTAATATAAAGACAACCGCAGGAGTTTAACAATGAGAAAAAATCATAATCTTATAGTCAGCTATAAGGGCCCGACATGGAAACATTGAATAATTCAGTTGAGAAATAACAGACTAAATCATAAGAAAACAACGCAAAACAGATGTGATCAAACGACAACCACTGAACTACATAACTCTGAATTTTGATAGGCACATTAAGATTTTGGCGGGGTTAAACATATTTGTAGACGCTCAACCCTCCCCTTAATCTGAGACAATGTTGTAAAATGTATAACACAACATAAGAACAAACTGTCAAAATCAGTTGCAAAAGACTTAACATTTCAAAATTCGTTCCTTGATACTAATGTTAATATCTTAACTAATAGTATTTTTTGAAGGTTAATACATTAATAATCGCAAATTTTCAATAAATAGCATTCGTACCTAATGGGTTTGTACAAACATGAACTCAACACGTGTTGAAAGTAGTTATCAAAGGTACCAGGATTATAATTTAGTGCGCCAGACGCGCGTCTCGTCTACATTAGACTCATCAGTGACGCTCATATCGAAATATTTATGAAGCCAAACAAGTACAAAGTTTAAGAGCATTGAGGATTCAAAATTCCAAAAAGTTGTGCAAAATTCGGCTATGGTAATCTATGTCTGGAATAAGAAAATCCTGAGTTTTTCAAGATCTGTTAGTCCTTCCGGAGTATCTGAGGTCACCCCTCGTTTTTTGATGGGATTCGTGCTGCTTAGTCTTTGTTTTTCTATGTTGTATTTGTGTATAATAGTTTGTCTGTTTAATTGTTTTTGTTTTGTTTTTTAGCTACGGCGTTGTCAGACAGTTGTGGAATATATAGCTGGTTATATAGCAAGCTAAATCGCTGCTTTGTATGATAGTAGCATCTAACTACATAAAATTGAGATGTGTCAACAAAACAAACATACATCATAGGTCAAAAATGGGGTACACCATTCATTATGTTATAATCTTCATCACTACAAAAATATTATGTATCAAAGAAACACAAAACGGCATAAAAAGACAAGCCCATTAGCAAAAGTGAAAGACAAGACAAGAAAACAAATGGCCTTGACAAATGAGGCATGGCATTTATTGAAGTAACTCGAAACTCCAATACATTGCAAAGGCGTTTATAGATTACTTCACTTACTTTCTTCACAGTTATTTCCCTTATATGCGATATAACAGTTACACGTGTATCCATTTATTAAATCTGTACAGGTACCATCATGCTGACATGGATTGGAACTGCATTCATCATAATCTAAGTTGTAGTTGTAAATTGAATATGATAAAGGAATTATAGTTTTTGTTAAAAAAGATTGCAGCACAGTGACTTCGATTGGTACGTCTTACAGCTAAGTTTTGAATTTATTTAAACTAATTTAAGCATGAGGATAATTAATGATCTACAAATTGTCAGTGGATATGCCTTTAATATTTGAGTCAAATCATTTTTCCTATATGCTTGATTAATTTGATATATCTGTCGATTGATCAGATAGTAAATGTAGTGCATATTGTAATACATTGGATACATGAATTTATCTAATGCTATGGACATGTATCCCTTTCCGAACCCATTGTATAATTCGTTGTATCAACGTGTGGTTACCTGTGATCTCAGTAGATCATTTGATTAATTTAAGGGTCATAACCTTTTTAGCTAACTGGATGAATCATAGGTGTTGATGAAATTGACAACTTCGTGGAATGTTAAAAGGCAATCGAAGGTTTTTTGTTTTTGTTTTACAAAAAATCACATTTAGTTTTCAATTATTAGATAAACAGATTCTTACATATTTACTCGTGGATTATCGGATTTCCTAGATACTACACAGCTGCTTATGCATAGGTACTATTTCTGTACAAAATATCTGTGGTATTGAAAATTTACTTTTAATATTCAGTACTATTTTGTTAAAAAATTATTGTAATATTTATGTACCTGTATTTTACAGTACTTAATTTGTACTTGACATTTAGGTACTACATATGTTTGGTTACTATAGTTACATTTTCAGCATTTTGAAAGTTTTTCTATTTCAAATCTCTTAAAAATATGATTTTCAAACATGGAATATTGTATTATTTCTGTAACAAAATATTCAGTACAAATCAAGTACTGTAAAATACAAGTACCTAAATATTACAATAATTTTAAAGTAAAGAAATACTGTAGTACTATATATTAAAAGTAAATTTCCAATACTACATATTTTTAGTACAGAAATAGTACCTATGCAAAAGTAGCTGTGTAACTGCATGGCATTTCAAAATGCAATCAAAAACAAAAGAAGTGTCTTACAATAAAAATACAACATACGTGATAACAAAGATGTGTTAATCACATAGTATGTGATCAATTATATTAAAACAGTGCATTTTGCTTAAGTACACGGGATCAAACACATCCAAAACTGATAGAACATTTGTTATGCAATATACTTACTTTCTTCACAGTTACTTCCTGAGTATCCTTGGACACAGGTACACATGTATCCATTGATTCCATCTGTACATATTCCGCCATGCTGACATGGACTTGATGCGCATTCATCAATATCTACAAAATATATTTGAGCATTGAACTTGATGTACATAGTAATAATTGATTAAAAGACCAAGGAACACTACGATTGTGACGTCTTTAGTGTAAATTATTAATTGTAATATTGTTATTTAATAAATTGCTTCAGACACGTAAATCTATAAATTCTAAGTTCCAAATATTCCTCGGCATTTCAATTTATCAATTTTCCTAATATCAAAAATTACACAGTCACTAGTGCATCCATTGATTCGATCGATACGTGAAGTCGAGATTGACATAAAATCGAACTTCAGTCACATGCATTTAGAATGTGCTCTTGCAGTGAACTTGATGTGACAAATGTATAACTACTACTACTCAGCCAAAACCTACCAATTGATATATAGCTCATTCCATATATTTCAATATTATATTCTTTTTGAAATACCCACTTATTGAAAACTACCGGATTATAAATGTAGAAACATAACATGATCATTGAAAATTCGTCTATCTTAAGCACTTGAAAACTCGATGCACTTTTCTTTCTCATACTCGCAGGTGTTAAATGAAGTTGTTAGACCGCAACCTATATTTTCATTTTAAGAATAAAATTGATTGAATGACTTTAAAAAAAATCCGAGTAAACCACCGAGTGACGTGTGTTATTTTAATTACATATTAATTAGCTGCAAAATTGCATTCATTATTTAAAAATTGAACTGAAAGTCAATGGTGCGCTTTTGTAATAAACACTTCAACAAGATTTTTCCTGGAATGTATTTTTTTTAGGTTTCACTTACTTTCGTCACAGAGAATTCCTTTGTATCCTGAATCACAAGTGCAAGTGTATCTATTGATCAAATCTGCACATGTTCCACCATTTTGACACGGAGTTGAAGCGCATTCGTCAATATCTAAAAATGAAGTAGCCATTTTCTTATACATTCAGAAAAAAATATGTTTTGAAATGTGTTTAAAACATTACGCTGCATTCAACGTTATTCGTGTTATTTCATTATAATATTAAATGCATAATACTTTCCAAAATCCAAGAGAAAAAAAACACCCTCTACAAATATCATGTTCATCCTAGAAAAATGTGTATAATATTGATATAAAACTTAAAATACCTATAAGATGATGATTTTAACTACATACAAACATGTACCCAATGACCCCATAATATTTCAATGAAAACTTTTAAAATTCAAAGAGGTTTGTACGTCGTCATTATTCCACGTTATTTGTAATAAATTTTAAATCTAAAGGACACCAAACGCCCCTCAATTGCATGTATTACTCCGGTTTTTTTTATTTATATATACATTTATATGATCATGTATACTGCGGAGAGGTTTATCATGCATTTCAATGGTATTTGTAATATTGTTTTATTTCATTAAAGGACATCAAATAACGATGCCCTCTATCGCTCATATTTCTATTTATTTATAGATCCATATGATCATGTTTGTTGTCGGGAGGTTTACCATGGAAAACACCTAAACAACCCTTCTTCGGCTTTTTTTTTTAATTTAAATGAGACAATTCGAATTCTATTCGATATACTTCTTCAATAAATACCACAAATAAAAATACTTGGAACAATATAAATTATGATTTCAAGCACAATCAGCGCAAGCATATACTTTCATTTTATTCTAAATATATTGCATACTTTCTTCACATTGAAGTCCCGTGTATCCCAAGTTACAGGTACAAATATATCCATTGACCATATCTGCACATGTTCCACCATTTTTACATGGAAGTGAAGCACACTCGTCAACATCTAAAATTAAAATGTATATGATGAAACTAAGTTGATACATGAAACGACAATTGTCAGATATAAATAGTACTATCCGTTGTTGGTAGTTGGGATGTTCTTGTTGACCTGAAAAGATTCCGACTGTACAATGGATTTTAAAAACAAAACAATGACACGAATGATTTGTGTGAACATGTATGTACAATTTTCTTTTACCCGTATCATATCTTTGTGTTGAACATATTTTGCATAAGCATAACAGTCAAAATTGTGTTCAGCAGTCAAAAGTTTCGATAAACATGTTTACTTATAAGCCAACACCAAGTTGATGTATTCTAGAAGAAACACATCGTCATGAAATTCAAACTTTTAACAAGTAACTTCAAAACAAAGCATTAAAGTTTTGTTTCTTTTATAGGAAAGTTGTGGCTTTTCACCTTCATTCTCGTCGTTACTCTTATATGCAATTTGTCGCATATCAAAACATGTCTTCAATGGAGTTTGATCTAATTTCAAAGCTCTTTTAATTTTCATTTTTTATCGATCATACTGATATTCTAGCATGTCATATAAGATATTATGCGTTTGAATATTGCATTTTACCTTCTTTGAGGTGAATATTTTTGTCTTTTTGCAAAATACGAAATTTTGCTAGAAATGAATTTCAGTTCGATATTGTTGATCATTGATTCATTTTTCAATAATGCCGGTATACTTTTAGTAGATAAAAAGTATTGTGTTTGGATTTTTGAAGATTATTCTTAAAAGTATATTGGAACACGAACATCTATGCATTGTCTTTTATCAAATGAATGAACCATGTTGTCATATAACGTGTCTGTTATAACTCTTAGACAGAAGCATGTGAAAACGACAAGAAATACTGTAATCGTGTATCCACGAAATGTTTTGTTTTCAGAGAATCTTAAATGCTATCAATCGTATATTTATTAAATATAAATCAGTTAATCGTTGATTCACCCATCAGTTTTAAGTGACTGTGTTGTTTTTTGGGGTACTTTCATCAAATAGATTGTATGTCCTTTCATGAATGTTGTTTAAGAAGTTGCACTAGGATTATATAGACAGAAATATATTACGCTCAATTGTTTACCTGAACATGTGTATGAAACTGTCATGTATTTATATTTATTTGGGCATGGGTCAATACCAATGGATCTTGGTTCAAAGGAACAGGTCTGCTTGTTCTGACATATTTGTGCGACCCAATCTGTTGAGTCGATGGTGCAAAGAAAACCACTGGAGTATGGACCATGGCCATCGGCGCACGTTGTTCCATCATTTCTCCCATACGTTGAATTAGTTATTGTCATGACCGAATTTAAGGCACATGATATGGTGTCTGTATCCATGTGACAAATAGTTTGTTCCAGGCCTAAAATTGAAATTTTAAGATTATTGATGTTATTCCATTAAACTGTGTATTGGTGTTTCTAGTTTTCGTATTTAAAAATTTCGCATTAGAGGAATATAATACTTATATCAGTAAATCATTGTTTCATATTCACTAATTTTGTTTGCAGAATAAATTGAACTATATGACCTTGATCACATATTACACTGCTTTAAAATTTAGGAAAAACTGTACTGTGTACAATTGTCAAATATTCTCAAGATGTGTCCTAAAGTTTGTACTTTGACAGATTATACACGAGAAACATGTTACCTCTATGGCAGAATTTATTTTCTTTAAGAAATCTCCTTTTTGTGGAATTTAAGAATTTTAGATGTGATTATAAACTCCTTTCAAATAGTCTGTTTATTTCGCGATTTCGAAACATGTCGATTTTTTGAAACCATTTAAAATTAGGTATATTTGTTTTTCCCCGAAATAATTAAGATTAGCACAAGCTTACCGTATATTATTGAAACATATATATGTATAGAATATAAAATCCATAACAACTGCATGGTCACAATATACAATAAAAACCTTAACAAATTGGTTTAACAATGCTATAACTAAAGCTTCAACAAAGTGAAAGAGATGTTAATTAATCCTAGATTTATAGACCTTATTTATATTGATAATAGTTTTACGGAATTATTGACTTATAATTAAGTTCAAATACAAATTAAAATCATTATACCTAAACGGTTCTTGATTCATTTAATTGGAGATTCCTAATTGTCTAGTCTTAATTGGTGCTTCCTAATTGGTTAGTATTCTACCATTGTAATATTCCTATTTAAAAGAAGATCAAAATAAATATTTGATATAAAGTGTTCTAAATTCAGTAATTTTCAAATTGATTTTGTAATAAAGTTGTAATTAATTTTCAAGCATGTATTTACTTTCTATTGAATAGTAGAAATCATAACAATAAATTGAAAATTTTTGAAAAGTTATGCAATTTCAGGCCCGAGTTCACAGTTATTGTTCAGTATATTTCGTTTAAACTATAAATTCAACTTAAAAAAAAACAACCGCATCTGTTCTATCTCAAGAAGATTGTTTCTGTGTAGAGTACTTCTATTGCGACACATAGTAATAAATAGTTACTATCTTTAACTCAAAATATTGCTAAGGTTTTGTAAGGGGATCAAAAATTTAGTTGACAGCTTCAGACATACTGGTTTGTAACTTTTTAAACTGGAATAACTTTTAATATGAAACACATGCGGTCCAGTTGATACGACATTATATTGCTAATTTGTGATGAAGAGTTTTTTTTTTAAATGTATTTAATTACCTTGTAAATGAGGGCAAATGATCAGTTATACTCATTTTTTAAATGCTACAAATGTACTAATGGAGGAATAGGTAAATGTAGCTTTTTAGACATAAGGTTTCTCAATGCTCTGAAACCTCCTATGCTTTGCGGTTTAATAACTTTTTTATTCGAATGTCACTGATGTATTCTTTGAAAAATAAACGAGAGTTTGAGTTTTGGTATATTTTTCGAATTATCTTCGCTGAACAATTTCCAGATTTGCTTTTTTCCCATTTTGGATAGCTTGCCGTTTTCCGATTAGGAATATGTATAGGCTTCTTTTGATCTTCTCTGACAAATTTAGAAAAAAAATATTATGATATATCAAACTAAAAAGTCTATACTAAAGTATGAGCATAAAAAAAGAAATGTGTAATGTGCAATTAGTAAACACGTATATTAACATGTGAATCATCAAGTATAAGTAATCAATTACTAAATACACATACGCTAGAACCATGCAAGTATTGTTTTATGGATGATATTTCAAGACATGCAAATTGGATACTTAACAACAATACAAATATTTAGTTATACTTGAGTTGATATCTAACTATATGTGTCTGTGAAGTTTTTAATGAAATGCACATATGGACGTTTAACTTCAGTTCATCTATTGACTATTGATAAAATTTCCAAACATTGACGATAACGGGTTCTCAATTAAAGAATGGATTGCTATCTTGTTGCATGATTTGCTTTGTGTTTTTATATCATTAAATATTGATAAAATCATTGTTTCAGTTCATAGTCATAATATGTTTTATAGGGATTTAATGTGACAAAAAAAATTCATTCACAACATTTCAAATAAAATCATTTATTTTACTAATGACATTTTAAACAGATATTCGGACAGTCAATTCACATGACAATTATGCTAAGACATTGTATATAAAACATAAGTAGAATCAATTAGAGGAGTGGATCGCAAAGCAAATACAATTTTTAAATGTAATTGAGGACAATAGCATTAATGTTTACATTTATAGCCCCAATAACGGCTCTTCTCCATAGTAAATCAAAGAAAGTTTTGACATAGATGTGGGATACTATCAATTTCTGAGATAAACATTTTACCTTCAAACGGACATGTAATTTAATAATAAAAAACGAAAAGTTGTAATGCTATGATAAAAAGGTCAAGTAATTTAACAGAAAAATCCAATATTTGTGATGATAAAAAACAAAAAAAGTCCTACTGCAGTCATAATTGGCATACTGATATTTTTCAAATCATTTAAAATTATGTGAAGCGGACCTAATTTGCATGCTTTAGCCGTATTTGGCACAACTTTTTGGATTTCTTGGGTCCTCAGTGTTCTTCAACTTTATACTTGTTTGGTTTTTCAAATTATTTTGATCTGAGCGTCACTGATGAGTCTTACATGTATGTAGACAAAACGTGCGTCTAATGTATAGAATTATAAGCCTGGTACGTTTTATAACTAAATATTAATGAAACAATCGTTTACCAAGGGAAGATTGATAAAAGAATAACAGAAGTACCAACCAAAACGAGATAATCATATTACCTTATCTAGCGTCCATTTAAGTCGTTCCTCCTTATAACCACGATGAAAAAGATGATATGTAAGAAACGCGCCGTGCTAATATAGTTCCTTCGATATGAACATGTATAACATGAAATACATAAGCGTCGCCCGATGGGAATGGTACTAGTATTATGTTACTGTTAAGAATGCAACGTCGACGATTGGAAAGAGGAAGTCATCACGTCTGTCATATTACCTAGTTTGTAGTCGTCAATATTCGCTATATAACAACATGTTGACCTTTTTGTCTATATCGTGTTCTTTATTTGTTTAATTTCAAGTTTGCTGATTTATAAAGTTTTGAATATATGGGATTAGAAGAGTTTCGATATATCTGAAAGTGATATAGCAAAACAAGTGCACAATAAGCCGGCTGTTGATATATAAATATATTCAGCGCAATATATACATGAAATATGTTGTTTGTTTGTAACAATTTCAACGATATCAGTGTAAGTGTATATGTTTTTGAAGAATCTCACGTAAGACGATTTTCCATGAACTAGCACCCACAAAATCCTAGGTTTTCATAAAATGAATAGCTTGATTGCGCATTGTCAAGAATTAACCGAATATAAAAAAAAACTAATGTTATCATTATCATTGTCTTGTATTGTGCCTCGATATATATCTTTATCATATATATATAGGAAGATGTGGTATGAATGCCAATGAGACAACTCTCCATCCAAGTCACAATTTATAAAAGTATACCATTATAAGTCTTCAACACGGAGCGTTGGCTCACACCGAACAGCAAGCTATAAAGGGCCTCAAAATATTGCTAGTGTAAAACCATTCAAACGGGATAACCAACGGTCTAATCTAAATAAAAACACGAAAACCAGAAACAATATGAACCACATCAACAAACCGACAACTACTGAACATCAGATTCCTTACTTAGGACAGGCGCAAACAAATGCAGCGGTTGTAAATAGTATTTAACCAAAATGTCCAATTGCTTATAATGTTCAGACTCACTAAATGCAATTTTTTTATTAAACTTTTTATCTCTTTTTCTTCCTTAAACATTTTTGATCAAGATAAAAGATAAAATAATCAATTATTATTTGTACTGAATGTAAAATCTGGGCGTGTATATTTTAATAAATTATTTGAGAGGAGAAATAATGAATGCACTTCATCTTTTCGATTGAAGTTTTGTAACAGTCACTATATGTTTAATTGGAATTGGGGTATTGAACATTGAAAACGTTTTACAAGGCTATATTTTGGTTAGACAAACATGTAAGGTATGTTATGATGATCATTTGAAAATGAAAACGGAATTATAGAATTTTAATCCGTAATTCTATATGATGTTGAAGGTAATAATGATTCAAACAGCCTTGTTTTCTTATTCGGGACAAAAGACATGCGTGTCGCCTTCTTCTTATTTTCATTCATTCGAAATATGGTACAGTGATACTATCAGATTTTTTTATCAGCCCTAGAATCAATATCAGCCAAAGAGCCGAATGGCTCAAGGGCTGATATTGACCGAGGGCTGATAATACATGTGATATGAAAAAAAACATGTTATGATCTTTTTATCATATGCTTTAACAATGAAGAAAAATAACAGATTCATCTATTGATCTTTTTGCGTGGTTCCAAATAGAAGTGCAAAGAGTGAAAACTTCACGGACGTCGAACTTCAAATTTAGTACATTTGATATAAAATCTTGCTATCGTATGCTTAACAGAGAAGAAAAATATGGACGAATCGACAAAAAAATTAATTCCACAATATACATAAGGAACACTGTCTGGAAAAGACAACCTTTTTTAAAGTAACTTTCTAAATTTAAAAAAAAATGCATTATTCATGTTTATTTAATAATTTGTTTGTTTTCTTTTTTTTTATATATATTATTTTACACAATATACTTTCCAGTATCCAATTAATTGTTTTGTACACTACTTTGCAATGTTGTCCACTAAAAACGTAACATTGAGGTGTATTTTCCCGAATTTGCCGAGTATCACCAGAATTCCATGCGATAACTTTACTGAAAGGCATGTGATAACAATCGAAGCATGTGATTAACTTTTCATATCAGCCCGCTAAGCACCAATTCGAAAAATATGAAATTTAACATTAATTTAAGGCAATTACCATACAGTAAAAATCATATGTTATTTAGTCTAAGTATATGATAAAATAGCTTCGTTTACAATATAGTCAGTCTAACAATCTGTGGAATGAATATATATGTATATGTAACCGTAAACAATGAATAAACATCAATCTTTTTTAACATATACTATATACTATATAGCTATAAAGACTTATTCTAATGCAATTAATTTGTAACAAGTGTTCTCATTGGATGACAGCAAGCGTAAAATTCTCTATCTCCTTGTCTGTAACTAAGGAAGCCGACATTTTGAATTTCGGAATGTATTGACATGTTATTTCTACAATAATAAACAAATAACTCACTTGTTGCGCCTTAAAATCTTCTTTTTATTAAATTTTATTACATTCTGAAGCGGCACAGAAGCCAGAAAACGCCCGGTGTTTATGTTTGACACCGGAAGCATACCTATGACGTCACATAGTGTAGGGACCAAAGAAAATAACATCTTTTCGCGGAATTTTCTTTAATGAAGGTTTTACACTGAAATCATGATTGAAATTTAATTATGAACTTGTTTTGCATTAGAATAGAGATAACTGTATTGTATTTGAAGCTTTGCGGACGTCCATCGGTAGCTTTACTGTCGCAAATACCCGTTTATCCGTCTCCGCTCCGCGTCGCCAGGTAAACTTAATTTGCGACAGTAAAACTACCGATGGACGTCCTTAAAGTTTCAAATACAATACAGTTATCTCGTAAGTATTAGTGCCAATGGGACAACTCTCTATTTATGTCTTAATTTGTTAATGTAAATCCATAGGTCAAAGTACGGCCTTCAACACGAAAACATGACTCAAACCGAACAACAATCTAAAAAGGGTCTCACATATATATATATATATATTACTACTATAAACCATTCAAACAGAAAATCAACAGTATAGTCTACATTAAAAAACGAAAATGGTAGATTGAACCTGGTTTTATAGCTAGCTAAACTTCTTACTTGTATGAGAGTCGCATCAAATTCAATTATTATGACAGCGCAGTGGTAACAAATTTCAGATAAAATTGAATTTTTATCACAGAAAATCTGTTTTAGCACTGTAAAACTTATTCCGGAACAACTTTTTTACAAAATGGGAAATAATGAAAACTTTAAACTCGCCTAAGACAAATTCTCAGTATACAAGATTGTGTGTTTCACCGGTAGACACATTACACAGACAAGGAACATATTTCATCAGGTAAAAAACAAATCTCACAAACAAAGAACTTATTTTACCAGGTAAGGAACATATCTTTTAAATTTGGAACTCAATTTTACAAGGTATAGAAACAAATTCACAAACCAAACACTTATTTCAACATGTAAAATGTGGAACTTCTCTCAGAGAGATTGTAAAGAAAATATATGTGCAAAAAGTTCTAAAAAACATACTTCCTGTGATAGTAGTTTACTGGAACTTTTTCACTTTTTCACAGGCACTCATTTTGGCTCACACATGCACTAAACGAAGATTTTTTTTTATATTGTTTAAGTTTGCAAAAATAAATGTGGTATATTAGCTGTACAGCCTTTACGACTTGTTCTTTCATTTTCAATGATTTATTTACATTCAGCTACAATATCACCTTGACATTTTCCATTCAATATGTTTTACTACGCATGTTTGCCCAGTAGTCATAGACATGAATTATTATTGATATGGTTACTTTATAAATCAACTGTTCACAAAATATTGAATTTTTGAAATACTAAGGCTTTTCTACCTCAGGCATAGATTACCTTAGCTGAATTTGGCAAAACTTTTAGGAATTTTGGTCCTCAGTACTCTTCAACTTCGTACTTTATATGAATCGTGAGCCTAAATCCATCAATTGGAAATACAACTTTAAAATCTTGATGGATTCAGTCGAGGATTATGCCATGAAATGGGCTAAACGTGAAAAGGAAGACGTAGACACTCTATCCGAATGGATTAAGGCAGTGAGGTCGTTAATACAAATCAGAATTAAGAAAATGAATGGGTCCATCAATGCCCATTCTACGTCAATCTTTAAAGACCCAAATGTTGCTAAACACTTATCCGACCTCCATGATAAATATGTTGTTGTCCCCGCAGACAAAGCCCCAAATAACATCGTTTTTGTCTGTAAAAGTCACTACATTAATTGCTTGATAAACGAATTAGGTATAGACAATTCACTTGGAAACTCAACATATACCCTCACGACACTTACCAAAGAGGAAATCCTGGATAATCATAGGTTTGTTCTTTCTTCCTTTGGTATTTCAACCAAAGATGAAGAACTGGATCTTCCATCACTGTATTGGATACCTAAACTACATAAGTGTCCTTACAAACAACGGTATATTGCTGGGTCTTCCAAGTGCTCCACGAAACCTCTTTCTAAATTATTAACATCTATTTTATCAGCAATCAAAGACGGGCTTCAAAGTTATTGTGAAACTGCCTATTCTAGAGGTGGCGTGAATCAGATGTGGATACTTAAAAATTCAAAAGATCTTTTAGATTACATACAATCTAACTCTCTTTCATCTTGTAACAGTATTAAAACATTTGACTTTTCTACTCTTTACACAGGTATTCCACATCCCAAACTAAAAGACAAATTGAAAGAGTTGGTATTACTTTGCTTCATCAAAAAGAATGGCCAACGTAGATACAAGTATCTTGTCTAAGGGAGGGATAAATCATCTCCCAATTGATACGAAATTCCCGTGCTTGCATTTCCTATCATGATTTTCTTGATAGAGGGTTACCGCTCACAAGGAAGCTATTAAACCAAGAGTTCCAAATAGTGAAGTTGAAATCATCCCTTCGTAAATTTTACGGACGCCATCACGAGTTGGTTGACCGTTATGGAATAACCGTTCACAAATGATATCGGATATGTTCCTTACGTCGTAACTACAATCCCCTTCCCTTTCATGAATGTCACCTACCGAATTAGACTATTTACCGGATTTGTAATCACATAAGCAACACGACGGGTGCCACATGTGGAGCAGGATCTGCTTACCCTTCCGGAGCACCATAGATCACCCCTAGTTTTTGGTGGGGTTCATGTTGTTTATTCTTTAGTTTTCTATGTTGTTTCATGTGTACTATTGTTTTTCTGTTTGTCTTTTTCATTTTTAGCCATTGCGTTGTCAGTTTGTTTTAGATTTATGAGTTTGACTGTCCCTTTGGTATCTTTCGTCCCTCTTTTATTTGGCCTTTTTAACTTTTTTGGATTCGAGCGTCACTGATGAGTCTTTTGTAGACGAAATGCGCGTCTGGCGTATATACAAAATTTAGTCCTGGTATATATGATGAGTTTATTTACACATGTTACAGTGCAAAACTACGTGCACTCAGATATGCCTTCTAGTATTTTAAACTGTTTTTGAGGTAACCCAAAACTTGTCATTTATTCTATATGCCCTAAACATAAATACAACGGAAAATTACAACAACACTTCGGCAGAACAATCAGGGATACCTTATCTTCGAATGGCGTAAATTAAATAAAAGTAACCATAAATATACCACATATCTATTGATTCCTTTATAGCTAATAGATACATTTAAAATTGTTTGACATAATAGTTCACTTTTCCAAAAGCGCTTGTTGAAATTGCCGAAATCATCTGACATGTACGACCAGTAACATTATACTCGAATCCGTAGCAATCGTGATTTAGAGTGCACATTCTGGCACAGTTTAATCGGGAAAGCATTAAAATAGCCTTGATAGAAAAGTGAGTACTTTCGTGTTCCTCCAGTGTATACTTAACATCAAATAAATCATTTCCTGCAAATATAAATATTCAATTAGCTTCAGTGAAAATAGGCAAGATGGTGAAAATAAAACTTGTTTTTAACCTAGAGACTTACAGTTTCTTTCATTAAGTTTTTTTTCTAAATACTATACAAATGATTTTGATATTTACGGATCAAATGTTACTGCAAAATCTGAACTTTTTGACAATAACTATCTCTATAGAGATGCTCAAAACTAAAAAAAAATCCAAAATATCATTCAATTTAAAAAAAAAATAATTAAGTAAGAGATTGCAAGATGCTTGTTGTCAGGGTTTTGTCACCAGATTATGTTTTATGGATGAAAATCGTTTTGTTTTTGTTAAATAATTTGTTGGCTATTGATTGATTTCTTTTTTTGATTTTTCCTTGTTTCCAATTTTATGTTTTATAGATGTGTCAATGATTATTACGACAATTGTTTGTAATTATCCTCTGTATATGTCATTGCTGTTTATGGAAACAAATATGATTGGTTAATTTTTTTTATTACTATGTAAAATGTGTATATTTACGTTTTAATGTATGTATGTATCGTCCTTTCATTACTACACAACTCGAAAAAACGTGCAGAGGGCTTCAAACATAGATGTCTGTAATGCAATTATACGAAACAGTCATACAGTCTATGTAGACGTTGCAGAAATATTTATAGACAAATTAACTTACTCTCTGTACAGTCAGTTCCTTGGTATGCCGGATAGCAATTACAAGTGTATCCATTTATCACATCTAAACATGTACCACCATTCTGACACGGATTGGAACCGCATTCATCAAAATCTAAAAGTTACATTTTAAAATTGAACAGAATAAGAATAGTTATTATTTAAGAATTGAATGCTCTTTTTTGTAAATTTATTGGGGTGTAAAAGCGTTGACCGAAGTACATTTTGTATGAAGCGCCGAAAACACGCCTTTTATCAAGTTTTTATTTTATTTACCTGTGCACTTTATTGTGGGACCTCGTGTCATCATGAATGAGAAGTTTTATTGAGTGGTACAACTGTTTAAGGAATAACATATGATGTGCAGTTAGCCAATCTGAATAACGTATTGTAATGAAACATACATATAAATTGTAATAATTGATACATAACTGATGAAAAACTTTTATTATTATATCTTTCATGTAAATTACACATTGTTTTAGTAAATTTCGAACTACAAGTCATGAATTTGTGTTCTTGCATTTTAATTAAGGTAGTTCCATAAAATGAACGATTACTGTCACATTCTTTTTTTTGAAACGTGAGATCCATATTAGAATAGATTTGAACTCTAATGAAAAACTAAGGATCTTCTTATCCCAGGAATAGATTACCATAGCCGTATTTGCTCAACTTTTGGGAATTTTGGGCCCTTCATGCTATTTAATTTAGTACGTGTTTGGCTTAATAACTATTTTGATCTAAGCGTCACTGATGAGTCTTACTATTTACACCACTGGGTCGATGCCACTGCTGGTGGACGTTACGTCCCCGAGAGTATCATCAGCCCAGAAGTCAGCACTTCGGTGTTGACATGAATATCAATTATATGGTCATTTTTATAACTTTCGATAACTTTGAATTTTTCAAAAGAAGAAGGATTTTATCATCCCAGGAATAGATTACCTTAGCCGTATTTGGCACAACTTTTTGGAATTTTGTACTTGTTTGTACTTGTTTGGCTTAATAACTATTTTGATTTGAGCGTCACTGATGAGTCTTATGAAGACGAAACGAGCGTCTGGCGTTTTAAATTATAATCCTGGTACCTTTGATAACTATCAATATTTTAAAATTGTTTAAGGAAAATATTAACGTGATGCATTTATGTTTTTTTTTTCTCAAAAAATTCAATTTCATTAAAAATAAAGATAACTATTACTCAAATCATACTTGAATTATCAAATATCACATGTATCTAAATCCAATTGAAAAACTGGGCATAAAACTACAATGTTTCATTTTAGAATTGAGTAGAACATTTTTTTAGAATGCATGGCTTCAAAACTCACATTAAGAATGTATCTCAGGTAATAAACTTACTTTCTTCACAGTTATTTCCCGTGTATCCCGAATCACAAGTACAAATGTATCCATTGATTCCATCTGTACAAACTCCGCCATGTTGACATGGATTTGAAGCGCATTCATCAATATCTGAAAATACCATCATGAACATTAGTTTAAATAATGATAAAAATGAAAAACGGACTTATAAAATATCCCTTAGATTTTTTTACTACCTAGATATTTCAGCACCTCAACATTGATATACATTTAAAAAAAAAATCAAATATTTTCAACATGAGTCATAAAAAACACACAAACGATAGCAATATGCACATGATGCAGCAACATTGTTACTGTTAAGTAAAATATAAAAATATATAATAATTTTAACGAATAATTTCATGTACTAATGATATGCCTACATGCACTTGTCTCAGAACTGTTTTCCTATGTACCTTAATATAACACAAGGTACTAAACTAGAATTTTGAAAAATGTCACCCGGTTGCGAAAATCAATTATATGCCGATTTCTCGGTTGTCAACCCTACTAAAAGTTGATATGCCGTAAATCTAAATTGATTTTTCTACATAATGGTGCATACATGTAATACGCATACTTTTGTTGTTTGAATTATCTGTAGCAGGCTGCCCAAGTTTATGAACCCTAATTATTTCGTATGATTATACCAACTTGGAAACACACCACTCGCAGTAAATAAATAATTTTAAAAAGAATAAAAAAAAAATTAAAAAATATAAATCAATTGTTTAAAAAAAAAAAAAGCAATTGTAAACGGTCTTCCCCCCTTTGAAAAATGATTTATGGGGGGTGGGGTGGGGGGGGGGGGGTGTTTGTGTATGGGGTCTATATTATTGTGTTACTGGAGAAGTTTCTTGTTTAGTTTGGAAAGTTTTTATTTTATTTCAGGTCCAGCGCGCGCGCCAGATTGAGGAGACATCACGTGACGCGGGTTTATAATAACGAAAACTTAGTATTTTTATATCTTTTCAGGTGGGGACGTTGAACAGACACCATGTATAGAGAGGGAACAATGTTATTTCTTTAGTCATTGTAGGAAATTGACATTTTGATCACAGTTCAACAGCAGTGCATGCTTTGGATTTAATTGATCCGGTGAAACTTTAAACACATTTTAGGATTATTTTCTGATAGTTTACATTTTTCAGCACCTGTTTGTAACACAGATAAGTATTTCAATCTAGGAGCGGACATTTTATTGTAGGATTTCACTGAGATTTACGGACCTAGCAAGCGATTTTTACGGCTTTGCTATTTTTTTACTCTAGGGAAAGTCTTGATAGATATCTGCACCACGTTGTTTTATGAACCTTTAGTACATGTATGCCCTGATGACTGCAAATCTTGGGGTCGATTGGACTTGTAGTTTCCGAGTATAACTGATAACAAGGATGTGGATTTTTTTTCTTCAGAAGAGATGTAAGAACAATATTAAAAAACAATTCTTCAAAGAACAATGGAAGGTCCTTCCACCTCGATAATAAGAATGAAATTTAAAAAACGATGTTAGAAAATGTCACTCCTTGTTGATGTAATTTGGTTCTTCAAATTGATATAAAAAAATAAGATTAATAGGTATATGCAGAAGACTTAATTGTTTTATTATGAACATAAAATAATTTTTAGCAAAGGTCAAAATCTAGAACGTCAAATTGACCTTTGACCTTGACCTCAATTTCAAAGTCATAGGTCACAGGTTAGTGATCTCAAATCAAATAACCCCAGGTCAATCATTTGTATGGTTGTGGAGAAATACATAAGGGGATAAAACTCCTATAAGGGTTAACCAAAACACTTCGACTGAAATAGGTTGAAGTTGAGCCTTTTTGTAAACAGTAATTTGGCAAACAAATCATATCATTAACTGTAACAGTTTCTTTTAAATAACGATAACAAGCAAAATTCTTAATTTATAACATGACCTTGACCTTCGACCTTGATCTCAATTTCAAGGTCATAGGTCAGTGAACTCAAAACGGAAGGTCGGAGATCAATCACTTGTATGGTTGTGGAGAAATACTGATTTGAAATACATAAGGGGAGAAAACTCCTATAAGGGTTAACCAAAACACTTTGACTGAAATAGGTTGAAGTTGCCCCCTATTGTAAACAGTTCTTTGGCAAACAGAACATATCATTTACTGTCACAGTGTCTGTGGAATAACGATAACAAGCAAAATTCAAAATTTAAACATGACATTAACCTTTGACCTTGACCTCAATTTTCTTCAAATGGACCAAGGACTTCATATCAAAAGACTGTAGGCCTCTACGACTTATACTGTATGAATTTATCCAACACATCGCTAATCTAAAATTTTTAAAGGGAAATAACTCCCATTAGATGTCTTCCGATCACTCAAGTCCAAATAAACCAAATCATTCTCAAGAGTAGACGAACAATTTGGTGAACAGTTTGCTAAAATCTTTTACTGTTTTAGACATAAAGCGATAACAAGAAAAAGGAGATTCGATATGTTGTAAGACAAAAAAGCATTTCAGACGGCAGAAGAAAAAAAAATCAGAAGAAAAACAAAAGGTATTCCCACGAAAAGTGGAAAGACCTCAAAATGTTTTTGTCTGAATAGAACTCACGACCCTCTACCAAGTGGCATTTGCGATATGTCTTATAAGTAACGAGTTTCTATTTTTACTCAAATTTTTACTCAAATTTTCCAATTACATTAATGTCATTAACACTCTCTCTCTCTGGAATTTGAATATGAAATGAGATAAAGTCAGATAACTCCTAAAAACAGTAAGACCTTCCAATAAAATTTGACCAATTGATCACCGAGATATATAAAGAGCGATGGAAGAAGATACCTTTTACTGCGAGTTGCATGTTTTAAATCGAGTGCAGGTAGATGAAATACTCTCGGTTAACATACTTAGATAGGCCTGCTATGAATGTATGAGTGTTATATACCATTGTGTAGATAAATCAATGAAAACGGCGTAACAAGTTTTAGTAAGGTTGACAACGGAAAAAATCGAAATGAAACACATTTTCGCGACCGGTTGACAATTTTCAAAATGCAAGTTAAGTACCTTGTGTTATGAATTGGTATTGATGGAATTTATTTCTGAAACAAATGACTTCTTTATTTACACCTGAGGTATCTTCAAATAAGCAGCACATCGTTCAGTCAGATATCATAAAGACCAAATTCAATCGCTAAAGTTGTGTGATTTGTTTTTTATTGTTTGACCTGTTCTGTCTTTCTTTACTATATACGTGTATTTGTCTCTTTTATTTCCCTCTATTTGCATTATTTTTGTATACTATCTATTTGTTTTACCCATTTCTGCTTTAATTTATTTGTGAGTTCAGATTTGGCAGATTATCATATAAATATCATACAATAATTTTAAAGTTTTGCATTTCCAAATTATTGCAAATTATTAGACAGCAAATTGAGGTTTTACATGCTCATTTAATATATGCCAAAAGAAACTGCAATAATGTTTAAATTGTTATAACGTTTTCAAAAATAATTATTTTTTCAAGTCAATTGATTACCTGTCAATCAATTAGGTAATTATTTAATCAATAAAGTAATTAATTGACTAATCAATTACTATCCACAATGGCATGTGTGCATTGAATATTGTTTTTTCTTTAATTATTTTAAATAATGTTGATCTAATAACTGCAAAATTAGGTTAAGCTAAGAGTCCATTCAAGTTAAAATGGTTTACCTGAACATGTGTAATAAACTGTCATATATTTAAAATCACCAACACATGGGTCCACACCAATGTCACCTGGCCGAATAGAGCACATCTGTTTGTTCTCACAATGTTGTTTAACCCAATTTGTTGAGTCAATGATGCATGGAAAACCATTGGTGTATGGTGCATGGTAACTAGTGCATGTTGTTCCATCATGTCTGCCATAGCTAGAACTAGTTATTGTCATTACTGAATATAAATCACATGATACCGTGTCTGTATCAAAATGACATATAATTTGTTCAAGGCCTACAAACCAAATTTACAAATTATTTTCTTTAACATTATCTAAATTTAATTGGGGTTATATAACTAGTGTCTTGTTTTACTGTAGATAATTAAGTACATGTATCATTGGTTCTGTGATTTTAGATAATATAAAAAAGACGATGTGGTATGATTGTGAATGAGACAACTCTCCACAAGAGACCAAATGACACAGAAATCAACAACTTTAGTTCAACGTATGGCCTAAAACAAAGAACAAGGTCCATATCGCATGTTTTCCTGTGGTAGATGGGTTCCTTTCTTCTCACTAACAATCACAAAATTCGAACAAGTGTACATTTATACTTACAAACATTAATTGCGTGGTAACGAGCAGTAAGTTAGATGAGGTATAATCGTGAAATATAAACTTTACATACTTGACTTTCGTTCATTTTCGTAATAAACATAACTGCAAAATGTAACGCTTAAAGCTTTGATTTATTTTTATTATAAATTTTAATTGCAATGAACAATTGACGAAACACGTCAGATTACTAGCGGGAAGCTCAAACGTGTAAAACATTATAAAATATTTCAGACATGGCTGGTGAAAGAGTAAATGTTGATATATGCTTTTAACGTAAACAGAAGTATCAGTTTATCAATATTATCATTTACTATCCATAACCACTAGCATTTACATCTTATTCAAAAAATAAAATAGGAAGATGTTGTATGATGCCAATATACGATGATGACAAGTATCAATCAGAGTTCTTATGGAAAATATATAAGAAATATATGTATGTGATCACCAGGCGGTCTTTAAAAACAAAAAGCATATCATTTTCCTTTTTTGAAATAGACAGAAATAATCTATCCCTTGCGTGTTTACAATTGTACGTGTACGATCATTTCCTTAAAGAACTTGTGTAAAACTCATCAATCTTCTGTAGAAAATCTGAGATTTCATGGTGCTTGATATGAACAATATAAATTAGTTTCTCTATCGAACAGTGGAAAGAGGGTTTGTGCATACGAAACACATATAACACTTCTATTATCGATATGTGGCGGAGTTAATTTGTCATTCGTGACGTGAACTTCACTTGGATTTAATGCGACCGTCATACAATTGAGAGGTTTAGTTAGCTATACAACCCGGTTCAATCCGCCATTTTCTACACAAAAAATGCCTTAACCAAGTCGGGAATCCAATCGTTTAATGTGTTTGGGATTTTGTTGTTGCCATTTGATTAGAGCTTTTCCGTTTTCAATTTTCCTAGAAGTTCAGCATCAACTGTATTCAATCGCCTAGTTTAAATAAAAAGCGAAATTACCACAGGAGCCCAAAATGCGCAAAATGTCTGTACTATCTTACATTCTGTTTTAGTCAAATAATCAGATGACTCAGTATAAGAGTTATTGACATTTATTGACGTGTTTTATCTTGTGTACAAGTGTTTGTATGTTATTTTGAAAGCTAAAATGGAAAAGCAGATAGAGTGAACGAAACAAATGGTCAGCTGTTTAATATTTTCTATAAAATCATAGCTTAAAACAGCCATTGGATGTATCCTTATTGAATTTACTACCATTAAATGAAATTTTTCAGTAATTTCAATAGTTTTCGAGTTTTTGCCTTCAATCATACCAATAGCGTTAACTGTTGTAGAAACTGTCAACATACAAATAGTCAGCAATACAAGATCAACCACTATAGTAAAATGTCCACAAACATGGTTTAAACCTATGGGAACGTTTGCTCTTTAAATAATTTTAACTATCTTTTTAAGTTATTGCTATTAGAGACACAATGTTACAAGAGTTGTTGCCCCTAAATGACGAATTTAAGGAAATTCAAGCATGTCTGAAAACATTATCATTTTTCTTTAAAAAATAATAATCTTACCTGCAACAAAGAGAACATAATGGAGGAAAGTGATAAAAACAAGTTTGTTTTCATTTGGTACCTCCAATCGTACCATCCTCAAATTGAACATGCCGGGTGACTAAACTAAAAAGAAATACGGGCCACGATTATATTTGGTCTTCGATCAAATATTTATACGGGAAAAAATGAAATGTTAAATGAAAACACTTTTAATAAATCACAAAGGATATTTCCATTACAAACTTAGACAATAAGACTATTTAATGATTAGAATTCAAATGTTCAATAATGTGTAAACAATTAAAAAATAAAACATAATACATATACACTTATAAAGCAATGGTAACTGTGTTGTTGTGACGCAACAGGAAATCGGTGTTGTCTAACAGCATCAACCGTTATAATGCGACTTTGTATGATCTACTAATAATAAGTAAAATCACAAAAACACAGAACGCCGAGAAAAATTCATAACGGAAATGCATTTAAGGTAGCACAATACAAAGATTTTAAGCCTCCAATTCCCCAGTTTTAAAATGCTGTAACTTTCGTTTTAATGCTTGAAAATTTATAATAGTGGTATCCATGGATAGCTAACAGACTACTCTTTCAAATTAATGCAATGTTAGTATTATACAACAATTATGTAATCAATTATAATGATAACTGTGTGACGCAACAGGAAATCGGTGTTGTCTAACAGCATCAACCGTTATAATGCGACTTTGTATGATCTACTAATAATAAGTAAAATCACAAAAACACAGAACGCCGAGAAAAATTCATAACGGAAATGCATTTAAGGTAGCACAATACAAAGATTTTAAGCCTCCAATTCCCCAGTTTTAAAATGCTGTTACTATTGTTTTAATGCTTGAAAATTTATAATAGTGGTATCCATGGATAGCTAACAGACTACTCTTTCAAATTAATGCAATGTTAGTATTATACAACAATTATGTAATCAATTATAATGATAACTGTCTCTACAAAATTTTACAACAAATTTCCACTTTCAATTGAAATTAGCTTTTTTATAGATCCCCCTAGAGGGTTGATTTTATTATATGTTGTTCCTTGGGTCATTATCAATAAAAGGGTGTCTCAGATTTTGGATAGAATGTATAGATCAAATTTTGCACCTAATCATACATTAGCTTCTTTTATACGGTAAGGATGTTTACACTAATTACAAATTTATGAGAGAATGGAATACAATAGCGATAATTTGAGATATCCTTTTGAAGCTCTTGCTGTGCTGATTAAGATAATGTTCAAATTTCTTGTGTAGCTATGGAGATGAAAGAGCTAAATTCATTTAAGTGACCTGACCAAGATTTTGCCACTAATTGCATAATAATTGATTACATAATGATTGCATAACAAAAATATTGCATTCATTTAAAAGATTATTCTTTTATCAATCTACATATACCTCTTTTATCAATTTATATGCAATTTTAAGAAAGTTACAGCATTTTAAAGGTTGGGGATTGGAAGTAAAAAAATCTTTGTATTGTGCTACCTTAAATGAAATAGTAAAATGTAGACCGAACAGATTATGTACGTTTGTAACATTAACTATTGAAATCGCTATTGGATTCGACCCGAAACTTGTTAATTATTGGTAATAATAATTATTTTTATTTTTAGTAAAACAAAAGGACCTTGGATGGTGTAAATTTTAATCTACACCATTAACCAATATTATTACATATAAAGTTTAATTCTGTTGGCATTACGTCGACTGATCATGCGCGAAAGCGTATAAGACAAGGATCGATAACCGGGTCTCCAACTTCGGATATTTTAGGAAGTACAAAACTTTGAAGCGTTTGAGAGTTGCGAATATTGCGGTCGTTATGCATCATTTTTATTTTTAATTATTCCTCGATGCTGGTCAAATGAAATGTGATGTGTAAAATACGTTGTTTCTTTTTAATTCTTATAGAAATGTTATAGAACTTCTTCCATAGTGTCAAAAGTAAAATCACAAAAAAACTAAACTCCTGGTAAAATTCAAAACGGAAAGTCCCCAATCAAATGTCAAAATCAAAGCTCAGAAGATATAGGAAGATGTGGTATGCCAGCCAATGAGAACTCTCCATCAAAGTTACAATTTATAAAAGTAAACCATTATAGGTCAAAGTACGGTTTTAACACGGAGCCTTGGCTCACACCGAACAGCAAGCTATAAAGGGCCACCAAAAAAATATTGGTGTTAAATCATTCAAATGAGAAACTTAACGATCTAATCTATATAAAAAAACGTGAAACGAGAAACACTTATGAACCACATCAACAAACGACAACTACCGAACATCAGATTCGGCTTCTGATTTAAGACAGGTGCAAACATTTGCCGCGGGATTAAACGTTTTAATGAAACCAAGCCTTCTCCCTTATCTGAAACAATAACAATAGTGAAACATCACAACATAGAAAGACACACTATAACATATCAATTGAAATGGCTTAACCCACTAAAAAAACGTAGTAACACAAATGAACAAAAACTGAACGAATAAATTTGAGCTATGGTACATTTTAAATACATATTTAATAACAATAAGGGTAAATAACTAAAGCAAAATTATTATACCGCTTTGAAATACTAAATAATTTCAGAAAAAAACATCAAAATTGAAAAAAAAATCATACCGGTATTATACACAGGTAAATGAAAATAATTTTGTTGTTAAGTAAACTTCTTTGCCTGGATAATCTTCCATTTAGAAATAACAATAAATGTCTTGTATATCAATAAAACTATTCTATGCATGCGTGATATGAAACACATCAAAGGAATTGATAACAACTGACTTGCTTCTAAAAAGCATATTTTCAATGTTGATTCCCATATTGCCTTTTAATATATAAAAAAAAAGAAATAGGTTGTGTTATGATTGTCAATGAGACAATTCTCCTCAAGAGACTAAATATGAAGACTATATATTGTAGTACTTATCAACAACTGTTAATTAAATCAAAATTACAAAGTTTAGAAATCAGAAGAATAAGAATGATAGTAATATAGGTATATAAATTATTAATAAACAATGTCCATTATATCTACATGAACTTATTGAAATTAAAAAATGTAATTACTCTTCTAGGAATAACAATATAGCAGATGTTCCCAGGGTTAGGACAACAACCCATGGGCTACACTCATTCAGATATGCAGGAGCCAAACTTTGGGACGAACTGCCAAGTAAGATGAGGGAATAAATGCCATTGGGTCAGTTTAAAAGTTTAGTTGGTATACATTGGGAGGTCAGTTCGTGTCAGTGTTTCTCCTGCAGATCTCAGTAAGATGTAGATCAGTTTATTTATTTATCTTGTGTACTCTGGCTTTTAAATTTTTAGGCATAATTTTTTATTTGTGTTTTTAATGCTTGAATTACGATTAGTGCTTTATAATAGCTATTGCATGAATGTTAGTTTATCTGCATTTTATGTTTGCTTTATATACTTTAATTGTGCTTATTAATTGCTGTGCTTGATAACATTATTTATTTTCCATGACGTGCTTTATGTTTTATGTGTTTAATATATTGTGCTTGTATTATTCTGTATTTATGTCGGATAAAAGCTCTACAGATCTGATGTTGTATTGTTATATGTATAACCAATTTTACATAAATCTTTTCTGCTTTATGCTTTAGCTTACACAGAAATAAACATCTACAGATCACTGTACAACCCTTAACAATGGGAAAATCCCATACCGCAAAGTCAATTATAAGAGGCATACAAATCACAAATGTAAAACTATTTAAACGAGACAACCGACGACCTAACTTATGTACAAAAGTGTAACACAGCAACAAACAGCAACCACTTAATTACAGGCTCCTGACTTTCGACATGGTTATGGGATGAAAAAGGTGTTTGCAGGGGAGGATGATGGTTTTTCAAGTATGCACTTCTGGATATGAACAAAATCAAATAATTAGCCAGTTTGATTGTACTTTATTAACTACGACTCAATAATTTGTCACTCTACTACTGAACTATCGTCCTTGAAATGCATGAACTATTTGTCACTGAACAAAAAACAAACAACATTCAATCATCTCTGCCGGCAAAACACGCCCATAAACCAATAAATGAAAGATGTTGTTGTTTGTGTAAAAATGAAATTGAAGATGAAAAACATATATTTACTTTATGTCCTTTATATGCAGACCTTCGACATACTGTAAACCAACTTATTTTCGCGAGCGATTTATTTTCGCGACTTTCGCGAGTATAAAAATAACGCAAATATAAATCGTCGCGAATATGTCAATCTTTGATCTTTCCTCAATAAACTTCATCAAGTAAAATTAGAAAATCGCCAAATTAAATAGCCGCGAAGTGGTCAAGAAAGGGTAAAACGCGAAATAAAGTATCCGCGAAAATAAGTTGGTTTACAGTATGTTGATACATAGTGAAGCAGTAAAACATAACGATCAATTTTGTAACTTGTCTATTGACGAACAGTTTAAATTTATATTCTTATTCAGAAATGAAAAAAATATGTCAGGTAGTTGCTTAAACCTGCTGTAATATTTTATGTAGAAGAACACATTTTTTATTTATATACAGCTGATGATGTATTTTAAATCTTAGATATATATAGTTTTAAAATTGTGTAAAAATATGTATATAATTAATACTTTAATATAAGTCTTTCGTTAATCTTAATAGAATGGCGCTTGTATGTGTTTTAGTAGTTAAGCTAATGATAGTTTGCTGTTAGTTTTTATATACAATATATGTTTTATATATGTTATCCAATATTTCATGTTATACGCAATGTTTTACATGTATATTGGAATGTATAATGTTATACAAGTGGTGAGACTTTAATAAAATATAGAATCTGAATCTTAAAAAACCTGAGTGATTGCACACGAAGATTGAACATTTGTTAAATCTTCATACTGGAATGGATCGATTGATTGATTGTTGATTGTTTAACGTCCAGTGGCAAATATTTTATTATATTCAGGACGAGAACAAGTTAACAATAAATACAATAGATAGGTTGTGTAATAGTAGAGGCCATCCGGGATGATGGTCGGGTAAATTTATACTGCCAGAGGAAAATGAGGGTATATTGGGTATGAACAGAAATTTTGCCTTGCAACATGCCACATATGGACCCCTTAAAGAGTTGTTCTTAACGTGCAAAGAGTGTGGCACTCTCTCTACACGATACGTCGGATTTAACGTCCCCATTCTGACTGGACATGGCTGCAAACTTGGTACATCCCGCACAACCGAACGGACGCCCCACTTTCACCCTTAGGGATACTGGAAAGGAAAAAATCTACCAGATTGAGAAAGAGATATTCTGCCATTGTTTGATAATTGTTGCAATATATATGGGAATTTTGATATAATTTTTAAAAAAAAGGTTTCTTAAACTTATCCATTCTCAATTGTATGACTAACTGTGTAGCTGGCGTTATTTTGACTATCAGTTAAGTGGGTTTTTTCCTTATACATATATCTATATATGTCGTGTTCATTTTATTATTTTGTACAGGTTATTACTTGTACAAAAACTTTGTACCATTAATTACTTGTATGATGCCATCATACAAGTTATTACTGGTACAAATATATTTGTACCAGTAATTACTTGTACAATTTTTGGTGAGAAAAAGATAATAACTTGTACAACACAATATATTTGGGTTATATTTGTTTCTTCTTTTGCTTTTAATGCTTAATTAAAAAACTCCTTTCTTTGGTTTTGTAAGTCTGGGATTTTTTGTCAATTGTTGGGTATTTATTTATTCTTTTTTTTTATTTATTCCTATCATTCAGCGTACTATGTTTTTTTTTAAATCTACGTTTGGTTTGTTTTTTCTTTTCTTTTTTATCAACTGAGTATCAATGATAATTTTTTTTTCAAATGTTAGAAGATTACAAAAAAAAAACGGACGCAAAGTAACAACATAAGGTAACATGACACCTTGAGCAAATTTAGCTAAACGGTTTGTTGCCACATACAGACTACTGGTGTAAAGTGAGAAAGTCGTTAAAATCAAGAATAACATAAAACCCTTCTACCATTTTTTTTCAAACATATATCATGGTTAAAAGTTGCATATGTAATATTATATATTGGAAATAAAGGTAAAGCTTTATAAATCAAATAACCTATTGGTTAGCACCAGACAAGGACGCATGACATCTGAAACTTCACAATAAGCTCAACCTTTTGCATTTATATGTAACTGTCTTACATCCACTTTGACAGCTGCAGTGAACATGACCATGGCCACCACTTAAAGTAAGCAATTGTACTGCTTTCATGACGTTAAACTCAGTGTTCTCTGGTATGTCCAACATTGTCTCTGAATTTTTGCGATTGATTTTGACTCATTAAACCAATCATGGTTCCAACTTTAGTTTCTATTTTATCTCCTTTTAGGCAATATTCAGCACAACTCTTTTGATATTTCTTCAGTCATTTGGACCTCGGGCTTTCAACTGTACAACAAAAAATTATTCAGTATTTTTGTGATTTTACTTTTTACTACAACCAACATGACCAAGTCGATGTAAAGTTTCTTCACAGAAGAAACTTTACTGCTGGTGGATTATTCCCCGAGGGCATCATTAACTAGGTATCTTTATGCATGATGAATACAAATAATACGAAGAACAAACCGGCTGGGACGTCGCCCGGGTTACCAAGGTCCTCTTTTGCTGCACGGAACACTGTAGCATTTGATTTGTGTGTTCCACGAAATATCCTCCGGGATACCCCTGATTTGACATATGTTCAGCCAGAAGGTAATTACTTTTTTCAAAAATTCAGATACCTTTCATAAATTAAAGCCATGTTGTGTCAATATTTTTGACTGTTTAAAAACACCTGTTACAAATTAATCAACACCTATTATTTCTTCTTGTAAACATAAAAAAGGAGCACATGTAAGACATGTGATATGTTAATCACGACTCCTGATTTCACTAGTAATTTAACATCTAAAACATTTTATACTAAATCTTTCGAGCCTCTGGACTGTTCCACGGACAAAGTCGTGTACGGAATCGAATGTACTTTGTGTGGACTACTTTATGTTGGTGAAACTCGTCAAACTTTGCGTAAAAGAATGAATCAACACCGGTATGATAATAAAGATCCTCAATTTAGAGTTCTTTATAACCATTTTAATCAACCGGACCATGATCTTTCTTTATCTATGAAAGTACGCATCATTGAGAAAATGTATCACCACACAAATAGCCCTGTACTAAGTACTCCTTTCCGCAAAGATACATGTAGAGAAAATTTCTGGATAAGGGAGTTAGGGACTGCAATGCCATATGGTTGCAATGACAATATTAAAGGAGTAGGAAACTTGTCAAGTCCTGCCTGCAGTAATATTAATGTAATGAGTTTATTTAATACTACCTTACGACAACAACGTAGTCATGGGCAAAAACATTACCATCGGCGTAATGTCTTCCAAATCTAGATCACTCTCTGGGAGCTTTGATGACCTTCTTTCACATCTTCATCATCCACTAGGGTTACATTACATAAGAACTATTCTCTTTTCACTGCCAGTTAATTTTCTAAAACGTTTGAGAGATAAGGCACTTGACAAAGGAGGCACCAATACATTTTCTGCAATATACAGACTGGTCAGTATTATTTGTGATGTAGCTCTTTTCCGTCTTTTCAAACCAGTAAGATCGGAACCTTTACACGAGGAAAAGAGGAAATTCATTATTATATTGAAATTAAATACCATGGATATATTAAGTGATATTTAATTGATAAATACATGTATCCTGATAATAGTGAGTGCAGTTGTGGGAAATGTTGTATATTATTTAATGCTATCACATAATTCGATGACAATGCAAGTATTCATTGTCTCCACCCCCTCAGTCAGTGTCTAGCGACTTTTTACTCCTATTAATTTGTGTTTAGGTAGGTAAGCATTTTAATATATTTATTCCATATGGCAAAAGAATATGTTGGCCCATTCCAATCATCAAATGATCAAAAAAGGTCCATTGACTTAAACGTTTGCCTACTTTAATTTACATGTATATATGTTAATGTAGATCATATTTGTTTTCCCCCCAATCATTCTCATCTCCAAAGTTATTAGATGGTGTGTAGACACACATATTATTGAGCCCATACCCTGTAAATTATTTATATTATACTTTTTACAATTGTTTGGATTAATGTTTTACATTGTTATGAATCTAATATGAGAATTTGAGTCAAATCGGCAAACATGAATTTGACAGCTTGTGCCCCTTTAAAGATAATATTTCTGGCATTATTTCTATTATTCAATATTGGTTGTTTTATAAACCAGATTATCAATACCAATGCTGCAATTGGTCTCTTGTGTGCTTGGTAAAACAAATAATCAAACACAAAAAAGGGGAACCATTCGAGAGATATGTTGAACTGGCTTGTCTACCTGCCAATCAGGAACACACTATTACTACAATGTATTCAGTATGGTTTTTTGCTTATTGTTGAAACCGGTATGGTGGCCTATAGCTGATAACTTCCATACCAATTCAGTCTGTGTGGAGAAGTTTCATACCACATTTTATGTTTTATATTAACTACAGACCTAGAAATTAGAAAACCACATAAGGGCCTTGTTCTGTAACATGTGCAAATATACATGTACATTTGGTTCTGTCAATTTCTTTTAATTTTGTAGTACATATATTCATTCGTAAGAAAAATGTGAAGAATCAATTCGGTCCTGTAAATGCCAAACCTCTATTTCTATGGCTGAGATGTTAGATAAAAAATATTAAAAGGAAGACTTGATGATGATATATTTGCCTTTGGCAATTTTTTTAATAAATACGTGGAATATACATGTATATTGATGATGATATGTCATGGATGTATGCATATATATATATATATATCAAATATAAAAATATGCATATCCTTATTTATCCTCCCTCACTCATTTAATCATACATACACGTATCATGTTTTGTCAAATTTACAAAAAATCAATACATGAAAGTTTTGAGCATTTTATTTTGGACATTTACAATGTTCAAAATTTGTTTACATTGTACATATGAAAAAGAAACATGAGAAATATAATGCCACAATTTTAGGTGCCGTAATCATTAGACTAGCTCCACAATTTATCTTTAATGTTCATACAATTTTATACAGTTAGGTTTTGATGATATCAGTCTTTTAGGTTTTAAAGTAATATTCTTTTATTTGGGCTTTTTTATGAGATATTTAAACGATGGCATGATATGACATTTCATTAAAAATCCTTATGAACAAAGTATAAGGTTTATAAAAAAAAAACTGCTTTGTTACACAAACAATCTTCCTCAGAAAAATTTAATAAAACTTCAAAATTGAACAATTTGAATTATATATTTCAATTGAAAAAATCATAAAACAATCTCAAAGTTTCTTATACTAAGTTAACAGGGACAGTTTAATAGGTATTAAATTTTTGATTTATATTGACCCACTAAATTATAATATGTAACATGTGATAACCATGATAACAGAAATATAATTTAAAAATGTTGACAATAACTCATCAGTTACTTTTCCCAAGCTTCATCGGCTGGTATCTCATCAGTTGGAACAGTTGATTTTTCCTGAGTTGGAACAGTTGATATTTCATCAGTTGGAACAGTTGATATTTCATCAGTTGAAACAGTTGATATTTCATCAGTTGGCTTTGCAGCATCGAAGTCTCGAATGGTTGTTGTTTCATATATATATTATCAGTATCATTGGACTCGTGATGAATTTCTGCTCTGATTGTTATGTTGGCTCCAGCAGTTTTGTTAGCTTCAACTGGTGTGTTGACTTCAAGGTCTGTGTTGTTGGTGGCAGAATCATCTTGCTGGTTAAATTATGGTTCTCGGTCATGATCGATTGTCATCAGGTCTGTGCTTGTTTGGTCACCAAGGGGGCAAGTTGATTCAAGTCTGAAATGTTCATGTTGAATATTTTATACACCATTGTTCAGAAGTAATGGTCTTAAATATGATCTTTTGGAAAATAGAAATTATGATGTTTCTGTGCTATCCAAGATGGCTGCCAGCTGAGGACTTAATTTACCATATAAGACCCTATGGACAATACATAAGAATGTCTTCTTTTAGTGAACCACTGTATCATGTGTATGGAATGAAATAAAACATGGCACGAATGCTCCTAATGAGGTGCTTACCTAGTCTTGTTACTCTGAAGCAAATCCAGCAACCAAAATGGCTGGCAATGGGGAACTTAGTTTAAAAGGCACCCTGTAGGCGAAATATATACACATGTCTTCATCTAGATAACCTCTTAATTATAGAATGAAACCAAGCATTGCATTTATAAGTGTTCCTTATGAGGTGCTGATCCTTATTTGCTACTTAGTTGTCAATTTACTGTTCAAGATGGCCACCAGGATATTTATTTAATGACAGGCCTAGGGCCAATTTTAAACCAGATTTGGCCTCAGTAATTGTTTGAGTAACTGTTATGTCAATCTAGTTTAACATGAAGGCCTCTAGTTTGTAATAGATCTTGATCAAATACATAACGTATCAGTACAGTAAACGATGTTTCATATGAGGGTTTGTATGTTTTAGATCGTTATGTATAAGTAATAATATATGCACAATACATAGATTGAATATACACATGAAAAGTAAACAATAATAAAATACAAAAATAAAAAGTAAATAGACGCATAATAAATTGATAATTTGGAAGTGCGAACAGTTTGTTGTAAATGGCTTATTAGTTTGTGCTGTTTTATTCCTAAATCTAAATGTTCAAGCGTATTAGATACTCCACAATAAACGTGTAGCATAGGTAAGCATTCCCAATAAAATATCATTGGTTTAAGGCCTGAGACAAATCGCAGACGACTTTTATTATCATAGACCATAACCCAGTTTGTCGAGTAAGGAGACACTCGGGAAAGATTTAAAAAAACAGTGTTCATAAGTTGGCACCAAGAGGCACAAACGTAAAGATGTAAAAGTGTATTCAATATGTGTTGTTTCATTTGGAATTTGTACACACAACGCCCCGTTCATTGTATATTATTTTTTATTCTAATAAATACATTTTTAAATTTTGTGTGTAGTGATTTATGTGGACACACAAATACATAAATTACATTTTAAATCTGAAACATGTGCAAGTAATGCTTAAAATTCAAATTACGGTCTAGTAGTTGAAAAGAGTGCTATTCCCTGTAAGTTAATTATACATCATGTAGATGGCATTATATAATGAAAATGTATATTTCAAAGAACATGTAATTTTTTAGCAAATCAACAAACCAGAAAATTGACAAATATAAGATTGTGGTAATAAAATAAATGATAACCAGTTCATAACATGGATACATGTATATCATAGTTGAAACATAAATAACGTGGATATCTTTTTGCATTAGATCAAATTTGTGATTTTTTTTTTAAATATATTTGTTACTACATACGAGGAATATGTAGCAAAAGTGGTAATTTACAAGAGGTGGGCAGCGGAGCTAATAATTTATTACTATAATGTAATTTCCTTACCAATTTGAAACATATGACAGAAAGAAATAAGTCGTCCTCCAGCCAATTAATCATTAGCATTCATATGATTTTAACGTCTGGTATAAATATATACCTTTAGACTGGCGGACGAACAACAATTATTTTTTCGAATTCAATTATGTAGCCAGTTAACAATATGAGTTTGAAAGTAATGACAACATTATTGTAAAAACCTCCGTGTTTGAAGTGAGGGAAATCATCTCGACAAATGTATCTTCTTACCCTTTGTTAGCCTTTTATATATTTCAGTCATTGTTTTTACTGAATAAAGCTAAATTAATTGATGATAAATAAATTATATGTGTAGATTTTTAATTCATCTTTTTGATTTTCTATATCTGTCTGGTATATCTATTTACAGAATCTTGCAAACATAACAAAGGCACAAACAAGAAATCAGGTATAATGTTCAAAACATAAAATTAATTTAAAAAAAACAATACCTTGTCCGTTACTTTGATGTTATTTATGAGTTTAAAGATAACATGTTCTCGAATTATATATACAGCGTTCCCAAATAAGTTCTCTAATTATATATACCGCGGACATGTCTCAAGTGAACTAAGTTTAAGATATGAAAATCCAATGTACAAAAACGTTGAGTTATGGGATATTTTCAGGCATTTTTATTTGTTAATCTAAATGATTCTATTATACCGCCACTGATGAGTCTCGTGTTGACAAGACGAACATCTAGTGTAGTACATTATCAACTTTATATCTTTCTTAAGTTAATTTTCTTAAACTATAAAGCATTTTTCTATGATTTCACAGGATGTAATTGTTTAATTATTATTCTAAACAATTATACGAAGCATTAAGATATAGTAATATCAGTTTATAAAAAATACCTTTCCATAAATGTAAAAATCACAGACGAAGCATAACTAATTGAATTTGTGTCACTTTGTTAAAGTAGTTTATGGAAGCCGATTTAGTGTTCGTTACACATATATGCTTTTGAATATAATACCATATAAAACTTCAGTATGATTTTCCTATATTCAATTTTCTTCAGACAGAAAATAAAAGACGGCAAGGATATGGAAAAGGAAAACTCATTAGTGGTTTTGAGTTGACGAATAAAAAGAAATAAAAAAGAGGGATAATAGACTTCATGTTTCATCAAGATGTTGTATTAAAAGATTCAGACTTTGGTTTTCTTTTTCTTTAAAATATAAGTTCGAAGGATAATCGTATTAACCTGTTTAGTTTTATGTATTAAATTTATTTACAAGTATGTAACTTTAATAATGTGAAAAATTGTGGTTAAGAATTTGCTTGGTAGCTTTTAAATACATACACATATATTCATTTAGGAAAAATCGTTGCGGTCATTAAACTATTACTTTGTTGATTTGATGTTACATTGTGGGGACATACCGAGATATACGAAGGTTTTTTTCGGCTTTTGTCATAAAAGATAAAAATGAATTGTATGTTGACGGTTTTTTTATTTTGTTAATTCATAGCCTACATTCATTCAACTATAAAGTGGATGACTTTTACATTTTTATTTTGTTAAATTGTTAGAATATGCAGTTACAAGATAACATCCAATGCTATGGTTATTTGTTGGGCTCTTGCAATTAACGAAGGGGGAATTTAATGTTTAATATTTTCTTTGATTGTTCATTCATATCTGCACGTCATAAATAATTTTTTTAACAACTCAGCTAACAATTCAAGACAAACGAACGATACAAAAAGGATATGTAAACTCAAAAGTCGAATAACAACTGACAATGCCATGGAAAAACAAGAAGCAAAATAACATCGACTAACAAAAAGATTCAAACAAAAGTTACAAAACACAACATAGAAGACTAAAAACTAAGCTACAAAATAAAATTGAGAATGGAAATGGGGAATGTGTCAAAGAGACAACAACCTGACCAAATAAAAAACAACAGCAGAGGGTCACCAACAGGTCTTCAATGTAGCGAGAAATTCCCGCACCCGGAGGCGTCCTTCAGCTGGCCCCTAAACAAATATATACTAGTCCAGTGATAATGAACGCCATACTAATTTCCAAATTGTACACAAGAAACTAAAATTAAAATAATACAAGACCAACAAAGGCCAGAGGCTCCTGATTGTACAAAAATTTTTCAGGTGCTCCGGATTATTATAAAAGAAGTGCAAAAGATACATGAGGAACAGTCAAAATGATAAATCGAAAATAAACTGACAACGCCATGGCTAAAATGAAAAAGACAAACATACAAATAATAGTACACAAGAAACAACATAGAAACTCAAAGACCGAGCAATACGAATTCCACAACAATTTGGGGTGATCTCAAGTGCTTCGGAAGTGGAAGCAGATCCTGCTCCACATATGGCACCCGTCGAGTTGCTCAGGTTATTACAAATCCGGTAAATAGTCTAATTCGTAGGTCATATTTGTAAACAGGGAAGGGAATTGTAGTTACGACGTAAGAAACATATCCGATGGTATCTGTTAAACGGTTATTCCATAACGGTCAACCAACTCGTGATGGCTTTGATTTTAATTTAATAAAAACAAAATGTCTGGGATAAGAAAATACTTTGTTTTTTATACAGGAAATTTACAAAAATGACCACATTATTAATATTCATGTCAACATACAACTATTGTCAAACTAATAAAAAATTGTTATATTTTCGTGAAAATTCTTCATTACTGTTTTGAAACTGAAATACCCATAACGAGAATTAATGTTACCGTGGTAAATGTTATTATAGATACCGGAAGATACCAGCGGATTATTAAAACGCATGGCTAAAAAAGAAAAGTAACCAAACAAACAGTAGTTTACAATACACAAATTCTGACAAATTTAACGACTAACAATCATTGAAATGAACTGAACTCATACGTATTGATTGAAATCAACTGTTTTATTGACTAATATATAAGTTTAAAAATGTTTAATATAATAGTTTACTATCCCAAAATGACTTGTTGAACTTGGTGAAATCATCTGACATTTTTTGTCAGTAACATTGTATTCGAATCCGTAGCAATCATGGTTTAAAGTACAACTTCTGGCACAATTCAAACGTGACGTCACGAGGATCGCCACTATATACGCATGGGTACTTGTGTGTTCCGTCAGTTTATAATTCACATCAACTAAATCATTACCTAAAAAGAAAAAATAGAAAATTACCTTTATCGGACAAATAATAAAGGAAAAAGGGAAACCAAATTTGTATTTTTCACTTCATCATAACATTTTATTATCAATTACAAATTTTAACTAAATATGATCAAAAAGTGTATATTAATATATAGTAACCGATGAATATTTACTGCACCATATCATGCATAACTCCAGTAATTTGACAAAAACTGTCTTTTTGGGGGATTGTCCATGTTGTCGAAGCAACAAATTTCAAACATACTTCGATTGCTATTATTACAAACAAGACTAAAACGTATTACCAAAACAAATTAAAAATCAATGACAAGAATAATGGAAACAAAATATATGACACCCAAGAAGGTTAGACTAGTTTTAACATTTGTATTCATTTGCCTACTTTTGAATATTTTGGCCTCGATCATCACTAAAAAGACAATTGTTGTCTAAAAACGCATCTAGAATAGAATTGAGCAAACATGAATTAAATATATTGAATGACATAATTTTTGAACATTATATATGCAAATAAAGAAAAGTAGATACATAAAAATAGATGTTAAATTAAAGGCAACTGTAGGACTTCAACAATGCGAAAATTCATCATCGTATAGTCAGCTATAAGGACCCGACATGGAAACGTGAAATAATTCAATTGAGAAAGTAACGGACTAAATCATAACAAAACAACGAAAAACAAATAGGACAGACATGATCGAACGACAACCACTAAACTACATACTTCTGAATTTGGATAGCCACATTAAGACTTTGGCAGGGTAAAAAATGTTTGTAGACGCTCAACCCTCCCCTTAATCTGGGACGGTTTTGTAAAATGTATAACAACAAAACATAAGAGCAAACTGTAAAAATCAGTTGCAAAAGTATTAACTCATCAGATCTATACATGTCTCTTTAATTACGTTCGATCTGAACATTTTAAAATTCGATACTTGATACTAACGTAAATACCTTTATTAATAGTACTTTTGCCAATAAAATAGCATTCGTACCTAATGGGTTTGTACTAACATAAGCTCAACACATGTTGCAAGATCTGCTAGCCCTGCCGGAGTACCTGAGGTTACCGATGAGATTCGTGCTGCTTAGTCTTTATTTTTCTATGTTGTGTTTTGTGTATTATAATTTGGGTGTTTGTCTTTGTTTTTTTTTATCCACAGCGTTGTCAGAGAGTTGTGGAATATAGCTGGTTTTATGGCTAGCTAAACCGCTGGTGTATATGATAGTAGCATCAAACTACATTAAATTTAGAATGATGTGTGAACAAAACAAACATATATCATAATAGTAGGGTGCCCGGTATCGAAAAAGACGTCTAGTTAACGAGTTTAAGTTAACGGATAACATACGGCTATATGTATATGCAAACTATCGGAAAATCATTATATTTTCCAATCCTGAATGTCGTCGTAAGCTACCGTGGTCACGTTTTTCAAAATTTTGTGCTTTCTAAGGGTACCCAAAAATACCGACTCATACAAGCCATCTTCAACACGAAAAATAAAATTATTGCTTTCTGTATCATTTGTTTAAATGATACTGATAATCTAGCATAAAAATTAAATTTATCATATAACAAAAGCTGAAAAGATTTATATAATTTAAATGTAAGTATTTCATGATTTTTGTAAGACTATTTTTTTAGCTGAATTTGTCACATTTGGAACGAAAGAAAATTTATTGCGTGTAACTTTCACAAGATTTTTACTCTGATTTCATCAATAAGACATGGTTCATATGTGTGCCAAATACATTTCGTGTAATGTTAATCGGTGAGAAGAAAATAGCAAATTAAAACACAAATTTAGTGATAATTCTGCCTTGATTCAAACACGCCTTCTCTCGTGCCGTTAATCGTTTTGTAGCTTACACTATCAGGTCATTAACTAGGACAACTGTCACTTACTTCATTTCTCTGTTTAATTGTTGTATGGTCGATATGTATGTTTTGAATAGTCGAGTTATTTTGAAAATCGTTGTTTTGTTTTAGGAAATATTTGTTTTGTTGGTTTTTATATTTTTAATTGGTTTTTTTTTAATTGATTTTTTGTTGTTATTGTAATATACAAATAAAATCCTTCGGTCACGTTTCAGACCCGGAATATGGCACACAGTCCTGTTAGACTATGCCCATCAATCCCTTATCAAAGTAGGAATGAAATACGTGTGTTATATGTCTTAATAACTGAATTGCGTAGTAATATGCGAGAAATTAGCACAAACAAAAGCTTAATCGAGGGTCTGGGAACACGGAAAGATCATGTTTATTTTAGTATATTTCAAGCGTCATTTATCTAGCTAGCACTTCCAAGGACCCCAATTCTGCTCAGAAGGAGTATTCAGGTTTTGAGAATCATTTTGTACGCCCGATGAAGTAGATACCCGCACGATTTTACATGCTATTCATGTAGATAAAGAGTTCTGTGTAAAAAGGCATATAGGGTAGGGTAATAACAAAATCACAAGATACAGATGTTCTGATCTTATGCGTTCATTACTTCCCCTAAATGCAGCATACGCATGAGCTATGTTTTCAAACAGGTACTATAACTTGCACACAAGATTTTCGCCGCTATATGCCTGTCCAAGAAATGTGTAAAAGTCTCGGGTTGCCATCTGTAACATTATACCAGGCGCACATGTTTTAACATGATGCGATACAACGTCGTCCCTGTTTAGGATCGGTAAGCGCGCTGTTTTTTTAATCTTAAAGGAAAAACCAGATGATTTTTCCGATTTGTCAAACCTTTCTTATTGTGACATCGATGAATCTATGGACGCAGCTCGAGATCTTAATGTTACGCTTAATGGTCTCAAGTCAAAAATCAAAATAGATAATTGTGACCTAAACAAATTTAGCGTAATATTGGTTAAAATTGTCTGTTCTATGGTCGGGTTGTGGTCTTTTTGGTACATTCCCTATTTCCATTGTCAATTTTGCAATTTATAATTTCTCCCTTGTCAAACTTCATCCTTGTAAATTTACTTTTAAACAATATGTAATAAGAGCTTCACTCCAGACATAAATTTGATGTCTTCCCATATAGCAAAACTATACTACATTCTTCTCTTAAGTTAGGATGGGAAAAGAAGAATGACTTGTTACTTTCTATCTCGAAGGTCAGATGTCATATGAATTTCTGCAAGATTAAGTTTGCATTTGTTTCTAACAGAATCTATCATGTACAGATTTATGCCCATGTCAGGCAAATGACATTTGTCAAAATGCAAATACTCATCTGGTTGCAGTTAGAAACATTGATGACTACGAAGATGTAGATGTATAAGATTTCATTTTTCTGTTTATACCTTATGAATCATTGCTAGCTATTGAATGAAAATTAAGCAGTTCATAATCTTTTCTAAACAATAAATATAACATCTACTCAATATTGAAATCGTTAGAAATATAGTAATAATCTATCTATAGTGGGGAAAAATATGTAAAAAAAAACCCGGCCGTATGGTCTCTGACCTTGCCGTGGTTGGTGGGCTTAAACCACAGGAGACCATTCAACGTAGTAGGTAATACCAGCTTCGATCATAGTTTTATATTTGCATTTGTTCTTTTTTTCGTGTTTTTGCAATGGTGTTGTCAGCTTGTTTTTATTTTATAATGTCCCTTTGGTTTCTCATGCCTTTTTTTGTTTACAATTGTTTGTAAAATACATCTGTGCTGTACATAACCCTCTCCTTTATTTTATTTTTGGAATACTTGTAAACAGCATAGCCAATTGTTGCTCATTTAGTCATCTGTATATGTAGGATGGGGTGTTTTACCTATTTCTAATAGACGTTTTGTTTTTATAACTTTAACCCCCCTTTTTCTCCGTTTGCATTAATTTTTACTTCTGTAAAGCAAAGCTATACACAGAGCTTCATATTCAACCAAGTTTGACGTTAATGTTACACAAATTTCAAAACAAATCATTTATATATACTCTTTCACAACCAATAACAGAAGTTTGGTATTTAACTAGAAATTGACGAACACCTGACTATCAAAATACGTGAAAAACACATTTTGTTTTCGACAAATTATTAAAGTTAAGATCTAAAAAATATTTTTAGATGTTACTTGTAATGAATTAAATACAAAACTTTTTAATTTAGAATTTGAAATAGGTCAAGGTCACTGTTATATAACAGCTCTTTGAAAATTTCAAATTTGCACCCTATATGCAAAAAAGTCAATCTGAAGTCATTTTTTGGGATAAAAATATAAAATAAGTTTTAAATGTAGATACAAAAGATATATTTCTATAAATAAGTTGTTTTTATTTTGCTCCAAACGCAGATATGTAGGAGAAACCAGCTATCTAAAAGTGACTGTGCATTCTTCTGAAATTTTTGCTTTGACCTTTGACCCTGATTTAAAAAAAATGTGACCACGGCAGACAACGACGACAACGATATTTCGATTAGGTTTGTTCTCCTCTTTCCAGTGATATAAAATATAGCCGTATGTTATTCCATTAAGGCAAATCGATAAAATTTGTTGATTGGGCACCCTACTATAAGTCAAAATAGGGGTACAGCATTCATTATGTTATAATCGTCATCACTACGAAAACAAATATGTATCTAAGAAAAACAAAACGGCATAAAAAGACAAGCCCATTAGCAAAAATGAAAGACAAGAATACAAATGGCATTGACAAAAGAGACATGACATTTATTGAAGTAATTCGAAACACCAATTAAAATTGAGAATGGAAATTGGGAATGTGTCAAAGAGACAACAACAACAACCAGACCATAGAACAGACAACAACAGAAGATCACCAACAGATCTTCAATGTAGCGAGAAATTCCCGCATCTGGAGGCGTCCCTCAGCTGGCCCCTAAACAAATATATATACTAGTTCAGTGATAATGAACGCCATACTAAACTCCAAATTATACACAAGAAACTAAAATTGAAAATAATAAAAGACTAACAAAGGCCAGAGGCTCCTGACTTGGGACAGGCGCAAATACATTGACAGAGACGTTTACAGAACAATTCACTTACTTTCTTCACAGTTATTTCCCTTATATGCGATATAACAGTTACACGTGTATCCATTTATTAAATCTGTACAGGTACCATCATGCTGACATGGATTGGAACTGCATTCATCATAATCTAAGTTGTAGTTGTAAATTGAATATGATAAAGCAATAATAGTTTTTGTTAAAAAAAGATTGCAGCACAGTGACTTCGATTGGTACGTCTTACAGCTACGTTTTGAATTTATTTAAACTAATTTAAGCATGAGGATAATTAATGATCTACAAATTGTCAGTGGATATGCCTTTAATATTTGAGTCAAATCATTTTTCCTATATGCTTGATTAATTTGATATATCTGTCGATTGATCAGATAGTAAATGTAGTCCATATTGTAATACATTGGATACATGAATTTATCTAATGCTATGGACATGTATCCCTTTCCGAACCCATTGTATAATTCGTTGTATCAACGTGTGGTTACCTGTGATCTCAGTAGATCATTTGATTAATTGAAGGGTCATAACCTTTTTAGCTAACTGGATGAATCAAAATATGCTAACAGGTGTTGATGAAATTGACAACTTCGTGGAATGTTAAAAGGCAATTGAAGTTTTTTTTTTGTTTTACAAAAAAGCACATTTAGTTTTCAATTATTAGATAAACAGATTCTTACATATTTACTCGTGGATTATCGGATTTCCTAGATACTACACAGCTACTTTTGCATAGGTACTATTTCTGTACAAAATATCTGTGGTACTGAAAATTTACTTTTAATATTCAGTACTATTTTGTTAAAAAATTATTGTAATATTTAGGTACCTGTATTTTACAGTACTTGATTTGTACTTGACATTTAGGTACTGCATATGTTTGGCTACTATCGTTACATTTTCAGCATTTTGAAAGTTTTTCTATTTCAAATATCTTAAAAATATGATTTTCAAACATGGAATATTGTATTATTTCTGTAACAAAATATTCAGTACAAATCAAGTACTGTAAAATACAAGTACCTAAATATTACAATAATTTTAAAGTAAAGAAATACTGTAGTACTATATATTAAAAGTAAATTTCCAATACTACATATTTTTAGTACATAAATAGTACCTATGCAAAAGTAGCTGTGTAACTGCATGGCATTTCAAAATGCAATCAAAAACAAAAGAAGTGTCTTACAATAAAAAATACAACATACGTGATAACAAAGATGTGTTAATCACATAGTATGTGATCAATTATATTAAAACAGTACATTTTGCTTAAGTACACGGGATCAAACACATCCAAAACTGATAGAACATTTGTTATGCAATATACTTACTTTCTTCACAGTTACTTCCTGAGTATCCTTGGACACAGGTACACATGTATCCATTGATTCCATCTGTACATATTCCGCCATGCTGACATGGACTTGATGCGCATTCATCAATATCTACAAAACACATTTGAGCATTGAACATGATGTACATAGTAATAATTGATTCAAAGACCAAGGAACACTACGATTGTGACGTCTTTAGTGTAAATTATTAATTGTAATATTGTTATTTAATAAATTGCTTCAGACACGTAAATCTATAAATTCTAAGTTCCAAATATTCTGCGGCATTTCAATTTATTAATTTTCCTAATATCAAAAATTACACAGTCACTAGTGCATCCATTGATTCGATTGATACGTGTAGTCGAGATTGACATCAAATTGAACTTCAGTCACATGCATTTAGAATGTGCTCTTGCAGTGAACTTGATGTGACATATGCATAACTACTACTACTCAGCCAAAACCTACCAATTGATAATATAGCTCATTCCATATATTTCAATATTATATTCTTTTTGAAATACCCACTGATTCGCATTGAAAACTACCGGATTATAAATGTAGAAACATAACATGATCATTGAAAATTCGTCTATCTTAAGCAATTGAAAACTCGATGCACTTTTCTTTCTCATACTCGAAGGTGTTAAATGAAGTTGTTAGACCGCAACCTATATTTTCATCTTAAGTAATAAAATTGATTGAATGGCTAAAAAAAATCAGAGTAAACCACCGAGTGACGTGTGTAATTTTAAAAACATATTAATTAGCTTCAAAATTGCATTCATTATTTAAAAATTGAACTGAAAGTCAATGGTGCGCTTTTGTTATAAACACTTCAACAAGATTTTTCGTGGAATGCATATTTTTTTTGGAGGTTTCACTTACATTCGTCACAGAGAATTCCTTTGTATCCTGAATCACAAGTGCAAGTGTATCTATTGATCAAATCTGCACATGTTCCACCATTTTGACACGGAGTTGAAGCGCATTCGTCAATATCTAAAAATGAAGTACCCATTTTCTTATACATTCAGAAAAAAATATGTTTTGAAATGTGTTTAAAACATTACGCTGCATTAAACGTTATTCGTGTTATTTCATTATAATACTAAATTCATAATACTTTCCAAAATCCAAGAGAAAAAAAAACACCCTCTACAAATATAATGTTCATCCTAGAAAACTGTGTATAATCTTGATATAAAACTTAAAATGCCTATAACAATGTATAAGATGATAATTGTTTTGAAAAAATAAGATGTAACTACATACAAATATATACCCAATGACCCCATAATAATTCAATGAAAACTATTAAAATTCAAAGAGGTTTGTACGTCGTCATTATTCCACGTCATTTGTAATAAATTTTTAATCTAAAGGACATCAAACACCCCTCAATTGCATGTATTACTCCGTTTTTTTTTATTTATATATACATTGATATGATCATGTATACTGCGGAGAGGTTTATCGTGCATTTCAATGGTATTTGTAATATTGTTTTATTTCATTAAAGGACATCAAATAACGATGCCCTCTATCGCTCAGGTTTCTATTTATTTATAGATCCATGTGATCATGTTTGTTGTCGGGAGGTTCACCATGGAGAACACCTAAACAACCCTTCTTCGACCTTTTTTTTTAATTTAAATGAGACAATTCGAATTCTATTCGATATACTTCTTCAATAAATACCACAAATAAAAATACTTGGAACAATATAAATTATGATTTCAAGCACAATCAGCGCAAGCATATACTTTCATTTTATTCTAAATATATTGCATACTTTCTTCACATTGAAGTCCCGTGTATCCCAAGTTACAGGTACAAATATATCCATTGACCATATCTGCACATGTTCCACCATTTTTACATGGAAGTGAAGCACACTCATCAACATCTAAAATTAAAATGTATATGATGAAACTTAGTTGATACATGAAACGACAATTGTCAGATATAAATAGTACTGTCCGTTGTTGATAGTTGGGATGTTCTTGTTGACCTGAAAAAAATCCGACTGTAAAATGGATTTTAAAACAAAACAATGACACGAATGATTTCTGTGAACATGTATGTACAATTTTCTTTTACCCGTATCATATCTTTGTGTTGAACATATTTTGCATAAGCATAACAGTCAAAATTGTGTTCAGCATTCAGAAGTTTCGATAAACATGTTTACTTATAAGCCAACACCAGGTAGATGTATTCCAGTAGAAACACATCGTCATGAAATTCAAACTTTTAACAAGTAACTTCAAAACAAAGCATTAAAGTTTTTTTTTCTTTTATAGGATAGTTGTGGCTTTTCATCTTCATTCTCGTCGTTACTCTTATATGCAATTTGTCGCATATCAAAACATATCTCCAATGGAGTTTGATCTAATTTCAAAGCTCTTTTGATTTTTACTTCGACTTTGAGGTGAATATTTTTGTCTTTTAGCAAAATACAAAATTTTTGCTAGAAATGAATTTCAGTTCGATACTGTTGATCGTTTATTTATTTTTCAATGATGCCGGTATACTTTAAGTAGATAAAAAAGTATTGTGATTGGATTTTTGAAGATTATTCTTAAAAGTATATTGGAACACGAACATCTATGCTTTGTCTTTTGTCAAACGAATCAACCATGTTGTCATATAACGTGTCTGTTGTAACTCTTAGACAGAAGCATGTGAAAACGACAACAAAAACTGTAATCGTTTATTCACGTTTTTTTCCAGAGAATCTTTAAATATAAATAAGTTAATCGTTGATTCACCCATCAATTTTAAGTAACTGTGTTGTTTTTTGGAGTACTTTCATCAAATATTTTTTATGTCCCTTTCATGAATGTTTTTTCAGAAGTTGCACTAGGATTATATAGACAGAAATATATTACGCTCAATTGTTTACCTGAACATGTGTACGAAACTGTCATGTATTTATATTTATTTGGGCATGGGTCAATACCAATGGTTCTTGGTTCAAAGGAACAGGTCTGCTTGTTCTGACATTTTTGTGTGACCCAATCTGTTGAGTCCATGGTACAATTGAAACCACTGGAGTATGGACCATGGCCATCGGCGCACGTTGTTCCATCATTTCTCCCATATGTTGAACTAGTGATTGTCATAACTGAATACAAGGCACATGATATGGTGTCTGTATCCATGTGACAAATAGTTTGTTCAAGGCCTAAAATTAAAATTTAACAATAATTGATCTTTATCCATTCCACAGTGTATTTGTGTTTCTAGTTCCCGTATTTAATAATTTCTAGATGAAAGACAATAACAATCAAAACCAAAAAGTAAACAAAGACTCGAAAAACCAAAGGACGTTTACATCTACAGTTATAAATAATAAATAATTGACTTTTTTTTTACTTTGATCACATATCACACAGCGGCATGTGACCCCCCTATTTTTTTTCATAAAAACACAATAACTCTAAAAATAAAATTTTGAATCATCACCAAAAAGTATATAGATCTTTAGATATATTACTAAGAAGTGTTTAAAGTTTTAAGCAATAATCATAAATCGTTTTTGATATACGACGAGACATGTGAAAAAAACTTCTCTGTTTTAGTTACAAAGAACCGTAATTCAAAAATTAATAATAATAATTTCCCAAAAAAGTATACAAATCGTTTGACCATGTTTAGTTTCATGAAATTTGGATGAGTTGTTCTCAAGTTACGGTGCGACTTGTTTACGCTTGACAGACGGATAGACGAAAATCGGACGTTTCTATACCATAAATGCTCCCGTCAAAATTTTCACGGGCGTTCAAAAACAATCTTACCCAACAGAGCATATATACACTCTTAAGGTTCAGATTGATAAACAAAAGCAACCGCATGAAAAATATAAAATGACTCTTTCAATTCACCTAATTGTTACACGTGCTCTGTGTTTATCAGTGCAGTTCCTATATGATAAGAAGTATATATTTATAGATTATCGTTGGTCATCTCAACGAGATTGATTTACTCGCTTGAGCTGGTAGAGCGAAAATGAGAAAAGCAATCGAGTTGAGATGACCAATGATAATCTGTTTATCGCTATTTTACCTATGACGACGTTGTCAATTTCATGGAAGTTTCGTTAGCAACGCCACGTGGCCTCCTTAGTTTGTAGCGATAATTTTTCCATCTCAAGCGAGAAGCATGATATGAAAATTATCACAAAAAAAGATCGAAGGAAAAATGCACAAAAAAGCGATAATATATTATATTCGATTCAACATTTTCTCGGAAACAAAACATCTAGACTTTGTTATCAATAACTTGTAACATTTAAGTTTCGACGTTTAGTGCATATTAAACACATGCCGTCCAGTTGATACAATATTACATGATGTTCTTGCTACTTTATGAAAAAGAATTATTTTTTACAAGGTGTATAATTACCTAGTAAATGGTTGCAATCGATCATTTAAATTCATTTTCTAAATGCCAGAAATATTGTACCTAAGGAAAAGATTACTGTTTCTGTATTTAAAAAATCCTTTTAAACATAAGAGTCCTCAATGATCTTGAACTTCGTATGGTTTGTGCATGGTCTAAAGACTTTTCAATTCAAGAGTCACTAATGCATTACATGTAACAGAAACGAGAGTTGGCGTCCTGGTATATTTCGAATTATCTTCGTTGGACAATTTTCAGATTTGCTTTTACCATTCTGGATAGTTTGTCGTTTTCCGATAAAGAATATGTAAATGCCTTTAATAAAACTATACTAATGTTTGAATCTAAGAAAGAAATGTGTAATGTGCTATTGGTTAATACGTATCTAAAGAAATGAATCGCAATAAGATGTTATAATAATCATTGTGTTGTTATCATCATGTTCTATTTATCAACTATCAAATAAACATTGGCTAGAACCATGCAAGTATTGTTTTATGGAATGGTATTTTAAGACTTGTAAATTGGCTACTTGACAACAATATAAATATTTAGTTATACTTGAGTTTATATCTAACTATGTGTCTGTGATTTTATTAGTTAAATGAACATATGATTGATATAAAGGATTTTCATTCAGTTCATCTATTGACTATTGATCAAATTTCCAAACATTGACGATAAATGGATTCCCAATTTTAGAATGGATTGTTATCTTATTGAATTGCATTGTGTTTTTATATCATGAAATATTGATAAAATCTTTCAGTTATTGTCATTATCTGTTTTTAAAATTTATTCTATAATACTAATACACTTTTTTAATATGTTTTATAGGGATTTAATGTGATGGACTAATTTCATTCACAACATTTCAATCCAAATAATCATTTATTTTACTAATGCTATTTTAAACAGTCATTTGGACAGTCAACTTTGATCTTCTTTCATTTCTCATGACAATTATGTTCAGACATTGTATGTACATTAGTAGAATCAATTAGAGGAGTGGATTGTGTTGAATAGCAAAGTAAATACACTTGTTTAATGTTACTGGTCAATATCATTAATGTATACATTTAAAGCCAATACGTATTCTTTGTCATAATAAATTAAGAAAGTATTGACACAGATATGGGACCAAATCAATTACTCAGATAAAAGTTTAACTTCAAAAGGACGAATAATATAATAATAAAATAAAGAAAAGTTGTAATGCTGTGATAAATAGAGAATAATACATGACAAAATCCGTATCATATGCTGTATTATCCTGAGATACCAATATCAGCCCGGGGGCCTTTAGGCCCGAGGGATGATATTGGTCGAGGGTGATACGGCATGTGACATGAATTTTGCCATGTTTTATACGCTTTATCATATTTTTCAACAGGAGAGTATATATGAACTGCTTGTTGATCCCTAGCACCTGTTGGTTACCTTCAGTTCTATTGTGATGTGATAACGGGTAGGGGTATAATAAAGGGTATGACAAAGGGTATGATAAAGGGTGCGCATCGAAGTTGCGTGATATGGATTTAATCAGCAGAATATTTATCAAATACTCAAAACTTTGTATATACTTCTAAATATATGGTAAATAGCAAAAAAGTCTGACTTCAGTCATATTTGGCATACTGATATCATTTAAAATTATGCGAAGCAAAACTAATTCACAGTAAATCAAAATTGTATTGACATAGATGTGGGAAATTATCAATAACTCAGAAAGAAAAAAAAACAAATCTTCAAAGGGACAAGTAATTAAACAGAAAATCCAAAAATTTGTGATGATATCATTAAAATCAACATAGGTCCTATTGCAGTCCTTATTGGCATACTGATATGATTTAAATCTTTTAAATTATGTGAAGCAAAACTGATGAAAATGCATTAGCCGTATTTGCCACAACCTTTTTGGAAGTTTGTGTCCTCAGTGTTCATCAACTTTATACTTGTTTAGTTTTCAAATCATTCTGATCTGGGCGTCACTTATGACTATTATGTTGACGAAACGTGCGTCTGACGAATGAAATCATAATCCTGGTACCTTCGATAACTAATTATTAATGCACCACATGTTTACTAAAGTGTAAACTTATAAAAACATATTAGAAGTACCAACCAAAACGAGATAATCATATTACATTATCTCGCGTCTATTTAAGTTTTTCTTCCTTATACATGTTATAACCATGTTGAAAAAGGTGGTTTGTAAGAAACACACAGTGCTAATACAGTTCATACATTTTGAACACACAAGAGCGTAACTTGCATTATCTATAAAATGAAATACATAAGCGTCGCCCTATGGGAATGGTATTATGTTGCTGTTAAGAATGCAAAGTTTAATATTGGAAAGAGGAAATCATCACGTCTGTCATGTAATCTAGTTTGAAGTGTCTATATAACAACAAACAGAGCTTTTTGTTTATGTAGTCTTCTTCGTTTAATTTCAAGTTTAGTGTTTTATACTAAAGTTTTGATTAAATGGGAACAGGGGATCCTCGACATATCTGAAAGTGACATAATAAAACACAAACGATTTTCCTGTTAGGTTTTGAAAAGGTTTTGTATGTTTTGCTTCATATGGGTATGAACAGTTCAGCGAGAAGAAATAAACAATAAGCTGGCTGTTAACATATGAATATACTTAGCGCAATACATATATTAAATATGCTTTGCTTGTAAACAAATCCTATATTTTGCATTATCAGCGTAAGTGAATATGTTTTTTAGAGTCTCACGTAGGACGATTTTTTCTGAATTAGCACCACAAAATCCTAGGTTTTCATAAGATGAATCGCTTGGTTGCGAACTGTCAAGAATAAACAGAATATAAAAAAAATAATGTTATCATTATCATTGTTTTGTTTTGTCCTGCGATATAGATCTTTATCATAGATATGGGAAGATGTGGTATGAGTGCCAATGAGACAACTCTTCTTCCAAGTCAAAATTTATTAAAGTAAACCATTATAGGTCGAGGTACGGTCTATAGCACGGAGCGTTGGCTCACACCGAAAAACAAGCTATAAAGAGCCCCGAACAGTTACTGGTGCACAACCATTCAAACGGGAGAACCTATGGTCTAATATATATGAAAACACGAGCAACGAGAAACAATATGAACCACATCAACAAACCGACACCTACTGAACATCAGATTCCTAACTTAGGACAAGTGCAAACAATTGCAGAGGGTTTAAATGGTTATTTAATAAATAGGACTAATTGCGAATAATGTATTCTTCCGATTCATTAAGATCAATATTGTAAACAATTAAAACCGGTTTGTAAGAGTCTGATGGACTCAATAAATGCAATTTGTTTTCAAACTTTTTATCCCTTTTTCGTCCTTAAACTATTTCGATCAAGATATATAACATACAATAATGAAATCTTATTTGTACTGAATGTAAATTATTGGCGTGTCTATTTGAATAAATTATTTCAGAGGAGAAATAATGACTGAGCTTTATAATGTTGATTGAAGTTTTGTAACAGTCATTATATGTTTAAATGAAATTAAGGTATTACACATCTGTTTACCCTTCCAGAGCACATGAGATCACCTCTAGTTTTTGGTGGGGTTCTTATGTTTATTCTTAAGAGCAATTCTCTGTAAGCATCAAAGGAATCAATAGGGACTGGGAAACCATAGGTGTCCGATTTCCACCAAATTCGGCATATATGCTTCAAATATGATTATATTGAGAAAAAAAAAAAATCTTGTTTCATTTTTTTTTTTAACAGTTCTCATGTTTTATTGATAGTTTTTCACATTTGTTAGTTGATACATCAAATACCGGTACCTTATCCCGGCCTCGTTAACCGTTAGCAGTATATAATAAATTTTGTTAGTATTTGTTAGTTTAATTTGTGTTTGAAACATACATTTTTAATAATAATATAATCTGACTGATTGTTAGTCAATTACAAATAGAAAAAAAAATACAATATAAGCATATATAATTGCAAATCATTCACATTTATAATTACGTAATTTTGTACCGTATTTGACCCTTACTTTAACATCCTCATTATTGAATCAATCTACCTGACACATATTGCGTTTAGAAAAATCGTGCAGATGTCTTAATGTGATCAGATAATCGTAACTTGACGTGATTGAGGGATAATATACTTCACGTGTTAATCTTTTCGCTTTTGGATTATTATCAAAAGGTGAGATATTTTATGTTTATTATTATAGAAATATGAATTTATTATCTTTGTACATAATCTGTACCTTATTGTGTTTTGATTTAAGTTTTAGAATAGGTGTAATTTAAGGGTTTTTCTTTATGGCCGCTGAGGTGTCGATTTTTATATTTTATAATCTAACAGTTTAAAGATTTTTTTGAAATTTGCGAATTAAATTACTTTTACTTTTTTTTACACATCTGTTAACTTCAAAATATAATTCAAATTCTTTTTTAAAGATATTGTATATGTCGGCGGATTTTGTTCTTTGCTCCGACGTGTAAAATGATTTGTAAATTGAGAAACCTATCAACGTTATAATAAGATTTATGTCATTATAATGTCGGTCTCCTATTTTATATCCAAAGACTATATCTATTAAGTTTATTTTCTTACAGAAGTTTATGATATTCATTTTTTCTGTTATTTTATTCCACAAATCTTTTAAAAATTTACAGTCGATAAAAAAATGTTGATAATTGTCTCTGCATTTGCATAAAGTACACTCTGACGTATTATATATTTTCCATTTTAAAAGATTTTCTGTGTTCGGCAATATATAGCTAAATAGTTTCCATTTATATACTTTAAGTTTGTTTGTGTATATTTCTTTGTTTGTAAATGATAAGAAGTGTTTAATTTGTAATGGTTTTACGCCTAATAATTTTTGCCATTTTATTAATCCAATGTTTGGAGTTATTTTGTTTTTTAAAAAATATTGATATACGGTTTTGTTATCTAGATCTGCTAAATTTATTTCTGTTTCATTCATACTGATTATTTTTTCGTTAATATTAACGCGGGTTTTAACAGATTTATTTGTTTTCAGGATGTCTATCCAACATTTTGGAATAGCTTTTTTTAATATTGATAGTTCGGCTATCCAGTTGTGTTTTATTTCTAACTTACGCAGTATTGTCTTTTCGTTGATTTGACCGTTTTCGTCAATTATTTCATTTATATAGATTATATTGCTTCCGATCCAATTGAGCATCAATAATGGTTTATTTTTTATTTTTATGTTTTTATTACCCCATATAATTTCTTTGCGTATTTCTCTAAAGTTAGTGGGTGATTTAGTTTGACCTCCACCTTTTCGTATCCAACATTTTACAATATCCAGATAAAATTCTGGTAGTTCAGTTGTTATTTTAAGTGGTTTTAAATTTTTAAGTTCTAAATTCATTTTGAAGATAAGGAAGTTTTTCCCGTATTTATCAAAAAAGAATCTCGGAATAATTGACCAATTTTCATGTTTTGACTCCATTAGTCTTGATACCCATTTAATTTTAAGTGTGTTGAAGTAGCTGTCGATATCTATCATATTAAGTCCTCCCGTACTGTAATCTGCTATGAGAGTTGACCTTTTTAATTTATCTTGTTTACCGTTCCAGATGAAATTAAAAATTTCTTTTTCTAGGTTGTCGCTATACATTTTATTTATGACTGTCATACTTGCTAAGTATGTAAATTGTGGGATGATAAGTGATTTGATAATAAGAATTTTACCGATGATCGTAAGATGTCTTTTTTCCCAAGATTTCATGAGTTTTTTTGCTTTTTCAAACTTATTTTCCCAATTTAGTTTTGCGCATTCTGCTTTATTTGTGCCGAAATACAATCCCAACACTTTAACGGGTTTATCTGTGAATTTTATATTATCTACCTTATCTTTACAATTTTTTAGTTTTCCTATCCAAATGCCTTCCGTTTTGTTTTTATTTAATTTAAGACCAGAAAATGTGCCAAATATTTCAATTACGTTTAATGCTGCTATAATTTCATTTTTTGATTTAAGAAAAAGAGTGGTATCATCTGCTAACTGGGAAATTTTCAAATTATGTTTTGAATGGTCAAGTTTGATTTCAAAACCTTTAATGTTATAATCATTCCTTAATTTACATGCCATAATTTCGACTGCGATCACGAAGATCATGGAAGAGCAGGGGCATCCTTGACGCACCCCCCTTTTTAGACTAATTGGTGCAGAAATCCATCCATTATTGAACACTGAGCTATTTATATCAGAATATAACGTCTTGATCCAGTTAATAAATGAACTATTAAAGCCGAAATGTTCGAGAGTTTGGTACATAAAGGTCCATTTTAAGGTATCAAATGCCTTTGAAAAGTCTAGAAACAAAATTGCACCTTCAACATTAAATTTGTCGGCGTAATCTATGATGTCTTGTATTTGTCTGAGATTGAAGCCAATATATCGTTTTTTTATATATCCTGTTTGGTCTGCATTTATTATTAATTTTAGTACATTTTTTATTCTTTGAGCTAATGTGTAAGATAGTATTTTATAGTCCGAGTTTAATAAGGAGATTGGCCTATAATTTGAAAGATCTAGTGTATCATTCTTTTTGTATATAAGATTAAGAATACTTTGTCTTTGAGAAAATGGTAGCTTTTGCCTGTCGTAGCTTGTATTAAAGATGTTAACAAGGATTGGACCTAATGATTGCCAAAACTTTTTATAGAAATTTGTTGAGATACCATCTTTTCCTGGGCTTTTATTGGGTTTTAAATTGTTTACTGCTAGTGTTAGTTCATCTATTGTAACATATCCATCGCACGTCTGACTTTCATTTTTTGATAATTTATTTTTTACTTCAGTACTGTTAATATATTCCCATGATTGGGCTATGTTTTCGTTTTCTTTTGAATATAGTTTTTCGTAAAATTTCTTTTCAATTTGAAGTATTTCACTTTGATCTGTAACAATATTTCCTTGGTCGTCTTTTAGTTTTATTATTGTTTTTTTGTTTGTTTATTTTTTCCTAGGCCTAAAAAGTAAGCTGTATTTTTTTCGCCTTTTTCTACCCAATCTTGTTTAGACCTTAATTGGGCGCCCTTAGCTTTATATTCATAATGTGTTTCTAGCTGATTTTCAATTTGATTTATTTTTTGCAAAATATCATTATTTTCATTTTTTTGGTATTTTTCAGTTAAGAGTGTTAATTTTTTTTCCATTTGCTTTATTTCGTTATTTTTATTGTAAGCTTTACTTTTGCAATAATTTATTGTAAATAGTTTAATATCAAGTTTAATCGCGTCCCAAAGAAGATGCACATCCGTAGTTGTGTCTTGCATAATAGTTTTATATTTTGCAATTATTGTTTCTATTTCTTTACAATATTCATTTTCTTCTAAAATAGAATTGTTTAATTTCCAGTATCCTGGACCTTTACTTTCGGCCGTTACGCTTTGTAATTTAAGAGATACGCCTTGGTGATCTGTGCTTTTTATTAATGCGGGTCTTATATCGCTTGATTTTGTATTGAGCACAAAATCTTTATTAATTAAAAAGTAATCAATTCGACTTGCTTGACTGAAGTTTTGTCTTTTCCAGGTAAACTGTACTTTTTCGGATTTAAATATCTCCATATATCGATTAGATTGTGTGTTTTAATTAAAGATTTTAAACTGTTTACTGGATTTATATTTTTTCGTTTTCCATTAGTAAGTTTTCTATCTAAGTTTGACAATGCATCATTCATGTCGCCGCCTAGTATTACTGTTCCAATTGCATAATTACTTATGAAATCAGAGAGATTTTTAAAGAACTTGTTTCTTTCCGTTTCTATGTTTGGTGCATATATGTTAATGAGCGAATAAATTATGTTTTCTATTTCTATATTTAACATTAGTATTCTACCGTCTTTGTCTTTGTTTTCATTAATTACTTTACATTCTAATTTATTATCAATTATAATGGCTACCCCTCTACTTTGGGTTGTACCATGACTAAAATAGATAACGTTACTAGTTTCAGTATATAATTTTTTTTCAAGATTTTCATCAAAGTGACTCTCTTGTATAAAAGTTATAAGACTTTTTTGATTTTTTATCCATTGATAAAATCTTGTTCTTTTCTCTTTATCCCTGAGTCCTTTAACATTTAGCGTACATATATGGATGTCTTTTATCATATTGATTGATTTTAAAATCTTGTTTCATGTGTATGGTTGCTATGGTAACCATTGACCTAAAATTTTGGCTTCAAATTCAATGCTTTTTAGGTGAAATTGGGGTAACTTTGGACTTGTGTACACATACCTGTACAAATTGTGCAATAAAATTACTTTTGATATTGTAATAACAAGCATAGTACTTGACTTTTAAAATAAAAAAATAAAATCAGCAGTCCATAATATTCTGGTATTAGCAAATCCAAAATACCAAAGATCGGTATTTTTAGGTTTCATAAAAAAAATGAAAATTTACCTTTTTCTAGCCAAGATTTATAAAAGAACGCAGGCATCGACAGAAAAAAACTTTATTGCATAATAAAGACCAATGTATACTCTATCAAATATAAAAACACTGGAGATGGTATATTGCTGAATTTAAAAAAAAAAAAACTTTGAAAATTGTTGCCATGGCACTTTCTGAAAAATAGCCAAATACAGATTAAGGCAATTTTTTTATTAGTATGTACCACTAAATGCATAAAACATAGGTACTTTGCATATTCTCAATAGATCAGTCTTTCACCTTTCCTATAATGCCAAAATTAAATCTAAAATGAAGTAAGGATGCTAATTAAAGTTGGAAAACCTTCCCCTACCCCTGGAAAATGACCGAAAAAAATGCTTAATTTACCAAAAAGACCTTATTTTTACAAGTCAAGTTGTATAGCCTATTATATTTGTGTCTGTTACTAGATTAAAACACAATTAAACAATTTTAATCTTTTTATCAAAATGTTTGTACTCTTAGTGGAAATTTGCTGAAAAGGATGAAAAAATATGGTTGGGGAGGGGGGGATTTTTTCATCAATTGTTCCTCTACAATTCTTAATGAGGTCTTGTCATTCAAAGTATGATCATTTGAGAAACTTGTATTAATATGTTTATGTACAAACCATGACAAAACTAACTTTCAAGCAGACATGTGACAAATCCTCCAATAAAATAGAAATATTATATCTTCATTATTACAATGAGGGTTAAAAATCAAAACATAAACAAATAACATACCAAACCACACACAAAAAAATACATATAAATGTTTTACCAATAATGTTTCCAGTATATTGTTTGTGAAACAGAGCTTGAGCACACATTTCATACTATGAACAGAAATGATAAATTGAATTTGAACACCTCCAACTGATCAATAAGTTATATCATTATTATAAACAAGAAGCAATAGCCTTCTCCTGACCTACGTCACTTACTCTAATTCAGTAATGTTTTTAATGTAAATAAGCTTTATATTTCTTCCTTTTGAAATGATTATAAATTCAACCTAATGTAATGCAGAGAAAAACTATGAAAGGGTCATTATTGAAGGATTGTTGAAGTGAATAAAAAAAAATTATATGGCATTTGTGAGTAAGTTATAAAATTGCAAGATTCTGAATTATCATTCCATAACACTAAAAAAAAACTCATATTTTTGAAGAAAAAGAAAAATTGTCTGGCACTGAGAATCCCAGCTGATGGTGATCTTTCTACATTCAAAGTTTTTTTTAATTTCAGTTAAGTAATTTAAGAGAAGTTGTAATGAAAAGCTGATGCATGATAATTTTCAGTAATTTCAAAGTTCAAAGGGACATAACTCCTATAAAAATTTGAGAATCCAAATTTCTGGATATTTTGCATAACTACATATATGATATACAGATGAACATACGGACAGAGTGACTTAACTGCTAGACCTGCTTCTGTCTTTTGCTAGGCAAGTTAAAATACAAATAACAAAGTTTTGCAAAAAGCTTTTCCTCAATGATATACTCATCTTGTACTAATAAAAAAAGACATCCATAATTTTATCGATTAATAAAAAGAACCATTCAACAAATCATTTAGAACAATGTTATGTGTCAAACTGATGTTGTAAGTGAATTTTCCACTTCAGTAATCAAAGTCTCTCTCAAAGCATCAGTTTTCCTTGCGTGTCTGGAGAAAAAACTTGAAATCTGAAGAGGTGTCAAAAATTCTGTGCTAGAAAAAATTCGTGAACCATTCTGGGTAGCATATTTCATTTCTTCTGCTACACTGTCAGGATCTTCTTTGTTTCCAGTCTGTAACCCAATGTTAAACTTTGCAATCAGATACTTTTTTTGTTTTTCACTAAACCTTTTGTTAAGTCTGCTGGCTTTCAGTGCCCAACCCATGGCTTGTCTATTTTGTCCTTCAATTACATTGGCAGGAGCTAATTCAACATCTCTTTGTGTTATCTGTGCAGTGTTTAACTTTTCTACGTAAAGCTGCACTTTATGAAATTTGGGGTGTTTTTCAGCAGTGATAACACACTTATCTACCAAGTGGTGCTCCTCAAGCTCTCTATGTGTGTTGAAACTTTGGACACATCCATCTGTTTCACATGTAAAAATTCCAGACAACACTGGATCCACAGCTGTTTCAACTTTAGGGTTTGGTCTTCCCAAGGAATGAAAGTCAACAGGGATTAAGCAATCATTGATAATATTCAGTTGAGGAAGGTTCACACTGTAATTTGGTGGTTTAGGAAGTAGTTTGCCTAAAAACAAAACAACACATGGTTAAAAGTTGTTTTTTATCTCAATATACCGTATTTTCGCTATTTTGTGCATTTTGCCTTTGATCTTTTTTGTGATAATTTTCATATCATGCTACTCACATGAGATGGAAAATTATCACTAGAAACTAAGAAGTCACATGGCATTGCGAAGGAAATTGACATGAAATTGACAACGTCGTCATAGGTAAAATAGCGATAAACAGATTATCAGTGGTCATCTCAACTAGATTGCTTTTCTTGCTTTGGCTGTGACTGGCTCAAGCGAGAAAATCAATCTTGTTTAGATAACCAAGGATAATCTATAATTAAAAATACTATGTTATTTTTAGTTTATTATCAATTATATATTGACTGAAATAATATAATGGCTATAATTGTTTTATCAAATTTTCATTTTTGATGCCAATTATAGGGATTCAAACAGTAAATGAATGTCAATTTTGCCAGTAGAGTCATTCATGAATAGAATGTAAATAACTATAAAGATAAGCTATATATATATATATATAAGCTATATTTTAACATTCATTGTTGTATGGTCTATCATTGCTGACATGTCCTATTATCTTCTTTGTATTAATTCCAGAAGATACATGATAAATAAGCAACCCCTCATATGAAATACAATCAACTTAAAACAATGTTGTCTGTGCAAGAATTGCAACAGAGGCATACTTTAATCAATATCAAAGAGACAACCAATTAGTTTATGAACGAAAAAACTTAGGCCAATGGATAATCTAAGACAATACCTGACAGTCTTTTATTCTTTATATGTAGCATCAATCGTATAACTCTTACCTTCTCCAATGCTGAAATGCCTCCAAACTTTTATTCCTTCATCAAGAAACAGAAAATTATTTAAAGATGAAATTGCAGGAATGTTGATAGGACATGATTTTTCTTTGACAGCTGGCTTGGAATCAACCACTTTGACAATGTACTTAACATTTTTTACTGTGGATTCAATTGCCTGAAATTACAAGAATACAAACATGTCAATTTGTTAAAGACACATTTTCTAATTTTTTAAGAAAAACGAACCAAACTCCGTATATAGCTAACCATAGACAAGTTAAAAAACAACTTGGCGTACATGTAATTGCAGTTAAGACAAAAAACAATGATAGTCCAGCGGAAGGGGACGATAAATAGCTGACCCGTGTTAAGAGAGAGCCATATCTCTTGCATGTTAAAGACACCCTTGTATATTTAAAAAAAGAGCAGGCTAATGCCGCTACAAGGCAGCACTCGCACCCTCAAACGTCATTTGTGTCACTGTTACACTGTAAGGGTCAATCAATTCGTGATGATGACTGTAAAATATCCGCAAAACCTGACAAAAACATCGGCAATCACTTTTTTTACTAGTCGTTGATGATAAGGCAGAACAAGAAAAGTAGAGCTTTTGATGATAAAGAAGGAACTTTACTTAAATTTATTGTGTCTGTAGTTGAGATTTCTTAAAATGGTAACCTAAAGAAAGGCCTATACTTATTTTTATATTTATAATAATATGTTGTGTCTTGTAATTTCTGAATTATATTGCTTTTACACTTGTTTACCCTGCCACTTTTGCCGAGTAGTAACACGTGAGACAACAAATTATATTTCAAACAAGATCACCTTCTTCATCTGTGAAGCAGAAGTAACATCGTTGCCCTCGTTAATATATCTTCTTATGCCTGCCTTTAGGGTTGCTGCTGTCCTATCACAAGCTCCCTTTCCATCTTGCGCTTCACAGAAATTGTAGGCTGCTATTTTTCCACTCATGGCTATTGCATTGATGGTATCTGTACATTTGTAACAGCCTGCATTGTCAGACCACAAGTGCACCTTAGAAATGTCTTCATATTTTGTATTCAGGTCCTCAACTATGTCTAAAATAACAGATGTTGTTGTTACTGAATCTTGTGAAATCTGGCTATGAAATATATGGACAAATGTAAGACTCTGAAGGTTTCCTCCTGTTCTCCGGAAAGCGACACCGATATGCCAGGAAATTCCTCTCTTGGCATACCAATTTGATTGGTCTTCCCTGTACCGTCTTGGCAAGTACTTCATAGCCCAATCAAGGACAATTACAACCTCAGATTCTTCTAATGAATCAAGAAGATCTGATTTTGCAGCACCCTGGTTCCTAGATCTGATTATATGGCATTTCCAATTAAGTATCTTCTCTTTTGCCTGAGAAAATTTATACAGGTAAATATCTTTATCTGAGACCTGGCATTCATTCACTAGCTTACTTATTGCATGCAGTAGTTCTGAAATCTGTTCACAGTGCTCACAAACATGATCATGATCATGATCACAACATGACTGAAAGTGGTCCTGGTCCTGACTAGAAAGAGCATACTTTCTGCAATGGTCCGAAATATTTGATGTTTCTGAGATGTGTACCTAAAATATATTATATTAATGATTTCTTTTGTTGATTTTTAAGAGATACAGGTATTGTAAATTTTGCATTTGGGTTTTACATGTATTTAGGTCAATCTTTTTGTGCATGTAATTAGATATAGAAAGATTTGGAGTGAGTGCCAATGATAATGAGACAACTCTCCATCCAAATAACAAATTAAAAAAGTAAACCATTATAGGTCAATGTACGGCTTTCAATGTATGTTTTACACCAGAGTCACATGATAGAGAAAAGGGATGTAAAGGCGCATATATAAAACCAGTTCAAAGCCATAAGAAGCCCTGTTGATTCTGTTCATTGTGTCTTTTATGTTGTGATGAATAAGTACCAGGCCACGTCCACTTGTATTTTTTGTCCATCTGATGAGTTAAGCCTTTTTCAACTGATTTTTATAGTTCGTTCTTATGTTGTACTGTTATTCCACTGTCCCAGGTTAGGGGGATCCCGCTAACATGTTTAACCCGCCACATTATTTATGTATGTGCCTGTCCTAAGTAAGAAGCCTATAATCTAGTGGTTGTCGATTGTTTATGTACTACATATTTGTTTTTAGTTCATTTTTTTTTACATAAATAATGCCATTACTTTTCTCATTAATTGTTTTAAATTGTCTTATCAGGGCCTTTTATAGCTGACTATATGGTATGGGCTTTGCTCATTGTTGAAGGCCATACGGTGACCTATAGTTGTTAATGTTTGTGTCATTTTGGTTTTTTGTGGATAGTTGTCTCATTGGCAATCATATAACATCTTGTTTTTTATATCCTCTTTTATTTCTTTTTAAAGTGGATTTATGTTATGTATTTTGTTCAAGCTTATTGGTATAAATTTTGGTTAGGTAAAGATTAATTAATCAGAACAGTTAGTACCTTATAATCTACTTTCAAATAACGTTTACATTCTAGCAATAATTCTTTGTGTTGTTTAAAAGTGTTATCTGAAAGGCTGATAGATCCCATCTTGTGCAGTTCTGCCAGAACATCCTCTAACTCCTGCAATGTAGAAGATTGAAATTGGTATTATGTCAAAGGATAGAAGGCATGGCCTATCATGACACAAGAAGCCCTACAAACAAAGTATTAAACAAACAAGAAAATAAAAGACTTACATATGACTTTTAAGTTCACAAAAATACAGCAAAGTTGTCTCACTATGAAAGTATTTTGATTCATGGATCTCAATTTTCTTGGTTTCATGAAAAATTGTTGGTTTGTTGGTACTTAAATTTGTTTTTTACAATCGCACATTTCAAATAACCATGATAACATGCAACTGAAAATAAGTGTTTCATGGGGTTTTAATTTGATTGCCAATTAAAAACACAAAAATTGATATAACATAGAACAATTCCATCATCTAGTTGTCACCTGTGGGCTTCAATAGTGAGCCACAGCAAAAAAAACCAACAACTCGAATGCCCCTTTTTTGTCTATAAAAAAAAATGTTCAAAACACTACAAATGTAGGTGCAACTTACCTTAAACGCTCTTACTCCTTCTGCTAGGTAGTAATCTAAACCTTCAAGAGACTTTCTCATTGTAGCAGTGCATTCAGATAGAATCTTGAACATAGTACTGTCTCCTAATGATAAAAAGATTAAAAATGTTTTAATATGGTAAATTATACCAATTCACATCTAAAAGCATAGTTTTAACATCTGTAAAAATCTAATAAATACTTTCCTGCAAACAGAAATTCTCATGTGAAAAATGCATTTACCATTACACAATTGACAATGGATGACTGTGAATGAGAAACAAATCATATTGCTATTAGCCACATGTAGAGAATTACATGCATAATACGTTGACTTCAAAATTATTTTTCATATATATATTAAAAATTTGAGTCAAAGTCACAAATAGCCAGATTGCAAAGAATGGGTCTTTAAACTGTTTTGAACAAAATTAATAAATTTTTCAACATTTTGATGAAAAAAAAAACCCTGACTTCCAATGTCAGGAAAAATTGGGAAAAAAAAACAATTTAATAATAGCACTTCAATACGTGTACTATCAGCCAGTGAATTTTAAGAATGTGGGTTGAAAACTGTAGGAAGAGTTGATGGCAGAGGATTTGTATCAATCCCTCCACCCTCCCCCCCTGACATAACCATACCAAAATTCCACTAAATGCAACCCAGCCAATCACCAAAAGTCAAGTAACATACCTAATGGGTTGAAATCATTTTCTTTGCAGTACTGTTTATATTGATCAACTATTGCTGCTGGCCCCATACATCTGATTATATTGGGAGTCTCGATTTTTTTACCATCTTGTAACTTTAATTTTCTCTCTCCAAAAGGGAGGTCCTTGATAACATGAGAAGATGTTATAAAGTCCAAAAAGGAATCTAGTTTTGCATGATCCATTCTATTTCGAGTATCTTCTCTATTCTTGGGTGGCATCCCACATCCTTCTTTGTTAGAATGTTTCTTAGCTGCATAATATCTGTACTCTGAAAGGCCTGGTATTAATTGCTCTGTCTCATTATAATTTAATTGTACCGAAATGACAGACAAAATCTGTCTTCTTATTTGCCATGACTCTGCCTTTGAATAAGAATCTGCTAGTGATCTTAAAAGTTCTGTATCAGTTTCATTTGTATTGGTGGTACTGCTTTCATAATTACTGGAATCATATGATGCTAACTGTTGCAAGATAATGTCTACATCCTCTTCAAAAATAGTCATTACAATTGCTCTGATGCATGCACTTATTTTTTTCATATAACTCAACTATGTTTTCCTGGAATATGAGACCCATAGACCTGTTGGCATAGATATTGTATCTAATCCCTCACAAAGTAAAAATGAATTTAATTTCTCCAAACTTTCTATCTGATGAATGGTTCTTTGACTACTTTGACTGTTATTTTGACTACTCATCTGTGTTTCCTGAAAGAAAGAAAAAGAATTTAGAGCAAATGTTGACATAAAAATTTACTAGACACAGGCATTTGTTGGATGGAACATATGAATTCCTAGCATGTAAAAGTGTGACTTTTGGCCCCTTTGGACCCCTTTTACACAATGGAAAAAAAAACAATCAAAATTAGACTTGAAATAAAACAATTCCAGTCATATAATAACACATTCAGCTAAAGAAAACATTTCTTTCATGCTCATTTCAACACGGGTATGCATTATATTTATCATATTTGCTTGCCAAGGGTAAGATCCACTCCCGCTCTCTTCAGAGAGCGGGAGTTGAAGAGAGCGGGAGTGGACCGTAACTATTGGCTAGCAAAGATGACCTTACTTATACCCAGTGTAAAGAAATTAAACAGATATATCATGTTAAGGAGGGATATTTTACGCAAATACCCCTCAAGAACATGATATATCTGTATAATTAATACATCAAATGTTAATGTTTAAAAGCGCATTGATGATCATGACGTTACAAGCGTTCATTCAGAGAGAGTATTTTTTGGCAAATACGCATATATCCTTTTTAGCAAATACCCCAGTGCTGTTTAAAATAAATGATATTCATTTGAAAACAGTAAATTGGTGAAAAATACACTAGCTATCAACCAATTAAAATCCAGGATTCTTACATAAGGTGTAATTATAACAAATATAATGCCTACCCATGTTAAAACAAGCATGCCTGCACCAAGTCAGAAGCCTGTAAATCCGTGGTTATCATTTGTTTATGTGTTACATATTTGTTTTTCGTTCATAAAAAAGGCTGTTTGTTTTCTTGCTTGTATTGTTTTACATTGTCTTATCGGGGCCTTTTATGCCTGACTATGGAGTATGGGCTTTGCTCATTGCTGAACGCCGTACGATGCCCTATAGTTTTTAATGTCGGTCATTTTGGTCTTTTGTGGATAGTTGTCTCATTGGCAATCATACCACATCTTCTTTTTTTATATAAACTATAATCTGAAAGAATTATTTCGTAACAATTTAAACATTAAATATAAAACTGGAAAACATAGTCATACATGTAGTTGATAATATCATATTACCTGTGAAAATGCAGAAAAATGAAACTCATCTTCAGCTATTTCTGGATGACTATAAGCATCGTCTTGTTTTCTTTTTGCTCTTGACTGTAAAGATGAAAATGTCAATAAAATTCCCAAATCAAGTGAAAACTCCAGTACAACTGCATCCATTACTTGGAAGACATTTTGAAATTCTTACACAAACTTATAAATAAATTTTGTGATTTTGCTGTCTTCTAATTGGTTAAAAGTTTTACTTGTTTTTTTAATGTAGTCAACTTTAATGGTGCCACACCCACGTTTTTATTGGTAAAAAAATTCTATTAGTAATACTTGATGCATTTGAGCAATTTCTAATAAAAAAAATATCTATCATGAATTGCAATAACTTATTTTCAATTTACTGAACAATACAATAAATTTTTGACTCTTTTGAATCAAATTATAAAGCATTACATTTATACTTATTGATAAAAAAAATTAGGGTATACACTGTACTACATACATGTATTACAATGATATATGCTAGAATATTTACATGATCAACAGTTTCAATTAGGTCAATTCCTACTACATCTTCGGAGTACTCCATTGCTACTGTCTGAAAGAAAAAAAAATTATGCTGAATCAGCTTTGTCAAAAATTAATGGTATATATATAAAACAAGATTTTTTGTGTGAAAGTTTGATGAGGTACCTACAATGGTGATTTTCTTTAAAACCAAATACAATAAGATAATAGGAGATGCACAAAGACTTTATGTAATGAAAATTCCTTAAAAGTTTCATGGAATCCAGAAATTCATTGGTTTAGGAGTTGTGGAAAATGGATGTGTCGAAGACCATGTTTTGCTATAGGGAAACCCTAAATATTATTCTGATCATGAAGTGATATAGCAGTACACATAACTCGGAACCAAATAATATTCTGTCAAAGTTTTAATGAGATTCATTTACTGGTATAGCTGTAGTTGTTGAGGACTCAAATACAGTAACATGATCACTATATAAACATGAACACCCCCCTTTTAGTTAGGGTATTAGTATTGAAAAAAACAACAATGGCAACCAGGAGCTTCCTGTTATTAATCTTGACATTGTCTTTAAGTTTGAGAGTTGGTTATGCCAAGCTTGCCTTAACTTGAGTATAATCATATATTTTAAGACATGTGAAATGTTGTTCAATTTTTTCCTAAATAAACTCGCATACCTTTGATTGGTTTGCAGTAAAAGTCTGTACACTGCTGCTTACATCGGTACATGTCTCTGTTGATATTTTGCAAACTCTAAGTCTACAATTAAGGCAAATAGCTGAAAAAAAGAAAACAGCTATAAAAAGAGTGAAAACATAAAAGTAACTACATACAGTAAAACCTGTCACTGTCACCTCTTTTCAGCAAAAACCTGTCTTAATGCTCACTCCCATATATGCTGTGTACAAATTGTGATTAGTGGTTTGTTTTTCTTATTGTTGTATGGTCTATCCCAATGTTGACATGTCCTGTTATTTTCTTTGTATTCATGTCAATGTAGTTTATATCTATGTTTATTGAACCTCTATTCAAAAGTTACCTTTTTTTGCAGAACCCTTTCTCATTCTCAATTTGTTTAGTCTAATATGATATATCTGTTTTTCTGCTAACATGCCAAAAAATAGGGTAAGTATACAGTAGATAGGCATTATATACATTTTTTTTTTCATTAGTTATTAGTGGCTTTGAAGTATCTGTCAGATGACTGCTAGTACTCTCAGATCTGTTCTTAGTGTCTTTTTGTTGTCCGGATGTACAAGTACTCAACCACATCCACTTGTATTTGTGTCCATCTGATGAGTTAAGACTTTTTTTTATAGTTCTCAGTGGTTGTCATTTATTCATGTGTTAATGATGTTAAATATTTGTTTTTCATTCATTTTTATATATAAATAAGGCCAAAAGGTTTCTCGTTTTAATTGTTTTACATTGTCATATCAGGGCCTTTTATAGCTGACTGTAGCTGACTATGCGCTATGGGCTTTGCTCATTGTTGAAGGCTGTACGGTGACCTAGTGTTAATGTCTGTGTCATTTTGGTCTCTTGTGGACAGTTGTTTCATTGCACTCATACCACATCTTCTTTTTTATAATTACATTTTATAAGGGAGTTTTGTATTTACCCAGGACATATGGTGCCAAGGGTTAATACAGCTGCCGGACAATTTATAACAGGACCAATGCAGTCAGAAAAAGGAAGTTAGTATAAACACCATAATATTTCAATTAGGTTACAATATGAATGCATCCAGACTTTATAGTGCTGAATTGATAATTGCCAAAATATATAAGGATTAAGGTACAGTTGTATGTGACCTTTGCTTGGTCAGGATAGCAGAATTTCATATATTATATATACATTGTATTTTTCAGGCCCTAGACAATACAAAATTATATCATTAAACTTACGAGTGTTGACAGCAAGGACAATTCCATACTTGTCTTGGATCACTCTGATATGGTCAATGGATAAGGTCCTATCTACTCTCTTCCTTTTACTTTTAGCATTGATATCCTGATCAATACTGTGGTCTATATCAGGATGGGAGCTTATAAAACTGGGAAGTAAGCACAGCCTTCTTCGACTTCTTTTCAAATTAAGGGAAAGTAGATGCTTGAAATGACCCTCACATACTTCATAGGTTCTTGTCGATACACCACAATTTTCCGCTGTTGGTATAATGCCACTTTCAGTCAACACAATATGAATTTCCTCTTTACTTACAAAGTCATGATAAAAAGGTGTGCATTCTACATCAGAATGATATCTATGAATATGGCAAACCATGCTTTAAAATTCTCAATCATTAAATAATCTAGGGTCTGTAGGGATAACTTGTGGTTACCATAATTGTCATTGTAACAATTGTTATTGTTTGTGCAGAAGACAGGAGAATATTAAGGTAGGGGAGGGGAATGAGCTTGAGTGTAATTGTTTTAAGCTGTTATCTTTATTTCTCCTAATATTGGAGAACCTATTTGATGATAACAAAACAGTCAAACTAAACATAAAGATATATTACAGGCAAAATTTTAAATAAGAAAACAAAAATGGAAACTGCTATTTGAAAAAAAAACGTAAAAAATTTTGCTGGACTATAAAACAATTTTATGATGAAAAATCACCATAAAAGTTACCATAGCAACAGTTATATGGGGAAATAACAGCAAATTGTCATTGAAATAGTTGCACTCATGTTGAGATACAAAATTTAATGATAAACAGAAGTAAATAATTGGCCTGCATCAGACAAATATGATTTTGTCATTGCACCGTTTTCATCAATTGTTGCTAAGGTAACCAATTTTGAATGAAAATATTTTTTTTACCAAAAATATACCATCTCCAATTTTTTTACACATTTTAAAAAAGGGGTAAAAGTTAATGGGAAGCTATACTATTTATTTCTTGATGCCTGCATTTTTGCTTAAAATAATTTTAAAAACTGCTATAAATCTCGATTTTCAGAATCTTCATTTTTTGCTATTTTTGTCCATATTTTTACATATTTTAAAAACTGAATTTTATTGATATACCATCAAAACGGGAAACCTTTAATGTGTTGTTTTTCAAAATCCAAGTTGGATTTTGAAAATATTACCACACTATCATATACAAAACTCATGAAGTCGGCCCACTTTTGACATGGTAGATCATCCTTTTGCAGCAGATATAATGAATGTGTGGTTTCCATAGCAACCACATACTAGAAAACCAAAATAAGACCATTTCCAATGTTAGTACATGTAATTGAGGCTGCATACAAAATTTCATCAAATTTGGTGACATACAATTTCCATGTCACTTTGATGTTACAGAGAATTGCTCTTAAGTTTTCTATGTTGTGTCATGTGTACTATTGTTTGTCTGTTTGGTTTTTTTTCATTTTTAGCCATAGCGTTGCCAGTTTATTTTCGATTCATGAGTTTGACTGTCCCTCTGGTATATTTCGACCCTGTTTTGAAAACGTTTTACAAGACTATATTTGGGTTAGACAAATATGTGAAGAATGTTGTGATGCTCTGTTTGAAAATGAAAACGGAATTATAGACTTTTATCTTTAGCTGTATATGATGCTGAAGTTAACACTGAATAACACAGACTTGTTTCTGATTGAGGAACGCCTTCATAGGACTCATTAATGTTGCCGAAAAACATAATCGAGCATTTTTTCCGGAAATATATACTTTTTAACATGTGTTAAAAGAGTGATACATTTCAGTTGTATTTCATTCATTCAAAAGATGGTACAGTGATACAATATCTTTTTTTACAATATAGTTAGTCTAACAATCTGTGCAATGAATATAGAATATAGTTATTGAACTGATTCAAACATATTTGTTACCGTAACCAATGAATAAACATAAAACTTTTTAACAACTTTTTTGATATGAGCGTCACTGATGAGTTTTATGTAGACGAAACGCGCGTCTGGCGTACTAAATCATAATCCTGGTACTTTTGACACTATTAACACATACTTTCAGAAGATGCAGGATAAGTGCGAATGAAACAACTCTCTATCCAAGTCTTAATTTGTAAATGTAAACCATCGTATGTCAAAGTACGGCCTTCAACCCTTAACTTTGACTCATATCGAACAACAAACTAAACGGGGTCCCAAAACTTACTACTACAAAACCATTCAAACAGAAAAATCAACAGTTTAATCTTTATTAAAAAAAGATAAACGAAAACCGAGAAACACTGATAAAAAAATGAACTCACAAAAAAAATTAACTCCTAGGAAACTTCAAAACAGAAAGACTAGTCCCTTTCTTAAAAGTTCAAACACATCAAACAAATGGACAACAACCGTCGTATTCCTGACTTGGTACAGGCATTTCCTTATGTAGACAATGGTAGCTTAAACCTGATTTTATAGCTAACTTAACCTCTCATATGTATGAGACTCGCATCAATTTCTATTATAATGACAACGAAATGATATCATCTTTCCGAGAAAATATGTTTCACAGGAATTGTAATCACAGAAAATATGTTTCAGAACTAAAAAAAAATTCCGGAACTAATTGTTTACAAAATGTGAATTAATGATAACTTTAAACTCACTTAAGATAAATTCTCAGTATATAAGATTTCTTGTTTAACCAGTGGAACACATTACACAGATAAGGAACATATTTCATGATGTTCATCAGGTAAAGAACAAATATCCAGACAAAGAAACTTATTTACCGGATAAAGAACAAATCTTTTAAACTAAAAACTCAATGTCACAAGATTTAGTACAAATTTTCACAATCTTAACACTTATTTAACAGGTAAAGTGTGGATCTTATTTCATAGAGATTGTACAAATTATAAAGAAAATATATGTGCAAAAAGTTCTCAAGAAACATACTTCCTGTGATAGTAGTTGACTGGACCTTTTTTAAAGGCACACATTTTGGCTCACAGATGCACTAATCGAACATGTTATTTTTTAAATTGGCTCAGTTTGCCAAAAATAAATGTGGAATATTCGCTGTCAACCTTACGACTTGTTCTGTAATTTTCTATCATTCATTTACATTCCGGCTACAATATCACCTTAACATTTGCTCTTTAATATGTTTTACTACGCATGTTTACAGTGCAAAAATGCGTGCACTCAGATATGTCTTCTAGTATTTTCAACCGTTTTTGAGGTAACCAGATCTGGTCTTCTATTCTATTTACCCTATACATAAATGCAATAGGAAATTACAACAACACTTCGGCAGAACAACTAAGGATCCCTTATCTTCTAGTGGCGTGAATTGAATAAAAGTAACAACAAATATACAACATATCTATTGATTCCTTTATTAGCTAATAAATACATTTAAAATTGTTTGACATAATAGTGCACTTTTCCAAATGCTATTGTTGAAATAGCTGAAATCATCTGACATGTATGGTCAATAACATCATACTCGAATCCATAGCAATCGTTATTTAAAGTGCACATTCTGGCACAGTTTAATCGAGAAAGCACTAAAAGAGCCTTAATAGAAAAATGGGTACTTTCGTGCTCCTCCAGTATATACTTAACATCAAATAAATCATTACCTGCAAATACAAATATGATTTTAAGCGAGAAACAAAACACAAATAGGTAAACAGAGAAGGTTAAGATGGCACTAGTCTTTGGACTTGTGACTAATTTTTTTCCATATTATTTAATGAATACTCTACAAATGATTGAATAATATTTACGGAACAAATGCTAGTACCACATTTGAGCATTTTGACAATTACTGTCTCTAAAGTGATGCTCAAAATTATAGTCTATCCAAATAACCATTTAAACTTTGTTAAGCAAAACAAAACAAGAGCTATACACGATGGATATTTGCAGGTATTTCGTAACGTAATTCTTGTGGATGAACTTCATTTTCTATAAATATTTCGTTGGCTATTGATTGATTTTTCATCTCTTTCTTTGTTCCTTTATTATATCATTTTTCAGGAATTTTTACGACAATGATTTGTTTTTGTCCCTTATGTATAGTACAGCTTTTGAAGGGAAAACTTGATTGGTTTTTCTTTTTTTTTTTTTGTGTATGTTTATTTTCTAGTATAATTAAAGTTATGATTAACTGTATTTATTTATTGTCATTTCATTATTAGAACACTCGACAAAACACTTATTGGGCTTAATTCAAACAGTCATGACTATAGTTCGATTATACGAAACAGTTATACACTCTATGTAGACGTTGCGGAAATATTTATAAACTAATTGTCTTACGCTCTGCACAGTCAGTTCCTTGGTATGCCGGATAGCAACTACAAGTAAATCCATTTATCAAATCTGTACAAGTACCACCATGCTGACACGGATTGGAACCGCATTCATCAAAATCTAAAAGGTACATTTGAAAATTGTACAGAATAAGGCTTGTTTACATTCTTTATATTATTGATATATAACTGATGCAAAACTTTCATGTAAATTACACATTGTATTAGTACATTTTGAACATAATGAACAATAGCACATAAAAACTACAAGTCATGATTTTTTTATTTTTGCATTTTAATCTAGTTATTTCCGTAAAATAAATGGTTACTGTCACAACCTTTCCTTGAAACGTTAAATCCATATTAAAATACATTTGAACGGTATCAATATTTTATTACTGTTTTAACATGCTTAAGAAACAGAAAAAAAACTTGATAAAACATATGTACAACTATTACTTAACCATCACATAGATAATTGATATCGCATGTAATCAATATGCATGTTAATCAAATTGAAAAACTAGGCAAACAACTACAATGTTTCATTTCAGAATTCAGTAGAACAATTAATTAGAATGCATGATTTTAAACCTCACATTAAAAATTTATCTCAAGCACTATACTTACTTTCTTCACAGTTATTTCCTGTGTATCCGGAATCACAAGTACAAATGTATCCATTGATTCCATCTGTACATATTCCGCCATGTTGACATGGATTTGAAGCGCATTCATCAATATCTGAAAATACCATTATGAGTATTAGATAAAATGATGATGAAAATAGAATGCGGACTTATAAATATCCTTTAAATTGTATACAAGGATTATAGAGAATATTTTTCAAACATAACAACTTTAAAGGGAAACTTCGCCCAAAAAATCAAAAAATTATATTATGTCCATTCTGTGTAAGAATGCTCAAATTCATAAATATCAAAGTTTTATTCTGCTAGATAAGAGATCACCATCGATTTAAAAATTAGAGTATTAATCCTCTGCATGCCGCCATTTTTTATATCTTTTCCGTTTTGAAACCACGATATGTCTATAAACCACAAAGGACCAAAACTACAGTAACCTAATGTAGTCGTAATTGCGTGTCGATATCTTGTCAATCGTACGGTTGTTTTATCCGGCTTATTAACTTGATACGGAAAATGTTATTATTTCATAAATAACCATGGTCTGTCGTTTGTAAACTGTTTATATGGAAATTAGCTAAAAAGTCAAAGTCCAAATTCATTAATGATCATAAATAAGTGTTCCGTGAAAATTATTTTCGAAAATCAAATTTGTTCATAATTCAAATCTGTAATAAACTTATTTAAATAAATTTGGACCTTCCCTTATCTGATCAAAAGCATGGCTAAATGTATTACTCGCAAAGGTATTATGGGGTGACACGTCTAGTAATTCAAGCGATTTCCTGTTGGGCTTGCATGTTCATGCATCGTTTCACTTCTGATGGTATTGATCAGTGTACACGGCCTATAGCTTGTAACTTTCTATTTTGAACTATCAGGTGTATAATATATATCTTTGTCTTGCGTGTCCGATAGTGATATACATTTACTAGTCATTACTAAACTCATATGCTTGCTTAAAAATAATAATATTATTTACAAAAATCTAAATAATTAAAAAAAAAATGATAAAATAAAAAATCTGTTTACAAGGGTATTTTGCAAAATGTAAGTATATAGTTGTTGTCAATAGTGAAGGACAGTTTGAAACATACAAGAAGTAATGATTTAACAAAAATGTAAGCACTTGTCGACGATCATTCGTTTATACAACTGGATAGAAAGTTACGGTACTATATATAGTCGCAATTTAAAATTTACATGTATACATTGAACATAAGAAAGAAACATACATTTTGTTTAAATTGGGGTAAATGTTTTGTAAATAGACTAGTCCATGTATGCCAACAGTATGTAATCATCGGATGTCAATGGACTAATGTATACCAAAAAAAGAAGAAGAAGAAGAAGAAGAAGAAGAAGAAGAAGAAGAAGAAGAAGAAGAAGAAGAAGAAGAAGAAGAAGAAGAAGAAGAAGAAGAAGAAACTTGCTTTGGTTCATCAAATTTATGGACATAACACAATCACAGATTTATATTTCAATTAGACTTTTCTCGAACAAAGGAAAAAATTCGTCATCATCACAATTTTTGGGTATAAAAGATAATAATGTGAACATGGATCTGAAAGTGTTTTATGCCAAATGTTCTGTTCTGACATGTTTTGTCTTGGTATTCAATAGCAGAAATTTAAAGAATAAACTGCTTGTCCGCTTAGGGGTATTCTTGACAGTTAAAACAGACTTATATAATTGTATACAAAAATAGGGAAAGATGACAATCAATTGTTTCTGTCTTTCTTTTTAACATCGTTGGTCAAAAAGCTAAAGTATTATACGTTGTGGGACAAAGATTATTTTAACAGGGACATCCCCGATTATATATAAATTTTGTTGATGTTTTTCACACCTGAAAACACTATTTGTTCGTAATATTTCGATTCCATTCCAAAAAGATCCTAATTTTTTGGGGTCAATTATTGAAACATCTTTTTTTTTTAAATAGCTGAAGTATTTATGCGTTGTGAGATTTAAAATATTTTGATGAGAACATTAATTCCTTATTAATGATCTGTTTCAAATATTCTAGGTTACCGATTCTAATTTAAAATAGCACAATTTTTAGTTCATACACGGATTATTTATAAATTTATTCAATTTAATTTATTCAGTATTTCATCGTTACAGAAGTAATCGATGGTCATAATTCATTTAAAGGTGAGCTTACGCAAAATATTAAAATATACAACGACTATCCACTTGTTTTGCGACCTTATTACTCCACTAAATTTATTTTAATTCTTTTTTTTTACATTTACTGTCTGTGTATCATCTATACGAAATGTTGTTCACGGCTAGAATTCACAGATTACAATTATAAAATGCTAATCTTTTAATTATCTTGAGTTTAACCACATATTCAACGTTTACTAAGTGTCACACATCTTCGCTAGCCAAGGGTTACGATCCACTCCCGCTCTCTTCACCCTTGGTGGATTGAGATAAAATTTCGGAGACACAAGGTAAGGATTTTTATTGGTTGCAGTCAAAACTCGCTGCATCCAATCAAAAAGCGCCTATAACATGATCACATGTAAATGCATAAAGTGTTTGTAAACAATTACCACGTGTTAATGGTGCAACAAGTCTTTACATCCCTACACATAAGACTATATATTTAGTGACAACTTGAATGTTTTTAATCAACCAATAAAAGTTCCTGTGTATGTTTCATGCACAAATGCATGAATGTTGACGTATATTTTCATTTCCGGCTTTACCAAGTATGTAGAATCTAGATGCTACCGTGTTTTTACCTCCAAATTGAAGAGTTAAAGTGCTACCATTGGTCAAGAATAATGTATTCGGAATGGGCGTGATTTTTATCTTCCGATAGATGGTGCAACATTGTTATCACAAATGTTGGCTCAATCCGCCAAGGGTGAAGGGAGCGGGAGTGGATTGTAACCCTTGGCTAGCGAAGATGAGTGTCACATAACAATGCACATTGTATTTCCACACTACAAGTAATATTTGCTGGACTGAAGCAAAAAGGTCAATACAAACAAGTATTTTTTATACACTATCGATCATGTCAGTTTCATATTTTTCAACGGTTTTTGTTGGGGAAAAAAATCATACAAATGTTTTGTTGAATGATTTACTTTTATAACTAAAATTCGTATAAAAAATTCATTAAAACATAAATCCTACAATCTAATGTTAAAAGTTGCATGGCTATCACCTATTTTTAGTTAGTTTATAGCTACAACGAAAGTCGTCGATGCGCTTTAAATCACGTTATTAGATGGTTATGCCCCCGTCACACTGTCACGATTTTTACGGCGATGGCAACACGATTATGGAAATTTTCAAAATCGGGACTGATCGTATCAAGATCGGGCTATTCGTAGTGCCATCTTTAACCATCGTAGAACCATCGGCCACTTTTTCTAGCCTTCGGGGACAACTTCGGGAAGGGTTCTAAATTTTTTAACATGTTTAAAAATCCCCGTCCGATGTTGAAGGTTCGTATTGAGTTCGTATCACCATCCTCACCATCGTAATGTCATCGGGAATGCATCTTTGAACATCGTATTGCATTCGTGTTTCCATCGTTTCCATCGGGCAGTTTTGACATTACGATGTCTACACGAATGAATCACGAAGCTACCCGAAGGTCTTACGATGGCAACACGTGACCTCGTAATCCCGTCGTGTTGCCATCGAATAAAAGAACGAAGGCGGCAAGATGGAACTACGACGGCAATAAATCCAGCTAAATGTAAGTTATTTTTCGCGCTAATATACATTTAAAGTGCTATGCGCGATATGCACTGGTCAGTCTGATACGATAGTTAAGAAAGACGTTCACAAAACATGGAGCTCATATCATATGATTCTATGAGATCAAGAAAGGCGACAGCGTTGTTTCTATTAATTCAAATGGAACAGGAAGAGCAGCTATTACAGGCTCAGGATTTACTTTTACAAGTAAAATATTATTTTTTGTCAATTTTTCATATCAAGTAACATAATGAAAATCATAAACGCGCCTCGTACACCAACACTGCAGGTACACGTATATAGGGAAACCAACTTTTTCTTCATTATTCTGATTTTTTATGTATCGTCTGAGTTGTTGTCACACGAATGTTAACTCCATAACCATTTTGTTTTCTATATGTCATATTTTGCTGCATTTGTTGCTTTCCCCACATCCTTCCTTTATATTATTATGACATTCTCCTGGAAAGAGTTCTTTTTGAATAAAATGAATCAACGAACCCATTACCTTACCTTTAAGATAGATCAGTAAACATGGGCATATTTATGGTTGATTATTCAGACTATTGCACACATTTTATAGTTCAAACAAGGCAATGCCGAGCGTGGCATCCCCTCGTATGTAACATATTGGGGACAAATATCGACACTATATTTGCATATAACACATGCAGAAAATGGTAAATTGAATATGCATATTTGATACATAAACTAGAAATCAACCAAAACATTAAGTAACTGGAAATACCTTTAATATTGTCTTTAGAACCAGCAGGTAAAAAAAAGAGCAACCAATTTCCTGTGTATTATGCTATTTCAAGGAGAAAAAACAAGTCCATCTGAATGACCTTGACCTTTGGCCTTAAACATAAAAAATGTCAGATCATTACAAGGAGGAACAATATACCAAATGTGGTTAAAATCTTTTGAAGCATATTGGTTTTAGAGTGTCCACAAGGGTGATATTGCCTTGTATTACAACTGCCACTGTGACATTGACCTTTGAACTTTAAAGTCAATAGCGCTTAAGATATTCTTAACGAGTAACACTATACCAAGTTTTGAGCATTTTTGTTGTAGAGTGTCCATAACAATTTTATCTACACGCAACTTACATGTAGTAGGCGAGGGGATAATAAACTAAGTTTTATAAGAATTAGACAAAAAGCTGTACACGACGTCTTTTTGACATCGTATGGCCATCGCGCCATCATCGTAATCCATCGTGTAGCCTTCGTAATCCATCGTGTAGCCTTCATGATCCATCGTGTAGGCTTCGGTTGAGATATAAAGCTTAAATACCCGTCTTCGGTTAACCTTCGTATTTCCATATTTTGCTATCGTATATAATTTCGGCACCATCGTATAGACTTCGTTATTCATCGTACTTGCTTCGGTCACTTTTTGGTATTTTAACGAGATCGGGACCACCTTCGTACGAACTTACAATTTTCGCATTCGGGTGTCCATCGTATATAAAAATCGGGGCAGTGTGACGCGGGCATTAACGATAAAACATACATGAGATTAATTTCACTCCCGGCATGCAACAAGACTTAAACTACGTCACATAAGTCAGGAAGTTTGTATAAATAAAATTATTAATTCCCAATTTTCTTCTTTATTACTTTCCATATCAAAATAAAACTTGGCGAATATGTTTTTTATGGTATTATAAACATGATAAGATGATAAGTGAAAAATCGCGAATTATCCTTTTAACAAAAAGTTCATAATTTAAACATTGGGTAAAAGAAGATTACCCAAAGACTAGTTTCAGTTGAACAAATACATGAACATAACACGCTTGAGCACATATATGTTATACTGATCATATACACATAAATAGTTGATTGTGTTTTAAGATGAATGTATGCATATTTTGCAGCGTTTCTTTTGTGGTCACTATTGGTCACTATCAAGTTTGAAAAAGTTCACAAAGTTTTCAAAAATTAAGCAGGAAACATTGGTTATTCCTATATTTTAGTTTCTTTTTTTTTTTTAATTTGTGAAATATTTTTTCTCATAGTATGCAAACAATTAGGTGTCTACATATAATTTGAAAAAAATCAAAATACGGTGATAAGTATATTGCATTGATATACTTTTATTATTGCTTTAAAATTTATATGTATATTTACTAGAGTGCAACTATCATGATTATATTGGTTTTTGCTATCGAAATCATTTCTACGTGTCTTATGTATGAAAATAAACAAATAGAGACGCAAAAAAGCAGCATGTGTTAACATTATTTGAAAGATCTCAACCCTTATCCTAAAACTCTGGTCAAAGTAGAATAATCAAACACACCGCAATATGAACAAAAAAAAATTAATAAAAGTTCAAGTCTGATGTCAGAATGGGTAATCTGAAGAAACTAAAGCACAATGACGATGCCAACACAGATTAACAACGGACTACTAGTAGTTATTGACATTTGAGTCTGTACTTTCAAAGTGTTGCTTTGTTTTATATTGAAATTAAACGGTGAAATCCATTTTTTCATTATGATAATGAAATAGCTTTCTTAGCTACTACATTTAGTACTTGGTAAACTAAGAAATTAACTCCGTACGTTATTTTGCCTTTTTAATATTTTTTTATTCGAGCGTCACTGATGAGTCTTTTGTAGACGAAAATCGCTTCTGGCGTGTATATGAAATTTCAATCCTCGTACAAATAATGAGTTTATTTGATATATTTCAATATGGAATAAAATAGGAAATACATCTTGTTTCGTATTGAAAACGAGCAAAACAATAATTCTGAATACAGTTATATTTTACGGATTTTAAAGGGAATGTTTTGAATAATCGTTTTGTTATTTGAAATTTCCATGTGATTATGGACTTTCCAAATTGATTTTCCTCTAAGTTCAGTATTTTTGTGATTTTACTTTTTCCTATCTTAAATTCATAGGAACATGGTACAGTTGCTACATGATTACTCTAAATACATTGTGCGTCATAAATTGGTTTTAGTTGCATTTTGTTCACATTTACAAAATTAAAAAGTAAATACACATTTTGTATTGATATCTTCATTTTAGCAGCAACTTTTTTTTAATATATAATATATATGAACCTCTAATAAATTTTGAGCTTTTGTAATAAACCGGTCTTGCTATCACAGCGCTAGCACAGAACATTATAAGCATACAATTCCTTACTGTCTTCACAGTTTACACCGGCATATCCTGAATCACAAGTACAAGTGTATCCATTAATTCCATCTGAACACACTCCGCCATGTTGACATGGATTTGAAACACATTCATCAATATCTGAAAGTGAAATGCATTTGATCAGTTATAGTTAAAACCTGAAAAATTCAATTTAAATATCCATAATTACCTAAAAATTGAAAAGGGTTTAAAACGTCACCAATCATGTGTTATCGGGACATAAATTCACAGATTGAAATTGTTTTCTTCAACATTTAACGTATTACAAAGTGTTTTTGTTTATGTTTTTATTTATTTTTAAAAACAGTTTCAAAACATTTATAATTAAGAATATGTATCATTATCCATAGTTCCAAAAGTCTGGAGGCTTTGTTATTACCTCGTTATATCAGCTCTTCAACTTTAATATAAAGTTTGAGAGAATCAAATATTTTGTCAACTTGGATCACAGAAAATACACAAATGATCGTAATAACCACATGATGCAGCAACATTGTTCCTGATAAGTCAAATGTAAATATACATCATTTTAACGAAAAATTTTATATTTTCATGATAGGTGCACATGCACTTGTCTCAGAAATTTTTTCCCTAAATACCTTAATATGTAACACAAGGTACTAATCTTGCATTTTTGAAAAATGTCACCCGGTCGCGAAAATCAATTATATGCCGATTTCTCGGTTGTCAACCACACTAAAACTTGTTATGCCGTAAATCTAAATTGATTTTTCTACACAATGATGTATAACACGCCTAGTTTTGTTGTTGGAATCATCTGCAACAGGCCTACACAAATGTGTCAACCGTAATTATTTCGTTTAACTACACCAGCTTGGAAATACACCACACGCAGTGAAAGCTGAATTATAACAATTATCAAAAACAAAATGTTTGTTCTTGTCTAAATAGAACTTATGACCCAGTTAGTAAACTTCTATACGATTCCGTGAAAACAATTCTAGCAAGTGATATTTGACATCTGTCTAATAAGTTACAAGTTTCTATTTTAACTCAAATTTTCAAATTACATCAATGTCATTAACATTCTTTTTTGAATTTAAATATTAAAGGAAATAAGACAGAAAACTAAAGAATAAACAACATGGAAAACACCAAAAACCATAATAGAGTATTTAGGATTGTTCCTGAAACAAGTGCCTGGGTAAATGCCTTCATTATTTAAGAGTACTCTTCCGAAGCACCTGCGATCACCCCTATACTTTGGTGGGGTTCGTGTTGTTTATTCTTTAGTTGGCTATGTTGTGTCATGTGTACTATTGTTTGTCTGTTTGTCCTTTTCATTTTTAGCCATGGCATTTTCAGTTTATTTTCATGAATTTTGATCTAATAACTGCAAATTTAGGTTAAAATAAAAGTCCAGTCAAGTTAAAATGGTTTACCTGAACATGTGTACCAAACTGTCAAATATTTAAAATAATTTTCACATGGGTCCACACCAATGTCATATGGACAAATAGAACAAGTTTGTTTGTTCTCACAATGTTGTCTAACCCAATTTGGTGATTCAATGTTGCATGGAAACCCACTGGAGTATGGTGCATGGCTACCAGTGCATGTTGTTCCATCATTTCTCCCATACGTTGAACTTGTAATTGTCATAACTGAATACAAGTCACATGCTATGGTGTCTGTATCCACGCTACAAATAATTTGCTCAAGGCCTACAAACAAAAGTTGAAAATTATGTTCTTTATCATTATCTACATTTAATTGGCCGCATGTTTTCTAGTGGTTGATATTTTTTTCTTCTCACTAGCACTCATGCAATATAAAAAAATGTACATTCATACACTTCTGCAAACGTTAGTTGTGTCCTAAAGATCATTAAATTAGATGAAGTATCATCTTGAAGTATAAACTTTACATACTTGGCATTCTTTCATTTTCTTGAGAAACATAATCGTCCAATGAACACTAAAAGCTTCTATTCATTTAAATTATAAATCTTTACTTGAAAGAACAATTGACAAAACACGTTTGATGACTAGCTGGAAGCTTAAAACAAAAGTGTCAAAACTTGAAAAATATTTTAGACTGTCTAGTGAAAAAGTCAATGTGCTTTTAACGTAAACAGAAGTTTTAGTTTATCAATACTATCATTTATTATCCATAACCACTAACATTGACATCTTGATAAAAAAAAAGATAATAAGAAGATATTGTATGATTCCAATAAACGATGATGACAACTATCAATCAGAGTTCTAACGAAAATTATATAATCAATGATATAATGTCATAAGGCCTTCAACAACAAACAGCATATCGTTTTGGTGTTTACTTTGAATTTTTGAAATACTAAGGCTTTTATAAGTTTCAGAATTGGTAAGTTTAATTTTCGCAATTCGCGACCTTTGCTGTATTTGGCAAAACTTTTAGGAATTGTTAGTCCTCAATGCTCTTCAACTTCATAATTGTTTGGCCTTTTAAACATTTTTTATTCGAGCGTCATTGATGAGTCTTTAGTAGACGAAAAAGGCGTCTGGCGTAAATATAAAAAATTTAATCCTTTATCTATAATGAGTTTTATTAATTAATTCAATACATATATGTGCAAGCCAAATAATCTGTCCCTTGCTTGTTTACAATTGTCAGTAATTGTATACTACAAAGACATGACCAGTATAGTATTTAAAAAATGTACTCAGTCTGTTGTTTTTTGTTTTTTTTTTGTCACAAAAACATTTTGTTCAAATATTGATAGCTTGATTATAGGATGGTGTACGTGTACGATAAGTCCATTTGGAAAATTGGTGTCAAACTTCTCAATGTTCTGTAAACAATATTATATTTCATGTTGCTTGATTTTTGCAGTTTGAATAAGTTTGTCCATCGAACAGAGGAAAAATAATATCTGCACACGGCACGCATAATTGTAAAAGACATCTATAATCGATGTGTGGCAGCGGTAAATAGTAATTTATGATTTGAAATCACCTGGAATATAATGCGACTGTCATACAGGTAAGAGGTTTAGCTAGCTATAAAACCCGGTTCAATCCACCATTTTTCTATATAAGAAAATTCCTGTACTAGGTCAGGAATACAATAGTTGTAATCCATTTGTTTGATGTGTTTCAGCTTTTGATTTTATTTAATTAGGGATTTTCTGTTTTGAAATGTCCTCGGCGTTCAGTATTTTTGTGATTTTACTTTTTTCTGGACAGTCGAAATTTATTGAATGATGTTTTAAACATAAGCAATAACATACAGTTGTGGTGATTATACAAAATGCTTATATACAAAATAATTGCATTTTCTACTTTTTTATTTGCCGTGCATATACGAATTAAATCGTGGTAACTCCGTACCATAACTATTACGTACCACATATTTCTTACTATATTAAAAACCATTAACACAATTCTCCCCCCAAAAAAAGCATTTTTTCCACACGGTACGAAATGGTAAGTCTTTTTTTCAATATGGTACGAAATGATTTCGTATGGTACATAGTCATTTATCATCATGGTACGAAACGTCAAATTCATGATACATGATCATGGTCATTTGGGGTTTGAATTAACAATGGTACAAACAGACTGGATACCTACGAAGGTAACACCTTACTTAACTGCTTTCCAGGGTGCCTCACCATACAGCATTGGAAGTATGACTAAGGAAATTTTACAAAAGTTGAGATTTATTTAGGTCAACATTTCATTTGTAAACAAACTTGTAAATATTGGACTGTTTTTATTTTTCATTTACCATTAAAAATAACAGACACCATCAAACTCATAAGAAAAAGAAGCCGACCAATACACACATAATACACAATCCAAACATAAAAAGCTATCTAACATGTTTCTTTCTTTTTCAGAGTGAACAGATTTATTTTATTTATTTTGAATATATCTTAAGGGGTAGACCAGGTATATGGGAGACAACTCTTACACATGTATTTAAAGTCATTAGTGCGTTTTAACATAGCAGTATATTAAACAGTGATCAAGCATTTATGTTGTATATATTTGGCTGAGAGAATAATGCAGACAGAACCAGTAAGCTAACAACAATGGCAATGAACTGAGTCTGATTTTCTGGAGTAACTTTACTGACTAAAAGACCTTGTGGCATCATTTAGCAAAAAACCTTTTAAGTTTTGGGAAATTAGATTTGAACATATGAAGTAAATAATGAAGTAATATGGTTTTAGTGCTAAGTCATTGATACAGAGTTTTTACTTACTGTTTGTGTTTGGGTTTTTTTTCCAATATAAGAGGCTATATTCTAGAAGATATGATCTGAACATCAATCCTGGTACAAGATTATGATAATACATAATCTACATTAACACAAAGATAGTACTTAGATTGTGACAGACTGTTAAAACAATGATTTATATGGAACGCCACAGCTGTCTTATGTGGAGCTCTGATTTTACTTTATGTTGTTTTATTATTACTAAACGATATTTTGTCTTTATCTAATATGGTTTTGACATAACGTAATGATGTTTTGATATAGCTCAATATGGAATAGTCATTACTTAATGATATTTCGATATTACACGACATGGTCTCGTATTGACTTGATATAGTTTTGTCATTACTCAATATGGTTTTGTCATTATTCGATGTGGTTTCACCATTATTTAATATGGTTGTGTCATTAGTCAATGTGGTTTTAACATTTCTTGATGTGTATGTGACTTAACGTAAGGTACAGTTGTTTCATTACGTGATGTGGTTTTGTTATTTCGTAATGATGATTTGTCTATTATTCATATGGTTTTAACATAACGTAATGATGTTCCACAATTTGACGATTTTACACTACTTGATGTGTTTATTTCATTATTTGATGTGGTCTTGCCATTCTGTGATGTGGTCCTGTTATTCTTTAATGTGGTTATCCCATTACTTGATGAGGTAAAACCACGTGACCAATCGGACAAATCTGTTCTATTTTTAGATGGATTTTCCTTGAATGCGTGTGACCATCCATCTAATTAGTGTTCAAATTAAAGTTTGGGTTAGTTTTCGAATTCAAGTCATGCTTACAATTAAGTTCTAGTAAGCATTGAGTTTCGAAATGGACTTCGAATTTAAGTCACATTTGAAGGCAGAGTTCTAGTTACAACTTTGAATTTGAGTCACTTCTTGAGGTAGAGTTTGAGTAAGATTCAAATTTATGTCTCATTTAGATTAATTAAGATTTCAAATTGAAATTCGAGCTATTTCATATGTCTTTTTTAGTTCGTTATTAAATTTTCTATCGCAGAACAAGGGCTTTTGCTCGGGCTTCCGAAAAGAGGCCGCCGGGATATTCGTACTTAATAAACAATATTGCAGTATACAAAACGCAACATGGGCGTTGAAATAAAGTTAGATGTGGTGTGATTGCCAATGAAACAACTATCCACCAGAGTTTAAATGCAGTGGATGTACGAAATCATATATAGGCATAGTATAGTCAGCTACAAAAGGCCACCATGTATTATGTGAAAAAAATCAAACGAAAAAATTAATAGTCTATTTTACAAAAAAAAACAAATATGACACATATGTATACAACGACAACAATTGAACTTCATGTTCCTGACTTGGGGCAGGTACATAAAGAAAGACTACGTGGCGGAGTTTAATATCGGACTGTAACAGTAGTGAAACAGCACAGCAAGAGAAAAAGATGTAAACTGGACAAAGTGATGCCCCCGCACTCCACTCAATTAACAAATTATACCCCGATAAGGACAAATTCCTAGCATTTAAACTGTAGGAGGAGTTTTCTGGAAACACCCTACTTATGCAAGTAAATTTCCAAAAATTACAAAGTTCAACTTTCTTCCAAAAGAGCACATATTAATCAAATTTAAACTCTGACCACATGCAGCATACCTTCAATATATATATACAAACAGATAGTAAACAGAAAACTTCCTAGGATTAAAACTGTTGGAGGAGTTATGCGAAATAACTATATACCCATGTGACGACGGACGGACGGACAGAGGTTAAACACTATGCCCCCAACTTTCAGTTGCGGTAAAGTTGCGGTGGCTTAAAAAACTGTTTCAATTGGCTGATTCAATAGATCAGTATGACTGGGTATTTTCAATCCATCGGTGTGATCTAGGGTTCCCCAGAAAGGTAAGGAGATTCTGCTCAACGTGTGGCAATCGTCGTGTTATTTGCAAAATTACAAACCGAGTGATTTGGTTTTATTAGGAAGTTCACATTCGGGTAAAAGATGGTTTTATGGTCTTATGGTTACGACAACTGGAACATGTTCGTCGTCACATGTGAAACAGAGATTCCAAAAAAATTATTTTTCAATTAGTGCTAGGTAGATCAGAGAATTCAATTGATAAAAAGTATAAGATTGATATTCGTATATATGTTCAAATGATCATTATCGCTAAAAAAAATCAGAGAATTCTTATTTTATAGTATTGATGCTTTGTTGCTTAGTCCGAGCTCCCCTCCCCGATTTTCCTGTGACTTAAGTGTGAGTTGATTTGAAGTATCTCATTTTTTAACAAAAAAAGTGCTAGTCTTTTGATTTTTGTCGAACCTTTGACATCAATGTAGTGGCAGTGAGACACAACAACATCGTCGAAAGTGGCGTCATTTCGGGACTTTTTATAGCTTACTATGGGGTGTGGCCGTATGGGTTTTGTTCATTATTGAAAACCATACAGTTTTGTTTTAGTTAAATAAAACCGAATTAAACTGTTTTGACATGATAAATTTATTACCTCCATGAAGTGTTTTAAAATTTGTATCGGAGTTTTTCCTCAATATCAAGAAAAAGTATCTAGAGAAAAACATTTTTCTTAATCTTTTTTTTTTTTTAAATGAATGTACAGCCGATCAACATTACCCTTTTACACTGAAAGCAGCAATATCAGGCGAGACACGGCATTCCGTGGACTCTTTTGCAAATTTATTGTACTACTGCTTCTATTAGAGAACTGGGATCAAATAATAGGATCAAGTGGTTTGCGAATATCCTTATTATGTCCGAAATACTGTAAAAATTTAAGGATTTTATTTTTTTATTATTGTCTGTCGTTCCCCTTTTTCATACCAATAACTCTGAAGAACCACTCGAACTTTTAAATTACTTTGAACTTTAATTCTGGCGATACCCATCCAAAGCACATAAAACAAACGACATACTGAAATCTGTTATAAAAAAGATTTTTTTTCACATAGTGCACAGTGGCCTTTCATAGCTGACTATTCGGAGTGTATGATTTCTTACATCCACTGCATTTAAATTCTGATAGATAGTTGTCTCATTGACAATCACACCACATCTAACTTTTTTCAACTCCTTTGTTGCGTTTTGCGTACTGCAACATTGTTTATTTAGTACGCATATTCAGGAGCCCTCTTTTCAAAAGCCCGAGCAAAAGCCGGATCTTACTCAAACTCTACCTTAAGAAGTGACTCAAATTCAAAGATGTAACTAGACCTCTGTCTTTAAATGTGACTCCAAGTCCAAAACGAAACTCAATGGTAACTAGAACTTTAATTCTAAGCATGACTCAGGCGCGTATCTAGAGCTTGAAGCAGAAAACGGGGAGGGGGAGAGAAATGTTTTGAACAATAGAGAAGTTTTCTAGTATCTTTTTAGAAGGTATCTATGATAAGTTTATTACTTGTTATACCAAACCATATGTTTTTCAATAAATGGCACACTTTTTGTTCATCCGGTTGCTCTAAATAAACTTTTGATTAGTTTGGTTATTTAATTACAGATCGTTTCTACCCGTTTTGCAATTGCTGTATCACCCCTTGCATCTATTTCTCTAGCCGCGTCTTATCATGTGTGTTGGTAAAGTTTTGTGATCTTAATAAGGCTGTTTGGTGATATTTTGTTGTTTGTTTGTGAGATTAACATTCACTATTTGCTTTACCCAGTTCTGAACGTGCTTTTTTAAACAAACTGTCCGGGTTATCGTCAGTACCGAACAAAACGCAACATTTGCAATACAATTTGTCATGTGAAGTTGAATAGACAGTGCATGGGAAATTGTGCAGCCACGCATATTAGAAGCATAGTTTTAATCCGTACACTTCACGTTTATGAAAAGGAAAAGAACTAGGTGGATTCCAGTTTTCATTTAGAATGCTATACATTTGAGCACTAGGTACAGATGTGAAAATAAAGTTTGCAAAATCCGTAGATTCAGCAAGTGTTATTTTCTAAGGGTCCGTAGAAATACCGCAAAGGACCTCCTTAGTGCACTGAGAACAAAAATGTGCACTAAGGACCTGATGGAATGATACAACGGTCACAAAGGACATGGTATGTAGAAATATACTTTGAAAAACTTCATAATTTCAAATTTTATAATCATATCTTTTGTAATTAGAAAGTTATTTAATGTTTTATCGACACGCGCCTCAATCAGTTGATTGTCACCTGTGTATTCGATAGAAATTCATGTTCGCTTAACCTTGACCCGTTTATAATCCACTTATGAACTGATTAAACATGTATATATGGTTTTTGATATTTCAAAATGTTCTGTGTTTGTTGTTACTGTTGTGTATTTTGTATTTCTGTCTGTTTTATTTGTAACTTCTATGTAATAACGTATTTTCTACTCTTATTCATTGATTTTAGCTTTTTAATTTTGTTTACTTGTTTGTAAAGTTTATTTTTTGCTGATCTCTAGTAAATTTATATACAGATATTTTAAAATTGTTAAAACATGTATATATTTGTTTACAAACACATAAGGATACACATTGTTCAAAATATAACAGTTTATTACATTTTTAAAATATAACAGTTTATGACATTTTTAAACATAGCAGTTTATGACATTTTAAAGTTATAACAGTTAATAAAATAGTTTTTAAATTACAGTCGACTCTCGTTATGTCAAAGTCAGCCGGACCAGAGAAATATTTCGAGATACACGTAGTTCGACTCAAACGAACACCGGAAGTTCGACAATCTAAGGGACACAACTCTTGCTTAGCTTGGTAAAGCTAAAATAAATCCGGGTGAATATGGCAAGGGGATCGATATTCTAGTATCAGATCGATGTATTTGTATGTCACAGTCTTTTATTATTATAATGACAGTATTTGTACTTATTCAATTGTTTCAATTAAAAAAATTCCTATGGCTTTTACAAGAGAGTAATTTCCAATCGATAGTTTCGTTATTCAGGTCGGTTATAGCTGACAAAATTGTTTATTCTCGGATACAAGAGATTTAAGAAAATTTTGATTGCTATTCATTTTGTGTTATCTCACTCTTCCTTTTCAAAAGAAAATATAACAAGATTAAAGACGCCGTTTGAGTAGTTTTTAGGTGATCATCAACGGAAACCATAATCCTCACTTTATACACACCCAAGCTCATTAGTGTAAATCACAAATTAATTGTTTTGTAAACATTTTAAATACTTTTTCATGAACATTAACAATGTATCACTAATTATTTATCAAAATTCTATAAAAGATAATCTTAGGTAAACACTCATGGAAATAGCATGTCATAAATCAACACAGTGGTCAGTGACCGGATATTTAATTACACGTGTATTGTCAGATTAACTCTTCAATCCATTTAAATCCCGGAGGTCATGTTTTGACATATGTGTATTAGTTCGAGATAAAAAATGAATTTTGAATGCTTTGTTAACCTTGGGACCGTAAATTTAGTTCGACTCAACCGAAATTTCGACTCATCCAATTTCGACTCATCAGGAGTCGAATTACATACTTTTGTATGGAATAAAGTTCGGGACCACGTGAAAACTTCGACTCATCCGAAATTTCGAGTCAACCGAGTTCGAGACAACGATAGTTAACTGTAATTTAGATTGATATACATATTTACATATATAGATATACTAGTACAATCATTTGGCAAACCGCGGCATTGTTCTTGCAGCTGCACTTTTTGGTCTATGCCGTTGACCTGGCTTACGAGCTAGACGCTTCACATTTGGAATGACGAGTTTCCCATTTGATGAGGAAATCATTTTGTCTGTTAAGGTCTTGTGCGCTAGTACCTTTTTGTAAAGTTTATCTTTTTCTTCGGGAGTTTTTGTGCCCCATATGTAAGGAGAAGTGTAGAATTTTTTAAACAATTCGGATAGTTCGTAATTTCCTTGACCATATATCGATCGCCTTATGTCTATAAAATGAAGTTTTGTGATGTCGAATATTTTGGTCAGCAGTTCTGGCAGAATCTGCGGCTTTCAGTCTGTTGCAATTTTAAATCTGTGGTTCATGCTTTCACAATTGTTGTTTGTCCACAATCGGTCTGGATTTGATGACTTTTCTAACGGTCTATTGACGTGGTTAAATAGTCTGTTTTTCAATCTCTTTGTGTAATAATCTGTGATGATGGGGTATTTATTGCACAGGTTTTCGGATTTCAAATTAAAATCAATAGTGTCATTTGATGTCACGATACCATCATCACCAAACAAGTCCGACATAATATGTGATCGTTCTTCTTTTGTTAAGGGCAATTTATTTTTCATATGGTCTGTAACATTGTCTTTCATGTGTTTTGTACACAAGAGTCTTTCTGAAGTGTTGAAAACTTTATCAATGGCTTTGGTGATACCACCCTCGTCGTCTGAGCCTATACGTATGTCAATATATTTTACATCGGCGTCGAGACGTGCTTTCACATGTAACAGAAATGAGTGGTAAGTATAATACGATGCGTGCCAGTGACAAAATACAGGACCAACAAATATAGGATGATCACGTGATGATTTTTGTACAACCTTTTTGTTTTTGTACACAAAGTTTGTTACATATGTAGGACCTAGGCTAAATGTTCTGTCAATGCCAAGTATGGAATCAGGATCGTGTTCGGAATGCAGTTTCATGTCTTCCATCTGCATTTGACTGTAGCATATTATAGACGGCGGCATGTTATTTCCACTTGTATAAACAACTTCTGCTACAAATTCATGCTTATTGGCCATTGCCAAGGCTTCCCAAACCGGGTCCGGTACGTTACTTGAACCTAGATTAGAATGTTTCTTATCGTGGTATCGTTTTGATCGGATTTGCTGAAGATCTCTTGGTACGTTTTCTGAGTCTTTGAAAACCATATCTTTATAAATGTCAATGTTTGTTTTTTTGGCCTTGATATATTCTTTGATCTGATCTAACACCTTAGGATCTGTGCGTGTATAGTCATGTGTTACATGTTTTGCGTTACCACGAGGTCCACTGGTTTGGGAAAATTTGCCAGTATATTCGACTAGTGCTAAATGTACACGGTCTTGATGTTGTGTTGGCAAACGATAAAAAGTGCTGTACATTTTGTCTCGTTTTAATGGTGTATAGTATCTTGCAAGAGTTACAATGGAATCTGGACTAGGCTGTGGGTTAAACGGAATGAATGTCTTTTTACCCTTGACCTGTTTTTCGAAACAATATTGACCATCTTTTATACATGTAAAGCGTAAAGTTGAGTCCGACTGAACAACAAAGTCTGTTTTGACAGTACGGCCACAATGAGAATCCCATGCACCACAGTCATCAGGAAACTGGCTTGACTTAGAGTTAGTTTTGCGAGTTATGTTTCTGTGATTGTCGAGAAGAAAATAAACATTTTCTTTTGGACCATTTGGTATAGTGTCATTACAAGTAGATTCGTTGTTTATAAATGCTTTGTAGATTTCGTTGGCAGTCAAATTACCATTTGGAAGGCAATTGGTGTTGAACAAATTTGGGATTTCGGTACTTGAACTTGTTGGTGTATTGATACATGTTGATGAGGACGGTGAAGAGGACTGTTCAAGAATTGACGAAGTTGATAGCTTTGTATAAGTTGGTTGTGAATTCTTCGTATCAGTTGGTTGTGAACTCTCTTGAAAACAAGCATAACTTGGTGTGATTGGTTTTGTATCAGAAACATTTGATTGACAGTCTGAAATGTTAAGCACTTTTTTTGTTGTAGGAAAAGTCTTTAACACCGTTAAGCGGTAGGTACACTGACTTAATTGGCTTACCAATAACCTCTGAAAGGGCGAATATTGTCCAAATAGATGACCATCCACACTGTTATGCACACTCTATTACTGATGAAATGTAGTTTGGTGAAACCCATAAAAGATCTTTTGCAATTGGTAAAATTATACCACGCTAAACCGTTAGGTTTATTCAACTACCATTAACTAATCAATTAGTTACGATCAAAGACAATTGTTTATTCGATAAGGTTGATAGGACATGATGATTGGGAATTTGCAATAAGCCGTTGGTCACGTGTCGAATGGCACGCGCTGATTAAAAAGTCATTTAACTTCAATATTACAAAAGCTATTGATATCAAACTTTAAAATAAAGAGTTTTATACTTATATCTTCTTATATCCATGTTCTTTGTGGTCCTAAAACATCGTTTTAATGTCCTTAGTGCAAAAACTTCCTTCTTTGTGCACTAAGAAGTCCTTTGCGGTATTTCTACACTAATGCCCGCGTCACACTGTCCCGATTTTTACGCCGATGGCAACACGATTATGGAAATTTTCAAAATCGGGACTGATCGTATCCAGATCGAGCTATTCGTAGTGCTATCTTTAGCCATCGTAGAACCATTGGTCACTTTTTCTAGCCTTCGGGACAACTTCGGGAAGGGTTCTTAATTTTTTAACATGTTAAAAAATCCCCAAAGGTGCGTCCGATGTTGAGGGTTCGTATTGAGTTCGTACCACCATCCTCACCATCGCAATGTCACCGGAAATGCATCTTTGAACATCGTATTGCATTCGTGTTTCCATCGTTTCCATCGGCAGTTTTGACATTACGATGTCTACACGAATGAATCACGAAGCTTCCCGAAGGTCTTACGATGGCAACAAGACTTCGTGAAGACCTCGTAATCCCGTCGTGTTGCCATCGATTAAAAGTACGAAGGTGACAAGATGGAACTGCGACGGCAATAAATCCAGCTAAATGTAAGTTAATTTTCGCGCTAAAATACATTTAAAGTGCCATGCGCGATATGCACTAGTCAGTCTAATACGACAGTAAATTATAATCCTGGTACTTTTGATAACTAATTAAGAAAGACGTTCACAAAACATGGAGCTCATATCATTTGATTCTATGAGAACAAGAAAGGCGACAGCGTTGTTTCTTTCAAATCAAAAAGAGTAGCTATTACAGGCTCAGGATATACTTTTACAAGTAAAATATTATTTTTTGTCAACTTTTCATATCAAGTAACATAATGAAATTCATAAACGCGCCTCGTACACCAACACTGCAGTTACACGTATATAAGGAAACCAACTTTTTCTCCATTATTCTGATTTTGTATGTATCGTCTGAGTTGTTGTCACACGGATGTTTACTCCATAACCATTTTGTTTTCTATATGTCATATTTTGCCGCATTTGTTGCTTTCCCCACATCCTTCCTTTTGTCTATATTATTATGATATTCTCCTGGAAAGAGCGCTTTTTGAATAAAAGGGATCAACGAACCCATTACCTTACCTTTAAGATAGATCAGTAAACATGGGCCGGCATAATTATGGGTGATTATTCAGACTAGTGCACACATTTTACAGTTCAAACAAGGCAATGCCGAGCGTGGCATCTCCTCGTATGTAACATGTTGAGGACAAATATGGACACTATATTTGTATATGACACATGCAGAAAATGGTAAATTGAATATGCATATTTGATACATAAACTATTTTTTTAGAAATCTACCAAAACATTCAGTAACTGGAAATACCTTTAATATTGTCTTTAAAACCAGCAGGTAAAAAAATGAGCAACCAATTTCCTATGTAGTATGCCATTTCAAGGAGAAAAAACAAGTCCATTTGCATGACCTTGACCTTTGGCCTTGAACGTAAAAAATGTCAGATCATTACAAGGAGGAACAATATACCAAATGTGGTTAAAATCTTTTGAAGCATATTGGTTTTAGAGTGTCCATAAGGGTGATATTGCCTTGTATTACAACTGCCACTGTGACCTTGACCTTTGAACTTTAAAGTCAATAGCGCTTAAGATATTCTTAACGAGTAACACCATACCAAGTTTTGAGCATTTTGGTTCTAGAGTGTCCATAACAATTTTATCTACGAAACTTACATGTAGTAGGCGAGGGGATAATAAACTAAGTTTTATAAGAATTAGACAAAAAGATCGATTTCCCGCCATGCATGGCAGACTTGTACAGAAAGGACTTCCAGTTCTTTGTCTCTTTTTCTCTGTGCTATGGGTATCCGATTCCGAACTTTCCACTTCTATATCTATTTTTAGTTTCGTCTTGTACTTTCCTGCCTGCTAGACTCATACCCCTCCCTCTCCGTCTTCCTCTCCCTCTCCCTGATTTTGATGGCATTATATGCAGAGACTCAGAGTCCAGTTTTACCCTTCAAGCCCACGGTCTTCCGTCTTATGATTAAACCAGAAATTAAATGTACAATATAATATATATTCAATATTGATCAAACAATTTAAAACGCGTGATGCCTTTGGCATATAATTTAAATGCATCGTAAGCTGTACACGACGTCTTTTAGACATCGTATGGCCATCGCGCCATCATCGTAATCCATCGTGTAGCCTTCGTGATCCATCGAGTAGGCTTCGGCTGAGATATGAAGCCTAAATACCCGTCTTCGGTTAACCTTCATATGTCCATCTTTTGTTATCGTATATAATTTCGGCACCATCGTATAGACTTCGTTATTCATCGTACTTGCTTCGGTCACTTTTTTGGTATTTTAACGAGATCGGGACCAACTTCGTACGAACTTACAATTTTCGCATTCGGGTGTCCATCGTATATAAAAATCGGGACAGTGTGACGCGGGCATAAAGAAAAATCTAATATATTATAGGGTGAAAAACTACTTTTCTTCAAATCAAGCTAACAAAAAACGTCGATTATTCATAAAACCAACAAAGTAATAAAATATAGGAATACCTGCCTTTGATTGTCTTAATTAACATGATTAAATCCTTAATTTTTGTGTAATTTTAAAGATTAATAACAAATAAATGTTTAAACCATTTTTACAGGAATTAAACGACAAAATTTTGCTCTGGCTAAATTTGAAAAAAAAAATGTTTTATCTGAGCTGGACAGACTTTCGCCGTATCAATCATTAAAAACCGGGTCTTTTTAACGTTCAGTCTGTTTACATAACCATGATGTTTCAGATTTACTTTAAGATATGTTTCTTCAATGCAATTTAACAGTCAGGGGTATTTCTAATGACAACATGTGCAAAAAACACTCAATGATTTTTACTTACTATTGTTTTCGACCGTTTTTTTAGTGTACCACAAAACTGGTCATATTCAATATACCCTAAACATAAAATGAAACGGTCAATTTCCTTAAGACTTTGTCAGATGATGCATGGACCCCTACCTTTTCAATGATGTATATATGAGAAAAATTAAACATAGGAAAATGTTGGTGTTACCAAGGCCTACCCCCTTAAATACACAAAACACAGTTTTTTGTTAAGGTTTACGTATCTTGCATGGATTTAACAACATTTGAAGATTTTATTTAGCAACGCAGTAGATGTATCAGCATTCGCGTTGTTTCCGTATAAATGTATGTTCATGTTTGGATTTTGTGCCCCAAAAACATTATCTTAAATTATTTTTGTAATGAAGATCTGCGTACTCACCAGATATAGGCAATATAAAGCCAACTGTAAAATACAGCAACTTCATTGAGTCTTCCGTCACAGAAATTTTTAACGTGGTAGTTAATGTATATGTTTGAATGAAATTGCCAATTATAAGTAAACTAACTATTTATCTGACTTTTATAATGATGTCAGTTTTAGCAAGAATAAACAAAGATGTGTTGACAATGTAATATTTAAAAGTTGTGCAAATGTAGCATTGTCTCTGACTAATTTCTGAAATAAGGTGTGTCGCAATTTTGATGTACATTAGAAAAGTACAAAAATAATCTATAGCAAACACAAATCTACGTTTTCTTTCGCTTAATAACATTTCAATTTTGACTTAAAAAGAACAAATATTTATGTACGTTTTCATATGATATAAACTACTGGTCGATTTATAGATGTCTTTTTGTATACATACGAGGATGACTTTGTTTTAGCACTTTAACATATGTAAACGAACAAACGAGTTGAAGTAGTTTACTAAAAGGAGATATAAAAATACTGAGTTAAATAGCTGAGGCTTTTTCAACACAGGTGCAGCTAAAATAAAGTACTTTGATTTTGCGTGATGAGGTTTGAAATGATCAGTTATTGATCAATTATTTTCGGTTTCTGTAATGTACTTGTAGAGTTGTTACGGAAGAAAATGGTCAAGAATTGCACTGAATTACTTATGTCAAGTAAATAAAAAGAAGGCAATATAAGTATACCGCTTTTCAATAGTCATAAATCGACTAAGCGAAAACAAATTATAAACTGAATCCGGCGGAAGGACAGATTCACGAACAGCAAAAATTAAATAAAGGGAGTTTATTTTCTTATGATCGTCAATACGACACTTGTATAAATATTGATGATTTGGATTTAGCTAAAATTACCAATTTATCGATAAAATCTCCTGTTATATTTATTCAATCAAAATTATCATCATTTACGACAGAGTTAATTGAACTTTTTTTCAATTTTCTCCGTATATCATTGTTCCTTTTGTTGGCATGTAGAAAGTTAAATTCAATTCATTCTTTTTGTTCATTGTTCTTCATTGAATCCATATTTCCTCAACCTCAAGACTTAATATAGTTTTTTACATTATAAAAGTCTTGTTCAGTCCTGGGACGGTTTGGAATGTCGATGTTCTGTTTGCAGATAATTCTTGAACTAGTTTGTTAATGTTGCATTTCATTCCTCTGGTCAAACATGTTTTACTTCACTCTAAATGTGTTGCTCTATTTATATTGCTTGCTATATGTTTGAGATTCAACTTTGCAGTACAGGTTGTTTTATATGTCAAATTGGACTGTTCTTATTGTATGTATATGTTTTATATTCGGTTAAAAGCTCTTGAGAGCTTTTGTTGTACATTTTAACTTATGACGAACCAAAATTCAGTTTTCCTATCTTATTTTTATTTTTTTTACAGGTTTTTCCAAATTATCACGTACTCCCTATTTTTCCTGAATGGTTTTTGGCAGTTAAAAAGATCAATTGGTTATACAATTTTCCATAAGTTACAATATATCAACATTTATTGTGCTCAGCAGACATCAGATGAAGTTTTGAAACTTTTGCATATTTAAATATAAAAGGGAAAATGAAATTGAAACTATTTCACCCAAACTATATCTCTCTGAAACACTTTGGACTCTAATATTATGATGATCGTCATCATTATATGACTAAATTCAATTCCACCCATTATTTGTTTATAATTAAGACTGACAAAATAATTTAGAGCATAGATTGCAGTGAACTCATGTTCAATAATTATAAATGACAATGGTGACTGATTTCATTTGGCTTACACATATAAAAGTTACTACAGACTTATTTTGTACTTTCATTACAAGGGGTGCATGTTATTTGTATCATGTTTAGGATCCATCACGTCAATCATCTGAGCTGCAGAAGAAACAAATTTGGCATCAGTATGGTATTCGGGGTCTTAAGGATGTACTTAGGTGGTCTAAGGTAAAATTTAATAAATCAAGAATTCAGAAATAATACTTTAAACTGGAAGAGTTTTAGTTAAAGATCAAAATAAGTAAAAAATATAAATAGGTCTTGGAGCTCCTTTTTGATATAATGGATTTATAAAATATGGCGGGAAAAGGCTGACTCGGACTTTTACATTCTATTTGCATTGGTATTATTCGGGTCTCAAATCAAAAGAAAGAAAACCAAGAATCTGCATAGATTTTGTTAAATGACCGTTCATAAGTGTCTTATGTTAAAAGATAAATAGGTGTTATGGGGCAAAATATTTTACCTTGTATCGTATGGAAAACACCAAGGAGTTTGAACATTTGACACTTATTCCAAAACGTCACCTAAGTACATCCTTAAGTACACCCTTCCTTGAGGCATCTTCTTATTGAGTTCATCTCCAGTCTATAAAGTAAGACTAAACGCCCAGTATTTACACATTGTTACGTTACGAACTGATACAATGAAGCCAAAGTGTTTACTGCATGCATATCTTTAAATTTTCTGTACAAAGTTATGAATATGTCAGTTGTTACCAAATAGTTCGTTACTATGTCTGTACCATGGCGTTCATATATGTTGCACTTTAACGTTTTTGATCTTCCGTTGTTTTTACCTTATAATAATGTGTTTCCCTCGGTTTCAGTTTATAACCCGGATATGTTTTGTCTCAATCGATTTATGTCTTTTGAACACTCTGGTATTGTATTAATAAAATAGATGTTTTGGTTGAATTAAGTATTTGACCAATGTGTATTCTCATTGTGAGAGAAGAGGATATATCTTAACAGTCTTATGTAGACGAAACGCGCGTCTGGCGTATAAAATTATAATCCTGGTACTTTTGATAACTATTTACACCACTGGGTCGATGCCACTGCTGGTGGACGTTTCGTCCCCGAGGGTATCACCAGCCCAGTAGTCAGCACTTCGGTGTTGACATGAATATCAATTATATGGTCATTTTTATAAATTTTCTGTTTACAAAACTTTGAATTTTTCGAAAAACTAAGGATTTTCTTACCCCAGGAGTAGATTACCTTAGCCGTATTTGGCACAACTTTTTGGAATTTTGGGTCCTCAATGCTCTTCAACTTTGTATTTGTTTGGCTTTTTAACTATTTTGATCTGAGCGTCACTGATGAGTCTTATGTAGACGAAACGCGCGTCTGGCGTATAAAATTATAATCCTGGTACTTTTGATAACTATTAACAACCTGTTTTAGAAGTGTCACTATGGTTTATTCAAATAAAAAACAGAACAAGTAAATATGAGCAGAGAAATGATGGGCGACACCTGATAGTTGATATACTATTCAGTGGTCATATTTCAGTTTCAGCATATGCATTGTTTTTTTTTATAAATGAATGTATTAGTATATGTTTGTCCTTTTTTATAAATTTCGTCATTAAATCATTTCAACAAAATCTACAATCAACTTTATTCCCAACTATCAGTAGAGTGACGATTCGGGAACTTTCCCGATTTTGCTGATATAAGTAATATAAAGCCAATTTTAAAATGAAGAAACATCATCGAGTCTTTAATCACTGAAGTTTTTAAGGTATAAGGTAATGTATGCATTTGGAATAAGATTGCAAACTGTATGATAACTTAAAATATATTTGACGTATGATATGATATCGTTTTAAACAGATATTACAAATATGTGTTGACATTGATAGAAATGAACTATGTATAAGAAACGCGAATCTACTATTGACATTGTCTATGACATATTCCTGAAATAAGGTTTGTCATGATCTAAATATTTACATAAGAAAATTGTAAAATTCATGAAACAAACATGAAATTAACATATTAATTGATTGTGTGCCAACTAATCTATGATTCAGTTAAAACAAATATCTCTATGCGAATTCACTTCATATCAACTGTAAAATGATTTATCAATAGATATGCTTTGCATCAATATTTAATGTTATTCGGTGTGAGCAAAGACTACGGGTTAGACGCCGTTCTTTTGCCTTTAATGGTTTACTTTTACAAATTGTTACTTGGATTGAGAGTTATCTTGTTCGTGGTATTGGCACTCATACCTCATCTTTTTTTTATATCTATCTCACTATGTCACTCAAACATGTGAACATATTCTTTGGTTTTTTTTTCTCGTTTTGATCGATGTATTGTCTTTTTTTTTCTAATTGACCGATGTGCTGTCCATGGTGCTGTATGTTTTCTTTTGTCTTTGGTATTGTCTGATTTTCTTTTATATTCAAGGAGTTGTCCGTCTTCTTTTGTCCATGGTGTTGTCAGTTTCTGAATTTTACTGTTCTTCATTTTGACCAGTGTGCTGCCTAATTTTCTTTTGTTGACGGTGTTGTATATTATTGTTTTGCATTTCTACAATGGTGTTGTCTATGTTTAATTTTGACGAATGTGTTGTTTAATTTGCGTCCTTAGCGTTCTGTGTGAACACGTATTAAGTTAGATCAGTATCACCTCATAAGTGGAAAATTTTCAATTCGACCTTTAAATTGCCAACCTTTCTGATTGACTTAGTTCAGAGAAGTTGGGATTAAGATGAGAACATTTTGTAGTAAGAAATGTTAGAGTAATGACAACAAGTATTATACAGGAATCATCATCATCGTCTTTGAAATAATGTTAGTGAAAGTTATGATGATAGTTTGATCAAAACGTATACAGTATTTTTTTTTTGGTTTCTATGCTGTATTTAGTACTATTATTTAGACATCTGACCTCAATGAAATCGTGTTTTCAAAAACATAATTTGATGTAAATGTAATATCAGAAATTTAATTATATGACACTGTTGAAATGCACAAAGTATGCATTAAGATTAATACATGCCATTGTACAGTTCTCTAGTTATACAGAATGATTATAAATGGTTTTAACAAAATAAGTCACGTTTCCAAACAAAGATGATTGGTCTGATGAAACTCTCTGGCATGTCCTGACAATACCACTGTACTGATACCCATAGCAATCGACTGTTAGGGTACACAATCTTGCACAATCTAAGGCTGACACAGCTTCAACAGTTTGTAGCACTTGCTTGCCACGGGTGTGTACCTGTTTTGTGTATCGTTCATCAATTAAGTAATTTCCTGAAATGACAGTATGTAACATAGTGCAACATATTATGTAGTTGATAGTATAGATACATAGTTTGCATTGGACATATTTAATGTCTAAACATTGCTTAAAAAAAAACAAAAATAAATAAAAGATTGACCGCAGCTGATTAATTTTTTTTCAAAATAATGTAACATTCGAATTTTAGAAACAGCAGGCTAACGGTTCAATTTAACGATTTAATGCACGGAATCGGCTTAACTTAACTGTAGATTGACAAAAATGAAAAAAACATCATTAAAATTTTACCACCATTTTTCTTCCAACACTAATATTTAATTATGATTTGTTGAATGCTATTTTTGTCAAACAAGAACCATAACCAAAAGAACATCTTCAAAATGGAATTTGATCTCCATTTTATCATCCTTTATAGCATTTTAAAACTTGAAAAAAAAAACATTTTGATAAATTTCATACACAATTTTATGGAAACACCACGCGACTTTCCAAGGAATTAGGACTAAAACTCGGGTACGGCAAAAGTGAAATTAGAAATATATATAACTTGACATGCATTAGAAGGCATTGTAATAACATAGGCAATGTTTAAAAACAAATAATCATAAAACAATTGTATGTTAAAGCACGCAAACAAGTATACAACTTGATCCGCTTAGTGATTACTGTTCTCCTTAAGGGATCGTCATAACATTGCATCTTACTTGTTTCACAATTGTTTCCAGTAAATCCTAGAGGACAACTACAACTGTAACTTCTCATACCATCGTTACAAACTCCACCATTTTGACATGGGTTTGATATACAATCGTCCACAGGATCTATACATTTGAGAATAAGAACCTGCTTTTAAAATTCATACATTTTGTATAAGGGAACATGAATCTATTTGTTTTGTTTTGATGAGTAATTAAGATCACATAATTTTATTAATTGTTTTCTATTACATGTATTAATAGCAATGCCCATGTAGTGAAGTTTGTCAACATTGATTTTCCTCTAAGTTCAGTATTTTTGTGATTTTACTTTTTATCTGTCATTCAGTAAGAGGTTAAGTTAGCGATCAAGCACGTATAACCCATCTACATAAGTATAAGGAAGTGTCAGGAATACGACAGTTATTTTTCTTTTGTTTGATGTTTTTGAGCATTTTCTTTTGCCATTCCATAAAAGACTATCCGCTTAGAATTATCCTTGAAGTTCGATATTTTTGTTGTTTCACAGTAATAATATGATGCTTGGCTGCTTGATTCATAAACTGCCTTATTGATGTCAGTACCTCAGCACGGCTTCTAATAAAAGAAGTAACAGGAAAACGAATAGGGACTTTTTTATTGCAGGTTCTTTTTGATATTTGACTCATATCTGACTGTAATTAACCCATTTCTCTGACGCGTCAGTATATTGTGGATTATTTTTCAAGAATCCACTGACCAACATGTTAACTTAAGATAACTTATATCATAACTTTAAACTTTTAGCTTACGATATGTTATCCTCTCAAAAACGAGTGACTAATGAAAGGTTTGAACTCGCGCGTATTTTCAACAGTAAAGTCTGTAGTCTATGCATGATACCACTAGAACACGAGTGCTGATATTAATTATTATTTAAATATCACTCTTATAGCGTATATCTGTCAATGCATGTCAATAGACTGTATTTCTGGCTTTTGTTATTGAATAAAATATATAAACACTATAAAATCAAGGAATTGTAAATAAGTACAATTCCTTGATAAAATAAACATCCATGTACACATTACACTTATCACTTTTAACGTGCAAGGCCTTTTACTTTTCATCATAGCAAATGCTTACTTTTGGTTATCGGATTATAATGATATCATACTATGATCACTTACTTTTTTTTTGTTTGATTATAAATGGTCCAAATATACATCAACATTTAACTGACTTTTATGTGAAAAAAGTGTGATAAGCTACGACAGTAATACTAATTCTTTGACGGTAAAACCAGAAATAAAATCGTCAACTTTATAGTAAAAATAAAATATAGATACCTCTAAGATTAAAAACAATATTTTGGTAGAGAAAAACATAATTAAAAAAATCATTCCGAATACTAGGCTTGAAATTGGCACTGTTTAATATCACAGTTATTTCTTTCGGTACCAACGACTAGACGATCACGGCTATGAACAGCTTACATTTTACATTGCAAAATTGATATAATTATACATTGTACATTTGTAGCAAAAGCAATTCTGCTTGAATTTCAGAATGCGTACCACAAATAATACTATTTCATTAACTGATTGACGATGGATGCCAAATGTAATAACGTTGAAATAATCAAACCATAATGATAGAGAACCAGTTTACAAATACTTAATATATATAATTTTTCAATTAAGACCAATCATTGTATCTATTTTATCTTCAATTGGTGTCTAGTGAAGTGATATTATTATGAAATTTTCACTTCATTTAGATGTAAAATGATTATAGTCATTTTAAATGTGTGTAGTAAATTCAATCAAATGGACATATTGACGACAATGACTTGCTCAATAGGTTGCTAAATACTATTTATGTAATTATTAAAGGTTTATAAATGTTGGTAATTAATTTCTTTTAACTTTCCAAACAAGATTTTAAAAAATCCATCTATCAATTATATGTCTTTTTGAATGAATTATAAATACTAAAATCTAATCAATATTTATTATTTGTAATGATTAAACATTCAATGAAATAATTATTCACAAATACAAAATTCTGGTAATAAAAAGGGGATATAACAACACATTTAAGTTAAATTGTACTTATATTAAGTTAAATATAAATGTGAACCGTGTGGATCTAATCAGTTCCAGCTATTAGAGAAGAAAAAAGACAAAAAAACGAAATTATTTGCATGAAATTCCGTTAATTCATTGTCAGATCATGAAACAGATAGTCGTTTTACTAAAAATGGGTTAAGCTAGAAAATTGATAAGAAGTAGTGGATTCGACTTAAGTCGCGAGTTGATTATCGTTTTCGAATCCACTACTTCTTATCAATTCTCTACTACATAGCTAACGTTTTGTGGCTTAAAAATGTTGAATGAAAGATAAAGGTTTTTTTGTATATTTTTAGTATGTTGTTAGACAATTATTGGCGCAACACTGAATATTCTTATTATGTTGTTATACAATTATCAGGCCAACACTGAATTTGTCTATTGATTTCAGATAATGTATGTTTTTCATACGAAATAAACTTCACGTATTTTTGGCTTTGTGATGTTTTATATTAAATCTTGCCGAATAGCAATTTTGCAATAAATAAACCTGCATGTATCGAAAAGAAAATTAACAAAAATATCGATCTTTAAGGAATATTCAAAAACTGCATGTCCTTTATTCTTAAATGTATCGTCCTCTTTTCCAAAGCAATTGCGAACATTAACTTTAACAATGTTTAAAACAAAATGAAAATTTCAATACTGTTACATGTAACCAACTTATTTTCGCGAGTAGAATAATAACACGAATATAAATCGATGCGAATAACTTGGATCTTTTCTTAATTAACTTCATCAAATCAATCAGAAAAACGCGAAATTAAATAGCTGCGAAGTGGTCAAGAACGGATAAATAGTTATCAAAGGTACCAGGATTATAATTTAGTGCGCCAGACGTGCGTTTCGTCTACATAAGACTCATCAGTGATCACACGCGAAATAAAGTATCCGCGAAAATAAGTTATTTTACAGTAACTGGAAATATTCATATGTGTACGCTATTTAATCTTAAAGGTATATACCTGAACATTCGTACGAAATCGTTAGATACTTGAGTAAACCTGAACATGGGTCAGTTTTAATAAAATTCGGGTAAACATTACAGCTAGTCTTATCCTGACAAAAATTGATAACAAATTCTGTAGCATTTTCGAAGCATGGAGACGAAAAATAAGACGTTCCACAAGTTGTTCCGTCATATCGTCCATAGGTGGCGCTATCAACCAAAATCGTCGAAACAGATCCATAACTAGAGCATGAAACATCGCCCCAGTCAAACTGGCATATGTGTCTAGTGTGCCCTGCAAGAAAACATCCTTTATTATTTTCATATGTAAAATAAAGTAAACTTTATTCCAATTGGTTTCGTGGCATGTTTGTTTATCATAGTGATACCCGAATCGAAAATGTTAAATCAATTATACTAAAATTCAGGTATACAAGATAGAGATGTGTAAAGGTTGTCAATCAGACAAATATCAAACATAGATCAAATTAAGTCGATGAGGAAAAATTCAAATCATAAAAAATACTGAACTCCGAGGAAAATACAAAACGGGAAGTCCCTAATCAATGGCAAATGAAGAGATCAAAAACATCAAACGAATAAAAAAACAAACTGTCATATACCTGAATTTGAACATGCATTTTCTTATTTAGAAAATGTTGGATTGAAATGTGTTTGTAGAGTGTGATAGAGTGTTCTGTTAAATTGTTCCTTTCGAAATTGTTATACGATGATGACTGATGTACCCATATTTTGACTATTTTATTTATTGTGTCTGTTTAGTTAACGCATCAATGTAAATATAACGGAATTTGATGAGACTGTCATCAAAGTGAGAGGTTTAGCGCTATAAAACCAGGGTTAATCCACCATTTTCTACATTTGAAAATGATTGTACCAAGTCAGGAATATGACGGTTCTTGTCCATTCGTTTTTGATGCGTTTTGTTATTTGATTTTGCCATGTGATTATGGACTTTCCGAATTGATTTTCCTCTAAGATCAGTATTTTAGTAATTTTTATTTTTATTTTTTATAGCTAGCTGAACCTATTAATTGGAAGCAATTATATGCAATTGTCAGGCCTTCAACAACGAAAAACGGATGGTCAGCGTTAAAAGGTCCCGACATGACAATATGCCACCATTCAAGTGAGAAACATAGCGGCTTATTTATCACAAATCTTTTTACGAAAAACAAATATGACAAACATGAACCAACTATACCACTGAACTTAAGGCTCCAGTTCTAGACTTGGGAATGGCGGGGTTAAACATGTTTTTGAGCGCACAACTATACCCCTAACATTGAACAGTGGTGTAATAGTACAACATAAGACCAAACTATAAAAATTACTTGAAAATGACTTGTTTGTGGTTCTTTCGTAGACGGAAGGCAGCATGCAAAAAAAGTACATCATGTGTACAAATATTTAGGAGATAAGTATCTATGAATATCAATATATTTAGTACAGTTTACAGACATTAGGAGGAATGTATGTCACGTCATTGTCATAGTTTTTACTGTATGACATTTAGTAATTGTAGACAGCAACAATAGTATTATTATTATTGTTTTGGAGGACTTTGGGATGTCTTAGCGGAACGTCCGCTTGAGGCTCACTGCTGAAGATCTACAACATGCATTTCTAATAAATGCTCATATTGATATTTAAGACGAAAATTATTTGAACTGATTCCTCATTACCAGTAATTAACAGTTAATGATATGTACAGGGGTAATGAGGATGGTAGAAAACCACTAGATCATTCAATTGAACGTGGCGTTTGATTTCTTCAATATTAGTATCCTAGGTATAGGGGTAAATGAAATAAGTTTACCTATTTTTTTTTAAATAATTTCTATTCCGACCTAAGTATGTTTCTTACCTTTTGCTTTCATGTTGTCAAAATAAAAAGTTATTTTCATTGTAGAAAATGTTTACATTAGTATATCATTGATTTTAAATCTACTGCACTTTTAATTGTATTTGAAGCTCATATGACCAGAAATTCTAATTATAACAGTTTCATTTATTGTGAATAGAATCGAACTTAGATATTTATATAATGTCAATATGTGTTTTAAGAAAAATGTACTGTGCACTTAAACAATTCCTAGGTATCGATTTATAATATAACGTCATGGTTATCATATTTCCCTAGTTATATTCGGATTGAGCGTTTCTGATGAAGGAAAATAAAGAAGGGGTTTAAATGGATAATTCTTATAAAATATTATTTTGATTTGTATAGCATGTTATTTTCTTGTGGTAATAGGTTATTGCAATGGAATATAATTATTTCATCAACTTTTCCTTGTTAGTCTACACACGAAATTTTTAAACGTCGACGATTAATTGGTTGTCTTTTCGAACAGCGGTATACTATATACATATTTACGGACGCCATCACGAGTTGGTTGACCGTTATGTAATAACCGTTTCACAGATGATATCGGATATGTTCCTTATGTCTTAACTATAATACACTCCACTTTTAACGATTGTGACCTCCCGTATTAGACTGTTTACCGGATTTTGATAACATAAGAAACACGACGGGTGCCACATGTGGAGCAGGATTTGTTTACCCTTCCGGAGCACCTGAGATCACCCCGGTTTTTGGTTGGGTTCGTGTTGCTTTGTCTTTAGTTTTCTATGTTTTGTCTTCTGTACTAATATTTGTATGTTTGTCTTTTTTATTTTTAGCCATGACGTTGTCAGTTTTTTTTTTCAATCAATGAGTTTGACTGTCCCTCAGGTATTTTTCGTGTCTCTCTTATACTACTGTTGCCATTTCGAACAGCGGCATACTAATGTTGCCTTAATGCACCAGTTGTATGCATATGCAATGAGTTTTTACTAAAAGATTTGTATGCATATATATTATTTTTAATATGACGCTACATACATGTAAATGATATAACAATCAATAGAGCTTCGCAAATGTATCTACCTAAACATTAGGCATAAAAATTAATTAATTCTACTTTAGCATTACAAAACCTCATTAGCGAATAATACAAATATTGAAACAGATTCCCCATCGTCAGTGTCTAGAAGAGAGTGGTGCAAATATCTAAATATGTAATGATATATAAAGGGTTAAGTAGTTAAGCTTATTATAAAACCTATTTAAATGATCCTTAAACAAAAAGTACGGTCTATTGTGGGGTTTGTGCAGTCAATTAACAAACATGGCTGAAATACAACATGGAGTAAACTGCATTAATTGTATTCAGCGTGTAACTTAAATAAAAAAGGAAATATCATTGGAGTCCATTTCAAATCACTACATCAGCCTTGTAATATAAATGAAAAGTCAAAAAGCATTATCATTCTTTACTGAAGTCACATATGAGCATTTTCGAAATGTAAGGAACCTGCTAGGAAGCTATTTGACCAATTACTCGTAGATTTCACTAATTTGACAGGTAGAATGTCATGATCACAAGTGAAACAGAAAGAATGTCGAAAAGGGATACCGGTATGAAGGATGTCACTAGATGAACCGGGAAAATATCACACGTGGGACAGGATGTATGTCACAAGTGGGACAGGATGTATGTCACAAGTAGGACAGGATGTATGTCACAAGTGGGACAGGATGTATGTCATATATAGGTGGAACAGAATGAATGCCAAAAGTGGGACATGAGAACTGTAACATATAACACATGGAGAGTGGGCAGGAACAATGTCATCATGAGAATAGTAAAAATGACACAATGGGGACAGGAAACATATCTCAAGTAGGAAACGGCAGGATGTCATAAGTGGGACCGGAAGGATATCACATGCGGACAGGATTAATTTCACAAGTGCGACAAAATGAATGTCACAAGTTTTAAATGAGAACATGCCCACATGACACATAAAGAATTGTCACCAGTAGTGCAGGAACAATGTCATCAGGAGAACTGGAGGAATGTCACAAAGGGGACGGGAAGGATGTCATAAGTAGTTATTGATATATAAAAATGGACAAGCGGGACTTGAATGATGTCACAAGTAGATATTGATATATAAAGAATGGACGAAATGGACTTGAATGAAACAATTTCACAAAGGAGACCGAAACTGTCTATCTTTCCGAACCTTCTAATAACACTTCAGATGTTTGATAGAATTTTTTTTCTCAATATTTCATTCATGTTTTTGTTTTGTTGAATATTTTGGTCCTTTTATCATGTTGGGTTTTTGTGTTGTCTGTGTTTTTGGTATAAACGTTTTTAAATTGTCCTCTATATAAAATGGAGAATGGAAATGGGGAATGTGCCAAAGAGACAACAACCCGACCATAGAAAAAAACAACAGCAGAAGGTCACCAACAGGTCTTCAATGTAGCGAGAAATTCCCGAAACCGGAGGCGTCCTTCAGCTGGCCCCTAAACAAATATATACTAATTCAGTGATAATGAACGCCATACTAATTTCCAAATTATACACAAGAAACTAAAATTAAAATAATACAAAACTAACAAAGGCCAGAGGCTCCTGACTTGGGACAGGCGCAAAAATGCGGCGGGGTTAAATATGTTTGCTATACAGTTGTCAGATTCATTTAATACAAGTTGCTAGCTTTTTTCATCACTTAGCGTCCATCGTCAACATCCGTCGTTGCGTCGTAAAATACTAGTTTTACTCTGAAACTACTGAACAATTTTCAACCTAATCTAAGAAAGGTTAAATTTATACCGTCGTCAGGTGAGTGTAAAAAAAAGAGTACACAATAGATAAAATCTGCAATTTGGTAGAGTATAAGAAAATTCAATGTGAGGAAATATATATTGTTGATCCATTATAAGTTATTTAAAAATGATCCAAAAACAACAGTAAGATTTTATTATTGGTTTTTTTCAGTCAGATTTTAAACATGGCCAAAATGGCTAAAATGTAATAGAAGGGTAAAAAGCATTAAATGTATTCAAAAAGTATTAATTAAAATGTATTTGATTTAAAAAAGAAATTAAAATAAAAAACAAAATTAACTCAGGAGCTAAAATGCGCAAAATGTCTGTACTTTCTTCCTTTAATTTTTAATTTCTGTTTAAATCAAATAATCAGAAGACTCAGTTTAAGAGTTATAGACATTTATTGACGTATTTTATCTTGTATACAAGTTTTTGTGTGTTATCTTGAAAACTATAATGGGAAAGTAGATATAAAGTAAACGGGACAAATGGTCAGCTGTAAATTATTTTCTATAAAATCATAAATTAAAACGAGGTATCCTTATTGAATTTATTTCCTTAAAATGAAATATTTCAGTAATTTCAATAGTTTTTGAGTGTTCGCCTTCAATCATATCAATGGCGATAACTGTTGTAGAAACTGTAAACAAACAAATTGTCAGCAATGCAAGATTTAGCACTATAGTAAAAAGTCCACAAACATGGTTTTACTGCTAATGGGAGCATTTGCCCTTTAATTAATGTTGTACTACTTTTAAAAAATTATTGCTATTAGAGACACAATGTTACAAGAGTTGTTGCCCCCAAATGACGAATTTGCAAACATGATCAGCAATGCAAACACTATGTTAATTCAAGCATGTCTGAAAACATTGCCATTGGATGACTTTCGGTAGGAATAATGGCCTCTTAACGACATTTTTGTTCTTTTAAATTTGGAGGATTTGTTATTTCGAAAAATATATAGTATATCATAAGAAAAAAAAATGACAAATACAATAATCGGTATCTACAGGAACGCAAATTTGACGGAAACTACTGGTTAAGCCTTAAATAATTATGAGTGAGATCTTCTAAAAAAAACTTTGTTTCACTAACTGAGTTTTTGTCTATTGTTTTCATTAGTACTGTGAGTTATTCAGGCTCTTATAAGCTTCTTCTTTATAAATTGTATTCCGAGGAATCTTTCCCCAACTAAATCATCCCAATCTCTTTTTCTTAAAAAAAAAACACATCAAGCTTACCTGCAACAAGGAGAACATAACAGAGGAAATTGATAAAAACCAAGTTTTGAATATTTGGTACCTCAAATCGTACCATCCTCAAATTGAATATTCCGGGTGACAAAACTAAATAGATAATTATATAAAAAGAAATATAGACCACGATTATTATTGGTCTTCCAATATTTATATGAAAATATATTGTAATGTTAAATGAAAATCAAACACTTTTAACAAATTACAAAGAATGTTTGTAATTATTTCCAATAAAACTAAAAGCTAATTGTATTGACAATATGACATTTTAATAATTAGAATTCAAATGTTCAATAATGTGTAAACCATTAAAAAATAAAACATTATACATAAAAAATTATATACTTAAGCAATGATAACTGTTTTGTTGTACAGACCTTCTAAAATTCAAACTGACCACACGCACGATACACGCACGCACGATACACGCACGGTGAATGCACGATACACGCACGGTACACGCACGATACACGATACACGCACGATGAGCGATGAGCGTTACACGGAGGATTAACGCAAAATGAATGATGAATGATGAACGCACGATACACGCACGATGCACGATGAATGATAAATACACGATACACGCACGATACACGCACGATACACGCACGATACACGCACGCACGATACACGCACGTTGAATGATTCATTGACGAATGAACAACGAACGCTTTTTACACGATTCTCAAAGCTATTTTATTTAGAATAGTATTTAAAATCAATATGCATTTTAATTAAAGGCACTACTTGTAGCTGTTTTGCTGATACCAGCATAATAGATAATATGCTATTTTGCCAGCTCAGATTCAAATAACTTAATTAAAGTCGGCTATTTATAGGCACCGGAAATGTTTATGAACTTGGACAGAAGCTCCTAACAATCAAAATATAGTGTCTTGATTTTGTTCAGCCTGAGAGTTCAAGTTTACGGCAAACGAAGGCGAGACATTGTGTTCCGCGAAACCCTTACTAATTTTATTTCATACTGTTAAAAATCTTAATTTTATTTTTATGCATACAATGTCCGACGCATTATATCTACAGATAGTGACTGGTTCTAGAAATTATTTCAACGACATGTTTGGTATAATTGATTGCAATAAATAAATGTAAGAAATTCAGACATATTTTCAAACATCCTGACACTTCAAATTTCTAGGAGGTGAGATTCACGGGATTTTACCTAAAACTCTTTGGGGAAATGCAATTGTTAATTCCAATTTAAAAACAAACGGTAATAGATATCCCAAGGTTTTTTTCAAATGCATGTCTAATTTGATGAGATTTGAAAAATCGATCTGAATGGTAGTTGAAATTATTCAGTGCAATCATTTTGTGTCCGTTGTTGTCTTTCATACGTATCAATTGTTTGCTGTTCGTAATATGTTGTTTATGGCAGTCAGGTCTCGCGATCGGTGTCCAAATTTAAGCCCCCAATAAGGTAAATTAATGATCATTTATAGGGGAGGGGCTATTTTTCTCGATGCAAACATTATTTTCCTTCCTAATAAAAAACAGCTTAACAATTTTCTATATTTTTTCATTAAATCATAAACCGATGCATATTAAATGATTTTTAAAAAATGTTTAAAAATATTTTTATGGTAAATATATCTAAATGTCAGGGTAATTTTCCTCTCCAAATAATTATTTTTTTCATTTTTTAGGGTAATATTGATATCAGTTATGTAATTTGACACGTGTCTTATAGTTCAGTGATTTTCGGAAAAAATAACGAAAACCGGCACAAGCATTGTTCAATTATTATTTGTGATTTTTAATGATTAAATTTAAATATATGCATTAAATATCAATCTCTATCTAGATAAGAAATTTGTTTACATTGTACATCACTCTTTTAGTCCTTAGTAGCATATTATAACTCATTAGTGCACTTGGGAGTCCTTAGCCGTGTTTGGACGCACTATTTTCTGCTCTTTGGTTAGATTGTTGTCTCTTTGACACATTCTCCATTTCAATCCTCCATTTTATTCAATTAGTTGTGATTCTCTTTATCTCTCTGTTTGATGTTTTGTGCGGACAAAAACAATTCGCAGAATTAATCTAAAAAAGCAGACATTAAACTCTTTCTTTTAGCATTTTAACATTTTTTTTCGAGATTTAACCATTTTAATTTAGCTTAAGAGCATATGTCTCCTCTTTTTAGAAATTTCGCTTGATACCGTATGGAGATTTTTGTTCCAACTATTATGAAAAAATTAACGACTTTTTTTAACTAGATAAAAATTTAACAAAAATACCGTTTCTTCTTAAATCAATTTCTTTTAACAAAAATCAATTATTAACAAAGAATTGTTACACAAATGTAGTAACAACCCAATTTTGTAATGAAGATAATCCTTATCTCTTTACCGAAATCTGCATGTCTTTATATTTTGAAACATAAAATGTTAAGGGTGTCTGCGCAAAGGACAGAAATGTCCAAGAAACAGAAATATTAAGTAAATGTCGAATAATTCAAACCCATTTGTCTTTTAAATTTAGCACATGAAGATATAATTTTTAGCACATATACACATGTACAAATTGATTTTGTAAAAAGAAATCACAGTCGGTCTAAAACTGTATCGCATGCCCATAATTGTCCTAAAGCTTTAAATGTCAGATCATGAGGGTCTGAATGGGGATTCATTATTTCTGTATTCTATTTTAGGCAATTTGTTTTATAATTCGTTTTACCTTTTGCCGATCATTCTTTATTCCATATATTCTAGTACCTCATCATTTTCTTTTCTATATATTTGTCTGGTTATTTTCTGTATTCTTTATTTTTTTGTCTATAATTTCCTTCTATAAACCCCCATCCTTACCCTCATGTATAATGGAAGACGATAAACATTGTAGTATACATATCACCCGTTGTCACTTTCACCTGACATACAAATCACATATTGTTATTACCGCCCGTTATTTCCACCTGGACACAGGACTTATGATATATATATATTACGTAATAATAACGGATATAGTAGATTCAGTAGAATATAACATGTATCAACGCACTCTGACTTGTTAAATGTATTTTGAACTAACAATTGTTAATAATAGTTTTAGTTATTTTAAAACTAAGAATGAAAATCAGGAATATGTCAAAGAGACAACAACCCGAAAAGAACAATTGACAGCCGAAGGCCACCAGTTATATTTGCTAATGTTTTAGCTTCGAATAAGGCAAAAGCCATTCGGTATTTTCAGAAAATCTCTCAACGGATAATGAGAGTTTAGCGATTTAGACTTGCTAACAGCCCTAGCATGGTCTCTCACCCAAAGTTCAACATGCGAGAAGAAGTTTCATTTCCCTTATTGTTTTTAGTGATGTGACTAATCTTTCGAGGTTACGCCACGGAAATATATCTTAAATGAGAAGGTGCATCTGGGTGCATCCCTAAAAAACAAATTTAAAAAAATCTATATATGAGACAATATCTGAAAAAGTCTAATTTCCATGTCCCGCACTTCACCAGCAATTATTTTTTTATTCAACCATATTTTTTGAAAATTTTAAGTTTCAGTATAAACTAAATTATATAATGCACCATGGCCTGTCAATTAAACACTCATTCTTATATTTCTTCCAATAAAACATTGTAATTTAAATGTTCAAACCCCCCTAAAATCATGTTGTCCCCTGTGTTTTTTTGAAAACTAAATCATTCAAATAATATCCAAATTAATTAAACAGGCGTCCGATTCTCACATATATGATATATTATATAATAAACTTGCCCCTAATTTGTCTTTTTATATTATAACTATAGCATGTAATAAAATTTTGCAAATTTTAAGAGAAAAAAAAATTGTCCCCAGGGGTGATTTCCCTCCTGTTACCACTGGGTTTTTTTTACCTGTGGAAACGTTTACAAGACCAATAGTTATTTTCCCATTATGTATTGTGAAAAGCATCATTTCCTGAATGCATTAGTACAAAGAAATAGTTGGAAAGGCGGCCAGGTTTGAAAATTCAAGCCCATCCAAGGTAAGAATTTATAGAAAAATACTTATTGGTGTTCTATCCTGTTACAGCCTTTTCTTACACTTTCTGAGAATATTTTTAAGTGTGCACCACACCATTAAGTGTGTTTTTATATCATCTTTTTAAAAGTTATATGTCACAGGAAATACACTTACATTTAATGTGATAAAAAGGACAAAAACTATCGCGTAATTCCTTTCTGTTACGTTCTGTCATGTTACCAGATAAAAAGTAACAGCATAACCATCATCAGTAACAGGAAGGATGTTCAAGACAATTTCACTGAAGAATCGAAAAGTTAATCTACTATATGCCAACCATTTCATTTAATATAAGTTATCACCACCATATCAAATAAATTCCAAAATAATATACAGTATATTGAATAAAAAAATAGGTTTTTTGCTTTTGATAACAGCAGAGAACATTGTGCAATTCTAGTATAGTAGATAGTAACAGAAAGGAATTTATTTTAGAATTTTTCATTACCTAGGCAGATTTTTCATCTTGCAAATACAGTTTCAAAGGATAAATGACATTATTGATTTACAATCCCATCATGAACAAAAAATGGATAAAAACTACCGATTTTTCTATGAAACAAAATTTATCCTTATTGGAGTCTTTGTCATATGGATTCATAAAGGACAAAAAATGTCCTCAGTTACAGAACAAAAAACACCCCAGTGTAAAAAAAAAACACGGGTGCGTCTAAAGTTTCATAGAAAAATCGGTAGTTTTTATCCATTTTTTGTTCATGATGGGATTGTAAATCAATTAACCGTCTTACACGTGTCAAATTACATAACTGATTACACGGGAATCCTCCTATCTGTTGTGTTAACGTTTAATCGACAAGATCGGTAAAGATGGATACTGATATAAAATGGATAGTTGTTGAAAAAAAATTCAGAACGAAGAAGTATTTTTTCAAGTGTATTTTGTAAAAATTTCAAGTAAATAATAAATTTGTCAACAGAGCAATACACCTAATGTCGGTTTTTAAAAGACCGCATACAAATTCTGCGTTCGTATTTTGGTATCACTTCGTCGTCGTCCGTCGTCAGCTTGACTTGTTCGTGGAGCGTTTTAACAAAATCTGGTATACTTTGTTGTTTCCAGTTAATCGCCATTTTGAATACGTGTTTTATAGATTCGCAAAAGATTCTTGTCCACAAATGAACATGTTGAAGCTGGTTACGAGGTTTCAATACATATTCGTACAACCGTTCTTTAAGTTTTTGAAAATACGTGTTGCAGTTTTGATAACAAGAAAAAGATGTGGTATGATTGGGGATGAGACAAGTCATCGCAAGAAATAAAATGACACAGAAGTTTTCACCATAAGTCACCCCACGGCCTTCAACAGTGAGTAATGAACATACCACAGTCATTAAATTTATTTCATAGATTATCTCATACAATATGTTAAACAGACACTTTGTTAAAAAAAATCGTAAAGGTTCTGCGGAACCCAGTGTCTCGCCTATTCTTTCTGTTAATCGTATGCTCAACAAAAACGAGAAAATAAATCAATAAAATATTCCTGTTGATACTATCTTTTGATTGAAAAAAGCTTCTGTCCAAGTTTGATAAAAACCCAGGACAGTTTATGAATCTAATAAATATTTAAAAATTTCTTGATTCTGTCTTATGATTATAAAAAAGCTTCTGTCCAAGTTTAATAGAAATCCAGGATAGTTTAAGAAACGGTTATTAAAATTTCAAAAACTTTAACCACAGAGTGAATATTTGTAGACGCCGCCGACGCCGACAGAATGTAGGATCGCTTAGTCTCGCCTTTTCGACTAAAGTCTAAGACTCGTCAAAAAACATACAAATCAGATTTCCTTCTGACATACGGGCGCACTACGCTTTTTTATACGCCCGTCAACATTTTGACGGGACGTTTTATGGTATACAAATGTCCGGCGTCCGTCCGTCCGCCGGGCGTCCGCATGTCGCACTGTAACTTGAGAACCGCTTATCCATTTCATGAAACTTAACATATAGTTGTTTCTTATGATGGTTTTCGGAATTTACTCATATTTTTAGTGAAACCATTTGTATATACACGTATCTTTGTCAGAATTAAAATAAAAACGAAACACTTATAAATATATATGTTGGCGCACATAAAAGTCGTGCTCCTATGGCAAACAATTTTGTTGGGAAGGAAATAAAACAACAGCAAAATTATTTGTCCTTTTTATCATTTTGAATAAGAACAACACATTTAATTATAAATATTTGAAACATAAATATTTTCGATACAATTGTTTTAAATTACTTGAAATAAAAAAAGATCGTGATTGTTTATTCAGTTGCTATATGTTATTTGGCACATGTCAATCGGTTCATTGATGTTCGGCATGTCAAAGAAAAAAAGGCACGTGTCTCAATAATGTTGAATATCTCGTTTATTTATGATTATTTTCTGTAAAATTTGAAATTTATGCATTAAATATCAATCTCTAACATGATATATAAACATAATACATATAACAGCCGTGACTCATTCTAGTCCTTAGTGGAATTGTATAGTCAAGGCCTTAGTGCACCAAGGAATCCTTAGCAGTGTTTAGACGTACCGAACAAAACATCCGCCATTCTTTAATAATCATAGATGGTTAACAACTACATGTAGTCTGTTTCCCGGTCGTTATTGAAATTCTTGACAATACCTTAATATTTTTATATTCCGAAGGCATACTAAATGTTTTACAGAGGGGACCAACTTAGTCAGTAACAACGTACTATTGTGAATTATTTTTGCGGATAAAAATCTTTCAGACATACTAGTACATTAAAAACGGTGTCATTGATAGGCAACCATGAACACAATGAAAAACGAATCCGTTAAAGTGTTCCATGTTTATTCAATTCGAATAAAGACTTGTTATGATAAAACCATATATTTAACTATTTTATATTTAAAAAAAAACAAGATTATATCTTAAACTTGTAAATTCAATTTCAAGTTTTTAAAGGTTCCTCAAGTTAAAATAATACATGATATATTTGCCTGATCTTATATTTGTTTAATTAAAATAATGCCTTCAAATACATATAATGTTTATTTTTATTCAATTTTCCACAAAACATTTTAGCTTAGTTTAAATGAAATTCAGAAGAGAGAATTCAAACACTGTTGAAGAGAATATACATATTCGTGTTAATTCGCCTCAGTTTAATTTGTTAATTCAAGTTTGACATTTAACATTTTAATCCGCAATCCACATTTACCCGACAATCTTGTATATTGTATTTTCTCAATGGAATAACATAACGTGCATGTGACCATCAGAAACTAAGACAAAAATGATATTTATAATGGTATTTATCAAATATTTGAAAATATCTTAGTAGCATATAAATTTGCCAAATAAGCGAAGAATTATAATCTAGCCTAGTTCAACCAAGGATTTGTATAGTTTCTTTTCAATAAAATATTGTTGGTGTTTTTGGCGACTATAGCAGCAACATTGCCGTTATTAAAAATAAAAATATAAAATTTTCGCTATCTGATAATTATAGGTTAAAATGTTCATTAAAATGTATAATATTTCTCTTAAAACTACATATAATGGGCATTTTAAAATGACATGAAGTTCATCTTCTATAGTAGAGCTACAACACATGTCATCTCGTGGACTTCTTTTCTTTCATACTTTCCAGTTTCGATTTTTTTAGTGGAGCTTCCCCACATTTAAATTTTGCAAAAGCACATTTGTTTTTAATTGACAGAATATTTTTAACAAATAACAATTGGCCAACAGTATATTTTTAAGTCCATTTTCGCTCAGTTGAACAGAAATTCCAATTTTAATGTCGTAGAAATGTCAATATCATGTTATTGTTTGTACGTACAACATGTATCATTATATCAAGAAGTGTCAGTCCCAGCCAAGATTCACTGAATAACCACGAAATATTTACAGATGATAAAATATTTACACAAAAGTCATAAATCTGTATGAACGTTATGTACGTTGAAGTTAATTAAGTGTTCACAAGAAAGTAAGTATGACTGTAAATTTTATTTAAGTCGGAACATACACATACACACACACTATATATATATATATATATATATATATATATATATATATATATACTGACTCAGACGTACTTATATATATATATATACATGTTGCTGTTTTAAGACTCTTCTACAACGAAATTTGTTTTACATGCACACGTATAAAAATTGCGGTTTTTATCCACGCAATCATAGGTTTGAACGTAGTTTTCAATTTAGACTCGTTTATATTTTTTCGTTTGGGCTTGTATCATATTTTCCCCTCGGTTTATATGATCCGTTCATCCTACATTGACTCTTAAAATTCAAGAGTCTATCTAAAAAATGAGGATACTTTTTCAAAAAAAGAGGGTACTTTTTATATGGCCTTCCAAATACCGTTTCGATCCCTAACATCACTGAAGAGACATCTATTGTCGAAATCAGCATCTGGTGTAATAAAAAAATATTGACACCGTATGTTAGTGGCATAACATCGTGGCCACAAGTTAATTTTTTTCTGTTTAGTATTAAATTTATATTAAGATCCATTTATTACATCTTGTGATCAATTTTATTTGGCAATCGCCGATGGTCAAATGCGTTTTGTTTAAATATACTTTTTCACTTTTTTGGTCTTTTGGAAAATGTTGTTTGTGCTGTTTTTCGACCCTTCTACAACGAAAGGAGTAGGTCCGGTAAGGACCGATTTTGGCCTCAAATTTCAGGTTCATCTAACGAAAGTTGTTGGCCACTTTTTAAACACTTAAGTGTCTATTTCAATTGATTCGATTAGTTAATGTGAAAGATTTTAACTGATTTAGTCCTTAAAAACGTTCTGATTCAAGCGTAAATATGAAAAATCTATCAAATATGCCAAAATACTCACTTTTCAGATTGTTTTTGTCAAAAATGAAAGTGGCCGCATCCGTGTTCATCCTCAACCTTTATATATGTTGTGTATTATCATCAAATACAACTTACATTTCAATATTATGAATGAACACGAATGCGGCCACTTTCATTTTAAACGGAAACCGTCTAAAAATTAACCAAAATGTTAAAATTTTGAAAATTTCAGTAATTTAGCACGACTTAATGATGCTAGAACGCGATATTTGCGCATTGTATTGTCAAAAACAGCTCATATTTATGTAGCAGAAGCATTTTGCTTTCCAAAATATAGCTTAAAGATTACATTTTCACAATTTTCTAAAACTGCTATATTTTGGGGCCAAAAAGGGGTCTTACTGAACCTACTCCTTTGTTTTACAAGCACACGTATAAAAATTCCGGTTTTTATCCAACGCAATCATAGGTTTGAACGTAGTTTTCAATTTAGACTCGTTTATATATACATGTATATACTTTAACCGTGAGAAAAAATATAAGCTTTGGTGAGCTCTATAACCGACTATCCTATAAAAACCGCAATGTATGAACGTTACACAATTAGAGATGAACGTTTGACAAATGCATATTATCTGATATACACAATTATACACGATTGACGAACGCACGATACACGGTTAAGAATGAATGATTGATGAACGCACGATACACGCACGATACACGGTTAAGAATGAATGATTGATGACCGCACGATACACGCACGATACACGATTAAGAATACACGATGCACGCACGTTACACGGAAAATACACGGAACGATGAATGATGAACATACGATTGGCACACGCACGATACACGCACGATGCACGCACGCAACACGCACGATACACGATGAACGCACGGAATAATGGTCAGTTTGAATTTTAGAAGGTCTGTAACTAGTAACAGGAATTTCCTGTCGCCTAACATTATCACCCGTTATAATGAGACTGTGTATGATCTACCAATAATATGTAAAATCACAAAAACACTGAACGCCGAGAAATATTCATAACGGAAATTCACTAATCAAATGGTAAAATCAAAAGCTCAAAAACCTTAAACTAATGGATATCATATTTCTGAAATGATATAGACATGTTATTATGTAAGTAACGGTCGATTTAACAATGCATCATGGGTAGTGTAGATAGATAAACCGCTCACTAGTAAGGGACGACATCTAAAGTTCAATGAAGGATAAAAAACTTAATTCACATAGTTTTTTCACTGATCCCCCACCCCCTTCTTAACTTAATTTGGGAAAAATTGATTGACCCATATAGATATATGTAAATATCAATGTCGGATAACCAAATCTTGCAGCCGTTCAACCCCCCACCCCCAAACTATTTGAATTAAGTTGTTTATCTTACATTGATCTTTTGATGTCGTCCCTAAGAACGTCGTATAAAGTTCCATTAAATGGACATGAATGTGTATACAAAACAAATTAACATATCAAAAGCGACACAACCTTGTCACAGGGAGAGCAAGAGTTATAAGATTTTCGATGAAAACTGATTGTACTAAAGAGTTTGTAACGCCTCATTTTTCTCGGTTTCTTCGCAGTGTTTTATGGATTTATAGTTGCCTTTTTGTATTTTTATCTCTAGATTTCTATGTATTAAACTAGACGATACCCGCGACATCGCGGGTCCGTTACCAAATCTCAGAACCTATGCCTTATTTTATATTTACCACTGGACGTTAAGCAACCAACAATCAATCGACCTTATTTTATCCTGGAATTTTAGAATTCGTATATTAATCATTTGGTAAAGTCACGCTGAATAAAAGGTGCAAAGTTATTCCATGTATAAAAACGGAGTTCAGGTGTGATTTCTACCCGTCTTTTAGCAAATCCTGATTACACCGTTTGATAGTGTATAGATATAGGAAGATGTGGCATAAGTGCCAATGAGACAAACTCTCCATCTACATGTTAGTCACAATTTATAAAAGTTAACCATTATAGGTCAAGGTACGGATATTTTCAATGTTGATTCCCGAAGTGCCTTTTATTATAAAAAAAAAATGGTTGTGGTATGATTGTCAATGACACAATTATCCTCAAAAGAGACCAAATGACACAGAAATAAACATCTGGCCGGCCTTCAACAATGAGAAAATCCCATATTGCATAGTAAGCTTTGTGAGAGGCATAAAAATCACAAATGTAAAACAATTCAAACGAAAAAACAAATGGCCTAACTAATTATATAATTGTACAAAAAATGTAATACTGCAACAAGTCGTAATTTAAACCTAAACAATAAATTGGAACAGTTGTTTGGTGTTAAGCAATAATATTTAGTACCTAAATGTATGATTTATATTGGTAACACCATTATTGACACGATTCTATCAAAGCGGGATGACCTAAAATTGTTAAATTGAAGAAGTTCTTTATTTTTCCCATTGCATGTTTCTGAATATCGTTGCTACCATAATATAGAATAGCGGGACACATTTAAATGTCTTAATCAATGACATCATTTTTCAAAATATTACCTCGTCGAAGTTTGCACTTTTTATGATAATGACCCATTCTAAATTCGCCATGCTGGTGTTATCTAACAAATATTCCAATTAATATCAGAAAATAGAATAAAAATTCTTTAGATTTATAATTTTATTTATTTAAATATCGCTGAGGACGTCACAGTAATACTGTGAAAGGCTTAATTGGTCTAGTTTTATATTTTTCAAAATCTGTGTTCTTATGATTAAATCATGTGACATATGACTATCATGATTATACTCCAACTTTGAAAAGAAAGGTATAGTTGGTTATAAATAACATATACACTCGCAAAACCAATTTCGTGTCCTGTCTATTTTGTACCATGACTATTTCGTACCTCATGGAATAGTAACTTACAGATATACTTGTGGCAGATACATATGTATGCCATTTCGAATTCGCACCTCATGGAAGACATATAATTTGTATGCTCTTGATTTCTTGGTAATTAATACTATTGTCTTATTGGTGTTCGCCATTTCGTACCTTACCAAAAATGTGCATGTATGCCATTTCGTATAACACTTTTGATTTTAAAACATTCAAATACGAAATAAAAGACGGGTTTTTGGTCTGTTTTATAGTGTTCTTATAACAAATTAATGTTCAAAAAGCTACAAACTATCATAGAAATTGTTTCAACTCGAAATAGGGAACTGATGCATTGATATACATTTGCAATTTCAATTGACTTGGAGCTAGTTTTCCAGTTAAGGGTCGGGTCCATGTGTGTTGGCACTCCGCAAATGAAAACTGGTGACCTTGGAGTAGGCAATATTGCTAAGACTGGTATTAAACAAAAAAAAAAAAAAAAAAAAAAAACAATCCAATATGTAAGATGTTATCTACACAGATTGTGGTTTTGTAACACAAAAATTATTTATCTGAATTTTAATTATAGTTTTTTACTATAGCAATATGTCTTTATTGTATAACTATCCATTTTGAATATGGCTGTTATATTTGCCACTTGATAGACGTAGTTTTCACAAAACCTGGAGTCGATTTCACCAAAAAACTTACGACTAAGATTGATCGTATGTATACTGATTTGTTCATGATTAACGACCAATTTTAGTCGTATTTTTTTAGTGAAACAAACTCCTGGGCGTAATATAATGTAATTTTATTTATACTGCACTCGTTCTATTTGAGCAGTCAAAATGCGTTGACTGTATATTTCTATGTCATATACACAGTCACTGACCCGATATCACTTTTCCTCATGAATATTTAAATAGAAGTTGCCGAAATAATATTTAATCATTCAATACGAACTTTTCAACCTGTTCTTGTTTCCAATGCACACGACGATGCGTGGTACGACTCAACCTTGTTTCTTTTGCAATTATTGGAAAAACATATTTCATTTGTTAATATTTTTGTTTGCAACCTATAAATCATTATGTTGTATGCTTATGGTTGATAAACTATAACAATTCATCATCAGAATGTTCAGTATTATGTAAATCAATTAAGCGAGTCCAATGATGTGTATACATTAAGTACTAAGTAGAAAGATTGGACTTTGAATGACTCAAAAATGTAACTATTTACAAAGTAAATTTAGGGAGACAATAGATATAGGAAGATGTGGTATGAGTGCCAATGAGACAACTCTCCACCCATGCAGGTCACAATTCATCAAAGTAAACCAGTATAGGTCAAGGTACGGTCTTCAAAACGGAGCCTATATCACACCGAACAGCAAGCTAAAATGGGCCCAAAAATTTCAAATGTAAAACCATTCAAACGCCGGGAAAACCAATGGTCTAATCTATATATATAGACTGTAAGAAAGTTTTATCACTGCATGCACTAATTAAACAAAATCTTATTTTCTTTCTGAATTCAATGCAAGAGTGGTATTCAAGGTTCTTTTATTCATCCCAATACCTCGGAATATAAATTGAAATGCATGCACAACTCTAAGGCTTCCAGTCTGTTAATAACTCATTATAATGATTTCGATTAATTTCCATTGATTGTTTGAAGTATTTGTTGAAATGAGATATTCATGAGCTAAAAGAAGTTCAAATAAAAACATGCAAAAGGAAAAATAACTCTTATATATTTTTTCTTCGTGAAATAACAAGAAAAATGATGACACATCATACATTTCTATCCTTTTGTCGTCTGGATCTTTTTTTTCGGTCCCTCTGTTGTTTATTTTAGATAGGAAAAATGTTTAAACACAAGTTAAGTTTTGAGCAAAAGCATATTAAACGTACATCACTTATCTCCAAAGTTGTATAAGGGTTTAACTTGTCTTTATAATACCTTTAATACAGTGTTCCACTGCTATAATTAAGCTGGTTCCATTATCAGGTGGATCCCTTCTCCTTGACTGTTTCGGCGCTGTCCACGACAATCTCCAGGAGGTGCGCCGACTGAGTTGTTGAGTTCATCAGACTCGGCCAGAAACTAGCTAGCTCTTCCACTGTTTTCTCTTCCTCCATACCCAACCAGAGGCTTCCTCCGCCTGACTCCCAACTTTTCCTACCAAGCTTCTTCTTACAGGTTCAGTTTTTTTTCAAAATCCTGGTACTTGGCAAGCCAGTTTTCTCTCATGGGCTTCTTCAAGTCTTGTTTCCCATGGCACTAGTAGCCGTCTACAAGAATGACGTGTCTGATGATTCCTGGACCACATCACAATGTCTTGTCGGAGGGTTGTTGTTAAAATCTCTCTTGGGAAGGTGGTCTTTTCCCCCAACATATATTGACAAGATATATACTGTAAATTCAGAAATTATTGCGTGCATTTATTATTGCGATTTTGTCATTTTACACTTGAATGCGATTTTAATTTTTACGATGTTGAGAAAAGTCATGCTTAGTTCAGTTGAAATATTACAAAATGCGAGTTTTAATTATTGCGTTTACAACTCAGTCGCATTATTCGCAATAATAAAAACCTCGCAATAATTTCTGAATTTACAGTATTGTAATCGGTTCCCAGTGTCCATGTATATAATAAAAGAGCTCCTCAGTTTCAAGTTATATACATCTGTCCCAGTGTACATGTGTATTTTAAGAATTGAATGCTTCTTTTTGTAAATTTATTGGGGTGTAAAAGCGTTGACCGAAGTACATTTTGTATGAAGCGCGGAAGCGCTTCATTCTAAAAATGTACGCACGGTCAACGCTTTTACAACCCTATAAAGTTACAAAAAGAAGCATTCAATACTTATAATTACATTTTTTAGCTGGGATCATGAAAACACGAATTTTATATATTTTATTATTTAATTCACCTGTGCACTTTATTGTTGGAGCACGTGTTATCATGAGAGAAAAGCTGTATTGAGCAATGCAACTCAGCTTACGGAATAACACGTGATGTGCAGTTAGCCAATCAGAATAAAATATTATAATGAAACATACATCTTATGTAATTATATGTACATTTGTATGTACATTTGTACATGGACACTATATATGTTGTTCCCATTGCCAATATCAGAGACATATATACACATGTGTATATATGTCTCTGCCAATATGTAATTACTACAAATAAAACGTCTAGTGCCTACATGTGATCCAACAAATTGAATGCTTTATGCTTGGCATCTCTCCATTATTTATAGTATATAGACTATCCCTGTTTTGAACCCTCCTATGACATTATCATGATTATGATAAATGACTGGATATGCCCCACATGCGTTTGTGGAGTGAACCCTCCTTTTTTAATTTTAATTTTTATATTTTATTTGAAAACATTTTTTTTTTTTATATTTCAACTTTTCAACTTATATTAATTAGTCTTACATGTACTGGCTATATGATATATATTGTTTTACGGATAGAGGAATTTTTTTTTACTGATATGATTGTTAAATCGCATTGGAAAGACATTGAACACCTTCAAAAAGTAAAACTAAGTTAACGGATAAGTTAAAATATAAAAAAAAATATATTCAAATAAAATATAAAAAAACCCAAAAATAAAAAGGGGGTCCACTCGGCCACACTGAAACGCCTGAGATCTGCCCCTATAATATTATAATTCTTCATTTCAGGGAAGTGTTTTATTCATACGTTAAGTATCTGTTATAAAGGTGTTTCCTCTATGAGGAAAAACCTTTTTGTTTTTTTAATTATGCTTTAATTTTTTGTCAATTTATCAAGATTTTTGTTAAATATTTTTTTTTTGGTGTTTATAATTTGTTGGTTCTTTTTGGTTTTATTATTTTATCTTGTTTCGTTTCGTTTCGTTTCGTTTTGTTTTGTTTTGGTTGGTTTTTTTGTTTGTTTGTTTTTTTTAGTTTTACATTATTTTTTTTATTGAACATGTTGAAGATGATGGCCTATTGTGAAATGTACGGATGACACGTACACACAATTTAACTCCCCCTTATCGATACCGGTTCCTTGTCAACTACCACGGCTTACCGCCCGTACCAGTACAACATAGAGAAAATTCATAAAATGGCTGACGAAGTTGTTGACGAGACCCAAAGTGGCGGATTTTTCTCAAATCTTTTGTCAGAACTGATTGGAAGCCCACTTAATCTCTTGCTTCTTGCAATATGTTTGTTTTTATTGTACAAAATAATTGGCGGAAGACGTGATACTACACCCTCAGCGCCGAAGCCGCAGATTCCCCGTTTGAAGAAAAAAGATTTTGCACTTGAACAATTGAAAGAATATGATGGAAGGGGTCAAGATGGAAGAATTCTAATAGCTGTCAACTTCAAAGTGTTTGATGTCACACGAGGCAAACGATTTTATGGCCCAGGTAGTTAATAGAAAAATGCATACAATGATTTTAACCTAGAAGTTACACTTCAGGGCTTGACTTAGTCTATTCTACCTGCGAAACAATTACATGGTCCACAAATAGTATGAAATAACCTAAGGAACTCTGAGCTAGGGTTCCGCAGCTAAGTCTAGTCCTTATAATTAGAACTGACGCCTTACATCGACAGAAGAAGTCAAAGCAAAATTTTAGAATAGCATTTCAAGACGTCATATAATAAATGACATATTTATTTTGACTAGACTCACAGTAGAGTGTCTGCACGGCATTGTGATATCACGCAATAGCTGATTTTGTCATACAAACACAGTAACACAAACAAATTCGTTCTTGTTATTGTTTTAGCCTTCCAAAGGGATGAAAAAGAATAAAATTGATAAGTTCAAGAGTTAATTAATAACTGCAATCCCACGATTTGCCATATTTGGCCAATTTCAATTAAAAAAAATACATCATCAGATAAAATTTGTTTTATTTAAGTCAAACTTATATCAGATTAAAATAGTTTTTGCTCTGCATCCTTGGCAGTGTATTTGGTTCAATCTCAGCTATATTTCCTAGTATAAAATCTTTCCATTATTTAAAATAAGCTATTTTTGGAAGGCATGCCCGAAATCCTGGACATTGAAGAAACTCTTAGAACAGGGGTTTCCCTAATTTTGGACACACATTAATCAAAATCTAGAGGATGATTGAAACCATACAAAGATTTTATGAAATAAAAGTATGTTATGAATTTGTTCACTCAATATTATCCAATTATTGGTTTTATCAGTTGAATGAATTGAAGTCATAAGTCTTAGGTGCACGGACACACCAGACTGCACTGTAGTCCAAATATTGATAAGGCATTAAGAGAGGGTGTTAATGCCTATTACTGTCGTGCGTCAAACAGTCATTTTGGGCTACTGTTAGCGTCAAATTGGTTAAAAATTGTAATGAGATTCATCTAAATATATCCAATATCCTTATCGTGAAACTAATTTGTCATAGCCATTGGTCTCAAACAATTATTGTTACTGTTATGTTTGCGAAAAAAATAAATGTGATTCGTCAAAATTAGTCAATTTTTCCAGAACCTCCAATGACTTAATTAATACCACTAGAAATTTTAATATTAGCACATTTTAGTGACTTAAACATTGACTTTTAAATATTAGTGTTTTATTCAGGTTTTTATAACTTCAAAATGTTATATAAAATGCAGATAAGTTCTAAAAGATCGTTATAAATATATGATTAGCTCCAACATGGCAACCAAGGACAACCCATATACATTGTATACATGTATATGTAGGACTCTATAAAGTGCGATGGGGACGCTAAAGTATGATGGTCACGCTAAAGTGCGATTGTCTACGCTAAAGTGCGATGCTTCCATACGCTAAAGTCCGATGGTTCGCGAAAATATAGACGTTAGAAACGCAGTTAGATTATGACGTTAACAGTCGTTTATACATAAACCAAAAGTATACATGCTGTAAGATGAATATTTAATCAACATCTATTTTTAAACCAAATGTCTATGACACTATTTGAACCTAACTGTGATTTGTCGGCTGAAGCAAATACGTTTTTTGGTGCTGAAAGAAGGATCCGTGTCCTGCACCCGACCTATTAAAGCTTGTACAAATAAATATTATTTATTCCGACATTTTGTATTTGAAATTTACAATGACAACTGTAAAAAAGGAGGGTTAGGATATTTATGGATGTACTTAGGTGAGGGTAGGTGAAAATAATAAATTAAGAAGTTAAAATTTATACTACTAACTGGTAGAGCATCAATTAAGGATAAAAATAAGCTTAAAATATTGACAGGTCATGGACCTCCTTTTCGAGATATTTGAAATTTGAAATATGGCGGGAAAAGGCTGACTCGGACTTTTACCTTAATATTTGCATTGGTATTATTAGTTCTCATAACAAAAGAAAATTAAGAATCTTCTAAAATTTTGGTAAATGACCTTTCATGAGCTATTAAGTTTTATATGAAAAAATAAATGGGTGTTATGGGGCAAAATATTTTACTTTGTATTGTATGGAAAAACACCAAGGAGTCCGAACATTTGACACAAATTCCAAATCCTCACCTAAGTACATCCTTATGAACTATGTGAACGGCAAGCTTCGCCAATTATCCAAATATATCTATATGCGCCTGAACTTTAAATAATGATTGAACAGGAAATACAGTATTTTGTCAGACCTAAATTACCCTTTTTAGCAAGTATTACGTGGTAAACAATCACTTAATCCTACACTACAGTCCAGTATATAAAGCCTACATGTACATATATCACATTTGTTATACCTTAGCATATATATATGGACCATAATTTGCTATTGGGCTCCGTTTCCTATAACTATAGAAAAGTGATAAAATGTGAATTACTGTAAGAAAAGTTGTAACTACATCTAAAGATGCCATTATTTTTATTAACATACAAGTGTATGCTACTCTTCCCTAGAAAAAAAATTGAAATATACGAATTTCAAAGATTCTACAACCGTATTTTTGTGTTGTTTCTCGCGTTACTTTTTGCTTCCGAAGAGCATAACGCTGACTGATTTATAGATAATCGTCACCGGCAAATTCGTAACTTTCGCTTTCAAATAACAAAGAACATCGACCAATAATAATAGTGAGAAGAAAATGCCGAGAACTATAAGTATTTATGTAGCAGATGTAAGAACAGTGGCATGATTTTTGTGTCCGATTTCGTAACGCAAATTTTAGATGATGTAATCTGCTTTGTTGTAATAGAATTCTTAAAAACAATATGCAAATATGAACTCTCGCGAGATGTTCAAACAGGTAAATCAGAGATGATTTACATTCTTGTTTTGATCTTCGTAATAATTAAGTAAGAAAATGACGTTATCGTTATGCGTTACATTTCACACGAAACAGAAGTCCAGTTATTTATTAAAATTGTTTTTGTCCTTAAGTTCTAATCATTTCCGGTCATACGTGAAACATGTGACTAACATGTGATCACGCCCTTACAGCCGGACATACAATATACTAGTTCTAAACATTGTTTTTGTTTCAACGGGATGTTAGCAAACATAATCTGTAGACTTGTTTCGACTTGTTTAAAAAAGGAAAATACAATTTTCAAAGAGATTACGCCGGGGGTCTATTATTATTCCTATGTGCATAATGTTACATACGATCTTGTGTGAAAATAAATGCCCAATGACTTGACAAAATCGATTTCAAATTTGACCGACGTTTAAACACACTACGTTTCCCAATAACGATGTAAAGGGTCCTTGGAAAATTCAATCGAAATTACGTCTCTTATCATGGTGCCGATGTTCGTTGGATTGATTTTGCTTCAGCAGTAAATATTACAGGATATTTTAGGTGAATAAAGATAATTAAATGAAAAATGCATGTTAATATACCGTTACACTAGGAATGTACAAAGTTGGTAACTTTGTCACAATTTTTAATTACTATTTTTTTATTCATGTTCTGCAAACACTTTTCAGAAACGCAATAAACTTGTCAAAGGAAAAGTAAACTTTTACCAGGCATGACTTGAAAGGAAGTACTTTATTGATTTTAGCCCACTAAAGTAGGTTAAAATGTGGAAACCATGTAGATGGTGTACAGGTCACAAATATCACATGGTGCCTATTTTAAAGATTTTAATTCCAAGTTAAAAGTTTTTTTCTTTACTGGATTTAAAGAATTTTACATTGCCAATGATTTGGAATAAATTTTATATAACTGGAATTTCAAAACCAAATATAAATATATTTTTTTGGCCAAAACATCAAGATACAACGATTATGGTATCCTGACTGTATCAATGAAGAAAATATGGAAAATTCTGAATAAATTGTACTAATTGTTTTCAAAACAAGCACATATTTAGGAGTTTTATAATACTGTTACATTTAAGATGGATTTTAAGAAAAAGTATACTGTTCAGATTATTTTAAGCAGATTTTGCAATAAAATAAAACTAAAAAAATGCTTTCGGTTTCTTATGGTTTCCTGTCACGTTTAAAAAAAAACTTTAATATAACATTGAAAATAGATTTTAAATATTAACATGAAGCAAGTAACACTAGTAATGGTGTTTATTTATGCCTTTTGAATTATATTGTGCAAAATAAAGAAAATAAAGATTGGTTTCCTGTTTGGTTTCCTGTCACGTAAATGGTGAATCAAAATGTATTAATTTTTTCTCGAAAAACTCAATTGTTCCATTCATACTATTCTAACACCAACACAACCCACAAAATAAAAGTTAAAATTTTAGAACTTATAAAAAAGGATACAAAAAGAAACCAAAGGCCGAATACCAAATTATGGTCCATATACTAACTTTTTTTACAAAAAAAATATTTTTAAAAATCATTGTACAACGAACCTTACCCTATGGTGTATTGCACTTTAGTGTGATATACCATCGTACTTTTAGCAAACAAACAACCATCGAACTTTAGCGTGAAACACCATCATACTTTAGCATGTTTAGCAAACAAACAACCATCGCACTTTAGCGTGAGACACTATCGTACTTTAGCGTAGACCATTGCACTTTAGCGTGCCCATCGCACTTTAGAGTACCATCGCACTTTAGAGTCCTACATGTACATATATACACCATGTTGGATGAACACTTATTGACACTATATTTAAAACGATCTGTATGAAATTACCTGCTAGCTGTAATTAATTTTGAAGTTTTCAAATTCACTTTTAAGATACTATTATTTTGTAATCAATGTTTAAAAGACAACAATATACTTAATAATTAAAATTTCAAGTGTTATTCGGATAATACATTTAATAGTGTAATTCGGTCATTCATGTTACTCAATTTTTCATCTTCTGAAAAAAGTGCACATTTTGTCGTCATGCACTGAACATTACACCACGGTTAATGCCATTTTTTGCCATTATTCATCATGAAGGTACCCCCATTACCACCCTCATAAGAATGACATATTAGCAAATGATAAGCATGATAAGTCTAAGAATGGGGAAACAGTAAAAAATAGAATAAACAGTTACATTTAATGATTTAGCATGTATAGTGATTTGATACTTAATGATTAACATGATGAAGTGAATATGTCATAATTATTTTTTAACCACACAGTGACAAACAGTACATGTTTCTACTAAACCTACAGGGTTTTGTTTCTTTCCCAGTGGTCTTCTTAGCCCAAGACAAAATGGACTCTTACATTTCAAGTTTTGTCCTGATACCCTCAGACTCTTCCAATACGCCCATGTGCCAATTACAATGGCAATGTAATGTACTATTGAAATTGCCCTTTGAATGATCAATATATATCCGATCAAAAAGTTCAATAACAATCATATTTTTTGTTTGTTTGTTGTAAAGTCTTTCTTAGTCGAAGGACGAGTTAGTATTGATTTACTGAAGATGTTGTAAATATCTCTTTAACTCTACAAACTTTGAAATTGAGAACAGAAATGGGGAATAAGTCAAAGAGACAACAATCCGACTAAATACACGTACATGTAGCAGAAATCAGCCGAAGGCCACCAATGGGTCAGACCGTCTTCAACACAGTGAGAAAATCCTTCATCCAAAGGCGTTTCTACTGGCCCCTTAACTAAAATGTGTTCCACATCAGTGATAAAAGATGTTGTTCTGAACTTCGAAATATATAAATGAACTAAAATTATAAATCATACTAGACGAACAAATGCCAGAGGCTCCCGACTTTGGACAGGCACAAAAATATGGCAGGATGTTTTGGAGATCTCAATCCTACCCAATACCTGTAGCAAGTCTAGCCAATGAGGACTATACAAACACAAAGATATAGGAACAGTAAAAGAAGTCTGAGTCAGATGTCAATATTGGTAACAAAAGAAACTAAACAAAATGACAATGATACATAAATTAACAAATGACTGCTAGCAGTCTCATTGGCACTCATACCACATCTTCTTATATCTATATACATGTAGCACAATGACAGGTTGTATAAGTACAGAGCCTCATCGTAAGAAAAACAAAACGCATTATTGAATTTGGATTTACTTCCACCCATGAAATCTAGGATAATTGGTATCCAACTAACATGACTGATAATGAAGTGGCAGCCACAGCAACATTAAAAAAAAAACAGTGTAATATATATGCAATTCTGAGAGTGTTGAGTAAAACAGGTCTATTAAAAAGTTTATATCATGATATTTTATGGTTGTATCATTATTTTCGAGACTACAAAAACTACAGTTCCTGATGCATGTAATGGTTGTTCCCCTGTGTTCATGGTGTTCAAGTTGTTGTTAATAGTCAAAATCAAATCTTAAAAAGAAGATGGGGTATGATTGCCAATGAGACAACTCTCCACAAGAGACCAAAATGACACAGAAATTAACAACTATAGGTCACCTTACGGCCTTCAACTTTGAGCAAAGCCCATATCACATAGTCAGCTATATAGGCTCAGTCTGCACGGTTAGCCACTAGTCCGATGCCCCAGACTAGTAAAATTTCATTTGGACTAGTAAGTTTTTGCAAAATTTTGTTTGGACCAATAAGAAAAATGTCAGAATATTGGTCTTCAGAGTAGTAGTTGAAAAAGTTTTTGGTGCAGACTGTAGGCTCAGTAATGACAATGTAAAACAATTCAAATGAGAAAACTGACAGCCTTATTTATTTTAAAAAAACTTCTTGTATTTCAGATGGAGCCTATGGAGTATTTGCAGGTAGAGATGCATCACGAGGTCTTGGTACTTTCTCACTCAATGAGGATGCTCTGAAGGATGAATATGATGATCTATCAGATCTTAATATGGAACAGATGGAAAGAGTCAAAGAATGGGAGATGCAATTTACAGGTAAAACAAAAAGGATTTCATAGAATTCAAAATACATACATTTGGCAAAAGTGAAAATTAAAATTGTTTGGGGTTGCCTTTCTACTCACCTAAAAAGCAGCCGTCTGGAAATTTTTTAGGACACACATCTTTTCAAAAAAATATTCCTGCTTCAGCACAGGGGTCTCATTGGCCAAGTGGTCTAATTATTTACAACTGTAATCACTTTTTTTGCCGATACATAAAAGTCTGATTACATATTTACTTGTCTTATGCGAGGGACCAGTGGCTAATGGTGCAGACTGGCTCTTATCTAACACTGCCAGAACTGGCCATGACATTTGACTCTTTCATAACTTTGCTTTCATCAGTTTTCTCAATATCTTTATCTTCATGTAACTGATTACAACAATCTTCTCCGTAATTATTATATCTATATAAATGTATACCTACAAACAAATATTCATAATCCCAAAGAAAAACACTGAACACTGTTATCATGGTTATGACTGTACAATTAGGATTTATAATAATACTGAAAATCAGCCTTTTGATTGCTCTCTATTAAAGGAATATATGCATCTTTTTTTTCTGCTAACTTTTAATTTAGAGCACTTAATGGGAATGAACCAAGCTGTTATCATTACCATAGATGTATCTCCATACGTGTATTGGTGGGGGCACTGTCCCTTTACTATACTTCTGCGATTTATCATGGTTATCTTAAATTCTGATTTGGCTGCCATTTGTTCTGAAAAAATACTTATGATAAAAATTTAATGACACATCAACCAAAAATCATGCACTGCTTCAATTTATACCAGATATTTTATTTTTTTTATTTAATCATAATTTTATTTTTAAATAATGTATTTTGTTTGTATGAACATTTACAACATGTATGATATACAAGCATGATATATATATTTATTCTTAGTACATCTAAAAAGCCTCTTGATTAATCAATTACATTTAATCTACATGCATAGGTTCCGCAACTATTCAAATGTGTGTTGTGCATTTGCCAATACACTATTTGATATGTTACGAAAGACGAAGAAAGATAAGGAAATTCTAAATACTGTAAAAAATTGTCAGCAGCTGTATCTTTCAATCCCAAAAAAGATCCTTGGAGCTTCAAAGATTAAATTTTGTAGAAAGAGTTGTGCATTTGATGTTAACAAAAATGGTTTTACATGTTAGCTACCTTAAGCTTGTTCCCACCTATTAGAAAAATCAAATCTACTACTTCAATGAATTAATTATTAAAGCAGTTTTGTTTATAATATCAAAAAGATTTGATTCAGCATTCTTTGAAGTAGTAATTGAATTATTCATACAAATATTTTGCAGAGAAATATGATTATGTTGGACGGTTATTAAAGCCTGGAGAGACGCCCAGAGAATATTCAGATACAGAAGACGAGCATTCAGAAGACAAGAGCACAGAAGAGAAGAAGAAAGACTAGTTTGTTTTTTGTTAAGGTGTTGACTGGTGCTATCTGCCATGTTGAAGCTGCCAACTTATCTGTCTGGACCACATTGACATGTAATAAATCCATAGAGTTCTCTCCCTTTGTAGTAGTCCTGAATCATTAGCAAGTAATCCAAATGTTATGTCCAAGACATACAGTCCTTTATCATGTTTATAGTCATGTGATTTACTCATGTCGACGCTAAAGCGTTAGATTAACAATGATTCATAAATATATAGATATCTTGACCATATCAAGGATTTACATACATGGTTTTTGTGGTCAGTTGTTGCAGCTTAAATGAAAGAAAAAGTATTTATTAAAAATCTTGTACACGATTGTCAAACTGCTTTTAGTCTAATTTTACTTTTTTTTTTTTTACTTTTTCATATTGTATAAATGTATGTGCTATTTATATTAAATGAGTATTACATGTATGTTATTTTTATCTATTTTGGGGGATCAAATTGTGCAATGATGTCACTGGTTTATTTTGCTATATCTTGCTTCAATATCATGAGTATATACTAGTAAAAATTCTTACAGGTTACCTTATATATTTTTTTCATGCATATTTCAAACTTAATATTTATGTCTGAAATAACATAAATATTTAAAAAGTGATAACATCCAAAATAGCAAATTGCAAAACCTTTTACGAAAAGAAATAAAGTGTACTTTGTGTGCACTGGTTGATTAAATCATTCTAGAACGGCGAGGGACCAACAATACTTCCAACAAGCAATTTAAGCATGTTAAGCATTATTTCACTATTTTTTCTTCATATTTGTTCCAAAACATTTTGAAATGTCTGGTACCCGAATCTTAAATCATGATTATACCTGATCTTATATCTTGTAAATGCTCAGTAGAAGGAAAATAGAAAGAACCTGATCAGTATGAATATAAGTGCCTGATTACTATTCTTGAGGGGCGGTACAGGAAGGTGACATCCCCAAAATATTTAAACATTCTTTCCCAGATCCCTGAATTATTTATTAATTCCCGAGTCCCAATAGGTGAAAATCCTGAATTCTGATGACAATAAAGATTAATCTAGAATTACTGCTAAAGTAAAGACCAAATCCTGTTTCTTGAATAATGTTCTCCGACCCCTATTGCTTTCTTTTACCAGATTAACAAAGGAAGACTATGTTAATGAGTTGACTTCTCATTCTTGAAGGCCATACAGTTACTTAAAATTAAACTTAAAAATTGTTCACTTCATTTGAACTTTGGTGTACGTAAAGTCGTCTTATTGGAAATCATATCACATCTCTTTATTTTTATATAAATTTATGATACTTTTGACTACCTTTGTGCAGTATTGTATATCATGTGTATCTTATTAGAAGATATATTTCTGAGCATTATTAAGATTGAAAATTAGCTTTAAATACCCATGTTGCTTATTGTGAAAAGCTTGCATCAGAACTTTGTTTTCTATAGATTTTAAAATCTGTTTATGCACTGCTAATTTTAAATGCATTTTGAAAGGTTGTCATTTCTGTATGTGCTACATGTATATTGTTATATATTTTTCATTGATTTATTCCAAGTTTTACTCATATTGTTTCTCTTAAAATGAGATAGAATAACTAGTTTTAAACACAAACAAGTGCAAGTATGGAAACAGTACTTGGTAATATACAATGTATGTTATTCAAAACTATTATTATGTGAGCTAATAGTTTGATATATGCAGTGCTTTATTTTTTCAAATTAAGTATGTTGTCTACGGCTATAGTGTGGGAAATATATACAGATTGCTTTGAAATTGATGATTTTGAATGAGGAAGCTTTTGCTGTAAATGCACAAAAGTAGACACCAGATTACACTTTGCCATAATGTGTTGAGGCTAATGTTTGTGTTAGTTTCTTAAATTATGTAGACAAAAGCCACTGAATTTAATGAAAAAAAGGATTTTAAATTAAGAACAGAATGAATCATGCTGTTCGAGGTAAATATATTGTAAAATCTTTTGAATTACTTCCCTTTATATAAAACCAATTAAAAATGTCAATAACAATAATTTTATTTCCATGCAATTTAATCTACCATCTTTACCATCTGTTTAAAAAATACATGTATGTTCAAAAAGCAACATTAGTCTAAAATAACCATATTAGAGACAACTATTTTATTTAGAAGCTGACATTAAATTTGCTGTTGTAGGATTATATTGCATTATATTTCACAGGTGCAGGTATTTTTCAATTTTTCACTACTTGGTCCAAGGTACATTGAAGCATACTTTTGTTAAATGTCAATATTTAAGTAGAAGATGGAATGGGATTATAGTGTGTAAAAGTAGAACGATTATTTTTCAGAGATTTGTTATTTTCATTTTGTTTGCTTGAGTTTTTTTTTTTCGTTTTTTCTTCATTGAAAGATCTCTTTTCTATATTATTTTATTTTGTGACATTCCATCAAGTTTTTGTATATTTCTGTAAATGAGTGGTTTGAAAATTAGTGTCTGATATATAAGTCTTAACCCCTCATGTACAAATATCTTATATCTGTATGACATGTGGACAATAGCTGATCTATAATACAGGTTTGAAATAGGATTTTTAATCAGGATATCTGGTGCACTCAAGTGGATTTTTGTGATTGAAAATTTCAGACTAAATTTGATCATAGGATGTGCCATATAATTTTTTATGTTTTAGATTTTAGATTTTAATAGAGGGAAAAGGGATTAACCACCCTAGGGAATTCTAAGTAATGTTAAAATGAAATTGAATGCCCATGAAAACTATTGAAGTTTATATTGTTATGGGTTATCAAGTCAATGCTGATAAACTTAACTTACTGTAAAATACAAGTTACAAATTTATTGTTGTGGTTTTTGAAGAATGAACAAAAAAATCAAGATTAGTTATTGGTGATTTTTAAATAGTAAATGCCTCATGCAAATTATGCAATAAGAATTTTTTGGCAACACCAAATCGGTTACAATTTTTTACAATCATTAAAACATTGCATGTTGTTTGGAATATACCATACCAGTATACATTTTTAAGTATGTGAATCATGGTACCATGGTAGAATATGGTCATTGTAAGAATACTGATGTGCAGTCTTTATTTTCAGATAAGCAGATAGTTTTTCTCCACTAACTCAGACAAGAAATTAGCATAATATATCTAAAAACCAAATATCTTTAGTGTGTTTCTACTTGAGCTCTTTGTCCCTGTACAATTCATATAAGTTTTGCAGTAACAAAAAAAACTTTACCAAATTATTTGACCTGTAAATGATATGCATAGTCTTTCTCATTGTCGGCAACTTTAGAATTAGAGATGAGTCCCATTTGATGATATCATGTATAACTTGTTATGTGAGATACCTGTCAAGTACACATTTGTTGCTTAAATGTAAATGTTTGTGTGAATATAAAAATGGGAATTGACAATTTTTTGAAAGACAATTTTATTGTTCTAGTCGTGTGGAGTTGCACTGTATTGTGTATGGTTGAGATGTATATATTGTTGGTGAGGTATGAAATATTTTATTTTATAATATTCAATAAAATATGTGATTCTCAAGTTGAACAAAGGTTGGTTAATTTATGTAGATTTGAATAAGAATTGTATATATAAACATTTTGGATTATAGATTGTCTATGTTTTTTCGAAACATGAAAGTTTCTCAGTAACTATCTTATCTTAGGGCAATAGTCCTAAGATAGGATCACAGAGATGCGATGTCATTCTAAGGCAATAGTCTGGAAATGAGATGTCATTGTAGGGCAATAGTCTGGAGATGTGATCTCATTGTAGGGCAATAGTCTGAAGATGAAATCTCGCTGTAGGGCAATAGTCTTGAGATGAGATGTCATTGTAGGACAATAGTGCTAAGATGTGATCTCATTGTAGGGCAATAGTCTAGAGATGAAATCTCGCTGTAGAGCAATAGTCTTGAGATGAGATGTCATTGTAGGACAATAGTGCTAAGATGAGATCTCATTGTAGGGCAATAGTCTGGAGATGGGATGTCATTGTAGGGCAATAGTCCTAAGATGAGATCTCTTTGTAGGGCAATAGTCTAGAGATGAGATGTCATTGTAGGGCAATAGTCTGGAGATGAGATGTCATTGTAGGGCAATAGTCCTAAGATGAGATGTTATTGTAGGGCAATAGTCTGGAGATGGGATGGATGTCATTGTAAGGCAATAGTCCTAAGATGAGATCTCATTGTAGGGCAACTGTCTGGGGATGAGATGTAATTGTAAGGCAATATTCTGGAGATGAGATCTCATTGTAGGGCAATAGTCTGGAGATGAGTTGTCATTGTAGGGCAATAGTCTGGAGATGAGTTGTCATTGTAGGGCAATAGTCTTGATATGATAGTTCTTTGAAGGGCAATAGTATTGAGAGAAGATGCTTTAATAATGCAATAGTCCTTGGATGTAGCCAAGAAACCTTTTGGGGTTTGAAAGAACATAGAGATCTGTTAATAAATATTCATTTAGCTCATGTCATTGCATTCTCTTATACTAAACTGAAAAATAAAACCATCACAGTCAAATTGAATGAAAAAAGGGGGAAATCTGCAGAAAGGTAAACAGCAAATTTAAAAAGAACGAGATGTTGAAAATGTGTAAAAGATGTGATACATAAATAAAACTTTGAGCACATTTTGATTTCAAACTTTTTAACAGCTTTTTACTAAATGTTTCTCTTATGAAAATTTACTATTTTAAATACTGAATGCTTAAAACTTAATCTTAGAAAACCAATTTTTAAGTTATGTCAAATTGCCTATTTTGTAATAATACTACATTTATATGGAAACTTCATCTATTTTACTTTTTATTGCTAGTTTTACTTCAAAAGGATAAGTACATAATAAAGACATATGCATGATTTTACACAAATTATTGTTGCTAAATGTCAAATGGATTTCTGAATTCAATGTATATATAAATATATGATATATTGAGTAAAATACATTTAAGCAATATGATTCTATTGTTGATTGTTTTTAAGATATTTGCATTTTTAAATTATTCTTCAAAAAATTCTAGTTTTTAAAATATTTGCATTTTTAAATTATTCTTCAAAAAAGAATTTTTGACAGTATAACCTTAGCCTATAGTACTGTTGCAATATTGACAGAATCCCATATATTTATTATTGTACAATTCTATTTAAATTACAGGGTAAATATGAAAAAGGGAGATAACTCTTTTTAATTTTGATCATTTTGACAGCTTTATATATATATGAGGAGAGGGTCACACACCAACTTTTTGCTTCTGTTAATATCAAATACAAAATCAAAGATGTATAATTGTTCCACACATTGTTTTTTAAAGCAGCTGATTTTAACAAATGAAACTAAATGTTTATTTTTAACATTATTTATAAAAAAAATGTCACTTAGGGTACCCCATAAAAATCCTCTTAGATTAAAACAGTTAGAAATGATAACTGCCTTTGTTTACCTGAAGCTTTCAAAAGATGCTATTGAATTTAAGCCATGACTTCGTTCATGATACAGACAATTCAAATATATATTTTAAATGATTGTTTTGCTAACGGAGGTGTCTTTTTAACCAGACTTTTTGCTTCGGTTATGCTCAACTTTTAACTAATTATATTTATTTGCCAATGAGTAATTGTAGATTTTGGTATAAAAGTTCTGTATATATATATACACTGATTGTTATTTAATTTGTCCTATTGTATGATTATTTAAATCAAATTAAAGGCAAAGTGTACAGTTGAAATCTGTGTATGTACTCCTTCTTACTAAATAAAATTAAGAATGGAAATGGGGAATGTTTCAAAAAAGACCACAACCTGACCAAAGAGCAGAGAACAGACGAAGACCACCAATAGGTCTTCAACACAGCAAGAAAAGATTGCATCCAGAGGTGTGCTTCAGCTGGCCCCTAAACAAAAATGTGTACTAGTTCAGTGGTAATGGACATCATACTAAACTCCGAAATATATAAGTGAACTAAAATTGAAAATCTTACCAGACTAACAAAGTCCAGGCTCCTGACTTGGGACAGGCGCAAAAGTGCAGCAGGGGTTAAACATGTTTTGTGAGATCTCAACCCTTCCCCTTTACTTATAGCTAATTAGAAAAAAAACGCATATCAATACGCATAGTAAAACTCAGATTTAAAAAAGTTCAAGTCCGATTTCAGAATAGGTAACAAAAGAAACTAACCAAAATGACAATGATAAATAAATTAACGAAGGACTACTAGCTGTTACTTATATATGCAAGCTTCAGACCTCAATTAAAGTTTAACTAATATAACAAACATAACAGCAACCAATAAGATCCAACAACAATCACTGAATAACTGAGTTGGTGTCTCTAAACTTTGGACATGTACATATAGAAAATGGTGGAGTCAAACATGTTTGTTAGAGCTCAACCCAAAGCTTTTTAGCTCACCTGACCTGAAAGGTCAAGTGAGCTTTTCTCATCACTTGGCGTCCGGCATCCGTCGTCCGTCGTCCGTAAACTTTTACAAAAATCTTCTCCTCTAAAACTACTGGGCCAAATTTATCCAAACTTGGCCACAATCATCCTTGGGGTAGCTAGTTTTAAAAATGTGTCCGATGACCTGGCCATCAAACCAAGATGGCCCCATGGCTAAAAATAGAACACAGGGGTAAAATGCAGTTTTTGGCTTATAACTCAAAAACCAAAGCATTTAGAGCAAATCTGACATGTGGTGAAATTGATAATCAGGTCAAGATCTATCTGCCCTGAAATTTTCAGATGAATCGGACAACCCGTGTTGGGTTGCTGCCCCTGAATTGGTAATTTTAAGGAAATTTTGCTGTTTTTGGTTATTATCTTGAATATCATTATAGATAGAGATAAACTGTAAAGAGCAATAATGTTCAGCAAAGTAAGATTTACAAATAAGTCAACATGACTGAAATGGTCAGTTAGTGTTAGTAATCTTTTACAAAATTCTTCTCCTCTGAAACTACTGGGCTAAAGTTAACCAAACTTGGCAAAAATCATCTTTGGGGTATCTAGTTAAAAAAATGTGTCCGGTGACCCGGCCATCTAACCAAGATGGCTGCCACAGCTAAAAATAGAACATAGGGGTAAAATGCAGTTTTTGGCTTATAACTCAAAAACCAAAGCATTTAGAGAAAATCTAACAGAATTTAATTGTTTATCATGTCAAGATCTATCTGCCCTGAAATTTTCAGATGGATCGGACAACTGGTTGTTGGGTTGCTGCCCCTGAATTGGTAATTTTAAGGAAATTTTGCAGTTTTTGGTTATTATCTTGAATACTATTATAGATAGAGATAAACTGTAAACAACAATAATGTTCAGCAAAGTAAGATCTACAAATAAGTCAACATGACCAAAATTGTCAGAGAACTCCTTAAGGAGTTATTGTCCTTTATAGTCAATATTGAACAACTTTTCGTCATTTTTGTAACTTGTACAAAAATCTTCTTTTCTAAAACTATGGACCAAATTTAACCAAACTTGGCCACAATCATTACTAGGGTATCTATTTTAAAAAAGTGTCTAATGACCCTGCCTGCCAACCAAAATGGCCGACATCAGTAAAACAGTAACAGGTGAGCGACACAGGCTCTTGAGAGCCTCTAGTTTAAAAAGACCGTCCTAAACAGTTGTCCATCCGTACACGTTTGAAGATGCAAATAGGCTCAAAATTGCGAACTTGGATTAAATGTGCATTACTAGGAGTACAACAACCCTCTTTCTGAAATAAATAACTTTGAACTTCATTTCAAACCAATGAGAAATGTTAAGTTTAACATCTACCTTCCGTTCGGAACTGTTGTATGTATGTGACCTAAATATACACGGTCACATGTAGTTGCTATTTCTGTGTCAGTTCGGTCTCTTTTGAAGAGTTGTCTCATTAACTATCATGCCACATCTTCTTGTTTATATTTGATGTAATGATGTGTCTCAGGTTAAGTTTGCGTAACGTCCAGTAGCAAATAGTTCTTACATATTCAAGACACGAAGGACTTTGCAGTTTTTTAAAGTGTATAGTTCTCGACTGACATTGAAAAATCAATCAATGTCAGTTGAAATCAGACATAACTGTATTTGTGGGTGCAATATCAATCTCAGACATGACCTTTATATGCATGTACCTACCAGTGGTCAGTCTTCTTCTTTCTAAGACCCCAATGGTTAACATGTGGTTTTTCACTAAGATAGAACTAAGACTTTTATGTTTTATGTGATTTGAAGGAGAAAAACGTATTGAGACTGATCGATTTCACACAATTTACAGCGATTCAACTTTATAACAATATCATGTGTTGCCGTCTCCCGTGTTATTTTAAGTTTCAATTGTACATTCGGATCATGTAAACAATTGAGTCTGGAAGACCCCTCCCATTTTCCATCACCAGTCACGCAACTATGATTGGATAAAATACGAATTCTACACATTTTGAAAGTTTGAAGATTTTTTTTTTGCTAAAAAAAATGTCTACTTTTCCGATGCGTTTTTTTTTTTTTTTATTTTGGCCAGGATTTTTTTTATGTTACCGCAGACACTTTCTAGTATAAAAAGTCCTTGCTTACCGGGACCGAATTTATGGCGTTCTACTGATACCTATAGTAAACCCAATGGATGACTTAATACGAAACAATCCACAAGAAAAAAATTATGACCAAGTTTTTATACAAATATAATAAACAAAAATTATGACGGACAGCAACCCTCGGCGAGACTTTGACTATGTACAGATAAAAAATATCTTGAAGTGCAGATTGTCCACAAATATTCACTCTGTGGTTAAAGTTTTTGAAATTTGAATAACTTTCTCAAACGATCCTGGATTTCTACCAAACTTGGGCAGCAGCTTGTTTATGATCAAAAGATAGTATCCAGAAGTAAATTTTGTAAAAATAAACTTCCATTTTTTCCGAATTTTACTTATAAATGGACTTAGTTTTTCTGCCGGGAAATATTACATTCACTCTGTGGTTAAAGTTTTTAGAATTTTAATAACTTTCTTAAACTATCCTGGGTTGGTACCAAACTTGGACAGAAGCTTGTTTATGATCAAAAGCTCGTATCTAGAAGAAATTTTGTAAAAAAATTAATCTATTTTTTTGTATTTTACTTTTAAAATGACTTAGATTTGCTGCGAAACAACACATTCACTCTGTGGTTTAACTTTTTAAAATTTTAATAACTTTCTTATACTATTTAGGATTTGTACCCAGCTTGGAAAGAAGCTTGTTTATGATCAAAAGCTAGTATCTAGAAGGAAATTTTGTTTTCTTCTAGTTCACATTACATTCAGTGTGCAGTTACATTTTTTAAACATTTATTACATAAACTATCCTGGATTTTTACCAAACTTGGACAGAAGCTTCTTACAATCAAAAGATAGTATCAACAGGAATATTTTATTGATTTGTTTCCTCATTTTTGTTGAGCTTGCGATTAACAGAAAGAGTAGGCGAGACACTGGGTTCCGCGGAACCCTTACGAATTTTTTAACGACAAAGACTGACTGTTAAAGCCTTGGTCACAACGAACCCACAACACATCTATGCGCCACGACAAGAAATTTGGTCAAATCGCGGGTCATCTGTGATTATCGTACAACAGTCGCACGATATTTTGAGCATCGTGGCGCAGTCGTGTGTCGTCGGAAGAAAATTGGACATGCACCTTTTTGCTCTACGATTTTTTGTCGTGTCACTGTCTTGTGGCTGTCATAAGAGTGTCTTACCACAATCGCGCGACTGTCGTGCGATAAACACACGGGCGTGGGTACCAACATAAACTATTTTAAGAAGAGAAAAAATCGTACGACTGTCGTGCCACTGTCTTGAAACATGCAAGGCTTCATCTGCATGAATATTCGTGATACAGTCGCACGATTGTCTCATGAACATCAGATTTCGTACGATGCTCGCACAACATTGATTGTCTGTCGTACGACAGTGGTACGTTCGTCTTGCAACATATTTTCGTTTTGTTCAGAAGAATACAATTCGGCGGGAATGAATGTTTGGAAAACATACCGTCTGCCGTTTAAAGAGGATGGCTATTCCACCAGAACGATTACGTTTGGCCCTGCTGAAAATGTGCCTTGCCGGACTCCAACAAGAGCAAAATATCATCCATTTATTTTTCTTTTCGTGGGCATCCTGGGTTAGACTCGTTGAACAGTTATAATATAAACTAATACGAAAAACGTCGTTTACTTGGACCGGACTTATAATGTCACTTAACTATATTGAAAGCAAATTGCAAATAGCTTGCAACAAATCAGGCCTCTATATATAATAGTACTCCCGGAGTCATACTCGTGAGTGACCCACGACTGTTGTGCGACAGTTGTAAGACAGTCATACGATAGTGGCACGACACTGACACGACAGTGACACGTGCATCCCATGACACGAAAACCTAAAAAATAGACACAAAACAACTCATGATTGTCGTACGACTGTCGCACGACCGACTTGCGACAAACCCACGACAGTATAATTACAATTATTTTCTTTCTGTCATGTACCCATCGTGGAACCATCGTGGACATACGACAGAGAAAAAAGAATTGTAATTGACTGTCGTAGGTAAGTCGCAAGTCGGTCGTGCGACAGTCGTACGACAATTGTGAGTTATGTGGGGCTTTTTTCAGGTTTTCATGTCATGAGATGCGCGTCTTATCGTCGTGCCACTGTCGTACGACTGTCGTGCCACTGTCTTGAAACATGCCAGGCTCCATCTGCATGAATCCAACGAAATCACCGGCAGATTCCAGCTCCAACTCTTGCATCAGTGAATACTATTCTACCCAAACATCAAGGCGCCGTTCGATCCATGGTCTAACCCACTAACGTCGAGCGTTTCGCTTGTTCCTATACTGTTCACGGGCTCGAATCAACGCTAACAGGACCATATTTTGCTCTTTCTTGAGTCCGACAAGGCGCCTATTTAGCAGGCCCAAGCGTAATGCGTTCTGGTGGAATAGCCATCCTCTTTAAACGACAGACGGTATGTCTTTCCAAACATTCATCTCGGCGAATTGCATTCTTCTAGATAAAACAAAAATGTGTTGTACGACGAACGTACCACTGTCATACGACAGACAATCAATGTTGTGCGAGCATCGTACGGAATTTGGTATATATATATATATATGTGAGACAATCGTGCGACTGTATCACGAGTGCGAAAGTCGTAGGATTGTCGTACGATAGTCGTGCAACAGTCGTACGATTTTTCTTTATTAAAATGGTTTATGTTAGTACCCACGACAATGTGTTTATCGGACGACAGTCACAAGAATGTGGCAAGACACTACCACGACAGCTACAAGACAATGACACGACAAAAAAATCGTAGAGCAAAAAAGGTGCATGTCCTATTTTCGTCCTACGACACACAACACCGACACGATGCTCAAAATATCGTGCGACTGTCGTACGATGATCACAAATGACCCACGATTCGACTAATTTTCATGTCGTGGCGCTGCATAGATATGTCGTGGGTTCGTTGTGACCAGGGCTTTAAGCCCTCTGACTCTTACCTTTTGCTTTTTTAAATTATGGATGCACACACAGACGCTTCTGGACAGAAATCACTTTTGTGTACTTACATCATCGTATATATTTCGAACTCAATATGTAACACCCGTCCCCTCGTATTTGAATTGGGAGACGGCAATGTAAAATCTATTGTGTAAGTAATACTATGGCCATATCCAATTACAGCAAAGAAACTGAATTACTATAACTATACGAAACACGGAACGGAGAAATGCATGCCTTAATTAGTTGCAAACTCAACGTTCTTGTGTTCATTGTATGTGAGACCAAGAGCTTACTACTCTTATAAAAATTAGCAGGGTGCAGGCATATGTGGAATACTCCAATATATTATTGCAGTTCAAATAAAATTATCCTTTTACTGACTGCCGAACAAACATATCAATATCACTTTTATCACTACCAAATAATCTACATATACATGGATAATTTGAAGACAAGAAATGAAGATTTTATTAAACTCAAACTGGAACCAGACTGTCGTTCGATGGTTCATACATGACCCGACCATTAAAAAATGCAGTTCATGTTGCCATCCCGTCAACTGTTCTATCCGTTTTGCAGAAATTGAAATTTGGTTAATCTTTGTTTTTTGTCCTGACGATGTATTTGCCACTGTACGTAAAGCGAAAATCTACGAGTCATTATTATGTTTACAGTGACTGTCAAAGTTATGATTACATGTACTTAATATACTGAATATGACGAGGGACAAACATTCTAACTGATAAACAGTATTGGAATAAGTAAACATCGTTTCTGCACAAGACCGTATCTAAGATTGTAATGACATATATTGGAATTTGTATACTTACAAAGCGGGAGGTAAAGGTACATGTATATATTAGAAAGTGCCCATCGACTTAGAACGAAAGTTAAATCACGAAATTAACATATAGAATACATTTTAAGTGATGTGCAACAAACTATGTCATTGAAGATTTATAAAACTAACAAATCAGAAATAATTTCAAATAAATAAAATGAAAAATTTAACGAACGTTTTGGTTCGTCTGTCTGTAGCTAGGTGTTTGTTTGTTTTCGCGTAAAGTTATTGAAACATTTCAAAGTTGGAAATACACCAAAATTAAAATGAACTGATGTATGAAGATGATATAAAATGCTTCAGGTTGCCTAATCATTCTTGACTTGATGAAACATTAAAGTGAGTCCAAGATGTTGACTAACAAAGTACTAGCAGTACTAGCAGTGGCTGCTCAAATCTTGATATTTTCAACAGATACAGGTAAATTAACATTTGTAATGTCAAATGATTACAATTTACGTAAAACAATACAGTTAATTGTTTTCACAATTTTTTTGTACTTTGTCTAAGTGACTATTTCTTATAATTAAAGATTTGAATAAAGATGCAATTAACTATATAAACAATGCGCAATAAAGATTCAAATATTTTTTTCGAAATATTTTTCCTTTACTTGGACCAGGTGTGGATTAAAATTGTGTCTTTTAAATTTATTCACAAATTTTATCGAGTTAATAAAAGGTAGACTTGTTGATTCTATTTTACCGACAGTCTAAATCAAAAATAATATAATATCAAGCTTTTAATCTAATCAATTGAAAACTCGATATAATTATATTGAGTTAATAAAGACTGTCGGCAAAATAGAATCTACAAGTCTACCTTTTCACCAATCATGAAGTACCTCGTTATTTTTTTTCTTTCAAAAACTCTTAAAATTGATATTTCATTGTTTTTAGATGCTGCCTGTAAGGTTCCACCAGAGCTTCAGGGCAAAGATTGGGTATACGAATACACAGACGTGTTGACAGGAGAAACGATGACAAAAACCTTAAGTTTTGGCTCTACAACCATACAACAAGGCATCAGTTTAGAGGTTCAGGGATCAAATGTAAACGCATGGACTTGTCTATCTGATTTAACTATCTCTGATACTGAATCAGTTGCTGTATTCAAGTGAGTACTAATGAGGATCTGTGTTGTGGGGTCTTCCTTTTTGTATTTATCAATTTATTGAGCCGTTTTTTGCAATTCATCAAATATTTTGGCAAGTATATTTTATTTTTGAATTTTAGCACGGAATTTAACTGTTTTTATTTTTTGGCCCATTTTCTTTATTATTTTGGACCATAATTCTCTTCTACGTGAACCCCACCCATACCCTCACTTAGATATGTAGTTACACCAAACGTCATTTAAAAAAAGGGTTCATGAACTCGTTTTCAAGTTAAATCAGTTTGAATAATAAAACTTTGAATCAGTCGAAAACTGCATCTTTTCCCGATAAATCACTGTTTGACGTCTTTGAAACTTTGAAACTTTTTATTTCACTAAAGGCCTCACATGAGGCATAATAGTACAATTAATTTAACAAAATATATATTTAATGCATGAACAAACATATAATATACATATGAAGTTGATGTAATTGCAGCTGGAAGCTGAACATTACAAATATGATTATTTGAAAACAGACATAGCAAGTTTGCAAAATTAGGCCAGTCCTATAAGTGTTTATTTATCGTGACTATTCATTAAATCATACAGGCTAATAATGTTACTGTTGCTTTAGATATGAGGAGGTATAAATTTCTGTCTTTCAGCACTAAAAAAGTTACAATTAAATCGTGAAAATAGCAATTTACGTTAGCAACATCATTACCTCACCTGTATCTGTATCGTATGCCCACAATTAGATGAAACAACTTTATATAAAAATTTACATCTAAATCAATGTTTTTCGTAAAGATAAAAGAATAATTATTAAGAAAATGTGGTATGATTTTCAATGAGACGACTCTCCACAAGAGACCACACGACACAGAAATTAGCAACTATGGCTTTTTTTTCTGAGTCGGAAAAAATATTTTCTTTAGTTTTTTCTGAATTTAACACTTTAAAGTATGTTGGAAATTAGGATTCAGAATATTTTATTTGTCATCTGCTTGACCAGAATAATGATTTTCATCAAATTGGGTATCAGACAATTTTTTTAGAAAAAAAAATCGCACCCTGTTAAATGGCCATTCCCTCATTCCCTACGTGTCGATGAATATTTTTGCAATACAGTATTGTATTTGTTGTAGAAGTGACATCACTTTCGATGTATTCCCGGTTATGGGCAGACGGTTATATCTTTGTATGAGATTCACAAAAGTCACAGATGACCTATTTTATTTTCATCTGATGTCGGGTAGGTATGACCCTTTTTTATTTTCATCTGATATCGGGAAGGTATCTTTTATTTTCCTCTGATGTCGGGTAGGTATCTATTATCTATTGCATTTAAAAAATCACAGCAAGTTTTGTCTTAAAAAAATTAGATAGTATATCGGAATGAAAGACTTATTTTAATAAATTAACCGAGTGCTATCATTATATGCGACTAATCATAAAATATCCACAATTTATGATGTCATCACTGATTTGTATAAAGCTTCGTTTTCATATATATATTGTCTTTAAAATCTTAAATTAAACTCTTTAATGTTATTTTACGATGACAAAGGTAAAAACATGACTTATTGTTTGACCATTGCCGATTGTTGATGACCTAATGTTGACTTGTGTATACATTTGTCTGTGTCATTGTCCAACCGACGTGCATTAACTACACATATAAATCTTTTTCACATTAATGGGCCATTAATTAGAAGACATAAAGAAAAGAAATATACAGAATAGAAAATAGAAACGGGGAATGTGTTAAAAAGACAACAACCCAACTAAAGAGTAAAAAACAACACAAGGCCACCAATTTGTATTTAATACAGTGAGAAATTCCACACTCGGAGGAGGGCTTCAGCTGGCATTTGAACAATACATGCAATAATATATACTAGTTCAGAGAATTGGACACCAAACTTAACTTCGAAACTTTCAGTGATGTCTTTTAGACAATTTTACGTAAAATATGAGTTTATGATACTAAAAATATCTGTACCAAACATATCTTCATAACAATGTAAAAGAAATAATGAAATTAACATTTTTGTTTTTTATTTCAACATCTGCCCGAAAAAGTACAAAAAGCATATCATATTTGATATCAATAAACAGAGGGCACGAAGCTGGTACACAAGACATGATAACACACTTTTTAAATACTATCTTAAGTTGTGGTCACACATTCACGATTTTTACTGCCGTCCTTGACAGGACCATTCCCGATTAAAATTTGTCAAAAGTCAGATCAAGATCCTATGAATCGTGGATGGAAATTCAAACTTTAAAAAAAATTTGTAATGCAAAACAAATAATTTAACCACGACAACAATCAGATATTGTTGAGGAAGCGTCGATATTCAACCGTTTCCAAGCGAATTTATCCCGATAATCCCGTTCTCAATCCGCTTCTAATCCAATTTGTATCTTTCGTCTGGTAAAATTCGACCGAGTCTGTCACAACTGCGTCCCGATTCTACCGAATGTAATCCGACAGAGATCAGACAGTCACCAGACAGCGAACCGACGCTGACGGAAGTTATCCGTTCGAAAACTGTCGGCACACTCGGGGTGATCAGGTACTGTCGGAACGTAATCCTATCAGAAGTCCGCTCTATCCCATTGCAAACGGCTTTGTATGGTCTCAGTCGTATTGTATTCTGTAATTTCGGGACTCTGACGTGGGTATCATTGACGAATTTCATATTAATAACGGGACTGTTCCGGAACGGTTTCGGCAAAAACGGTTCGCAATCGACAAGATCTGAATGCAATCTGGACTCAATCGGCAGAAAAACAGCAATGACAAATTTCTCCAGATCATTCCCGTTCCACAGGACACCGTCCAGAATATACATAACATTGTAAGGATTTTGATCTGATACAGCAGAATCTGTCACGACATAGGCACGATTGTTATCCGACTAGACAAAATCGGCTGCTTTTCCCTGAATGTTGCGAGACGCAAAAAAAAACCAATCAGATATTGTTCAGAAATCATCGATATTCAAACGTTAACCAAGCGAATTTGTCCTGATAATCCCGTTGTTAATCCTATTCTAATTCGACTTACATCTTTTGCATGGTAGAAATCGTCCCGCCAGCGTTCCGAATCTACTGAATTAAATCCGATAAAGATTAGACTGTGACCAAAAAGTTAACCGACGCTGACGGAAGATATTGTCGTTAGAAATAGAAAACTATCGCCATATTCGGAATGATCAGGAACTGTCTGAACATACTCCTATCACGGTCCGCTGTACCGCATTGCAAACGGCTTTGTCTTTGTTCTGTAATTGTCGGGACGTGGGTATCATTGCCGAATTTCGTATTAATAACGAGACTGTTACGGAACGGTTTCGGCAAAGACGGTTCGCAGTCGACAAGTTCTGGATGCAATCTGGAGTCAATTAACAGAAAAATAGTAATGTCAAATTTCTGCAGATAATGCCCGTTCCACAGGACACCGTCCAGAAAACACTGAACATTGTTGGGATTTTGTTTCGATACAGCAGATTATGTCATGACATAGTCACAATTGTTATCCAACTAGACACATTCGGCTGGGTTTCCGGGACGCACCTAACTGTCGGAGTTGCTTGGGCGACCTCTCTGGACCATTCCCGATCCGTAGGTATTTATAAAGAACGTATACGATTGCGTTCAGACAATGATAGAACATTCCCGAATTGAGGACAGTAATCAGAATTTTTCACTTTTCGTGTCTTATCGCTGACTGATCTCAAACGTGAGTCATAATCGGCAATGTGTGAATAAACTCATGATAGATAACAGGACTAAATTTTGTATATACGCCAGACGCGCGTTTCGTCTACAAAAGACTCATCAGTGACGCTCGAATCTAAAAAAAGTTAAAAAGGCCAAATAAAGTACGAAGTTGAAGAGCATTGAGGACCAAAATTCCTAAAAGTTTTGCCAAACACAGCTAAGGTAATCTATGCCTGAGGTAGAACAGCCTTAGTCTTTCAAAAATAAAAATTTTTGTAAACAGTTAATTTATAACCCCGCATTTAACTTGTCAACCCCAGTCACACCATACTACGATCGTACCACGCTCACCGCGATCTAAAATGAATCCAGATCGTGGTGAGGTTGCGGTATGAGCGGCATGCGCATGTTTATTTTCGTTTCTTTTACGTTGCTACTACGTCCTCATAACCTTCTACAACGATCCTGCTACGATTAAACCACGTTCTCACCACGCTTATTCTGCGAAATCACTACGATAATCACTCTTTTTTTACGCTCATCTCGTGCTCACTAAGATCATACCACTATTTATCCGAGTGCAATACGATCTTACCACGCTTCTACTGCGATTATAGCACACTCTTATCGCGACCATTCTACGATCCTACCACGTTCATACTTCGGTCTTACTACGCTCTCAGCAATAACGTCTACATCGTGTTCAGTATTAATACTGTTTAATTTCTTCGATTTCTCACTGATATTTTTTTGACTTTGACAATGTGCATGATGGTCGTAGTGTGAACGTAGTCAGGTCTTAAGAAGAGTGTGACGAGGACGGAATTGGCGTTCTTAAATCGTATTATGGTCTTGAACAGGGTGGTATAAACGTGATATCGACATGATTTCGCCACGACCCTACCACGATTGCTTTGAACATGTATCATTCCGCCGTCACCGCAGTCCCACTAGGCCACGATCGTACTATGATCTCTGAAAAAAATGCAAATTTTGACGATCTTAGTTTGATCGTGTATATCGTAGTGCGATTGTGTAGATCGCAGTAAGGTCGTTGTACGTATACAGTCGTGGCAAGGTCTTCATAATTGTAACGAGCATCGACGAATGTCAACATGTTCAAAACAATCATGGTGCGGCCGTGGCGAAATCAGACCAATTCGTAGTTATTCAATATGGATTGTTTGATCCGACATCTCATCTTGATCTGGATCGTATCAGAGGCCCTTCTGACTCCACCTCTACACCTACCACTAGGCCCACGAGCTCTGGTAGATTTGGGTGGCATGTCTGTGTTGTTTTTGAAAATTTTACGTTTCAATGAAAGTAAGAAGAAATGGAACAGTTTTTATATGGAACAGTATTTATATATGGAACATGATGTTGTCTTATTGCTGAGAGCGTAGTTATATTGCGATATGAACGTAGCAAGATCGTATAATGGTCGTGGTAAAACTAAGGTGCTACATGTATAATCACAGAAGAAGTGTGGTAAGATCGTGTTGCCATCGGATAAATCGTGGTATGGTCGTAGTGATGAGCGTAGAAAGATCGAGATGATCGTAGTGAGGTTGCAGAATAAGCGTGGTTAAACCGTGGTATAATCGTAGCAAAATCGTTGTAGAAGCGTTATGAGGACGTAGAAGCATCGTGAAAACCACAAAAATCTACATGTTCATGCCGCTCATACCATAACCTCACCACGATCTGAATTAATAAGTGTGGTGCGATCGTGGTCTAGCGTGACTGGGGCATTAAATAAAGGCAAATAGGTCAGGAAAACAACGCATTCTTAGATGAAAGTTATGTTCACATAATATATGCTTAATTGTTTACAACGACGATCTATCAAAGCCTGTAGGGATCATACTTTTATAAAATACGATAAAAGTATTGATCACCGTGCTATTTATTTCTTCTTTTCTTTTTTTTTTTGAAAGGGGGGGGGGGGGGGGCTTGGTGGCCGAGTGATCTAAGTAGTTGCTACTAGCCAGTCAAAACTGAGGTTGGGAGTTCGAACCCCGACTCCAATCTTAATTGCCCAGGATTGTCAGTTTTCCTATCGAAGTTCGGTGGTTTTCTCCGGACAATCCGGCTTCCTCCACCAATAAAAAACTGGCCGCCACGAAATAACACAAATGCGGTGCTTAAAAGTGGCGTTAAACAACAAACAATAAAAACAACAATCTATATTTTGCAAGCTACAAATCGTGCAAAAGTGCCCAATTATATAGATGGTTACTTTTTTGGATTCGAGCGTCACTGATGAGTCTTTTGCGCGTCTGGGGTATATACAAAATTTAGTCCTGGTATCTATGATGAGTTTTTTTACGTAAAAACACATTTTTGTGAATAAAAAGATGTCTGTGAAATAGAATTTTGAAATTAATTATGTGAATATAGGTTTTATAATATGTTTTTAGAAAACAAAAACAAAAACTTGCTACAAGAAAAGAAATGAAAATTTCACTATCATTCAAGTATAAATTTTTACTAGAAGAGTCATCTCCCCTTTAATTGCCAAGTTGAAAAATTGAGTTAAACATTTTTTGGTTTTGTTTGAACATTTAGGATAATGCAATGAATCCCATATTCTACTTAATACAAATAAGAGACTTACATATACATTGCATGTCTGTCTCAAAATTTGAAGCCTTAGGCAAATAACTAGAAATATTGTAGAATCCACGATGGCGGTATACAATGAATCTACTTTATGTGTTACATCATTTCAAATAAGCACAAACGTTATGGAATAATTACAACAACATAACATATTTGTTTTTTTTTCAGACAAAAATGGCTTAGTTACACCAAAGGAAAGGGTATTCAGTCCCGTATCAGAACCGGATGCAAATGCTGATGTATGTAGTACGTACTGTTCTTACGGAGATCCAAAACCAATGATTCGAACACTTCGCAAACCAGGTAAACATTACTTAACATTGTATGGGTATCTATTATGCAAGTTCATTGCTAGCATGATGAAACGCCAAACTTGCATGTTATCAATATTTATTGAATTGTCTTAATACGAAACAAACCTAGTGTAAACCAACTTATTTTCGGAGATACTTCTTTTTCGCGTTTTACTGTTTCTAGTCCACTGCGTGACTATTTAATTTTGCAATTTTCTAGTTTACTTGATGTAATTAAAAAAAGAAAGATCCAATTTTATACATATTTGCGTTATTTTTCTACATCCGAAGTCGCGAAAATAAGTTAGTTTTAAGTACTTGGCCATTCTTTGTAGATGAAATATTAAAGATTTAATTATGTAATTACATTTAAGACGTGAGAAAAAGAACACAGTCGGTGATGATGGTCGATTGAACTTCACTCATATCTGATAAATATACAATATTAGGTCAATGTCTGGCGTATTAAATTATAATTCTGGTACCTTTGATAACTATTGAATATTAGGTTCTACCGAGCCCTTCCCCAGTTTTGTGCCGAATACAAATTTGTTTTTCTTATGACATTGACCTAAATTAAATATTGTTATTATACTGCAACTTAAATTAAAACATTGATAGCTATTTTAACTGGAACATAAATTTTAAACTTATTTTCATTCCTTAATGAACCCCTGACTGTTGAAAAAGTATTGCATGATGAAATTGACATTGCACAAAATATAGCTGTGTTACAATATTTAGAAAATAAACACAACTAGTTGCAGTATAAATCGGATGTATTTCTTGGTTGGGAATAACAGTAAATTACTGAGGAGAAAAAAATGATAACAAGTTGTTTTATTTTCAGACACCGCTGATAAGTTACCAACTGATGCAGATCTGTGTGAAAATTGTGGCGATTCCTGTATTGTTTCGAGTAAGGATGCAGGTTATTATCTTTCAAAACGTTTAAACTTGCTGCATTTGCAGCTGTTCGGTATGAGCCAATGCTCCGTGTTGAAGACCGTACTTTGATGTATAATGGGTTTTCTTTTTCGAAATGTGTCTTGAATGGAGAGTTGACTAATTTACACTCATACATATACCAACTCTTCTTATTTCTTTGAACGTTTTACAATAACAAGTTCACTTTAGATTAAATATGGTCTTGAATTTCAACTTTATCATAAAGTTTCAAAATTGCTATAATTTGTTCATCAATTCATCTATCTTAAAAACTTTATATATTACTTTGCTTAAACTTGAATCTTTTCGTAACAATTGATTCTTAATTTTGGATATATTGTCAAAATACGTGGATTTTGTGCATGTGTGAACATAAAAGCTTGAGGAATTCCTTGACTGCAACCTGAGTCCAAATTATCACAACTATTTCTATATGAAATTAGTAAATTTTTGGCCTCATTTAAAAAGCATCAACAATTTTAGGCCCTACGCGAACCTTCTTCTTTCAATATGATCAAATATTAGATTTCATTCAAGTATATAGTTTATTTTGAATCGTTTCAACCAATACATGTGGTTTATGAAATGAACATTTCCAATAAAAAATACATTGTCCTTCTCAATACATTGACAAACGCTTTTTTAAAAAAAACTGGAACCTGTTATGTAGGACAAGTAAACTGTACACGGCACTTTGAAAAGAGTCCGATACACAATCTTCATCCTAACTAAAATCAATGTTTGTCTGTAATAGATTTGTATTATCATAAAAAAGTGATTTCGTGGAATGATTTTGTAATACCTTTCCGAAATTGTCATATTCTGTTGCACTAGAATATGAATAAAAAAATTAATGTAAAAAAATGTTCATGCAACAAATGAAGATAAAAACATTTAGTCTTTAAAAAAATAATGAAGCAAATATTTCAGTGAAAACATAATTATATTACAGCGAAACAATATATTTATACAATGCAAAACAAACAATTATCATGATTATATTAATGCACCCTCTTAATATCAACACTACTTAAAGATATAAATTGCAGGATTAAGTGATATTTATCAGAAAAACTATCAAGACATTCACGAATTAAAACAAGTTAATAGTTTATGAATTTCTCCAAACTGGACAGGCTTTTACAAAAATCATATGTATGTACACAGCATTGTCTTTCTGTAAAGTTACTTGCCTTATTTTAAATATCTGTTTCTAAAATCTATATACATGTATTTAAAAAAAAAATGTTGAACGCCTTTTTTAGTTCTTTTTCTCTCTTTTTATATTGTTCTGAACATGCGGTTTCGTTTTATTATGTTCACAATGTATTATGACATCTAACGGACAAATACATTTTTTTAGAGCGTTTTAAAGGCACTAATTATATTAAAAAAATACGGTTGCATTAGAAAAAATTCTTCATAACAGTTCATATGCAGCTGACATCCTTTTGATTTATAACAATAATAATGTCTTAACTTTAAGGAGCGTAGTTCATTTTGATTAAACAATTTTTTTTTATTAAGGACTATACATACAATATCTAACAAATGAATAAAATATAATTAATTTACTATTACACACATATAAAAACAGATGTATAGAAACCCAAATATGAATTTTAAAATATAATTCGTGATTTATGGTTCAAGTAATTCTTGATTCTTTTTAGTAAAGCTAATGAAGAATTAATTATTTTGTTTATATGATTAAATTGATCATACCAACAATGAGTGGCGTCAACAAAAATATCAAGGACTTTTTCACAAAAACTTTTATTTATTTGTCGGCCATTTTGGATATATTTAATTAGTCATTTTACATAACAGACAATTTTTTTTTTTATTTATACAAATGGTCTTAATTTTTGACACATAAACTAGCATTTTGTTTTCATCAACCCAATGACAAATATTTTCTTTTCTAATACAACATCGAGTGCTTGACTTGTATTATTAATACCTTTTGTCTTTTCCAATTACAGAAATAGTGCAATCATCTGATTTCAACTACTGTAACAACAATCCTTGTTCAAATGGTGTATGCGAAAACAAGGTTGATGGTTATACTTGTTCTTGTGCTTCCGGATATGAAGGGACGAGCTGTGATATAAGTAAGAAATGTAAATTTCGTATCAATCAAAAACGACATTTTTTTCGCCCTAAACATACATTATTGGCTTTATGATAAATTCCATGATCAAAAACACCTTTTGTCTTTTGAATGATTTTAAAGTGAAACATTGCTATTTTAGTATACTTACAGATTTCTGTTTTAACAAAGCAGCATTGATTCAATGCAAACGAACAGTTATATAAAATGTATCATTTTAATATCAACCAAACCACTTAAAACATATGTTGCCGAAGTGACTGATATATCAAAAACAATCACGACCGTGATCAAATTAACGAAAATTCACGAATTAAAACAAATGCGATTTATATTGTTAAAAGCAATTTATAGTTTATGTCGATTATTAAATTGCACAATCAAAAGTTCGTATGCGTAATAGATTCGTTTCTTTTTTTCAAACGATATTTACAGTTAAAGATATATGAACCACGAAATGAACCATTGCAGAATGATTCATTATGACAAATTTATTATTGTAAAATACCCCCAAAAAATGTATATTACACTGTTTAAATTTTGCTATGTTCTAAAAGTACCAACTATTTATGCCAAAGACAAAAACAAATGCAAGATTTTATGTATACAAGCTGTTAACCTTTATTACAAAAAAGACGGTTTATGGTGTTTCCTAGCAAGGGTATATTCTATGCAGTGTGATGCACCATTATCATAAACAATTGAACAGATGTCTTGGCTAGATATCTTACTTCAAGGATATATATTCTTTCAATTGAGATGCACCACCATGATAATATCTTAGGTTTTGATGGCTATTTGAAACAGATTAATCCAATTACAATCCCGTTTGTTTTCTCTCCAAATTGGACAGGCTTTAACAACATTAATTTTATGTACACAACATTGTCTACCTGTAAACTTATGTGAACTTCATACCGTATGATTTTGAATATATGTTTCTTAAATCTAAATGTTTATTGAAAAGAAAAAAAATAACCCGTTTTTAGTTTTTTTATTCTCCTTTTCAGAATTATTCTGAACATCGTTCGCGGTTTCGTTATATGTTCAAAATGTATAATGAAACCAAACAGACAGTTGATAAATTTGCAAGTTAGGGCTTATAAAAAGCACTACTTACTGTCGAACAGTTAGTAAAAAAAACTGGTTGCATTAGAAAAAAGTTTGTTCATAATAATTCACACGCAGCTGACATACTTTTGATATATTCAGAAATCGACGACTGTGCCCCGAATCCTTGTTTAAATGGTGGTGACTGCTCTGACGGTGTTGACTATTTCACTTGTACTTGTGCTGCAGGATATGAAGGGAAAATCTGTGATAGAAGTAAGATACCTTATACATTTTTGATAGAACAGATTGGATAATCATTTGTCTATTATTGACTGTAAAAACATTAATCAAAATCCATTTTGTCTTTTAAAGACTTAAAATAGTATCAAAACAGTATATTGATTTCAAGCAAAATAAACAATAATATGAAAGTGTCCATTTCTCTTAACGAAACCATTTAATTACTGTTATTGAGTTATCAAAGTATCAAAAACATCAACGACCATGAGCAAATTAAAGCGAATGCTAGTTACATTGTTAAATTAAATTGATAGGTTATGAATTGTGGACGTTACTGAGCTTGAACGTACATTAGATACAGGATCTTCCCCAAAGACAACGCTGTTATGTAATAGAAAAATGTAAATTTTTTTTTACAAAAAACCGAAGGCAAAAAGTAAAATTTAATGAAATTATCTTACTTCTAAGAAAATTCAAAACGGAAAGTCCATAACCAAATTTCAAAATCAAATACATGTATTATTGATAGTTTTATTGCTTTATTTATAACAAGTTAAAAATGTTCTACATGATATTGCACTGTCAAAAGCAATCCTTGTTTTGAAAGTACCAAATATTTATAGCGAAGACCACACATTTGCATGATTTTATTTAGATAAGTTATTCACCTTAATAAATAGCAATGAAGCTTATGATTCAGAGGGTACCAAAGAAAATAACAAAAAATCGTAACTCCGAAGAAAATTCAAAATGGAAACTTTATAATCAAAAGCTCGTATTTTGGGATAGATGTTTTGCTCTTCATATAACACTATTAAAAGTTAAAGATTGATGAACTATTCCACAATTATTTCTAATGACAATTTTGTTTTTGTAAAATTCTAAAACGATATTGTACATACTACTACAGTATCAAAAGCTTTTTGGGTCTTTTTCTCTGTTTCAATAATGTACTGAATATCGTTTTGTGGTTTCGATATATGTTCACAATGTATAATGACTCCAAAACGACAGATGATAAATATGCAATTCGGAGCAGATTGAAAGCTGTCCTTACTGTCAACCTGATTGCTTTAGAAAAAAAGAGTGTTCATAATGGTTCGTACGCAGCTGACATGCTTTTGATTTTTTCAGACATCGACGACTGTGACCAAGATCCTTGTTTAAATGGTGGTCAATGCATTGACGGTGTTAACCTCTACACTTGTAATTGTGCTGCAGGATATGAAGGAAAAATCTGTGATAGAAGTAAGATACCTTTTAACATTTTTGATAGAACAGATCGAACAACCATTTGCCTTTTATTGACTGTAAAAACAACATATTGAACAAAGATCCATTTTGTCTTTTTCAGACTTAAGATTAACAAAATAATATGTTTATTTAATTCAAAAACAACAATAATACTAAAGTGGTCAGTTATTTAACAAAACCATTCTAATTGCTGTTATTGAGTTATCAATGTATCAAAAACATCCACGGACATGACTGAATTTGCCAATGAGAGCAAATGCTAGTTACATTGATAAATGCAATTCATAGTTTAATAACTACGGACGTCACTGAACTTGAACATACATTAGGTAAAGGATCTTAATCAAAGGCAATGCTGTTATTGAAGAGAAAATGTACAAAAAATAATTAAAAGAAGATATATAGCTTCTGAGTCAAAAGCGTTCCATATTTTGAAAGAACCAAATATTAAAAGCAAAGACCACACATTTGCATAATTTTAGTTAGATAAGTTGTTCACCTTAATATATAGCAATGAAGCTTTAGGTCACAGGGTTCACAGGAAAATAACAAAAAATCGTAACTCCGAAGAAAATTCAAAACGGAAACTTTATAATCAAAAGCTTGTACATGTCGTATTTGGGATAGGTGATTTGCTCTTCGTATAACACTATTTAAAATTAAATATTGATGAACCATTTCACAATTATTTCTAATGACAATTTTGTTTTTTCTAAAATTGAGAAACGACATTGTACATACTACTACATTATCGAAAACTGTTTAGGTCTTTTCAATAAGATAAGAATTTGTAATTAAACAAATCAGATGGAACCAAAAACAGAATAACACATTTTGTATGGAAACCACTAGGACTCTGTTAGCAGATTATAAAAATGTTCATCAATAATTTTCTTTTTTTTGTATTTCCTATTTATTTGTCTTATAAAAAAATTACATGTTTCAGATAACGTTGCTTTCATGGAGAAATTTGAATACTAAACATTATACTTTATTTAAAGAAGGGTATTTGATTCAAAATGGAGACTTAGATCCTGGGATATTGATAATAAACTGTACATTACTAGAAAACAACGAAATATTGATGCCAACGTTTAAAGCGATAATAATGTAATACAAAAAAGGGGCAAGAGATACTAGAGTGACATTCAAACCCATATATTGAAAATAAACTGACAACGGCATAGCTGAAAAAGAAAAAGACAAATAGACAAATAAAAGAACACAATATATCAAAAATATGCATGAGTGAGTGTGTAATTGAACACAGAGAGTATACAAAAGAACATCGAAAAGGTCAATAATCGATCATTATAAAAATCAGATTTTTAGCCATATCAATACAGTTGAATAATTTTTTTTCCAGAATTACAATACAAATACAGCATTATAAATACCAAAAATGTTCTGTTTTAATAAATGTGTACATATTGTAACAACGTACTTAGTGGAAGAACTCATTTGTAACCAAACTAAATGTACATACATTGAGTTGATTATAACGTTATCATGACTATGTAGATCAGCTGTCAACTATCAACTATTTAGTCATAGCTTGAATTTCATTATTGTTGTCATCTTTTATCTCCAGTTGTTTGTACAGTTTCGGGAATGGTGCCGTTTGCAACAGGACCTACCGACGGAAGCTACAATAACATGGATACTATAACTTACTCTTGCATTCCTGGATATGAAGTACAATCTGGTAACCTTGAACGTTCATGTCAAGCTGACGGAACATGGAGCGGAAGTACTCCGGTTTGTGGTATGTTTCTGCTTTCAATTCAAATAATTTGAATTTACTTTGAATTTAAGTCAAACTAATTAAAAAAAATGACTTATGCGTTAGAACTTTTTATGTGAAAGTAACGATGCATAACAATGACTCAAAATTAATGAGAGAAAAATAAATTCACAAAGGGATTTATCCAATCCTACAGAAAAAGTGAAAATAATTGTCAATGAGACAAATAGCATAACGAAAATGGAAGTGTGACGCTATATGTCACCGTCAGTCCTGGTCCAATAAGCCAAACACACATTGTATAGTAAGCTTTCAAATGCGCTTCATCATTCAAATTGATAACAAGGTAAACGAGCTAACTTACAATATCATACTTATGATTATTTGTATCACTGTGTTAACGCCATTGTTATATTACGCGAAAGACCAATCGACTGCCTAAGCTTTTACTCTTGATCGCACTATTTTATGATATGGTTTTAAGTTAGTTCTTCTGTAATACATAATCACCGCGATATAACGTTTTGCACAGATGCGACCCAAAGAAATCATCAATAAATTGAAGTTATACATGAAGAACTGCAACTCATTCATTATTAGTTAGATGTAAATTTATGTCCTTGCAGCGGCGGTTAAGTGTCAAGATCCAGAAAATGGTCAATTTACAGAAGAACAAACTTCTCCTGGCTATTACTTTCCGGAAAGGGTAACCTATTCTTGTATATTTGGCTATGAAGTACAATCTGGTGATCTCGAACGTTCATGTCAAGCTGACGGAACATGGAGTGGTAATCCTCCGGTTTGTAGTGAGTATCATGTAGACACTTTGATTAAATAATTAATTTTATCACTTTCGTGACTCTTATTCAATTAAGGCATCGATGGACAGAAAACACAAATTCATAGATATAGACAGGTTTTTTTTGGACGTGTCTCGCTGCATTGAAGACCCATTGGTGGGCTTCGGCTGTTGTGTGCTCTATGGTCTGGTTGTTGTCTCTTTGACACATTCCCCATTTCTATTCTCAATTTTAGTTTGTTGAACGTAAATGAGAACATTTGAAAAACTCATACTTAAAAAACATTACATCTTATAGCATTTGTGAGAACACCATAGGTATCCATTATTTTGCATTCTCAGTTTACATAATTCGACAAGCTTTCTCACACAAAGGTTCATAAAACACGAGAGTACACCAAGCGACACCTAAAAGCAAAAGTTTAAATTTGTAACAGTACTTACAAATAACAAATAATTAGGAGACAATATTCCGTTAATGATACAACTTGAGTTAAATATGATGTGTGATTATTTAAGGTGTAGTGGTAAAAGATTAAAATTGAGACAAGTAAACATATTGATGTTAAGGATGTACTTAGGTGAGGTTTTGGAATTTGTGTCAAAAGTTCGAACTTCTTGGTGTTTTTCCATACAATACGATGTAAAATATTTTGCCCCATAACACTCATTTATTTTTTAATATAAGATTTATTAGCTCATGAAAGGTCATTCACCAAAATTTTAGAAGATTCTTGATTTTCTTTCTTTGGTTTTGAGACCCAAATAATATCAATGCAAATAAAAGGTAAAAGTCCGAGTCAGCCTTTTCCCGCCATGTTTTAAATCTCAAATATTTCAAAAAGGAGGTCCATGACTATCAATATTTTTAGCTTATTTTTATCCTTAAAGAGTGCTCTACCAGCTTATAGTATCAATTTTAACTTCTTAATTTATTAATTTTCACCTAACCTCACCTAAGTACATCCTTGATAGAAATGTAAGATTTCACAGGATTTTTTAAAGATTATCAGCAAACTTATATTACGAAAAATGATAAAACCGTATCCGAAACGGGTTGAAAATGGTTGCTTCTACAAATCCATATTTACTGATCCCAAACTAATGTGCATTGTGCATGTTGTGTTTCTTTTTAATTTTATTATTCGAGTTTGTCATATATACAATTGATGTGAATCGGAAGTTTCCAAATTATTATTTGTGCAAATTGTTGGTTTCCAATTACTTGACATCAAATAAAAGTAATCTTAATCTACAAAAAAAAAAAAAAAAACACCAACAATACAACATTTACCAAACAACAGCGGTTAGGTGTTTTTTTTATATATACAAATCAAAACTCGTACCAAATTAACACGCATGACGTTTTATATTATTTATTTCTAAAATTTTCTTTTGATGGGATTCTTTAACATCATTGTAATCATGTAACGATTGCAAACTCCGACTATTAACAATATCCGTTGATAAAAAGTTTGGTGTCCTCATTCTTAAAAAAAAATTAAATTGCCGTTTTAACTTTCATATACGTAATCAATTAAACAAACTATTTTTCATTTATTCACAGAAATGACCGTCGACTTTTTTTGTGAGACTCTTTTGGAAAAAATGTTTGAAAACAAAGAAAACTCCGAGAAGAGTTCGGCTGAAAGTCCTGAGGAAAGCTCTGAGATTGATACCCGGGGAAAAAGTAAAGCCAATGGCAAATTGAAAAACTGGAGGAAAGGAAGAAGATGTGGTTACTATAAAGCACTCGAAGCTTTGATATTAGAAACATGCCTACTACCATAAGCGCCAGCTCCTGTAAATCCCAATTTTGTGTATAAACTACTTATTTGTAACTGTTCAAAAGCTTTACGATTGAAAAAAATAATTACGATAACACCATAAGATATTACTCGTCATTGATTTACATTGATGTAGATTAAAAAATAAGATAGATCATGATACTTTTTTACATTGTATTTGGCCCCCTATTTTGTCAGAAAATCATTTTCATCTTATAAATGAACTGAGCATCATAACATATCTTAATATGTTTGTTCTTCGGTACCACATGCCCAATTTGTCTTATAGTAAGGCATAAACCTGATCTTGGGTTGGCTAAAGTGTGTTGATAACGTCAAAAGATAGAAAAATGTCCATTTGTGGACTGCAATCCTTCGTTTTTAAAGGCCTCCGCTAACGTGAGCCACAGTAATAATTAGTGATAAAGATGGCATACAAACAGGGTTTTCCGAATATGAAAAGAAATTATTGGCTCACGTTGGCGGAGGTGCTCAAAAATTAAAAAAATCTCTCGTAAAAAACAACAATTTGTGTCAAACCAATAGTATCGGATCGAAGTCGGAGAAAGAGCTGAAAATATCCGCATTCGGCTGTTACGACAAGACACCCTCAACTAAAGCAAGAATACTTTGATAGGTGCTCATGGTTTTCAGTTGTAGGATTTTGCCATCATTCAGTTTCAAATTGTATTTTTTATCTTTAGATCAAGGTGGAGTGTGTTTTATCGATTTAAATCAACACCTTAAGCTTTCATAGTGAAAACATATTGTTGGGTTCTTTAGAATAATGTGTAAATTCGGAACAAGATACCTTGGGTCGAGTCTGTAATTGCATACGACTTTGCAAAATACCACCGCCGAAAAGAACAAGTTAATTCTGTTTTATATTATCGTGAATCTTTTTTGTTTCGAGTACACATCGTCTCATATAAAGGAAACAAATTGAGAGGTAGTCCCGGGGAGGTAGTTAGCCCTTGTCCCAGATTTCTTTTTTCATTTCTATCATGACTTTACAGTATGCCTATAAATACATACATTTACCACATTTGAGACAACGTAGTGTAGTGGTATCGCGTCGGCTTTTGAATGCCGCGATTTACATTCGAATCTCATACTGTGTATTTTTTTGTCCAATACGTTTTTCTTCTAATGATATTTAAAAATATTTCAACGAGATAGAATGGCTGGAGTATTTGTTTTGATTATAATAGCTATCATTTAGTTGGTTGTCAATACACATTCTTTTTTAGTATTTTTCAATGGGATGTTTTGGGACATTCTTCACGGTTCTAGTCTCACTTACACTGTTTATATATAGGCCGCTGATTTCCGCTGTTTCTGGGTAATTTTGGTTTTAACAAAAAAAAAAAAAGCTGTAGAGGCTTTTTGAAAAAAAAAATATTTAAGAAAGTACCTATCTATATACATCATGTAGTTTCAAACGCACATGAATTTTTAAGGGTATTACCTTTGTCAATGGATAGCAGACAAATGTCCTTTCAAAATGATGTTTATATTTTGAAAGTTAAAATGAATAATAATCATGACATGATAAAAAGGTATAAAAAAATCATGGCCAATCTGATCATTATGATATGTAACGTTTGCTATAATATATATATATTACTCGCAAACTCTTTTTCAATTGATAACTTTACATCTAACCATTTCCCTGTCTTTACAAATATGAAATTGGCATTCTGAAAATGTAAACCATGAGCGCAACATAATGCAATACATGGAATGTCTTGTGTCTGTTCTCAGTTAATAGTATAGTTGTTTTGTTGTATATCATTAAAGACTTAATGATTTTTGTATTCAAAGATCAGATCACTTTTTAAGCGACCGGGAAAATGTTTGTGTCCGTATAATATTATCATGTGTTGTTGTTTGGTGTTTGTTGTTTATTTCTTGACCAATTTCAATGGGATTTAATTCCGGGGGTTCCTTAAAATGCCGCATCTTACTGTGTTTTATGTTTTTGGATTCAAGGCCCCGTGTTTAAATTGGTCTAAACGTGAGGTCTAAAGTCTAAAATTAAACTTTGTTTAATTTCATCAAACATTAACATGTATGCCACATATATCCGTGAATATATATTTGTCTATTTTGGGCCCGATTTCATATGAGGCCTACAATGAGGTCTAAAGGGTAAATTCTTGCAGTTCTTTTGATGAGCTGAATCTAAATGTGTATTAAGATATTTGATTTTGGAGCACCTGAGATCACCCCCAGTTTTTGGTGGGGTTCATGTTGCTTATTCTTCAGTTGTATATGTTGTGTCATGTGTACTATTGCTTGTGTGTTTGTCTTTTTCATTTTCAGCCATGTCGTTGTCAGTTGTTTTTTCAATTTATGAGTTTGACAGCATTGATTTTCCTAGTATTTAGGGGAAGGAGCCCAGGGCCCATGCAATTGAGGATAAAGTTCGTGAAATGTTGGATTGATGGGAAATATATTAGTTTATTTATACCGATGGCACACAGCACCAGCCGTTTGCAACTTTGAAGCGGTGTTTGGGGACTAGGTCCTCAGGAAAATTTGGAAAATTATGTGCAAAATTCTGAATTTTGAGAAGGAATAAGTTATAATTGCATAAATTGTGAACAAAATTTAAGAGATTTGTAAACAAAATACCACGCTACGATACCAACAAAATCTTGCAACGATGTCTTTATACAATGATATACACCTGGTAATTTTATAGCTGAAAATTGAGAAAAACAGCATATTTCTCTTTGGGACAGGGGCCCATAATCGGACCAAAATATAAGGGTTGAAAAATCTCTAGACTGTCCCTCTGGTATCTTTCGTCCCTTTTTTATGAAGTCTGATTTTACCGTAATTACTAAGGCAAAGGTTAATCATTATGTTAATGATGTCATGAGTAGGTCTGCATGAAGGTCGATATAATTTCGATTTTGGATACACACTTTTTTCGTATGTCATGTTTATTCATTTATTTATTTGCTATTTTTGTTGGGAGAAAAAGGGTGGGAGGTGTTGTTTGTTGAAAGTAAACATCAAGCTTTTTTCATCCATAGTCGGACAGAGATTAATCTATAAAAGCTCATTTACTTAGACGACAAAATACTATTAGAAAAAGACAACATCAACGTAAATCATAAATGATAAAGGTCGTTGCTATGCAGTTATTATGGTTGCTAGGTAGTTTCTTAGCGAAAAAACAAGCCAAACAAATTGTAAGATTTGTACAATTGTCCTGAAAGTACCTAGCAATAGAAACATAGCTTTGGTTAACATATAATTCTTTACATAAGCCATGAACATATACCAAAGTCTACTGCTGCTTAATATACATTACTGTTGCTAAGGGCAATACTGGCAGTTAAGGTGTTGATAAATATTCGTTCACTTAATATAGATAACATTACTGCTTTAGATTTCCATATATGTATTTTACAATTATACATTTTGATTCATATGGAAAATACAATTTTTTGTAGATAAGTTTTAAAATAGCATATTATTGGCAGGTTTCAAATCTGTTGCGAGGCAACCAAAAAATGAGAATCACCTAAAAAAAATGCCATTTTTTTAATCTTCTATACCTAGTCTATTGAAATTATAAAATTTAATGTCTTTCAAGAGGGGGCCAAAATTTGCCCTTATTGTACCTTGTCCTTTCTCTCAAAGTGTATCAACTAAAGTGTAGAGGTTATCATTACCTGTTTGTCTATCAATAAATTAACACCATGTTAAACGGGTTGAATATTGTTTTTTTTTTTTTTTAAATTTCAGGTATAACTAAGTCTTATGGTTTCCTTAGATAAATATTTACCAACACTAAAAACAAACAACAATATCACAGTTTGAATCTCCCTTAACAAATAAGCATTTGGAAGAGACTATTTACAAACAAGTAGAAACGATTACACCAGCGTAGTTATGGACAAACACTTTTTCATCGACCTAAGTAAAAACATTCTTCCAACTAGATCGCCCTGTGGTAGTTTTGTTTCAACTTTCCATTTCTGTGGAGCAACATCCCAGCAGCACCAGCATATGGAGTATATGTGTCTCAATTGATATGTTACTCTAGAGCTAGCTCAAAGTTCGTTGAGTTTGTTGAACGAGGAATACTGCTTTCTCAAATGTTGCTAACACAGGGCTATGAACCAATCAACTTAAGGTCAAAACTCAGGAAATTGTACGGTCGCCATCATGAGCTAATCGGCCATTATGACAAAGGTGTGTCAGAAATCATATCTGATATTCTTCCTCAGTCATAAGAACCTTCAATCATTACCGAACTGAACAAAGAAATAACACGACAGGTGCCATATACGGTGCAGGAAATGCTTACCTTTCCGGAGCACCTGATTTCACTCCCGAATTTTAGTGAAGTTCTAGTTGTTTCTTAATTATTAACTGTTGATGTAAATGTCCTTTGGTTTTATGATTGTTATAGTCTTGTTGACATTCTTTTATATCTTCATCACTTGATAGGGTTAAATTTCATTAGAACTATTCTTTCTTTCCTGCCGGTTAGTTTTCTTATTTTATTTTTTAGAGATTATTACCTTGCATTGAAAAAGGATGCAGTTGTTTTCCATTAACGGGCGAGTCAGTATAATTTGTGATATAGCTATTTTTCGGTCTTTTAAACCAGTAATTATATCAGAACCTTTACACGATGAAAAAATGAAATTCCTTCCTTTTCGGCTTACCAATAAAGGATTTGGGCAATCATTATATATGTTGTATAGGATTAATTAATTGATATAAGCTAAAGACCGGTCCTTCATGTTAGTAAAAAGTGCACAATACTCCAATTAACGTTAATAAAGTTTAAAAGCACCAGTAATGAGATGACCGTTTGATTTATCAACAATTTAAGAACAAACAAAAAGTAAAATCACAAACATACCAAACTCCGAGAAAAATCAAAACGGAAAGTTCCTAATTAAATGGCAAATTGAAAAGCTGAAACATATTTAACGCACTATATATTATATATGATCACTGTCATATTCCTGATTTGGTGTAGGGATTTTCTTACTTAAAGGTGGAAGATGAAACCTAGTTCTATAGCTTGCTTAACTGCTCACTTGTGAAAATCATCTAGATTTTAACGACAAGTCGTCAATGGAGAGAAATTCCAATGAATGTATGGATTGGAAGACGTAATCTGAAATAAGTGCGGTATTACGTAAATCGAAAATTGGAACATAATTTTTTCAGTAAATAAATATTTATAACAAATAATAATAAAAATAATATAGATACAAAGTATAACAAGGCAAAAATATTTTTTTTAAATCAAAATGCTCATCAAAATAAAAATACAGCAGAGTTTTTCAATTAACCATTTTCCGGCTTAATATTTGATAAACGGTAATCAAGAAGATAATACAATTTATACAGTACTTGTATTATGTTTACCATTTTTATAACGATGCTTTATTTGTTTAGCAATGAGAGCAAAATCTGGTAATATGATTGCAAGGATAAAACATATCAAAATTGTAGCGCCTGACCAACCAATTACCGTAGCAGAAAATCTATGGTCTCGAACTGACATATAACGTCGTCGGTAAGATGACAATGTAGTTTTGTCGATTCGTAGATCAGGTAAAGATATTAGATTTCCATGCCTTGCAGTCGAACTTTCACATACGCACACACAATTTAATATCTCATCCATAGTTCCTAAAAAGATTCAGAAAAATTTTACGTAGATAAAAAAAATACGTGGTTTGAGTGACAATGAGATAACTCTCAATCAAAATCACAATTTTTAAAAGTTAACTATTGTAGGTAAATGTACAGTCTTCAACACAGATCCGTGGCCCATACTGAACAACTAGTTTCAAAAGGCCCAAAAAATGACGTGTGTTCAACAGTTCAAACAGGAAATCAACGGTCTGATCTATATAAAAAAAAACGAATAACGAGAAACATTTATGAACCATACCAACAAACGACAAATACTGAAAATCAGGTTTTTGACTTAGGACAGGTGTGAACACATGCAGTAGATTTAAAAAGGTGCCAATATTGACCCTTAATCAAAACCATGGTCTAACATCAAAACAATGAAAGACACTCTATAAAATATCAATTTAAATGCCACAACTCAATCAAAAGACGTATAAAACTTCACTTCATCTGAAACAATAATGTGACATCTCTACATGTATGATATTAGACAGGATTATTTAGATGTTCGAGTGGTCTCACTAGTAATCAATATCATACCAGCTCTGAGGTTGTAAGTACTTACCTCTTAAATTGTAAATTTTGTTCGATTACGGTGCTGATTTAAAATGATTACCGATTTTCCAGTCGAACGTTGTTGGTAGTTTTGGATACTTTGGCTTCGTCCATCATAGCGGTTAATGGGACTATAAATACGAAACATTATTAATCACTGCGGTGCAACTTTGCTTTATTCATTCTTTTTTCTTGTAGCACAAATTTTGGTTGTTTTTGATTATTTGTAGAAATTTATTGGGGACTGGAAATACTGGTTGAATTCTATCTCTGAGGAATGTGTTCTCATATTGGTTATCATTTATCAAATTCTCAACAATATGATATGAAGAGATTTTATGTAAGTTAATTTATAGATTGAGTATTTTTGTTGACATACCCGTATTTTCCGTCGAAATAGGTTCAGTAGTTGGAAGAGTGTGGTCATCATTAGACGTTGATGATACATCTTTATAAGTTGTCGTTTTACTTGTATTTGTATAAGAACCACCAGAAACGTTGTACTTCCCTTGTGTACTTGCAGGTTGCGATGAAAGTCCATAATTGAAACCTTTAAACATAACATGACATAACGTATTTTGTTAATACTAACATTTAGTTTAACGAAACATAGGTTACTTATAATTTGTCATTAGATTTGAAAGATTATTCAGAAGACGCGAGTACTTTTAAACTATTATTCTTATTTTTTGTCTTACTGTTTGATAAATTTATGCTCTTATCGGCCAAAAAATTGTTAAAACACTTGATCTTTGAAGTTTGGTTTTGTGTTGTGCTGTTTTGCCATTTTCATAGGTGAAGGGAGGGGGTAAGGGGGTACTAAAATATATTTAATTGCGAATAGAACTGGGGTTTATGTCAAAGTGAAAATTACTCGACCGAAGAGCATTACAACAGCCGATGCCTACCAATGGGTCTTGTCCCAAACTCAGGAGCCTGTAATTCAGTGGTTGTCGTTTGTTGATGTGTTACATATTTTTTTTTATCATTTGTGTACATAAATGAGACCGTTAGTTTTCTCGTTTGAATTGTTTTATATTTGTCATTTCGGGGCCGTTTTATAGCTGAATATGCGGTATGGGGTTTGATCATTGTTGAAGGCCGTACGGTGACCTGTATTTGTTAATTACTGTGTAATTTAGTCTCTTGAGGAGAGTTGTCACATACACTACCAATAATTTCCCCACACTTTTTTGGTACATTTCTACCCTCGTACATATCAGTACTGTTAGGAAAGACTGAAAACTTATAATGTTATACTTTCAATGAAATCAGTACTGATTTTGTCAGTACTGTTTCAGTACTGATTTTGTCAGTACTGTTTCAGTACTGATTTTAACAGTACTGTTTCAGTACTGATTTTGTCGGTACTATTTCAGTACTGATTTTTTCAGTACTGTTTCAGTACTGATTTTGTCAGTACTGTTTCAGTACTGATTTTTTCAGTACTATTTCAGTACTGATTTTGTCAGTACTGTTTCAGTACTGATTTTGTCAGTACTATTTCGGTATTGTTATTTTCAGTACTGTTTCAGTAGATTTGGTGTTGTTAATCTTTTTAACTTGAAGGTGTATTGTTTCAAAAAATATTTGGAACTGAAAACTTTTAAACTAGGTAAGTATAGTATGCTATATAATAACTGTGGCATATTTTGTATCTTTTGTAGATATCTCTGATTAAGTGTTTATCATTAGAGAAGTTTTTACAATGTGCATCTCAGTACAATTGGTATCCAAATATAGGTTAGATAGTTCTGTGACAATATTATTATTATCCTTTTTTAGCTTGTTACGTTTTTCTCTTTGACTATATCACCCTGCTGTGCAGATTTTTTTTAGCGACGTGAACATGACCAAGGAAAATTATCAAGCTTACTCTCGTCTATCGAAAAACTATTGAAGCGAAGGAAAAAACAACAGAAATGAAGCCAGATAAGCAGTTTATCGGATTTTACCCATTAGGAGCACCTGAATTCACTCCCGGTTTTTAATGGAGTTCGTGTTGTTTTTATATATGTATTTTTCAAAGTGTTGTTGTAAATGACCTTTCGTTTTGTGATTCTTTGCTTACTTCTTGATTTTGATTGTGACTGTCTTTCAGTGTTTATAAAAATAATACGCACTCGACATCAGGGAGATTCACACTGTAGTTCGAGGCTGATATTTTACAGTATCAATGTGTATAATAGCGCATAATTTATATATATATCAAACAAGATTAGAATCTTCAATACTGTTCATTTTTTGGTATTTTGCTATTGCTTAAAATATGTTGTAATTAATGCAGTCATATGTTACTATGTTAGGCAATGCATTATAATCAACACAAAACAATGTCTCGATTACCTTATTATTAATCATAACTGGAATTTCTTTTATTTATCATAACCATTTTTTAATATATATAATAAAACATTCAATGTCATACCAACATGTGAAGTTTGTGGCAAAAATCTCTGTCATTTTCATGCCCCTTGGTTATTTTATGACCCTTTAAAGCTCATAAATAAAACAATCAAAGAAACAATTAATTTTGCATGTATCATGTTTCATTGCTCTCCCCCTATGCCATCTTTTCTTTGGAATGCTTTGTTGAATGTCAGTTTCCTGGCTCTTTTCCTCAATTCAGTCCCGGATATGATGTGTCTTTTTACATGTACAGTGGTAATTCAAGAGGACACTTTAGTTCTAATATGAGCTCATTTTAAGCATCCACCTTTAATGTTTTGGTACTTGTACGAAACTCAGGATTCAATGGTTCATGATTAAATGTTGGTTTTTTTTTCTGATGAGTGCCATATTGATACATCATTTTGTTTATAGGTCTTCAATTTTCACATTGAACATTCCCATGTCTGCTCCTGTCTCCATTGCTGTTTATCATTCTGAGGAAAGAAAATGTAATGAATTTATAAAGGCAACTATAAATTTTCTTATGTTAAAACTTTCCTCATTTCTGTGTTATGTAAAAATAAAAAGAATGCACAATTATGGAAGGGAATGGTCTGACATCAAAATTTACTTATTACTTTATATACTACCAGAAGTCCAGTAATGGACTGGACTTCTGATACTACATGTATATATTATAATCAATCAAAGTTGAAATTTGTTTCTAAATGAAAAAAAAGGAAAATATGATAATTTAATTCATCATCATCAAAGTATTGGTGTTTGCCAGTGGCAAGTATTTCATACACGTGTAGCTTTAACCATCGGTCTATTTATGTGCTCTTTATAATAAGATCCGTGAAACAACGACAAAAGACATTTAAATATATACTAACTACTTTATACAAAAGTACATTAATGTTTAATAGATTGAAGTGGGAATTCAATTTAATTGAAAATTTATCGTACACAGTCATATATGTAGCACCAGAGATGTTATACATCTATCTATGGTAGCACACAGAAACGTGTCCGATTCCTCCAAAACGTGTCAATGTGACGTCAATGATTTGATGAACATGTCAAATTGCATTGGCGAAACCACTTCTGCGGGAAGCCGGTCGAGCAGTACCCTCATAGACATACATTTTGTAAAAAGACATTTAGGCATCACCGGATAATATTAAAACAATAGAATTTACTTACTATTAAACGATAATTTAAACTTTACAAAACGTATTAAATGAAATGTTAATGTTTTTTTTTCTAAATACGCATGACATATTTGCCACTGGACATTAACTAAGTAATCAATAGTTACTTATGTGTTGTAAACTTAGCCTGCAGTTATGCTTGTTATGAATTACCTATGCTGAACAAACTAATGCTTATCAATGACATACAGTAAACATGGTCAAGCACCGGGAAAAAATACAATATAAAATGTACATGATGTATTAGTTTTCTAAATTGTGAAGTACCTCTGTCTGAACTTTATTATAATAATAATCATATTGATAAAGAAAATCATAAATTAAAGCGCTTCAAATAAAAATAACTTTTTATTGTGCAATTTTTTTTTAAAACCAGACCTATAGTCTGTGTCTGCAAGCAGAAGAAAGAGTGCACAGTGTAGCATACCTTGGACATTTGTCTGTACGGATTACTAAACCTTTCCTCCAGATTTTTTTTGGCACCTGCTTCGACTTTTTTTTCTAATCATTTATAATCCAACCGAACAATACGGGTTCTATCGTATCCCACACCATTAATATTGAATTGCGTTTTTACTTTACAGAGTATCATTGGGGGTATATGAGTTTTGAAATATTCTGGCGTTTTTAACCGGACACATTCTTAAATTATCGGACACGTTTTTGAGATTGTAACAATACAAAAAAAGTTATTGTCTTTAGTCAGGAGTTTGGTATTCAGTAGTTGGTTTTCCCGCTTGAATGGTTTTACACTAGTAAATTTTATTGAGAACCTTCAATGGTTGTCGTCTGTTTATGTGGTTTATAAGTGTTTCTCGTTTCTCGTTTTTGTAAAGATTAGACCGTTGGTTTTGCCGTTTGAATAGTTTACCGTGGCACTAATAATTTTTGGAGCCCTTTACAGCTTGCTGTTAGGCGTGAGCCAAGGCTCCGTGTTGAATTGCCGTACCTTGACCATAACTGTTTACTTTTATAAATTGTCACTTGGATGGAGAGTTGTCTCATTGGCACTCATACCACATTTTCCTATATCTATAGACCATTGGTTTTCCAGTTTGAATGGTTTTACACTAGTCACTTTTGGGGCCCTTTATAGCTTGCTGTTCGGTGAGAGCCCATGCAGGCACGGTGTTGAAGACCGTACTTTGACCTATAATGGTTTACTTCTACAAATTACGACTTATATGAACAGGAGACTTTTCTCATTGGCAGTTATACCACATCTTCCTATATATTAATACAACACTGAGCCACCCAACCCATCCACCCCAATTACTCGTTTGTGAGGGCTGCCTAGAGTCAGAGGTGGATTTAGGGGAGGCAGGGAACCCGCTCCCCCCCCCTTTTTGGGAAAAAATTTGGATGCTTATATAGGGGAATCATTGAAGCGTGACTGGAGCCGGCCCCCTCTTAGGTCAGTCAGTGGGCCCCCACTTATGGAAATTTCTGGATCCGCCACTGAGAGTGGTTACACCGGGCCAAAAATGCATCAGACTGAAACAACATACTGGTTGTGTGTACACTGACAATCCAATTAAAATTAAAAAAATGTATAAAATATGGTAAAAAATAATTTTTCATTTGAGTGCATTTACGTAACAATAACACAATGTAACCGTAGACATAAATATCATTGTTACACTCGTAAGTATTCATGCAGTTCCTTAGTCAACCCTAGGCCTGCATTCCGGCGATATAGCCTAAACTTCATTGTAACAATAACTTTTTTATGACTGTTACATTTCAATATAACCATAGCCAGTACCAAAATAAAATAGAAATTTAAATATTTCACAGACATCTTTCTTTACAATATAAAAATAGGAAGACTGTTGGATGATTTTTACCACATCAAATGCCCAATGAGCAAACCCATATATCGCATTGCCCAGATCGCATAGCATGCTAAAAAAATATTTAAAAAAACCCGAAGTAACAGAAATGTTGTTGTACATAAAACCATTTCAAACGAGATCACTTATATATAAAAATATATATATATATATGCAGCAACAACTGAACAGCAACAAACACAGCAGTCAATGTGGCGAGATGAAATAATTTTGTAGGCACCTAGGACTTATATATATTAAAATGTTTCCCAAATTAAATGAAGCATTGGTTACTGGTATAAAAAAAATCCAGTCAAAATAGGAAACATATTTTTAAAAGGGGGTTCCAAATCTGGAGATAGGGTTTCCAAATAGATTTCCCTTTTCAAATTTATGCATTTATCGTTAAAAAGGGGGTCCAACCTTCGGACCCCTCCCCCTTCTTACGCCGAGGGGTGTACCGCACCTCCCTTTATCCAATCATATGTTTAGAAAGTCAGGCTGGTCATTTCTCAAATATGAATTTGACAAATATTAATACTATAATCTATTTAATAAGGTTTGGTAAAGAAGTAATAATATGTATATCCAAAACATGCCCGCGATTTTATACCAATTTTGACATTTACAGAAAGTTCTGTAACCAGAGGTGGATCCACTCATTGTTTTAAAAGAGGGTTCCAAACACTCGGGATAAAAGGAAAAAGGGGGGTTCCAACTATATGTCCCAACACAGTCGCCTACAGATTTCATAATTATAGCGAAAAAATGGGGGAAATAAAATATTTTAAGTAGTATTATATAGAATATTCAATAATGTATTGAACGTCCAAAATAATTTGGTGTTCCAACCCCCGGAACCCCAGGGGTCCGCCACTGTGTAACGCGTATTCTCCTTCTTTAACTAACGTAATATGTTTTGAATTAGCTATGCTACACTTTTCTCAGTTTTAAAATATTCAATGTACTACTATACCTTGATCTACCTTCAATCCCATTGTGGTATTCAATCCAGAAGAAGTTTGAACTGTTGAACTGTTGAAATGCGAGTGCAAAAATAACGTTTGTAAACAATGAATGACGTCATGTGTAAATCCAATCACATAAACGTTTTACAATAGGCAATTGTATGTTCCATATTGACGCGCTTTTGTGATTACGATAATAACATCAACGGCAAAATTTGAGACAACAGCAGATCAGCCGGGAAGGATAGGATACAGAAATACAGCAGAGAAAATGATGGTTTACCAGCCACTTGCAGAAAGTCTTAAAGTTACAGAAAGAGACGATTGTTACGACAAGTCAGAGATGGCGGATCCTTTTCGAATCATCTACGGATTGCTATTGTTCATGTATGTTTTACAAATGTATGTCTTCATCCATAACAAGTTTTATTCCGTGAGCATCCTGTCAGATCATATATTTTGCCGGAATCAACATGTTGATTCTGTATTTTGTTGACACAACATTCTGTATTATGTTGACATTTATGCAAAAACAATGTCTTTCCCTTCAAGAATTTAGTTCAAATGTGGTTCATAAGGGAAAACAGAACATTCGATTTACATATATATATATATATATATATATATATTTGTTTATAAAAAAAGATGCCGTATTATTGCCAACGACACAACAACAACAGCAACAACATATATTTTATTTGCCAATCATGGCACCCAAAATGAGTGGAATAATCACAACTCTCCACAACAGATCAGATGACCAGAAATTAACAAATATAGGTCACCATACGGCCATCAATAATGAGCAAAGCCATATCGCATAGTCAGCTAAAAAAGGCACCAAAATGACAAATGTCAACGAATTTAAACAAGAAAACTAACGTTCTTATTTATGTACAAAAATGAACGAACAATGAATATGTAACACACCAACAAACAACAACCACTGAATTACAGGCTCCTGACTTCGGACAGGAACATATATACAGAATGTGGTGAGGTTAAACATGCTAGGCCTAGGGTCTTCCCCCTAAACCTGGAACAGAGTTGTAACAGTTCTACATAACAACAAACTATAAAATTCAGTTGAAAAAGGCTTATTTAACTTTAAATAACATGAATGCAAATAGAAATACATCTCAGTAACAAAAACATAATGGACGTTACCGTTACCCAACAAAAAAAGTCACTAAATACAGATCTGAGAGTACTTGCAGTTACTGACAGCTAGTTCAAAGCCACTAACAACTAATAACAACAAGAGTGCACACACTGAAATGTCTTGCCCTCTTTACTAATCCTTGATACTATCTTGATAGACCTAAATATAAAGCTTTACTACAACTGTCACATAAACTCAACATTAACCAAGAAAATTAAAACATTGATCAATGAACCATGGAAATGAGGTCAAGGTCAGATAAACCATGCCAGGCAGACATGTACAGCTAACAATTCTTCAATATTACAAATATAGTTGACTTATTGCTTATAAATAAAGAAAAACAGACCAAAATACAAACACTTAAAACTTAGCAATGGACCTTGAAAATGAGGTCAAGGTCAAATAAAACCTGCGTAACCGACATATAGATCATAAAATATTTCCATACACCAAATATAGTTGACCTAATGCATAAAGTATTAGAAAAATAGACCATAACTAAAAAACTTAACTTTGACCACTGAACCATGAAAATGAGGTCAAGGTCAGATGACACCTGTCAGCTAGACATGTACACCTTACAATCATTCCATACACCAATTATAGTAGACATATTGCATATAGAATAAGAAAAACAGACCAAAACACAAAAACTTAACTATAACCACTGAACCATGAAAATGAGGTCAAGGTCAGATGACACCTGCCAGTTGGACATGTACACCTTACAGTCCTTCCATACATCGAATATACTAGACCTATTGCTTATAGTATCTGAGATATGGACTTGACCACGAAAACTTAACCTTGTTCACTGATCCATGAAATGAGGTCGAGGTCAAGTGAAAACTGTCTGACAGGCATGAGGACCTTGCAAGGTACGCACATGCCGAATATAGTTATCCAATTACTTATAATAAGAGAGAATTTAACATTACAAAAAATCTTAACTTTTTTTTCAAGTAGTCACTGAACCATGAAAATGAAGTCAAGGACATTGGACATGTGACTGACAGAAAGTTCGTAACATGAGGCATCTATATACAAAGTATGAAGCATCCAGGTCTTCTACCTTCCAAAATATAAAGCTTTTAAGAAGTGAGCTAACACCGCCGTAGCCGCCACCGCCGGATAACTATCCCTATGTCGAGCTTTCTGCAACAAAAGTTGCAGGCTCGACAAAAATCATGCATCTAACTTCAAAGACTTAGTTCATAGTTTTTTTATACTTCTGTTGATTATATTTAATCTTAGTTTTTTCCTTCTGTTAAAAAGAGATTAAATAACAGACGCAATGTTCAACATATTTGTTTTAAGATGGCAAATTTGTGTTACATTCGTTTAATTTATAATAATACACACAAACTAAAGAGACAGAAAGACAAAAGTTTGCCTCCAACGACAAGCAAGAATAAACCAAGAAACAGAAAACAGACAATTTTCCAATGTCCTATTTTGCTGGCTTTCATATTATTCCCATTGTTGTTATAAAGTAGACAAAAGCAATGAAGAATCGATAATAGTGTGGTGCTTGAATATGAAGAAAAGAGAATAACAGGCAAAATTAATAATAAAAAGTGAAAAATGGTATAGAATATTACAGAATACAGAAATGAAAAAACCACTTCCAGACCAGACCCTTTTATAAGTTGCACATTTTTTTATTTTTTTTGGCCTTTTAAATCTTTCGGTTCGGACACCATATTGGTCCGACACCCCAATAGCCTGACGCCCTATTAGTCCGACGAGCCATTGGACCGACACACGAATATTAGTAATCCGACACATAATTATTGAGCAATACTTTGTATGAATAATATTTATATTTCAAGAAGATAATCCTAATAGTTTAAAATGATCCTACTGAGATTCCTCAAAATAATAACATATTGGAGTACATGTGTTAAAAATTTGCTTAATGTCCAGTGTCAAATATTACATGTATGTTCAAAACAATTGTTAAATAAGTACAATAGGTAAGTCCTGTAAAAGATGTCATCTGGGGTGAAAGAAGGTCAATGAAACTTGGACTGCCACTGGACAACGAAAGCATATTGAAGGTGGACAGGAATTTGCCCTCCTGCATATTCAGACAAAAGGCCACCCATGGCCTCTAAAAGAGTTGTTGCAATAGTTATTAACCTGCAGAGATCATGGCACTCTCTTTCTATACATGCTATATGAGGCATCCGATTAAATGTGACCAATCCTACATTTGTTGAAAATTAAACATCCCGCACTATTTTACTACCAATGTTTTTAAAGGCAGTGCTTTAAGGCCTGACTTTCAAGTCATGAGGTTCATTTTTCCTTACGCAAATCTTTGCTGGGGGTCATTTTGCAAGAAATAGATCCGGAAATGTTTAAATTTCTCCTCTACTTTTTGTGGTATGTATTGGTTTTTGTTCCTTTCATTTACATTGGGAAATAAAGAAACGATCAGTGTGTATTGTTCGTTTTAAAAATCTGTTTATTAATGTGTCTTTTGCATTATAAGCAGTCAATCTGATTACAAACTATCATTATTCGAATTCCGTGTGGAAAGAGGTCCGTTCAATTTCGAGTACTATTTGCGATCTAAAGATATTTTAAAATCATTTCACTCGTTGATATAACATGATATTATAATTAAAAGTCGACTGACCGTGAATTATATTGCATAATATACAATTTAAAGTATTTCTGTACGTGAAGCCGTATGACGTTATAGTTATTTCGGTCTCAGTTATGTAAAATATGAAATTATCGTTCCTGAATAGGGTTCCACTAATTAAAGACAAGAAGCGTCAAAAAGTGATAAGAAGCGACAATAAAATTAAAATAGCGATAAGAAGCGACAATATAATTAATTTAGCGAGAAGAAGCGTCAAGAAGACTATATAACGACTATACATAAATAAAAAAAATGTCATTGCAATAACTTATTCCCCATAGATATTAAAAAAAACATGCATTATTTTTTATTATAGGGGCGGTTATAAAACATTTTTTATATTACTGTACATTGATAGATAAAAATATGTTTTTATTAAGAAGAAAGGGATTAGTTTTTATTGATATAAAAAAAATATATTTTATGCACACGCTAAAAATTGGCCATCAAAACAAAAAAATTTCAATTTCCTTTTAAAGAATTTATTGAATCAAAACCATGCAATATCATATCCTTTCTAACAGTGAAATTCTTCTTTTTCATAGGGACATATTTGATAGGTGTAGCTTCACCCTATCACATCAAATTAGAATAGCCTCGTGAGAGAATTACGATTCGCTTGTCCCTTGTTCGTTATTGTCGCTTCGTCACTAAATTAAACTTCTTGTCGCTGTTTGTCTCTAAAATTCTTCTTGTCTCTTATTAGTGAAACCAGTCAGTTCCGTCCTTAACTTCCGTTTTTGCACTGCAAAACAATCACACAATTAACGATGCCTAGTCCGTGTTGGTGTGTACCTGAGTGTCATTTAAGAGGAGGACTTGCATTTCTAAATGACTTAATAAGAAGGAAAAGTTGGATCAACGCCATGGCTCAAACGTAGATTGTCATGTGCGATGCAATCGTAGAACCCATATCAATCAGCTGTTGTTTGCAAGGCACATTTTACTGAAAACGACTACGTTCAGGAATCTATTCATGGTAAAACTTTATTTTCTTTAAGAAATATAAATATACTGTTATTTATATAATCGCCATGCAAGTAAACCAAAGTCTGTTTGCAACCGCAATTATCGTTTTAGAATAAAAAGGGGGGTGAATTCAAGACGTCATAACTTTTGGGATTACGATTCAATATCATCTGTTTGACATTTTTTGGTTTATACTACAATTGTATGGTTTTTCTACAAGAGATATATTATACTGATAATTATTTTAGCAGTAATTATGTAAATTTCGGTTGTAATGACAAGAATTCATGAGCTATGCCTCGGGCTTTCTTGAAAAATATCAATGACAATGTAAACAGGAACAAAACATTGACATGAATGATGCTCTCCACCTATGTTATAGTTATTTAGGTATGTGTGTTGCACAAGTCTTTCAAAAGTTTCAAGAAAGCTAATGTTATAAAACTTTTTTCAGGGCACATACCCACTTTATAGAGACTTGACTACTGCCATGCATTCCCATCCTATTTTCATGCACCATTTGTAAGCAAGAGACTGAATGGTTTACAAGACGGTGTCCCGTTAAACCAAAAGAACTAAACTGGATGCATATTGTAGGAGAAATCTAGAGGAAAGTTTTGATTTGTGAAATTGGTTTTCCTGAACAGATGTACATTCATCCTGCAGGAAAGATTTATAACTGTCCACCACCAACTGACGAGCTAATGTTAGGCTTCACAGATGGAATTACTCAAACACCATAAATGCCTATGTTTTAAGCAGATTTCACAAATCATGACACAGCTGTGCATTTTTATGCCCCACCTACAATAGTAGGGGGGCATTATGTTTTCTGGTCTGTGCGTCCGTTAGTCTGTTTGTCCGTTCGTCCGTCCGTCTGTCCCTCTTCAGGTTAAAGTTTTTGGTCAAGGTAGTTTTTGATGAAGTTGAAGTCCAATCGACTTCAAACTTGGTACACATGTTCCCTATGATATGATCTTTTTAATTTTAATGCCAAATTAAAGTTTTTACCCCAATGTCACGGTCCACTGAACATGGAAAATGATACATGTAGTGCGAGTGGGGCATTCGTGTACTGGGGACACATTCTTGTTTATACCTGTTAAGAGTCGAAAACTAAATATTATTTTTATATAAATAAACATATACATGTATTGTGTCATATTAGAACTTATATTTTTCCAAAGGATGCATGAATGAAAGTAGTGAAATTCATTTTGCTTTGATATATAGATTTGAATTACAATTGTTCATGTTATTGTAATGCATATAAAAATAAGGAGATGTGGCACAATGTAAATATATGATATTCTGTGAGTTTATCAAACTAAAGGGGATAAGAAATGGGTATAAGCAGTTACAGGACTGTACTACTGTACAATCTCCAACAATGAGAAAAATTCATACTGTAAAGAGAATTTCATATTTACAAGTAAGTTTTGTTTTTGCATGAATAATTTTCTTCTATTGTCTTAAAAGCAAATATGGGAAGTGGTTAAAATGCTAATGAGACAGCTTTTATGGCCACCAGATGTCATTGTTACCTTGATTAAAAACTCCTTTTTATCTCACCTGACCTGACTCATCACTTGGTTTCGTCGTCCATAAACTTTTACAAAAAATCTTCTCTGAAACTACTGTGCCAAATTTAACCAAACTTAGCCAAAATCATCATTGCGGTATCTTATTTAAAAAATGTGTGGTTAGACCCGGTCAACCAACCGAGATGGCCACTATGGCCAAAAATAGAACATACAGGTAAAATGTAGATTTTGGCTTATAACTCTGAAAACAAAGCATTTAGAGCAAATCTGACATAGGGTGAAATTGTCTCTTCAGTGAAGATCTATCTGCCCAGGAATTTTCAGACAAATCTGACAACCCGTTGATGGATTGCTGCCCCCAAATTAGTAATTTGAAGGAAATTTTGCAGAGTTTGGTTATTATCTTAAATATTATTATAGATAGAGATAAACTGTAAACAGCAATAATGTTCTGCAAAGTAAGATCTACAAATAAGTCAATATGACCAAAATTTTAAGTTGACCCCTTAAAGAGTTATTGCCCTTTATAGTCAATTTTTAACAATTTTCATAAATTTTTGTATTTTTTGTTAATTTTTAAAAAATATTTTCAACTGTAAATACTGGGCCATGTTTATTATAGATAGAGATAATTGTAGCACCAAGAATGATCAGTAAAGAAAGATCTACAAACACATCGCCATCATCAAAAACACAATTTTGTCATTTTATATGTGTCCGTTGTTTAATATGCATTAAAAAGGAAAAGTTCTTATGTCTTAAAAATGCATTTCATGGCGAGGTACAGAAAATATACTGTAAACAGTAGACTATAGATATAGGTGAACTAGGTACAAGAGAACTCTAAATCTTAAATACTACAAACCACCTCTGTTCTATGGAAGATAATGATATAACTGGACTAGAAATACACACAACCTGTAATTAACTGCCTTTACAGCGCTTTCGCGCTTTGATTACTGTTTTTACTGTATCACATAAACATTATCCGTTGTGATGACAGACTTGCACTTCTGGTGACATTTTCTTAGTGTGAATGTGTTCACATATGGAACAAATCTTGTCCTTATGTCCCACGTAAGTGTCATCAATTACTCCTGAACCACTTTACAGAATTTTGTAAATCATCGATACAATCTTTATCTCATGATGTATTTTTTCAAAGGACAATTTACAAAGTGTTACGTCCATAATTAATACCATAACATGCATGTTGGGAAAAACAACTTTTTTATAAATGCATGCAAAGTATTTGATGCAGTATGATCTATTGTTATAGGTATCTAAAAATGGATCCCACCAGAACACAAAGACTAAGTCTATGAGGAAAATAAAGTTTTAGATCAACGACTAAAAATTGTCATGAACAGATAAAATATGAGATAGAGATAGAACTGGTATGAAAGGTGACAGTAGAACATTGACATAATTTGAAAGGTAGGTATATATATTTATAGTTTTACACTCAATTATGATTTTTTTAAAGTAAGTATTTGCAATTATTCCTATAATTGTATTTCAATATCATGAAATGTTGTAGTGTGTTCATATGACAACAAACCAACAACGAGCAAATTCAAAAGAATAAAGAGTAGAAATACAATTCTTCAACAAATGAAAGATATCATTAAAGTTAACAAAAAAGTCTACGGGAAGTACATATTCGTACACACAACTTCTCATTTAACTGTTTCACAGATTGCATTGATATTGTGCTCGAATAATCAGATTATATTAATACATATGTGTTTTGGTACCGATCCAAAGATGTCAGAGTGTTACAGCAGGACATAGTTGAACTTAGAAACCTAAGGGAAATATAAACAAACATCTCCTTCTCTGTAACCGAATAACAGATTTAAAAAATAGTAATATATTATAATCATTAATGAGAATTTCCACTGGTACTAATAATGAAAAAATTCACAAAAAGAATACTTTTATTATTTTTTTAAACGATTGCATAGTGTATAAAATTGTGGTAAAGTGTTATTTTAGGATATATGTATTTTATATATAAGTAATACTGTAGTATTATATTATTGCATGGTTAAACTATACGGAGTGTATATTTCAGGTTCGCTCAGGTGTGACTTTTATCAGGTGTTTCAATTGTGTTTTATTGGTATTGATTAGTGGTCAATTCTTTGGCGGGAACTTTACATTTCTACATGGTCACTTTGTGTAATGGACACCATTTTCATTGTCTAGTAAATTGTAATATTATATTCTATTTGGAGTTTGGTTTTCCTATTTATAAGGTCAGTTATTCTTCTTATACTAATATATTAGTTATCTATCCTTATAATTATATGTATGCATGATTTACGAATGTTATGAATAAATGCATGTTTGAATGATGGGTAGATGTGATATGCAAGTGTAACAATAGAAAACTTAAAAGAACTTTAAATCTCTTTAATAATTGTGCTTTTATGGTTAAAACAGTAAATTATATAAAACAGCTAAATTTCAGTAAATGGATTAAACTATTGAATTTATGGAATGAATGTTTTATAATAATTTCAGATATTAAATAAAGTCTTAAATTGATAAAGATAATAACTATCTTATTTTGATATGCAGATTAGGTTAGTTATGAATTTAATATTTGTACTGCAGGTATATTCCATATTGATGACCCACCATGTCGGCATCAACCTGATGTGATTGTACTTTTATTGTATTCAAGCCTTCACAAATACCTGTGAGGTAGGTTTTGTTATGTTGAATCTATGTGCGTTTTGCTTATTGTATTGTCTGCTTTAGAAAGTGCTTTATGCTTTGTTTGCACGTATGTTCTTGCTTTGCATGTATATGTTATTTTTAAATATGCTTATTTAAATTTGGTATTTAACAGTTCATTGCATTGCTGTTATAATGTATTACTAATGCATCGACATATGCATTATGATTAGATTTGGTATTTAGATGTATTCATGAGACAATAGAATTGGAGATCACTATTTCCGACTTAATGAAATTATATAGTATTCTTTTATTATTTAAATGCTTGGAAAAGTAAACAGTTTCCTTGTTCATAATTGTTAACATAATGTTTTAAACCTTTTATATAGTTACTTAATTATATTACATCCATTAATATAATGTATTGTTATTACAGGGTATTTATTTTGGATTACAATATATAACGAAATAAAGAATCCATAACTTTATATTGTCTTGGTGTAATCATTTGCCACGAAACAAGACTACATGTTTGGCGCCCAACGTAATATTTCGTCACAGATCAAATCAGTTGATGTCACCTGTGTTCTACCTGTGTGCGCGTCATCGATAATTCTACGTCACAGATCTACCTACGTATATTGACTGACCAGTAACATTTATTTAGCTTCCGGTGTCAACATTCAGCACGTTCAGAAATTGGATTCATGTGGATATCAACTTGGATTGTGAATTCATTAATGGGTCAGTACTGTGCATTGTATGTTTATATATGTTGTATTGTTTGTCATATGTATTGTATAAACCGATCATAATTATTTGTTCATTTGGAAATTGCCATTAGAAACTTTAATTGAGTTTGAAAAAAACTTTGTCAAAATTTTCATTCATGTTTTAGGTTACATTGAAAAAAAAAACCACTTGATATTTTATATTGAATAGATAGACAATCGTTATTTGGTATTGAGCATACAGTTTACATGTAAATTAAGTGTGATATAGACATTATTCATACATAGTTTTGTAATTAGACTTGAACATTTTGTGTTTGTTGAGACCCCATACACTTGTATCCCTACCCCCGGGAAAGGTCATAGAGGTCAACCGGAAGTACTAGATATTGACATTTTTGTTTACATTAGCAACTACATATCAGTAGTTAGCAGTTAGATACACTGATTTAAAATTTACTTTTGATTTTTGTGCATACACACATACACTTAGTTGTACATTGAAAATATTTTACAAATTTATTTGTTTTATTCGGACTTAGTAAAATTACCAGTGAGATATCAACATACACTGATTGATTGATAGTTACACATAAACACACATAGTCCATTCCACCTTGACTTAGCATTTCACATTGTACTTTACATTGTTTATATTTGTACATTGTCATGTTTATTGTTTATGTGTATTGCATTTGACATTGTTCATTGTTGTTTACATTGTCATATATGTATGTGTATTGTGTACATGTGTATTGTGAAATTGATTTGTTTGTGTACAATTGTCATTGATATTTGTTACATTTAACATTTGATGAAATAGTTAAACTTTTCTAGAAACTAAATTTTGAATTAAAAGTTTAAACTTTAAAAGTTTAATTGAGAGCAGTGAGCTTGTGTAGTACAATTAACACTTGATTATTTAACCTTCATACTTACCATCCTTACTTATCCACCATATTACACCATACCTTGGAAAGGCACTTATACTATATTTAACTTTCTATTACTCTTTCTTGGACTTAGTCTTTAGTGGAGAGAGTTATTTAGGTTGGTTTAGGTTAGCTTGGTATAGTTTGTTGTTAGTTTAGTTGTACTTTGACTTGAGTAGATTGGAACAGTGATACAGTATAGTTATCTTGTGATTATATTGTCCTAGTTGTATATATAGTTGTCTGTATATTCATTTGTATATATTTAACTTGCATATTTATTTACATATTTTTTTTTTCTCTTTGATTTGATATCATACTTGTTTGACATGGGTTTGTAGACGTACAAGCTTTACAACTCATATACAAGTTCAGGTTTTGCATATAGTTGGTAAGTCATTGTGGTTATATATATATTTCTTATATTGATTTGTGTTATTCTCTTTAGTATTGTTTATATATAGTGATTATCTTGAATTGCTTTTCATTTATTAATACATTGATTTTCTTTGTAGTTATTAATATCTTTATTTTTCTTTTTGATTTTCAGATATACTATTTTGGTTTAGAGTCTATACTGTGTGATTTTGATTGACTTATACTTTATTTAGTTTCAGACACATATATTTATTTACTTGTATTTATTGTCTATTGCTATTTACATTTGACTTTGGATTAATTTATACATTTGCTTTTCAGACAATTTGAATTTGATTTTTTTTACATTCTTTACTTAAGCACTTACCAGTGAAACTTATTTAGTCACTTCTTAGTGAAACTTATTTAGTCACTTCTTAGTGAAACTTATTTAGTCACTTCTTAGTGAAAATTATTTTAGTTTATTTTTCATTATTTACTTATCATTTCTTTTTCAGAATATTTAGTTTATTATTATCAACTTGAGTGAAAACTTTATTTCATTTTTTTCTCATTATTCATATTGAGTTGAATTTTGTTTTCTTTATTCACTTTTTAGTGAATCTTTATTTACAAATCACTTATAAGTGAAACAAATATATATCAACATGGCGAATCCAGAAGAAATTGCACCTGAAGATATCGCTCTGTTGAAATTATTGAAGAAAGAGGTGGGAGAACACCCAGTAGATATTGCAGAATTCATGAAGAAATGTTTGGCTTATAAAGGAGAGGAGTCTAAACCGAAAGTGAAAGATGAACCATCCAAACATACCAAGTACAGAGATCCACCCAGGATATCAAACTTTTCTGGAAACAACACCAAAGGGGAAACCAGCTACGAACTTTGGAGGTATGAAGTAACTGGATTGATGGCTGATAAATTGTACGACCAAGAGAACATCAATTATGCTGTTAGACGATCACTGAAAGGAGATGCAGGAATGGTTGCCATGCACCTTGGAGCAAAAGCCAGTATACCAGATATCTTGCACAAGCTTGACAGTATATATGGAGCTGTGGAGAAAAAGGAGGATTTACTTGCTCAGTTCTACCGAGCCAGACAAGATGATACTGAGACAGTTACTAAATGGAGTTGTAGATTGGAAAACATCATTGGTCGAGCAGTAGATAGAGGATTAGTACAACAAAAAGAAAGAAATGGCATGCTACATTCTATGCTATGGACTGGTTTGAAGACAGAATTAAAGGATATATCAGGCCATAAGTTTGACACCATAAAGGATTTTGATGAGCTCAGAGTTGTACTTAGACAGATAGAAACAGATCATGAGGAGAGGAAGTTATCATCTCATAAGCCACAACCAGCCAAAGCAACTGCAATTTCTGATACTTCAATACAGGAATCACAGATGAATAAATTTGAAGGATTGATTAATCAACTTACTACCAGGATGGATAGATGGGAAACAGATTTTAGAGGAAGAGGATCAATTAGAGGTCGAGGTTATAGGAACAATAGAGGATATTTCAACAGAAATCAAGGACAGTACAACAGAGGAGGAGGACATGTACAACAGCAAGGATATCATGAGTCATCTACACCACAAGCTACTTTAACTTCAAATTACCAACACCAGGAAGAAAAGAAATGCTTTCGATGTGGATTACCAGGACACTATAAGATTGGTTGTACAGCAATATTAGATGGAAAGAAGAATTTAAACTACAAGAAGTCTATGGGTCAGGACCACCCTTAGGCTTATGCGAGTCAACTACGACAGGTCCTTCTACACAGATACCACCAGGATTATTTGGAAGCCCAACAGAAACTGAGGTAATACTACATGGTAGAACAGTTAAGAGTCTTCTTGACACTGGATCAACAGTTTCAACAGTCAGCCACACATATTACAACAACAACTTAATTGATTTGCCACTTCAACAACTTAACACCTTATTAGATATAGAGTGTGCAGATGGACAGCAACTGCCATATGAAGGATACATAGAAACAGAACTTCAGATACCACTTCAGACTGAAAGATACCCATGCATTATATTGGTGATTCCAGACAGTACATACAACACCCAAGTACCACTACTCATTGGAACCAATATCCTACAACACATCATGAAGTTATTGCAACTGCAACATGGCAACAGGTATTTACAAACATCAAAACTCAGCACTTCATGGTACCTTACCTTTAGAACTATCACACTCAGAGAAAAGGAACTTCAACGTCACAATAACACATTGGCTGTTATCAAGAATGCTATTGGCAAACCAGTTACCATCAAGCCAAATTCAACGGTTCAGATACCAGGTTTTATCGACAAAGAATTACCATATAGTACAACACCAGCTATGCTTCTTCCATCAACTTTACAACCCAACTGCAATGATCTTGAAGTAGAACCATCACTTATAGAATTCAAGTACAGAAGTAACGGAAAGATAGACGTACAACTTGCCAATGTAACATCACGCACCATTACTATTCAACCAAGAGCAGTATTATGCGAAATACAACCAGTCTGTATTGAACATCAAACAGAAGATATTGAAGCAAAGATACCCATTATTGATCAAGTGGAAATCAACACCATTGACTTAACAGAAGAGCAGTTGAAGATAGGGAAAGATTTTATTAAGTCATACGAAGACATCTTTGCTAAGAATGATCAAGATATTGGCAACACTACAGTGAAACATCGAATAGATTTGTTAGAGGAACATCCGTTTAAACAACGATACAGGCGTATACCACCAGCCATGTATGATGAAGTGAAGGCACATCTCAAACAGTTGTTAGGAAATGGAACTATTAGACCATCACATAGTCCTTATGCTTCAAATGTAGTTCTGGTTAGAAAGAAGAATGGCAAACTACGCCTATGTACGGATTATAGACAGCTGAACAGAATTACGAAAAAAGACAGTTATGCGTTGCCTAGGATTGAAGACCTTTTCGATGCTCTTGCAGGCAGCTCATACTTCACATGTGTTGATATGAAGAGCGGGTATCACCAAGTGGAGATTCTAGAACAGCATAAGGAAAGAACCGCCTTCACAGTGGGTCCACTCGGGTTCTACGAATACAACAGAATGCCGTTTGGTTTGACTAATTCACCAGCAACCTACCAAAGAATTATGGAGGAATGTTTGTCAGATTTACACCTCAAGATTTGTTGCATTTTCATAGACGACGTGATTATCTTTGGCAGAACCTATGAAGAGCATCTGGACAATCTCCGCCTTGTATTTGACAGGATCCGGAAACACAACATGAAGCTTGCACCAGACAAGTGCTCATTTTTCAAGACCAAGGTGAAGTACGTCGGCCATGTTGTTTCAGCGGAAGGTGTGGAGGTTGACCCAGCCAAAACAGATAAAGTAGTGAATTGGCCAAAGCCCACCAGTCCTGAAGATGTTAGACGATTTCTCGGATTCGTCGGATATTATCGTCGCTTCATTCGACATTTCAGCAACATCAGTAAACCACTCACAGAATTGATGCCGAATCCGATGAAAAAGAAAGTAAAGAAACATGAGCAGAAACCATGGCACTGGGGTCCCGAACAAGACAAAGCGTTTGAAACACTAAAGGAACGACTTGTGTCAGCACCTATACTTGGATATGCCATTAGCAATCTTCCATACGAACTACATACAGATGCATCAGGATTTGCACTTGGAGCTGTATTGTACCAGAAGCAGGGAGAACATTTGAGGGTTGTCAGCTATGCCAGCAGAAGTTTATCAAAGTCAGAGAAGAGATATCCACCACACAAGTTGGAATTCCTCGCTTTGAAGTGGGCTGTTTGTGAGAAGTTCAGGGATTACCTCTTAGGCAGCAACTTTACAGTCATGACAGACAACAACCCCATGACATATGTGTTGACCACGGCTAAACTCGATGCAACCGGTCACAGATGGTTGAGCAGCCTTGCAGACTTCAACTTCAACATCTTGTATCGACCTGGAAAGAAAAATGGAGACGCAGATGGACTCAGCCGAATTCCAGATGCACAAAGTATAGATAGTGGAGAAGTCATATCGATAGAATCCGTACAGGCTATCTGTAATTCACAGCTTCCGAACACATTCATCGAGAGTTTAGCTGTTAACCCAGATGTAGTGCAATCTGATGATGATGAAGATGAATACAAAGATGAAGATATCATCAATTGGAAACAAGCGCAAGCCATGGACTCACAGATAGCGCCGTTTGTGAGATATGTTAAAGAAGGAAGGAAACCTACAACAGCAGAGGTTGGATCATCATTACTCTTGCGACAGTTTCAACACCTTATTCTCAAAGATGGCGTATTATACAGAGACGTGATGATTAGTGATGACAGGAAATCACAGCTGGTATTACCATCTGCACATATAAAGATCGTCCTTGAGGCACTGCATGATGATATGGGCCATCCAGGCAAGGATAGAACACTATCACTGCTGCGTGACAGATTCTACTGGCCAGGAATGGACAAGGCAGTTGATGATTGGATAGGACAGTGCAGTAGATGTTTGAAAAGGAAAACACCAGCTAACAGTCAAGTTGCACCCTTGGTCAGCATTACCACCAGATTTCCACTAGAGCTAGTTTGCATTGATTTCCTGAAACTTGAGCGTTCTAAAGGAGGATATGAAGATGTACTTATCATCATGGACCACTTTACCAGATACGCCCAGGCTATACCAACACGGAATCAAACAGCTAGAACTACTGCCCAAGCACTCTTTGATAATTACATCGTCCACTACGGAATTCCGCTACGCATACACTCTGACAGAGGAGCGAATTTTGAAAGTAAAGTGATCAAAGAGTTGTGTACTTTGACTGGGATGAAGAAATCCAGAACAACACCATACCATCCCATGGGAAATGGTATGCCAGAGAGGTTTAATCGTACTTTGATGGGGATGCTTGGTACATTAGATCGACAACAGAAGACTAATTGGAAAGCTTACGTTGCACCCATGGTTCACGCCTATAACTGCACTCGTCACGAGTCAACAGGAGTTGCACCGTACTTCCTCATGTTTGGACGACAGCCACGTTTGCCAATTGATTTAGCTTTTGGACTTCACAAAGACACCAAGATGCCAGCTACAAAGTACATCAAAGGTCTTCGTGATAGACTTTCTTCTGCATACCAACTGGCATCAGAAGCATCCAAGAAAGCACAAGCAACACAGAAGGAAGCATACGATCTTCGAGTCAGAGGAGCTTCTATACAGAAGGGTGACCGAGTGTTGGTGAAGATTGTATACTTCGATGGCAGACACAAGTTGGCTGATAAATGGGAAGATGTACCATATGTTGTTTTGGATCAGCCAAATCAAGAAATTCCTGTATTCACCGTTATCCGGGAAGATGGAGAGGGGAAAATGAAGAAACTACATAGAAACCTACTTCTTCCAGTCGGCTACATCAGAGACCAGGAACCAGTAGAGTTACAAACTACTAAACAGAGACCAACTCCACGCCCACGTGCTAGTAAGCAACAGAAACTACCAGTGGTTCATGCAACCAAGGAGGATTCAGCTGATGACACAGCATCAACTAATTCAGAGGACTCCGAGGTTGGATTTGTGTTAACAGCGGACAGCGAATCATCTCTTGCTGAAGACTCCGATGCTAACGCAGATATTAGTGATGAGGTAACAAGTCTTTCTGGGGACGCCCAGATTGAAGAGACTGAACCTACTGGAAGCGCTTCCGAAGATGCTGAGAGTATTTCATCAGAAGATACTACTATTGATGATGATGATGTACATCAGGATACTGACGAATTACCACCGGTAGAAATCAGACGTTCTGGAAGGGAACGAAGACCACCTGCTTGGTTTCGATCTGGACAGTTCGAGACAAGTATGGCTGTTGCTGGACGAACTAGTATTCCAGAGTGGCGACAGAAAGCTGATTACATCTCGTCTTTGGCCCAGACGCCGTTATTTAAAGCAACTGGATTAGAGAGAGATGCAGCAAGGACCATATTGGACATTGTCAACCACCACTAGTTGGAAATGACGGGACGTCATTTTACAGCTGGGGGGAGTGTGTGGTAAAGTGTTATTTTAGGATATATGTATTTTATATATAAGTAATACTGTAGTATTATATTATTGCATGGTTAAACTATACGGAGTGTATATTTCAGGTTCGCTCAGGTGTGACTTTTATCAGGTGTTTCAATTGTGTTTTATTGGTATTGATTAGTGGTCAATTCTTTGGCGGGAACTTTACATTTCTACATGGTCACTTTGTGTAATGGACACCATTTTCATTGTCTAGTAAATTGTAATATTATATTCTATTTGGAGTTTGGTTTTCCTATTTATAAGGTCAGTTATTCTTCTTATACTAATATATTAGTTATCTATCCTTATAATTATATGTATGCATGATTTACGAATGTTATGAATAAATGCATGTTTGAATGATGGGTAGATGTGATATGCAAGTGTAACAATAGAAAACTTAAAAGAACTTTAAATCTCTTTAATAATTGTGCTTTTATGGTTAAAACAGTAAATTATATAAAACAGCTAAATTTCAGTAAATGGATTAAACTATTGAATTTATGGAATGAATGTTTTATAATAATTTCAGATATTAAATAAAGTCTTAAATTGATAAAGATAATAACTATCTTATTTTGATATGCAGATTAGGTTAGTTATGAATTTAATATTTGTACTGCAGGTATATTCCATATTGATGACCCACCATGTCGGCATCAACCTGATGTGATTGTACTTTTATTGTATTCAAGCCTTCACAAATACCTGTGAGGTAGGTTTTGTTATGTTGAATCTATGTGCGTTTTGCTTATTGTATTGTCTGCTTTAGAAAGTGCTTTATGCTTTGTTTGCACGTATGTTCTTGCTTTGCATGTATATGTTATTTTTAAATATGCTTATTTAAATTTGGTATTTAACAGTTCATTGCATTGCTGTTATAATGTATTACTAATGCATCGACATATGCATTATGATTAGATTTGGTATTTAGATGTATTCATGAGACAATAGAATTGGAGATCACTATTTCCGACTTAATGAAATTATATAGTATTCTTTTATTATTTAAATGCTTGGAAAAGTAAACAGTTTCCTTGTTCATAATTGTTAACATAATGTTTTAAACCTTTTATATAGTTACTTAATTATATTACATCCATTAATATAATGTATTGTTATTACAGGGTATTTATTTTGGATTACAATATATAACGAAATAAAGAATCCATAACTTTATATTGTCTTGGTGTAATCATTTGCCACGAAACAAGACTACAAAATAATAAAAAGTTGTAGGATTGTCACTGAGACAACTATCCACCAAATTTGAGACGATGTGGATGTGAACAATAATATACAACTGTGCAGACTTCAACAATGAGAAAACCCATACCGTATTGTCGGCTACAAAAGACCATGACATAAACAATATATGAAACAATTCAATTTAGAAAAATTAACGACCTAATTTATAACAAAACAAATTAAAAATGTTAAAAGTGCAGCCCGTATTGAAAACATGGAGATTTGCCATGAACCCAGACTTGGGACGCTAAAATTCTTCTCCAAATCGTATAAGATCAGGCCCTGAAGTCATAAAAAATTTTCTCAGTGCCCGGAGAAAAAAAATCGTGGTCGAAAATTGAAATCCAGCATTTTGATTGGTTGATTTGTTGATTTTGGAGTTTGAGTAAATAACTGACTCGAAAGTTTAATGACTTCAAGGCCAGTTTTCAAGTAGGTAAATCAAACAATGTTCCATTTTTTTTCTTTCATTTTTCTCCCTGTATAATATAAACCTTGTATAATTAACGTTATACCACCTTTAGCAATGCATGTACACTGATTCACATTATGTCATGGTTGACCTATGTTTAATCTTATTATTGGACTTTAACAAAATGATAAATGTTATAATCCACTTTTTCCTTTCCAGAAACAAGTTGGCAAAGATATATATCACATGCATAGGAAGAGCAGTGGAAAATAACATTGAAGCAGAATTATGAAACAGTTATTTTAAAAAACATTAAATTGAGAGAGAGAAAAACACATTTTTTTAGTTTTTAATGCTGTTCATTCTTAAGATTACTGTTTATTGTATTTGCAATGGAAGTTATTGCAGTTGATAAGAAGATAGAACTAAAAATTTGAGTTCTTCAGCTTGTTTTTATTCAGTCAATAAAAATCAATTTTGAAAAGCAAACCATATATGTTCAAAAATCAAAAAGGTTAATTATGTACCAAATGGCCTCCGTCAGACATTAATCAGTCTGTTGGAAATCTTTCTTTAAATTTTTATACTTATTTTACAAAATGTACCTCTGTTTGTATGTCTGTAAGATTCAAATCCATCAGAGATTTCTGAGGAACTACAAACCAAGAGTTTCTGAAAGTCATCAGTCCTCATGTGAACATGCTATACTGAGTAATGTAGTTCTCACCCTTTCAACTCCCCGTTAACGGGATGCCTAAATATTGTAACACCAAATTTCATATACTCTTTTCGTAAAATACGCTTTGCAGTTTTATAGGAAAGAGTACAAGAGTTATGCATACATGTATTTAAGTTACTATTCACAATACACTCATTACAAGTGAATGAAATTGCAGCATGATTAATGTATACAAAAAAAAAAGAAATCTGTCAATAAATGTATTAACCATTAAAAATCTTACAATGAGCATATGATTGGAAATTTATTTATGAGAAATTAGACTAAAAAAGTGGTCGTATTCTGAATATTCGCTCAGCTCACAGTAAAAGGATAAAAACATACACTGTTCAGTCTGACGGTACCTGTTCATGTAGGGGGACATGTCTTAAAGCAGATTCTTTCCTTGTGGTGAACTAGCATGTTAAAAAGGAGCTCAGTGCGTTATTGGTCTAGTTCTGTACAAAGTATGTTAATTACATTGTATTTATATCTGAGTATCATGTCCTCTTCCTGCACTTAACTTGCCACTGGATCACATAACATCAATCCATCCACCCATCTTCTCAAAAGTAATATACCGAGTTCCAATGTTCAATATGTTCTGATTTGACTCAAGCAAGATATAAATACATGTAATATGGTATTGTCAAATAGAAGTATTAATAAGTATTAAAAACATAAACCTTATAGACCACACAAGATGCAATTCTGACAATAAATATGACATAAAGCCAGAATATTTAAAAAAAAAAGAAGGCTAAAGTAACTGTCGAAGAGCTGGATCTAAAGCAAAACCACTTCAGGACAACAAAAATCAGAGAAATAAAAAAAAACATAACGAAAACATTAACATGTCACGATATAGAAAATGAATGGAAATGGGGTTAGTGTCAAAGAGAACAATTAACCCACCCCAAATATACAAAACAACTAGGCATCCCTATACAGATACAGTCTGATTTGAAAAGTGTTATAATGAAACAGTACTGAAGAAATCTGTAACGAAACACTACTTACGAAATCAGTACTGAATCATTACTGACGAAATCAGTACTGAAACAGTACTGTCCACATCAGTACTGAAACAGTACTGACAAAATCAGTACTGAAACAGTACTGTCAAAATCAGTACTAAAACAGTACTGTCAAAATCAGTACTGAAACAGTACTGTCAAAATCAGTACTAAAACAGTACTGTCAAAATCAGTACTAAAACAGTACTGTCAAAATCAGTACTAAAACAGTACTATCAAAATCAGTACTGAAACAGTACTGTCAAAAATCAGTACTGAAACAGTACTGTCAAAATCAGTACTAAAACAGAACGGTCAATATCAGTACTAAAATAGTACTGTCAAAATCAGTACTAAAACAGTACTATCAAAATCAGTACTAAAACAGTACTGTCAAAATCAGTACTGAAACAGTACTGACAAAATCAGTACTGATTTCATTGAAAGTATAACATTATAAGTTTTCAGTCTTTCCTAACAGTACTGATATGCACGAGGGTAGAAATGTACCAAAAAAGTGTGGGTAAATTATTGGTAGTGTAGGCAAATGTATCACATCTTCTTTTTTATAATAACCACGTCCACTCTGTTTTTGTTAGATGTATTTATATTTGTAATCATTTGATGAGTTAAACCTTGTCAACTGATTTTTATAGTTCGTTCTTATTTAGTACTGTTACACCACTGTCTCAGTTTAGTGAAGGGCTATGATCCCGCTAACTAGTTTAACCTCGCAACATCCTGTAAATATGCGCCTGTCCAAAGTTAAGAGCCTGTAATTCAGTTGTTGTCGTTTGTTGATATTTTTTCGGTCATTTTTTGTACATAAATTAGGCCCTTGGTTTTATATTTTGAATCGCTTTACATTTGTCATTTCGGAGCCTTTTAATATGTGACTATGCGGTATTGGCTCTGCTTAATCTTGAGCCTATACAGTGACGTATTGATGTTAATTCCTGTGTCATTTAGTCTCTTGTGGAGAGTTGTCTCATCAGGAATCATACCACATATAAAATTAAAAAAAACATACAAAACCAACAAAGGACAGCGTCTTCTGAATTGAGACAAACTAAAACATGCGGCAGGGTTATACAAATTGTGTGAGAACTCAACCCTCTAATATAACTCTACCCGTTGTAGAACAAAGGAACACACAGACACAGTACAACTCATTTTAAAGGAAATCGATATGGTCAAAGTACTATCTGCCAGTGATCCCACTGCCCTCGACCCGCCTAACGAAAAACAATCACTCGAAATAAAAGGAAGGTAAAAAGGTATATCAAAACGTTGTACGATAGATACATATTTTGCATCTGAGCTCGTCATAGTTATACTTTTATGAAAAAATGTGACAATTGTAACATGTTTTAAACCCAGTTTTACAATTAATTGAACGGCTGTGGCTAAATATTTAATTTTTGAACACACATCATTTTGCACATAGTGTTTATCTTCTTTTACCGGAGTAATGACCAGTACTGGACATTTTATTGGTGAGTTTATAACACAGCACGTATCTATACACCTATCTATACATGCTATAGATGGACTGGTCTATGATGAGCGAACCGTTTAAACTCTGCCAATTCAAATGCAGTATATTAAGTAATACTAGCAGTTACTGAAATGTCAACTTCATACCTCAATTAGACCAATTAAAAGGCTATGTCTTCATTATATGAAAATCGTGTACAATCCTTTCAGTAAAGGGTTTAGTATCATAGTTTGAAAAAAATTGTTATGCAAAGTTGTATTTGAGATAGATAAACTAAATCTGGTAAATTGTCTACTTACATTTCTGTGAGTTCATTACCAGAATGTCATCAACTGAGATATTTCCAGAAATTGCTACAACTACAAACCAAATATTTGATATGAAAACTAAGTTAGTATTACATTGGATAGCAGGTATGTCTTACCGATTTTTACTTTTCTTTGCTAGAGTGTAATACGAAGAAGTTGAATATGACATTAAACTGCATTGGAGTCTGTTGTTTGAACAAAACATCATATGTGTTAGTTCTGTTTTGCTGCTATTTATATTTGTTCATTTAAACTACCAAGACAAATGCAAGTGCAAAAACACATATTTTTTTGGCTGTTAAGAGATATTGGAAAAACAGTAAAATATGAATAAATCTTTTCATTATGTGAACAAAAAACATTATATAATCATAAAGAAGTGGCGAAAGAGTACATACCTCATACTACAAAGTTAATTATCTACTAAGATGTTAACTTTGATATAATTATGGTTTCTTGATTTATACAATTAGCTATAGCAACTATCTTATCTTATGTTTTCTTTTCTATTATGCTTGAATATTACTATTACTCTTAAAAAATGTGTAACATGTATTTCACTAATTATTGTGATGGACTGTCAAACTTTAACTTTAATCCTTTATTTAATTATAAACGTATGTTGCAGAATGAAATTAGTCTAAAAACTTGAAAACAATATAACTGTATTTAGATAACAACTATAGTTTGTCTAATCATTTCGTGATAGCATTTCCAACGCAATCATAGAAACAGTACAATTTATTATTAATTACACGATTTTAATGTTTTCTATAGACAAAACAAAATTAAGTTGAATTTGAAATTAATTTGATTTAAAGGACAGCATTATTTAATATGTTGATACCATTTTAGAACTACTATAATTTTGATATACATCACCTTATCTATCATCTAATTAGTTTTCATGAATAGATCAATTTTCAGTCTGTTTTTTTCTAGAATTTGATTTCCGTTTTTAATTAGCATCTTATCAACAATTACAAAATACCCTTTGTTATAGGGTTGATAACACTTCGCCAATGTATTTATTTTCTTTCATAATGTCGTGTTTCTAATACACAAAGTACATTAAAGTAGAAATGATTTTATTTGATTTTATTGAAAGTGATATGTCGAAAAAAACAAAACAATTTTGTTCAATGAGGACATTTTATACCACTTATACTGCTTTCTAAGGCCTGTGACCCTATGAAATTGAACAATAGTAAACCGATGTTTACTATCTTAAATTCGTTTACGATGATATAAAATGCAAAGTCAAAACCAAATACATTGGATGAAATGTAAAATAACTGACATGCCAACCATAATCTGAAGATCGTATTCAAATTTAGTATATTGAGTTACAGGACATACTCAATACACCAAACAAATAAGGTTTAATTTGTATTTCCGAAATTATGTTTGATATGAATACAAGTGTAATGCAGTCAGTACTATAGACAATTAGTATAACTAGTTTTTTCAACATGTCAAGGCTGCATTTAAGTTAGCTATATAACCAATTTTTACCCAGCATTTTCTACATAATGCCATAATGTACCAATTCAGAAATATGACAGCTGATATCCATTCCTTTGATGTGTTTGTCGTTTCTATTTGGCTATTCGTTAAGGGACTTTCCAAGTAGAATTGTGCTAGGAGTTAATTTTGTTTTGTCAACTACTAAACTCCACTGACGTATTGTCAATAAAACTGTAAGTATAAAATGTACGAAACTGGCACAACAAGAGATAACATATATACATATGTCAATTTAATCAGAGTCTCCTATCCTATCATTTTGATCGTGTAAAATTGTTACTTTAAATTTTGAAAAATAATGACTAGTTAATGTTTCTACAAACTTTTCACTACAATTTTACTTCCATATTATCATTCACCACACCGACTATGAACACATAAAAATAGGAATGAAATAATGTGTGTATGTGTAATGAAACCTAGTAGGTTGATAATTTGTTTAAACAACTTAAAATCGTGACAGAGAGAACTTGCATACTAATGATGTGTAATAGACTCATAAGAATGAACATTTTGCATTATACGGTCGCCGATGATAAAGATGAATTTCTCGAGTAAGCTCGTTGAGTTTTTTAAACTTAATATATTTTGAAATCAGGATTTATTGAAAAATTAGAATTGACAATGGCAATGGGGAATGTGTCAAAGAAACAACAACCCGATCATAAGGCAGAAAACAGCCGAAGGCCAGCAATGGGTCTTCAATGCAGCGAGAAACTCTCGCACCCGGAGGTGTCCTTCAGCTGACTCCTATAAAAATTATGTATACTAGTGCAATGATAATGGACGTCATACTAAACTCAGAATTATACACAAGAAACTAAATTAAAAATCACAAGACTAAACTAAATTAAAAATCACAAGACTAACAAAGTCCAGAGGCTCCTGACTTGGGACAGACTCAAAACTGCGGTGGTGTTAAAGCATGTTGTTTGAGATATTTCTTATAGGGAAATATTTGAACAGTAATGACAATTTGTACTTTTAATATTTCAAATGAATCTGTGGAGTCTATGATTTTCAATTATTCCATTGAATTTTGTAACAAATGTCTTCCATTTTTCTCCGTGTTGTATCCAATAATTCGGATGTACAATTTTTGTATTTCTTAGAAGTATACAAATATTTCGATAAAGCTTATTTCCGATGTATTATGTTAGAAATTGAATATACACGACATTCCTTCATTAAGTAGAGAATATTTATTTGTGTCTTTATGTGGTGGTTTAGGAAAAAAGAAACACTGCGTAATGTTTAAACAAATTTCTCACCTGAAATGATACTCAACAAATGAAAAGGTGTTTAAAACGTCATATGATGTATATCCTACATGTTTGACTTGGTTTTACTGATTTCAACATAATCAATGGAGAAAATGATTAAAAAAAGATGAAATATAAGATCTACATCGAATGATAATTATTCATTAGCACTGGTTGGTTAACATTGTGGAATCTCTTCATGCTCTTACTGAGTCTTACCTGCAACTGAAATGTAGCCAAGAAATGGAGCGCATTATACAATTCACATAACTAGTGTCGTGAGTGTAATTTTAAACCACTGGAGTCTGGTTTATTTATTTGTATTTTAGGTAATATAGAAAGCTATACTAGTATTTTTCACGATGGAATGCCGATTTCTTTCTTGTTAAATTGGAAATTCTTGATTGACTTTATTCTAAGTCCTCTTTTTTCATATTGCTTTTCTAATATTTAGGTCACTGATTTGTTTTAATATCATCTTATGATTTAATATAACAAATGAAACTTTCAATATTTACACCGAACTGTACCTTCTTTTAACGTTGTAAATCATATGTTGATACTATAAAATTAAAGCCCATCTATAACAGTACACTTTGCTTGAGGTATAAATAGTATCAATCAACTGAATATTTGTTCTTCAAACGGAAATTCGTTATAACAAGAGTTCAAACAAACCGAAAGCAATCAAAATTACTTAATAAAATACCAAATGAAAACAGATCATTTTTTGCTTTTGCCTTTGAATATGTTTGATTTTATAAATTTATACAAGCTTTTACATGTTTTATAAAAACAAAGCAACACACAGTGGTATAGATGGGCACTGATAAGTTTGATTAGTCGAAGCTTTTACTTGTTTTATGAAGTTTTCATGTTTAATATTGACTCGTCTTTAGACATATGTGTTGTGTTCACGTTACTTGTATAAACGTGTACCACTAAACATGCTAAAGACACCAGCTGACTTATAAATTTGTATGATTCTATTTTTTAATAAACTCATCAAAGATACCAGGAACAACATTTTATATTTACGCCAGACGCGCGGCGTTTCGTCTAAAAAAGACTCATCAGTGAAGTTCGAATAAGAAAATGTTAAAAAGGCAAAATAGAGTAAAAAGTTTAATAGCATTGAGGAACACAAATCCCTACAAGTTTTGCCAAATACAGCTAAGGTTATCTATTCATGAGGTAGCAGAGCCTTATTTTTTTGTGAAATTCAAAGTTTTGTTAACAGTTAATCTATAATTATGAACATATCAATGCTAACTCAAATCAACACTGGTGGAGACTACATGTATATCCTATATGTCATGTTGCCGAAGATGAGGGTTTCAAAAATATTATCCACGTAATTTGTGCAGGACACTCGTTTCGTCTACAGAAGACTCATCCATGACGCTAGTATATAAGAGGTATGACGTGATAGAATTGTCTACTTACCTTCATGGCCTTTTGATTTCACGATGCTCATAACATTTGTATGGTTTTCCATTTGTACTCGCACAGGATACATTAAGGGTGGATTATGTAGATATAATTCGCAATCACCGGTTGCAGGATAATAAACTCCGGCGAAAGCACGATGCTGATTGCTCATCTGATCTTGACATTCATCCAGATTGTAAGACCAGATTGTTTTTACCTTCGGTGAACTATCAAAATAATCAAGTTTGATCTTCATTTCACTATACAAAGTTACTTCTACAGATCCTGTAAAAAATAAACAAATACAAATATTGTCATAACGGATTTGTATTTTGTTTTATTTCCCGCTATATTTCAGTTCTTTTTATTCGTGATAAAATTTAATTTACAGTATATACTTTTGTGTTGTTAGAACTGTTATTCATTTTAAATATTGTTCGTTATACATCATACAAAAGAAAAACAAAAAACACCAACAACAAAAGGTTAAACATGCGTAAAGGATAAAACCAGTAGAAATAAAGTCATAGATGTCTTTTGTGCAAAGTTATCTGTCGTATGTACACTAATGAACAATGAACTAACATTATTATTATTGATGTTATTGATGGGAAGCAATTGAATTGTCGTTATAGCAACTACTCTGATATTATTGCTTTTTCTTAAATGAGCACATTTCTTGTCAAATGATCGGGATTCAACGAAAAGGATTGATATCTCTAAGGAATATCTCTAAGACGAGGCTTCAAATTTTGTATCATTTAAAATTAAGACGTTTTTATGTCCCATCCATGGGCATTATGTTTTGTTGACTGTATGTCCGTTCGTACGTCCGTGCAATCGTTCGTCTATCAGTTTATTCGTTCGTCCATTCGTCCATCCGGTTGTTCCGCTTCAGGTTAAAGGTTTTGTTCGAGGTAGTTTTTGATAAAGTTGAAGTCCAATCAGTAACTTAGTACACATGTCATCTATGACATGATCATTCTGATTTTTATGCCAAATTAGATTTTCTCCTTTTTCACTGTCAACTTAACATAGAAAATGATATTAAGGATGACACATTCTTGTTTGTGTTTGTTTTAATGCGATGTTTTCTCATTGACATTACACTAACATTCTTTAGATGTATAACTTGAACGTATTAGTGATCTACGATCTTAAAATAAGACGACTTCTCAATTCTTAGATTAATATTAGTTTAAGTAGAGTAAATTGAAAATACAAATCACTTTTCGTAAATAATCGCCATATGTTTTTTTTTACATTTGTTGATTCAAATACCTTTAAAAACGGTATGCATTATTATAATTTCTAATTGCCTTGTACCGTTTATAACCAATTAAAATTATTTTTCGTGTATTAAGATCGAGTGAGAGAGTGTCATGCCAGTAACACGTTAAGAACATTTGCAACAACTGTTTTAGGGTTTCGTGTATAGCACTTAGCTTTAAAATGTTTCGAACTTCATCATGTTGATTCCATCAAGATCTACTTATTGTATGTTTTGTTAATTTGTTATCTTCATGAATATTGTTACTGGACGAGAATTGATTTGCATTGAATCGTTGTTGTATCAAGTCTGTAAGTTGTACCTATGGAAACCTGCGATTGGCACATAAATGGGTGAAGCTCATCGCATGATGCTGCATAGTGAATATCGGTATCATGAAAACCAGACATATTTAACAGCATGCACTGAGAAAATCCTGGAGTTAAGGGAGGTAATGTGTCCTTTACTCTTCCGGTAAGATCATCTACACATTCATTCTGTTCGGCACTCAACCATGTGCTATTGTCACTTGACATAATTCCAAACCAAATGTCAATGTTTTGCCTAAAATGAAAAAAAAAAAAAAACAGTTATGTTCTCGGGTTTTGTGCGGTGTTCGTTTTGCTGAATGATATACCTTACGTTTCAAAGCAAGCTGAATCCCACATCCAGGTGTGGAATTTTTTACGGTGTTGAAGATTTAGATCATTGGTGATCGAGTGGTATTTGTTGCATTTCGGATATACATGTTAAAATACATTTCAATGTTTTTTTTTATTGGTTTATTTTACATGTTTTACAAACGTTTAAACTTAAATAAATGCATACTTTTATTGCGTTTATATTGAAGTGAAAGTATCAAAACAAATAAATAAAAATTAGTGTTAAAAATTGTATGTTTACAAATCTAGTTGCGTGTTTGATTTTCTGAAATCATTTGGCATGCTAATATTAGGAAGGGATCATTAGTTTTTTTTTGTTGACATCTTGATTTTGTCAATTTATTTTATATTAGTATAGACTATACTCCTTTAATGATATATTGAACGTGGTTCTTTTGAATAAGCGTTATACCAGCATCTATCATATAATGAATAAAATTGAGAATGGAAATGGGGAATGTGCCAAAAGAGACAACAACCCGACCATAGAAAAAACAACAGCAGAAGGTCACCAACAGGTCTTCAATGTAGCGAGAAATAGTACACAAGAAACTAAAATTAAAATAATACAAGACTAACAAAGGCCAGAGGCTCCTGACTTAGGACAGGCGCAAAAATGCGGCGGGGTTAAACATGTTTGTGAGATCTCAACCCTCCCCCTATACCTCTAGCCAATGTAGAAAAGTAAACGCATAACAATACGCGCATTAAAATTCAGTTCAAGAGAAGTCCGAGTCTGATGTCAGAAGATGTAACTAAAGCAAATAAACAAAATGACAATAATACATAAATAACAACAATAAAATTGAGAAAGGAAATGGTGAATATGTCAAAGCGACAACCACCCGACCATAGAGCAAACAACAGCCGAAGGCAACCAATGGGTCTTCAATGTAGCGAGAATTCCCGCACCCGTAGGTGTCCTTCAGCTGGCCCCTAAAATATGCATAATAGTACAGTGATAATGGACGTCATACTAAACTCCGAATTATACACAAGAAACTAAAATTTAAAATCATACAAGACTAACAAAGGCCAGACTACTAGCAGTTAACTGACATGCCAGCTCCCGACTTCAATTAAACTGATTGAAAGATTATGATTTCATCATATGAACATCAGGCACAATCCTTCCCGTGAGGGGTTTAGTATTATACCATCATAACATATATGAGAAGAACATTACCCGTGTCATGCCAACAACCGGTTTTTGAATAAATGTGTTTAGTTCCGATGCAAAGACCCTATAAGTGAATCAATTTTAACGCCAAAATATGCAATCTTTAATGACCTGACAACAGTATCGTAACTATATCCCTTCTTAATAAGTCTATTCAAAGGTTTTGTTAGTTTTTGAGGTGAATACTGACACCTTTGTGCTTTATAAAATATATTTCCATAAAAAATTGGATGTGAAATACCTGAGAGTATAAGAAGTCCACAAAAGCATTTACATAATGGCAAAAACCAGTTAAATGCTTTTCTTAATACACATTCATTTCAATGGTTTTTTATTGGTTTATTTTACATGTTTTACAAACGTTATAACTTAAATAAATGCATACTTTTATTGAGTTTATATTGAAGTGTTAGTATCAAAACAAATAAATAAAAATCAGTGTTAAAAATTGTATGTTTACAAATCTGGTTGCGTGCTTGATTTTGTAAAATCATTTGTCATGCTAATATTAGGTAGAGATGATTAGCTGTTGTAAAGATTTCTTTTATTAAAGTCTTGTTTTTTTTCAATTTATTTTATATAAGTATAGACTATACTCCTTTAGAAATATATTGAACTGTCTTATCGTACACCTCATGTAAATAAGCGTTATACCAGGATCTATCATATGATGGAGTCCACAAAAGCATTTACATAATGGCACAAACAAGTTAAATGCTTTTCTTAATACACATACATTGTTTGTAGATTGGAATCCCAAAAAAGAAAATGAATACAGAGTTAGAGTATTTATAAGTACTCATTCTAACAAACACAAATTCATCTATAAGACCAGTTTTTTAATGTATGATTACATTACCTAAACTTGTCGTATAGATTGTACAAGTACACCATTTAAGTTCATGATAACATTTTTTTTTTTCAAATTTAGTAGATACATACATATACATTTACCTACCACCCATTTTGTCTAAGAACACTTCTGTCATGTTGTAAATGTGTATTAAACGTAGACAGTTTGTTATAGAGGCGGCCTGATTTAATATTTTGTGTACATTGATCAAAGGCTTGAGCCCAAGACACATTCTGCATTATAGCATAGTTTCTTTTCAAGTTGTTTGCACCATAATGCCCTGAAATCGAAACAATAAATTAATTGATTAAATGAAAGGTAAATGTCTTAATTGGTATTGATTGATTATAAAGTCAAGTCTGATTTTAACGTCATTTGTACCAGGTTTGTATTTATACATGTCTACCGAATTAGACTATTTACCGGATTTGTTATCACATAAGCAACACGGCGGGTGCCGCATGTGGAGCAGGATCTGCTTACCCTTCCGGAGTACCTGAGATCACCCCTAGTTTTCTGGTAGGGTTCGTGTTGTTTATTCTTTAGTTTTCTATGTTTTGTCGTGCGTGCTGTTGTTTGTTTGTCTTTTTCATTTTTAGCCATGGCGTTGTCAGTTTGTTTTAGATTTATGAGTTTGACTGTCCCTTTGGTATCTTTCGTCCCTCTTTTATATGTGTTATGGGTATATCAGTATAGAAACAGTTAGAAAAACACACAAGATAAAAATATATATTATAAAGACAATGGTTATTATGCTTTTAAATACCAATTGATTGCTCGATTTGTGTTAAATGCCATTTCCAGTACTACTGCACTATTTCTTGGCGATCAGTTGCAATTGATGTAGAAAGTCGTAGTTCCCGGAGTTACCCACCTATATAACATGAGAACAAACAATAACAATCAATTTAGATTGAAGTCGTACGCTCCTACCACATGACAGAATTGAACTCATCACCTCATTGTTGATACACAGTTTGATAAAAAAAAAACACTCTGTAAGTACTAAATACATTGAGCAATTATTTACCTTGGTACGGTGTATCTTTTTTTTTTTTATTACATATGGAAAATACATTGCCTTGTACTGTGTCTTTGGAGATAAGTATGTATCTAAACAATATATAATGTACTTACCATAGGCAGTTAGATATTCACACACAACAGATCCTACAATAAATAAATAAAAGTAACATGGGCAATACGTCTCGACAGTTAGGGGAAAGATACCAGAGGAACAATCAATCTCATAAATCGAAAATAAACTGACAATGACATGGCTAAAAATAAAAAGGCAAACGGACAATTAAAAGTAAAACAGAAACAACAAAGAAAATAAAATCTGAGCATCACGAACCACACCTTCAACTGGGGGTGATCTCAGGTGCTCCGGAAGGGTACGCAGATCCGGCTCGAAATGTTAAAAAAAATGAAACATAACATGTCGTAAATAGTCAATTAACATTTCGATCAAAATTATTCAAAAATCAAAACCTATGTAAGTTTTTAAGTAATTTATTTCAATTTTATTTTGGTTGATGGCATAACATGCCAATTAATACCTTTTATTACATTTTTCAAACCGCATACGACAGGACAACAAAGGAAAAACGAAAAACTCAAAAATTCATTGTCGAAACAAATTCTGCAAATTACTTTAAAAATGTTTCTGAACAAAAAGTGACAAATGTGAGTCTAAACTATACCTTTTCTTAGCTTGTTCTCATATGTCAGGACATGTGATAGTGGTATATAGCAGATCTATTTAAACTATAATCATTTTGTAGTTAGATATCGGACTTTAAGAACATTCGATTTTAATTAGACTATCCTACAAATGATAGATAACCTAATCGATTATATAATCTGTTTAAGGTTAATACATACAGTGTTCAACAAAACATGTAATACTATGTTATGCTTTCACTGTGTTAAGATTAATACAAATTAACAAAAAGTATATAATGTTGCAGTTTCGTAAATATTATTATTTTCACTTTTTTTTTTATGTTTGAATGACATGACCATATACTGCTATCGCTCATGGAATTATCCAAAAAAGAGGAAACCACTCGATGGAATATTAACAGGTCCTGGCTTGACTATTTTATTTTGATTCTAACAGAAAAAGCCTTCTGAAACATTAGGTTTTATAAGCACTACTTTCCTACATCGTCGAAACATGTTATTTCCAGACTGCCTATGACGTGTTTGCAAAATACTGATTCTTGCATGGCAAAACATGTTTATTCATTGGTGGGCATCAATTGCACTTTAAACAAACTTTCAATAATTGCGGGAAATCTTATAAATATTCTGACTTTAACTGCTGGTTGAATATACTTAATCACGTTATTTCCGAAAACCAGGGAACATTCCCTAGAGAGAGAGGATATTAAAGAGCTACCATTTGATCTGTATTGGGGAAGGGCAATAATGAATGAGTCTTGAGAAAAAAAAAAGCAGCATGACAATCTATGTATAAAAAATCAGGATAATCCAATAAAAATATGCAGGACCGAACAGATTAGAAAACATTATTCTAGCCTCCCCCCCCCCCCCCCCCCCCCCCCCGCCATTTTTATGTCTTCTTAAACATAAGACGTTTATATCTCTAAACTGATACGATATTCCTGGGCTTGTATTTCCTATCATGATTTCCTTGATTTTAGGGGTGCTGCTCACATGTAAGCTATTACACCAAGAATTCCACATGGTGAAGTTGAAATCATCCCTTCGTAAATTTTAATGATATCGGATATGTTCCTTTTGGCGGTTCTACAAACCACTTCCATTTTACCACGTGCACGAGTGTGACCTACTGAGTTGGACTATTTACCGGGTTTGTAATGACATGAGCAACAGGACGGGTGCTGCATGTAGAGTAGGATCTGGTTACTCTTAATTCCGGAGCACATGATATCACCCCCAATTGTCGGTGGGGTTCATGTATAGTCTTTAGTTTTTCTATGTTATGTCTTGTGTACTATTATTTGTCTGTTTGTCTTTTTATTTGTTAGCCATGGCATTGTCATTTTTTTTTTTAGATCTATGAGTTTGACTGTCCCTCTGATATCTTTCGAACCTCTTTAAGATATCTGAAATATCAATACAGTAAGGTCATATTATTTTTGTTCATTCTAGTTTAATGACGTAATTTTTGTGCCTTTTCACCACTTCGTATGTGACGTCATTTTTATGATTTTTTGCGTTGAGGCCTGGACTAAGTTGGGTGTGTCTATTTTTCTGTGTTGGTCTTTGCATTATGTATTCGGGTTTTGTTTTCTGTAATTAGTTAATACTTCAGTTTCATTATGTATATCTTTTATATTCATTTGATAAAATTTACTGTTTGCATAGCATACATTGTTTTAAATAATTTGGATGTTCTTATCCCAAGCATAAAAACATAGCCGTATTTGATACAACCTTTTTCAACTTTTGATTTTCAGTGCTGTACAACTTTGTATTTTTTTTCACTTTCGATCTTTTATATCTGGGCGTCACTGGTGAGTCTTGTGTGGACGAGGCGCGTTTTTGGCGTATTGAATTTAAACCTGATGCCTTTTGTTATCTATTAATCATGTGTTTCTTTGTCTAATTCGTTCTCGTATTTATTTGTATTGTAGTCCTGTAATATTATGTTGTCATTTCAATGTTATATTTAACATTGCCATTAAAAAGTAAAATCACAAAAAATACTGAACTTAGAGGAAAATCAATTCGGGAAGTCCATAATCACATGGCAAAATCAAACAACAAAACGCATCAAAAACGAATGGACAAGAACTGTCATATTCCTGACTTGGTACAGGCATTTTCAAATGTAGAAAATGGTGGATTAAACCTGGTTCTATAGCGCTAACCCTCTCACACAATAAATATAATAGTCAAAATATGGGTACATCAGTCATCATCATATAACAATTTTAAAAGGAACAATCTAACAAAACACAAAAACATCTACGAACACATTCATTGATTTGAGTGTCTGACGTCAGAAAATTCTATACGTCACATAAATCTGTCGTTCAATGTGCATACAAACAATTATAAAATTTACATAGGAATGTTAGCATACAGGGTTAAAAAATCAAAAGTATGTAAGAATAAATTTCAGAAATAGACCGAGATTTTAACTAGTCCAAAAGTTATATATAGAATTTATAAGAATCCAAAAATAGTTAATTCCACTACGCGATTGAATGATTTTGACGTTTGTGGTTCAACGTATATTGTAATTCATAATAGAAATATATCATAATGACATATTATAGAACAACATCATTCTGACGGGATCTTTTAAGGTACAGAGTCACGTTATAAGAACAAAAGAAATACAAAAAGTCGCATGTACAAAACAAACCACCAAAAAATGAAAGCCAATACATTGACAAGATGTATAAGTACCGAGCCACGTGAAACGGATATTACATAAAACCATTCAACAGTAAAAGAGGTAATAATAATAGAACAAAGACAAATGAAAGAAATATAAAACACGTTGTTAAGATGATAAACAACATCAGTACGCAGAATCTATACATCAAGACCATCGTGTATAATTTGAGACGTTGATACGGAATATTTCTCAACAAGGTCTTGGTACCTTCCGATGAACCTTTTTAGAAAAAGGACGAGACGTTCTTTAACATACCCCTGGTTCATCAACTTTCTACTCAAACACTGATGACGTTTTACAAAGTCTGAGTAGGAGCTGCAAGCTCTTGAATATCGAATAAGTTGGGAAATATATATCCCATATGCAGGTGAAGTTGGTATATTGCTACTAAGGTATTAAAGTGCGAGGTTTGGCATGCCACAAAACCAGGTTCAACCCACCATTTTTATCTTTAAAAATGTCCTGTACCAAGTCAGGAAAATGGCCATTGTTATATTACAGTTTGTTTCTGTGTGTGTAACATTTTAACGTTGTGTTTCCTTTGTATCGTTTGTTTTCTCTTATATTTGAGTGTGAATTCACATAAGACGTGTCACGGTACTTTTCTATCCCAAATTCATGTATTTGGTTTTTATGTTATTTTTGTTATTCTCATCGGATTTTGTCTAATGCTTAGTCCGTTTCTGTGTATGTTACATTTTAATGTTGTGTCGTTGTTCTCCTCTTATATTTAATGCGTTTCCCTCAGTTTTAGTTTGTTACCCCAATTTTGTTTTCTGTCCATAGATTTACGAGTTTTGAACAGCGGTATACTACTGTTGCCTTTATTTAAATGATATTCCAGTAAATCAAATAATTCTTTTGATTCAAGCAACCATTGTAAGCGTTTATCAAAGGCCGTCCATTAACGTTGAACTTGAATTTGCCAAAGGTTTTAAAACAGTTAAATAGGATTATAACAGCATTAAACAAAGTAGTTAAAATATGAAGGAATTTTCGCTTAAAGGAAGAACAAAAATCAATGTCTTTAGCTTTTTAATATCAACATTTTCTTCAAGTAAAAAAGGTTAAAAAGTTACTATTGTAATCTAAGGTCAAATAGCTGTTGTTGTTACAGCTGGGCGAAATGGGCGATTATATGAGATAAAGCTCGGGATACTCATAGTAAGTTGCAGTGTAAGCCTAGAGAGAACGTACTATAATCGTATCAGAATTGTTGTAGAAGCGTAATGGTCGTAGAAGCATCGTGAAAACAACGACAATTTACATTTAAAAAAAATTTATAACTTGTGTTTCAATACCAATGTTTAGAATATAGTATCTTTTTCCTTAAATAAATAATTGTACAACGTATTGACTTTGTGTCTGTTTCTTATTTAAGAATATACAAATGTTTTTTTTTGGGAAAAAGTGTTTTTTTGTAAACATTGATTCAGTCTCATAAAATTATGACCCCTTTTTCAATAAACATTCTGGAGTTGTTTTTAAAATGGAAACTCCTATGAAACTATAAAAGAAGACAATGACTGACTCACGAAAATATTTTAAAACTGATTGGCCCTAGTGGAATCAATGGTTTCGATCAATAGAAATTCATTCACGTTTTCAATCTTGGTTTTATTTAGCATTACAAATGCATCATGAATATGGTTCTAAAAGTTAAAACTTTTCATATTCATAGGGCCTGACTTCTAACAACAAGCTAATGTCGTGGGCCTCAATCCTTTTTGTTGTCCTGGGTGGACTAAAAGATTGAAGTCTCGCTTTACATATTTAAATTTTGCAAGAAAACACCCGTGATATCGCAGGTTCGTGACTGAATTAAAGTATATAACTATGCGTAAGCCTTATTTTAGTATTGGTATTGTCATCTGATAAAGTCATGCCGATTATGGGATACACAGTTTTTTTTTCTTCTTTCAAATCTTTCTGTTTGAACCCGTCGACGTGGGACTTATCAAGTATTGGTAATAATGCCCCTGAATATTTATGTAGCCTTGTGCCCCCTAAAATTCAAAGTACAACACAATATCCCTTGCGAAATGGACAAGATATCATTTTGCAGGCTGACACTGACTTCCCAATCCTTAATCCTATCAACAATTAAACCTTGGAATAATTTGAGCATATCAGTTCGAAATGTAGACTCGTTATCAAAATTCAAAGTAGAATTAAAAAACTACGACATTCGAAATGAGAATCAATTTAACCTAAAACTTTATTTATATGGTCCATGAAAATTGAATATAATATCAACCCAATTTAGATGTTCGGCATCGTTCTTGAATTGTGACTTTTTAGAGCTAACATTATATCTGATCCAACATGTAAATGTGGTTTGGATATTGAGGACATGCACCATTTTTTCTTTGATTGTCCTTTCTATCTAAATGAAAGGGCTATTCTGGTTAATGGTCTCAACTGGCTTCCCGAAGGCTGCGATTTGGATTTAAAACTACTGGTTTTTGGAAAAAAAACTCTCTCCTATGATCACAATGTGCAAATTGTTAAACAAGTATTCAATTTTACAAAGAGATCAAAACGATTCCCCGTAGTATATTATCAACATAGGTAAAACGCACATCATCATCAACCTAATATCTGTCGTTCTTTCCTCATCCCCTCTACTTTGTTCAGTATAGTTAAGTAATATTTATGTTGTTTATATTATATGATGCATGCTCACGTTCAATTTGTACTGTTATATATATTGTATTGTGGAGAAGACTTTATAAGTATGTTTTACTTGTGTCTGATCCTTTTTTGCTTTGAGCAAATAAAATATGTTTACACTATTGGTAATATCAATTTTCTGGTAAACATAAGGTCATGGAATGGAGTATTTTTTAATCAACAGCATTGTCTTATATTAGTTATAAATACATTTGAATTGTTTGATTCGCTGTTTTACGTCATGTCCGCTTACAAATTGAAAACTGTACTTATACGCCTTATTTACAGTCTAGATTTTCAGTATTCGTATTGTTATCTTAGAAAGTCTTACTGGTCAAAATACTACAATAGGGAACAATTTGACAATGATTGAATATAAGAGGGTCAACCCTGTGATAATGACACGTGTATATAGCAACATCCTAAATATATCGTTTGGTGGTGTGCCTCTTAGATGTTGAACGTACATATAAGGTAATAGGTAACAGGTGAATATACTATGGTTATCGATATAGGATTCGACCAGGAACTTGTTAATTATTGGCAATATCAATTATGTGGAAATCAAAAGGGTCGGGAGTGGTGTAATTTTTAATCTACACCATTGTCCTATATCAGCTATATATAGAGTTGAATTCTTTGATTTGTCGTTTTTACCCCATAAAGGCTGACAAATTGGACCTCATTATTTTAGTGTTATAGATTCTACAGCCATCCAACAATTACATGGATGACAGACGACACTAAATTGTTGGCCACATACAAGCATAAAAGAAAGTATACAGTCCCAATATAAAGCATAAACAGGCTTAATTATGTCCTACATTTCCGGTAACCATATTTACCAAATAGAGGTATATACCACTAACACGTATTTTAAGGCATCTCTATAGGTTCCATTTCTGTAAATATTGACAATGCAATTTCCCATAGGAACTCCTTTTACGGCTCAAACTGTACCACTTCTACTATGAAGTTTTGAAAAAAATCTTATCCTAGAATTGAAAGTTCATATGCACCACATTTTTTTTCAAAGGTCAAAATATTGGGCTGTGCGGCACATTTTCAAAGTTTAAATGCCCTAGTTTTAACTAACACTAATTTTCTTACCTACCCCTACCTCGAATGAAAGCTTACCACAGATTTCAATGTAAACAATGTGCACATGTTTATTTACTGGTAACATTCCTAAGTTATGTCTGTGTGAGATGAAACACAGAGAGCATCACTGGGAACCAGTATGTAAACAAAATTAATTTTCTATGAATATTAAAAAGAGGCGTGTTTTGAAAACAGCTGTATTTACAAAGTGCAATAACATTAACGGTACCAATTTTCCTGCAACCTATACAAACATTTATTCAAATAGAATACTCTTTAAAATCAGTTTTTCTCACATTAATACTCATTTATCAGAATTAAAGCCGTAAAGAAATCACTGCGTATACTCTAACTTTTTCTTTACTGTACATTTTGTACCCCCTCCCCTGTTTCAATTTTTTTTTAATTTAAAAACAAGACTTTAACTATTGCCAGCATTATCCTATTTGCATATTTTCGGATAAAAAATGCCTAGACCCTATTTAAAACTGTTTTGATAAATATTGAAAGCATATCAGAATACTATAAATGTAATGTTTAGTAATCAATTATTACACCATTCAAGATTATATAAAGTATGCAATCCAGCCTCTGTCTCCAGTCCACATCTTACTGTATGCCTATTTGTCAATTAAAGTACACATTTTCTGCCTCAAATGGTCAATTTAGAATTCTTGTCAGAACAGTATCATCTGTTACCATATATCTGACACAATTTAGCTAGTATATGTACTAGAAGTGTTCAAGCAAAGCCATATTTGCAATAGTTGTATGTATGCAGATACCAGTCTGAGAATTAAATTCACTTTAAATGTTATAGAGATAATTGCTAACATCTGATTGTTACATAACTGCCAAGCATAGTTATTGTTTTCTATATCAAGAGCTTTAAAACCATAAAATCATAGCATTTACAAGTTAAATTATTTGTTTGATGACCAAGGGGTAGGCCCTTTTGTTTTTGTTATGTTTTTTGCCCCTGGGGCCTCAAATGTCCTAAATCATTCTGCTGTTTCTAGCAATTTGGAATATTTAGTACATATCCAGGATAGAACACACTTTTGTTAGTTTTCTTGAGATACTTTTGTTTTTCTATCTTGTATTTATTATACCGTGGTGACACACACGCAGATGTAGGTGTTGCGGCTTACTTTTGGCTTATCGAAAGGACACAAACATTCCATAGATAATATTCAGGAAGGATCTATGAGTTTCAATGACTGCGAAGAGTAAATATAAGCACTTTTTAACAATTAAACTTACAAATATGCAAATACTATGAATTAATTTTGTATCCAGGACTTTAAGTACACAATGCATACTGTAAACTGTGAATTTATGCTGAGTCATCATATTTAAGGCCCAGGATTCTATCAATCTTAATTAAATATTTATAAAACTTTATATTTGAGTTAATTTCTTTAAAATCTGTGAAATAAAACAAATTTGGTTACATTCTGAATGTTCCCCTTTTTCATCCTATATACATGATGTATGCATGCTTTGGAAATTCCAGTCGGAGCCATTTGCCTGGAGATAAACAAAATGTTCCGTTTTCGGTAACAGTTTGTGTCTAATTAGTCATGCCCGATTAACTTTTATTTAACATAACCTATATTGTGACCTTATTTCAGAAATACGTATACAATAATTAGTATATTCAAGACAGCAAGGCAACAGAAACAATTGAAATAATCACATTATCATTTGGGTTTTATTTTATCTTGAATAATTAACAAATAATATAAATTATATGTTATAAAACTTGAATGATAAGATGATCGTATAGACGTTTATATAGCAATCAACGATGCACCAGATACATTTATAAAGATTTTTTTAAACAAATTTTTTTAAAATGTTTTTGAAAGATGAAATATCAAGTTATTTGGTTACATCAAATTTCATTATATATTATATTTTTGATAATACAATGTAATATATTTTCATTTGTCAAATAAAATAATTTTAAAGTTAAAGACCTTTTCATTTTAACAGTAATTTCAACATTAAATACAATTATTGCCTTCAACATTGTCTTCGTAGTTTGTAACTATGATGAGCATGAAGATTTTGTTAATAAACTGAAACTTAATGCTGACATTTATTTTATGTTCGACTTACCTTTCAGTAGTATCAATAACACTATCATCGTCTTGTGTTTTGTTATCTGTAAAATGCACGTCTAATCATTACCAATGAATATATATATATATGAAAAGGTATCAACAGCAGGATTTAATTCGAAGTAGAAAGAACCAAGGGATTAAGGAAATTAATAAAGGTGAATTATCTCATGATCTGCAACAAGAATATATATTCACAATACCCGCCTTCAAAACAATAAAATCGAACTGCAATGCATCAACTTTCACATTTAACATACAACAAATATACGACGGAAAAGCAGTAATCAACTGAAGTTGTTCAATTGCTTCCGAAAATCCCTTACTATACATCCATTTAAGAAATAAATCTTAAACAGAACATACAGTAGTAAGATAGGGGACATTGCAATCGATCATTATGCACATGATGAAGTTGTTCAATTGCTTCAGAAAATCCCTTACTATACATCCATTTAAGAAATAAATCTTAAACAGAACATACAGTAGTAAGATAGGGGACATTGCAATCGATCATTATTCACATGATGTGATGTAAAAATAGTATTATATGAGTTGAAATGTATTATAGCGTTTATGATAGAGTGCGTGGTACCATTATTATTTTTTGAAATTACAAACACAAAAACACAACAAAGAAAATAATCAAATTGCGTAAGACCTATGCGTGTCTATAAAAGTTGAATGTAACGTAATCAATATACCGATAACCTTTTAAAAATTTGAACAGCTGGCACTTTAGATACTAATAGGGATATATATGGTAACAATGACTTTAAGAAAGCTTTTCAACGGGGTTCAAAGATCGTTGATATAAGCAATTTTATGTCACTATAAGGACATGGACAATTGGAAAATACATGCGGTATATGGAGTTAAACAAGATATCGTTTAAACTGTCGAGAAAGTGTTGGGAAAACTTTTAGACAATATCAATAATTTCAATACATATGTCTTGTAAAATCATATATTGATAAAGGTAGTCGCGAGCAATTTCTAAACTCGGGCATTTATGAAAGAAATATTCAGATGTTGTCCAGTTTGTTTACAACAAATAACAGACACAAATAGAATGTCAAGTAAAAATTCATGCTAATTCAGACAAAGCATTAAGACTTTTGAATTTTTGTAGGTCAGAGATCTGGAAAAAAAATAATATAAACAATGTGCATTGTGTTTTAATGTAATATCAGTATTTAGTTCTATTATAATCTTAAATCAATCCTATTTCTATCTTATTTTTTAGACATAATTTTTCAAATATGACGTCATATTTGTGCTGTTTAAGAAATTCACATGTCTCATGACGTAATATTGTGCCATTTCAGTACTTCGTATGTGACGTCATGGTTATGACTTTTTGCGTTCAGGCCTGGTTTGTCCCTGAGTCAGGTGTGTCTATTTTCTGTGTTGGTCTTCAATGTATTATGTATTCGGGTTTGTTTTCTGTAATTAGTTAAGACGTCAGTTTTATCATGTAAATCTTTTATATTCATTTGATAAAATTAACTGTTTGCAATAGCATAAATCGTTCCATATAAGAAGGATGTTCTTATCACAAGCAAAAAACCCTAGCCGTATTTGGTACAATCTTTTTCAACTTTTAATCCTCAGAGCTGTACTGCTTTGTACCTTTTTTTGACTTTCGAAATTTTATATATTTGGGCGTCACTGGTAAGTCTTGTTTGGACGAGGCGAGTGTTTGACGCAATGAATTTTAAACCTGATGCCTTTTGTTATCTATTATTCATGTGTTTTTTTGCCAAATACGTTCTGATTTTTACATATTTGTATTGTAGTCCTGTATTATTATGTTGTCATTTTAATGTCATAGGTTCAATTCACCATTTATTTCTTTAAAAATGTCCTGTACCAAGTCAGGAAAATGGCCATTGTTATATCATAGTTTGTTTCTGTGTGTGTAATATATTTACGTTGTGTTTCCGTTGTGTCGTTTGTTTTCTCCTATTTTTGAGTGTGAATTCACATGACTATAAGACGTGTCACGGTACTTTTCTATCCAAAATTCATGTATTTGGTTTTGATGTTATATTGGTTATTCTCATCGGATTTTGTCTAATGCTTAGTCTGTTGCTGTGTGTGTTATATTTTAATGTTGTGTCGTTGTTCTCCTCTAATATTTAATGCGTTTCCCTCAGTTTTAGTTTGTTACCCCGATTTTGTTTTTTGTCAATAGATTTATGAGTTTTGAACAGCGGTATACTACTGTTGCCTGTTTTTAACATCAGAAAATGTTAACTTTTTTTGTCTTTAGACATTAATCATAGTGACTAAAACAAAAACTTCCAAGTTTAAATATTTCGCAGTGGTGACTTCCCATGGCTTTGTTTGGACTTGTTTGTTTGCATTTTGGCCTTGAATGTTTGTCCCTAATATTTAATTAACTGTGCATATGCATTCAGATATCTCAGATCAAATTTATTCGTTTATAGTGTATTAATGGTCTTTTGTTTATTGAGTTAAGCCTGCCAATTGATAGTTTATCGTGTGTTTGTTGTATGTTGTGATGTTTTGCTATTTTTTTCAGAAAAAAGGAGAAGGTTTGGATCCATTAAAACGTTTAATCGCGCTGTAAATGTTTGCACCTGTTTGTCCTAAGTCAGGAATCTGATGTACAGTAGTTGTTGTTTGTTTCTGTAATTTATACGTGTTTCTCGTTTCTCGTTTTTTTGTTTTTTTTAAATTTTATACAGATAAGACCGTTGGTTTTCTCGTTTGAATGGTTTAATACTAGTAATTTTGAGACCCGTTATAGCTTGTTGTTCAGTGTGAGCTAAGGCTCCGTGTTGAAGGCCGTACATTGATCTATAATGGTTTACTTTTTTGAAATTGTTATTTGGATGGAGTTGTTGTCTAATTAGCACTCACACCACACCTTCCTATATAGACAAAGCACTTAGCAAAAATGAAAGACAATAATACAAAAATGTATCAAAGCACAATGCCGGAATAAAGAACAAGGTCATATGTAACAATGAAACACAAAAAGGCGTACAGATGAAGCAAACTAGCACTAATGGAAGGAACACATGAATACGTTATTGATCAATTATTCTATCTTTGAAAATACTTTTGAACACTTTCAAATCGATCAAAAAACAAAAAGTAAAATCCGATTTATTCTAATGAAAAATTCCAGAAGAAAACAACAAAGAAGATTACGTATAATACTTGTTTCAATTCTAATTTTCTTTGTAAGTTATTAAATCTTTTCCTGCATTAAAATTACCGAAAGAACACCACATTTACATAATATGAATCGCAGAAGTTTCATTTGTCTCGAGTACTGTAATTGAATAATCGTTGGTTTCCAGCGATATACGACTTAATATTTATTGTGATGTTATTATATTAAATAAAACACAAGGTTGTCCAGTATTAATACGCCTTACAAATGTCATGAGTTTTAATCCGAATTGTCCCTTTTAGGTGAAAGTGTTTTAGCAGATTGTTTGGTAGTTGTTCAAAGATGAAATAGACGTATAATAACGGATAAATACATTTGTCTGTTGTTCATATCTTTTTGTTGACCACTACATTTCTTTTTACTACAATTTCATTGTTAAGACGTTTATACATATAGCATATATTTGTTTTTTCGTTTATGTTATAATACATATCTTATTTGATGATATTTTCAATATCAAATAAAGAAGACCGAGAGTTAAAATCATTCCTCAGTAAAGGACCCAAATATCGTCCCCCGTCAAATATAAATTGGAATGAGTGTCGTGATATCATCAATGACTCACTTCGTACTTACTGTTTGAAATGGATAAAACGGTGAAAAGTTGACAAAATATCTTAGGACTGTTTTTTTAATTCAGTAATGAACATAGTTTTAACATTTTAAAAAACATTTTACTCTTAACAATAACCACAATAAACCTATTTCTCGTATCAAACATAAACTAAAAGAACTAGCCAAGAAATTTATTTTTGTTCTGGTCGATAAAGCTGCTAACAATATTATTATTGTTTGACGTAAATTTTACATTGAGGTTCTACAAAAAGAAATCACCAATTCATCAACATTCCAACTGACTCAATTTTCAGAAAACGACATATGTAACAAAGATAAACGTTTAGCTACCGCTTTACACGCAGAACCCAAAACAATGAAAGTCCCAACTATGTATTGTCTTCCGAAACTACACAAAACACCTTACAAATATAGATTTATTTCGTCTTCAAGTCATTGTTCCACTACTAAGTTATCTATTCTTCTTACCAGTACACTTGGTATAATCAAAACCTGATAATAAATTGTTCAAATAAGGCCTTCGAAAATAGTGGAATTAATTACTTTTAAAGTGTCAAAAACTCGTTGGAAGTACTTGATAAATTGCATGCTTATATTGGTGATTTTGAATTTGTTCAAAGGTTTGATTTTTCTACCCTATACCACATTTCCTCACATTCTCTTTATGAAAAAATTCACACACCTAATTAAATGGGCATTTAAAAAGTCAGAATGTGAATATATATGTTCAAACTCTTTTAGGTCATTTTTGAGTAGTATTAAACCAAAAAACTATGTCAATTGAACATGCTTTGATACAATATCTGCCCTTGAATATTTGCTAGATATCATTTTTGTTCGCTTTGGAGACTTATTGCGGACCTTGTGTTGTATTGCTATGAGTTACAATTTATGACAAAAATCAGCAAAAACCCATCGAAACAACATCTGCTACACAAATTTAATAATCCTTTTAGATATTTGGATGATATGACTTCAGTATGTATACTAAAGAATTTTATCCTGTTGAACTTGCTTTAAATATATAAAGCTAATACTAACAATGACCACTGACCTTGCCTCGATCTTGATATATATATATATCATTAACGGAAAGCTTAATACTAACATTTATGATAAAAGAGATGATTTCTAATTTCCAATCATTAATTATCCATTTTTAGATGGTGACGTTCCCTTGTCACCATCTTACGGTGTTTATATATCCCAACTTGTACGATTCGCTCGTGTATGTAACAATGTTTTAGATTTTAACGAGAGAAATGTATGTATTACTGAATTTTTTTTACACCAGGGTTTTTGATATCATAAACTAGTTAAAACATTTACTAAATTTTATCATCGGTATAAGGACATCATTCAGAAATATTGCTCAACAGGCAGACTTCTTATACGTTCAGGTATTTCACATCCATTATGTTATGGAAATATTCTTTATAAAGCACAAAAATGTCAGTATTCACCTCAGAAGCTAACAAAACCTTTAAATAGACTTATTATTATAGTTACGATACTGTTGTCAGGTCATTAAAGATTGAATATTTTGGCGTTAATATTGATTCACTTATAGGGTCTTCGCATCGGAACTAAACACATTTATTATTAACAAACCAGTTGTTGGCATGACACGGTTATGTTCTTCTCATATATGTTATGATGGTATTAAACTAAACTGCTCACGGGGAGGATTGTGCCTGATATTCATATGATGAGGACATAATTTTTCAATCAGTTTAATTGAAGTCTGGAGCTATTTTAAAACTTTTTATCACTAGCTGTAACTTCGATTGTTTATACAAGTAGACAATTTAAAGACAGTTCTGTTCCAATATTGTATTGATGTTGAGTTATAGATTAAACTTCTTTTGTTCACGGTATGTTTACTTGGGTTTGTTTTAAAAAAAAACTTCGTTGCATTTTTATGCATCTGTTTCAAGCCAAGAGCTTGTTGTTCAGTGGTTGTCATGTGTTGGTGTGGCCACGAAATAACCTAAATGCTTAAAAGTGGCGTTAAATCACTAAAAATCAATAACAAATCTAAAAGCATACGAAGCAAAAATTTCAAATGGTGACTAATCGGTTATAATTCTATACGTATGATTTACGTTTAAATGCAATGAAGCAACACATGCAATACTGGTCAATTCATCTGATCGATTTTATTAAGATATATTTTCATTTAGTTAACGACATCAAATTGTATCGTTGAATGAGAGAAATCAGAACGTATTTGGCAAAAAAACACATGAATAATTTTTCAAAATGTACTATTCAATATAATATAACAGATTATACATCCCTTTCATTTAAAATTTTAACATACGTGATCTTATGTGCAGACGTATCCGGTAACTTTTGTAGCTTGTGGTTATACTTCACATAATTATCATCGATTCGAAATGCATGTAACACTACACTGCTTTATGTGATTGGTTTATATTCTGTTCTGCAATTTAATCATAAAAAATGAAAATTCATTAAGAAATTTTTTATTAAATATAAATCTAATTCAAGTAATGTTTTAAGACTTACTCCTGTAACGATCGAAGGTAAAATCTTATAACAGGTAATATGTCAATGTACCAACTCCACGTACATTTTCAACTTTGAGGTATTGAAAAACTTGCAGCTCCAATCAGACTTTGTAAACCATGACTAGTGTCTGAGCAGAACGTTGATGGAACAAGGGTATGTCAAAGAACGTCTCGTCTTTAAAAAAAAGAACTAATCGGAAAGTACTAAGACCGTGCTGATTAATATTCCGTATAATATTCACATATCGTCGCTGGTCTTCTAAAATGTTGTAAATTACAATTTTTTCAATAAAAAAATATCTCACAAACAGGCTTTGAAAATTTTGGCAAAATGCATGCTTTCAAAATGTCGTATGTGAACTTGAACATTTTTGTAAATAGCAGTGAAATAAAAGCTTTGACATTTCTGGATTATCCAAGAACTTAAACTATTTCACAGAAATAAAGAAATGTACAATTATTTTTTTCCCAAAGCCATTCTACAACGATTTTCAAGTTTTTATACAACATTTTGGAAGCAAACTTTACAAACAACTGACATTGACAATTTTGTAATATGTCTTATTTCACACATTTTGATTGGTCTAACTGTATGCTATTTTGTAATACCAAAGATTTCCTCCCGCCCAGACCATTGCTGTCAAAAAGTATTTTTAGCCAAAAAAGTCATATACGACATTTTAGAAGCCCAGCGACGATATAATACACGATGGTCTTGAAGTATAGATCCTGGGTACTGACGTTGATTACCATCTAAATAACGTGTTATAGTGATCTTTAATTCGTCTTTATGAATATAATTTTTAATTTTTAGTCTTTTTTTGGAATATTCATTTGACTTGACTTGTATTTAAACATCCCGCCATTGTGTTATTGTTCAATTAAAATTGAGAATGGAAATGGGGAATGTGCCAAAGAGACAACAACCCGACCATAGAAAAAAACAACAGCAGAAGGTCACCAACAGGTCTTCAATGTAGCTAGAAATTCCCGCACCCGGAGGTGTCCTTCAACTGGCCCCTAAACAATTATATACTAGTTCAGTGATAATGAACGCCATACTAATTTCAAAATTGTACACAAGAAACTAAAATTAAAATAATACAAGACTAACAAAGTCCAGAGGCTCCTAACTTGGGACAGGCGCAAAAATGCGGCGGGGTTAAACATGTGTGTGAGTTCTCAACCCTCCCCCTGTACCTCTAGCCAATGTAGAAAAGTAAACGCATAACAATACGCACATTAAAATTCAGTTCAAGAGAAGTCCGAGTCCGATGTCAGAAGATGTAAAAAAAGAAAATAAATAAAATGACAATAAAACATAAATAACAACAGACTACTAGCAATTAACTGACATGCCAGCTCCAGACCTCAATTAAACTGAATGAAAAATTATGTTTTCATCATATGAATATCAGGCACAATCCCTCCCGTTACGGGTTTAGTATCATACTATCATAAGATAGCATATCTTATATATCAAATATTGCACATATCTAGCATACAGGAATGTTACAGTCAAAGTAAGTTTGTAAAATCCAATAGAAGATAGTAAATAATAATCATCAAGGAAAATTATTACAAAATTTCCTACACTTAATTTTTTATAACATGTCATTTTGTGTGCTTCCATGTGCACACACGTGCCCACATTTGTCAAAGTAAATGCAAAATAACTTTTAAACCTTATCAACCAACATCGTCAGTAATCACGATTTTCCTAATGATTTGTTTATGTATATTAAAAAACTTACAATTAAGGACTCAATTGTAAAAGTTTCAAAACCAGTTTTCGTGATTTGTTTAAACTAACGTTTGTTTTATGTCTTTGGATAATACTGCTGTGTTCCCATATCTTATCAGCATTAAGGTCAATAAAATAAAAATTGGATCTCATTTTGTATGGACTATAAGGTATCGTAATAATACAGTAAAAATAAAGAAGAGAAGTCCGAATTTACGCATACATAATAATTATAATGTTTTTAATTACAAAACAAGATACCGTCTAATAATACTTAATCTAGTTATTAAAATTGCTGTTTTGTATTTGGAAACATCGGACATTCATTTTAAAATATTTTTTTTTATATCAAACACATAAAAATTTGATTCGTGTTAATTTGATGCACGTATGGCGAATTAATCTGGAATCCAAAACCATACGCATCGTGTTTGTTTAAATTACCATCATTAACATCATTGTACTCAAATTTATATTACAGTAATGATAAAATCTGACGCGAAATATGTAAATGAAGGTACAGTAGTTCTCAATATGTATTGCATAATCAAATTTTGTTGCTTATTTTTTTTTATTATACCCTTGGTATCATCCCAAACGGCATATGTTTATCGCTAACCCAAAAGAAAAAAAATAACTTCTTGACTTTATTATAATGTACTTTTCCATTTTGATAACAAAATATTACGTCGTTCTCCTGATTATATTTTACACCAATCATTATGCATGTTATACATGTTATATACATAACATATGCTATGATCGTAGGCATGTGAAAACTGAGTTGAAAATATGAATCGCCTTTTTATATCTATTTATTAAATGTCTACAGAAAGATTTCTATATTTCTAGATTAATTGGTAAGAGTTTAGTTTTCTTATATAGTATTTTTTAAACTAACAAAATTGTAAAATTGGACATTATTCACATATGTAACCTCCCTTCTCATAACTGTGTGAAAGACCGCCAACCATGTATTATGGTAGTAATATCAATTTTGAGAAAAGACACACATTTACACATACAACAGACACATTTACTTAAAACTGCATTCGTTTGAACTTTCAAAAGCATTACATGTACATATGTGTTATTGTAAATGAGTTAAAGCCATTACATATTATAATCAGTCAAACGCACGCATATTTTATTTTTTAATTGTGTAGGTTTTTTATTTTAATAGTAACAAGGTAATTGTGGTGCAGTTCTTTGTGAGCCCCTGACTTTGTTTCAAATAATTGGGTTAAACGGAACGATTTAAAGTTTTTAGTATTTTATACGATTTTAAATGAACGAAATTATTTTCGATTATTAATTGATTATGGGATGATGTTACACGAATTTCTTTTGCTTAGGTTTTAAACACTCATTTGAATGTCTAATGCAAAATATGTCTCCCTTACGCTGGTACGCTAACTTATAAAAACACGAATAACGTATAAATTGAAAATAATACAAGTCAACAAAGTGCATACAAATCACTGAAGCAACACATATACAAAGAAATGAAAGTGATACCTGAACATTAAACTTCAATGTCCTGTATGTTCTTATGAAAATTTGAAAATAAATAACCATTAAAGTAAAAAAAAATATGTACTTTAATAAAAACAATTTTGAAAATATTGTAGATAAAATATATTATTTTGGGATTGTAGGTAAACAACTGACTGACGTAGTTGAAATGCGCAATCGACATAGAAATACACATTATATGATGTTTAGATAAATTGCCATGGTAGACTTATTTAAAATGTGTGTAGAACAAGATATCATTGAACTTTCAAAACTAACATGTTAAAGGTGTAATAAATCAAATAGAAAAAAAACCATAATGATAAAAACAAATTTGTTTGTATGGTTTAAATTTGAAAGTAGTTAAAATTGAAATTACATGACGTGGGTGTATTACATAGTGTGAGCTATATAAACCAACAACATATACAATTAATTTTAGAACTGTTTAAATTGAAGCAGTATGTTTGCTAAACAAATCATAATTGGACTGGCAGTGGCTGTTATTTTTGAACAAGAAACAGGTAATTGAAATTCATCATATTTGCTTTATATCATGACAACTAACGTACAAAATGATGAAAAATAAGACATAATTATTTGTCCATATAGTAAATAAACTCATCATAGATACCAGGATTAAAATTTTACAATTACGCCGGACGCGCGTTTCGTCTCAAAAAGACTCATCAGTGACGCTCGATTCAAAAACTGTTAAAGGGCCAAATAATTAAATTACGAAGTTGAAGAGCATTGAGGACAAACAAAGTCCTAAAAGTTTTGCCAAATACAGCTAAAGTAATCTATTTCTGAGGTAGAAATGCCTAAGTTTTTCAAAAATCCAAAGTTTTGTTAACAGTTAATTTATATTTATGAACATATCAATGACATCTCAAGTCAACACAAATCCGGGAAACAAATCTTTAAGGACAGAGAAACACACGGATAATAGCTATCAAAAGGTACCAGGTTTATAATTTAATACACCATACGGGCGTTTCGTTCACACAAGACCAACAAGTGACGCTCAAATAAAAAATCCAAATCCAAAACAATTATAAAGTTAAAGAGCATTGAGGACCAAAAATTCCCCAAAAGTTGTATTTAATGGGGCTGCGGTTTTCTGCCCGGGATAAGAACATTCTTATTATTTGGTTTATGGATAATTTTCAGTCAGCTTTTAGGACATCTAATAGAGCTGCAGTAAATAATACATTTTGTGATACTATTGCATTAGCGAAAAATATCCCTTTGAGATAATACATTTGACAAAATCCGATGAATAACAAATATAACATCAAAACAAAATCGGTTATAAGTCAAGTTTGGTAATTAAAAGATCAGACGACGTAATGACAAACCACAATCTAACACGTGGAAAAAATGTCCATAGTTAGTTTGGACAAAGACACATCGTATCACTGCTGAGAAATGGGAAATTGATAATTAGGAAGTTGAAATCGTCCCGTTAATCATACATTTTCGTGTGAAGTCGTCCATCAATGTCAATATTGAGGAAAAGCTAGATCAAGATATGAAGTAGTCCTTCTAGTACCAGTAGTATCTTTAATTTCAAATTCACTGGAATATATAAAATGTAAGGATGTGTTGTACTATGGGTTATTCAATAATATGACACCATCAATATATTGGAAAGTAAAATTAAAGAATTTCGCAAGGTGTTTTTTCTTTTTTTCTTTTAGAAGGTTATAATGAACTCCCAAGATAATACGATCGGTTGTGTAAATCACACCAAGGTGTGTCAGCTTCATTTGATATAACATTTATTACGGATAAATGCACAAATACATTAACTATAAACACAAAAAATAGTAGAAAGAGCAATCAGTAAGCAATGTTACAATCAGAAATAGATCTAAATAATTAAGTAAATATCCGAACACATCTTAAAAGTAGTGATATGAAAGATTTTAAGACATATTTTTAATAAACATATGAAATAGATGGAGGTAAAGCCCCTAAAGCACATACTATCTTTCTGCTGGTTAATGATGTATAGAACTTTTTCAACACCCAATTAATTTTATGACTGATATATTATTAAGTTTTTGGTATAAAATTATTTCAGTTATAAAACTTTCAGTTGTATTTATATACGTCTGTATCAATATATCTATGATGTTCAATGTATAATCTCAAGTAGTTTGGTATATCTTTACCGAGTTTAAATAACACGAGCAACACGACGGTTCCACATGTGAAGCATATTCCGGAGCACCTGACATCGCCCCTAGTTTTTAGTGGGTTTCTTGATGGTCTCTTTTAGATCCGTTATGGTGTTTCCGTTGTATCCGTTGATAGGGTGGTCATTCACATCAAGTTATATTTTACAATGTACTGTAATTTATAATGTATTATTCAGGGTTGAGTTTTTTTTGCTTTTCCTATATATTGTTATCTATTTGATGTTAGTTGTCACAGATTATAGAAATAGTTAGACACACGCTAACATGTTTAACCCCGCCACATTATTCATGTCCCTGCCAAAAATCATGAGCTTGTAATTCAGTAGCGGTCGTTTGTTGCTGATGTACATATTTTTTTTGTTCATCATTTGTATATAGTTTAGTTTGTTTGTTTTCTGGTTTGTACTGTTTTAAAAATTTCGGTTTTTTTTTTTATGGCTGACAATGTGGTATGAAATTTGCTCATTGTAGAAGGCCGTTTGGTGAACTATATGTCAGTTTGTCTCATGAGAAGATTTGTCTCACGGTAAATCATCCCACATGTTTTTTACGTTTAAAAAATTGTTTGCAAATAAATACTGAAATATCCTGAATATGATACTGCTCGTTTTCAAGCGGCACTTCCTTGACATTTCTGTATGTTTGTGCCTGTCTCAAGTCAGTGGTTGTTGCTGTGTCACATATTTGTTTTCGCTCATGTTTTGTACATACATTAGGTCCTTAGTTTTCACATTTAAAATGTTTTACAAATATTATTTCGAGGCCATTGATAGCCGACTATGCTCTATGGGATTAAGTTCATCTTGTGACCTCTAGTTGTTTATTTCTGTATCATATGTTCTCTTGCGTCGAGTTGTCTCATAAGCAATCATACCACATATACTACATCTTCTTTATTGTGGAAAACATTCACAAGAGTAAATATAACCTGCATAGCTGTGACTCATTTGATATTAACAAATGCTTTCAAATTATTTACTTTGAAACATTGACAAAAATATAAAACATTTCCACAATATTCGAACACCAAAATTTACAAGAATAATTTCATTGAATATATAGCACTTTTGCAAACACTTATAATTATATTCGAAAATATTATTCTCTCTTTACTTATCATTTTTTTGCTAATAGTGTTCACAACTGTGTTCAGCTGATTTTTAAGGAATTAACTGCTACGGTTAGGATGTAAATATTTGTTATTGCTATTTTACACAATATGCCTCTTTTGGTGACTCTTTTGTGTTATATGTATTATTTTTGTTTGACAACTAGATGCTGCTTGTTCCTTACCAACAGAGCTTACAAATAGACAGTGGAAGTATACGTATACAGACGTACAAAACACAGAACAAACAAGTACAGTAACGTTTGGCACTACAACTATTATTGCAGGCATTTCTTTCAATGCCCTTGGGACAATAATAGATGAATGGAACTGTATATCTAGCTTACAGATCTCGGATACTGTATCCGTTGCTGCTTTTAAGTATGAACTATACATGCTATATTTCAAGTACTTACATTTAGATATGAATCTATGACTTAAATGCAAATGACATTTAATGTATGTCCACTCTTTAACAATAATTTTTGATATTATATATTAACTTTATAACATAAGTGAACGGTATTCCAAAGTGGTTGATCAAATGAGGATCATATGAAACATAAGTATAATCAATCTTATTACTTTGTACTTGACGTACACGTGGAATAATTAACCCGAAGTGCCTCACATTGTTACATGTATATACAAGTAATATGTTACAACATCCAACTTTTTATTTGTGGGGTTCCTGTTTACTGGTTTTTAGTTTTCTCGTGTTTCTATGTTGTGTTTTTTGTAGTATCATTTATCTGTGTGTCTTTTTATTTTTTTTAGCCATGTCGTGGTCAGTTTACTTTCGATCTATGAGTTTGACTGTCCCTCTGGATCTTTAGCCCTTCTCCTATACGTTGGGGATGTGGTTTTGTTGAATAGTATTTTTTAAGCGAGATTAAAGAGTTCAGTAGCCCTGTTAAGGTGGTATAGGAGTATACAATAATACTGAAAGAATTTGTGCATACCTTGCAAAAAAGTAGTATATAGTGATATATGTTCAAATATATAATAAAAATGATAGATCACCGCGCATTTTCTGAAGCTACAAGTTGTGACAAAATGACACATTTTATGGATTATACAGGAAAATATTATGTGATTAGAGGCTTAAAGGTAAACTAATTGATTGAATTGGAAAATAAAATACGAGAAAAAAGCTTTTAGAAATTTTTTGAGAAAATCAAAAGAAAAGAAAGGGTCATCCAGTTTAAATACAAAATAGTAAAATTCCATGGAGATTTCTTCAAAAAATGCACTTTTTTAGAGTCACCTTTCCTTAAAATAGGCATGTGAGATATCAGAGGGAGAGTCAAACTCATTTATAGAAAATAAACTGACAACGCCATTGCTGAAAAGAAAAAGACAAACAGACAAATAATAGTACAAACGACACAACATAGGAAACTGAAGACTAAGCAACTTGAACCCCACCAAAAACTGGGGGTAATCTCAAGTGCTCCGGAAGAGTAGGCAGATCTTGCTCCACATTTGACACCCGTCGTGTTGCTTATGTTATTACAAATCCGGTAAATGGTCTAATTCGGTAGGTTAAAATGCATTTAAAAAAAATTAAAAATCAAGAAAAAAATATTTTCTCTTGTAATACAAAAAATATTTATAAGTTTTAATCTTATAATTTGTTCAATAGTTATGTGTATGCCTTTTTGATGCATCGGTGGTTTTCTTAACAATCCAAGATGGCGAAAGACACCCAACCCACCTTAAATAGTAAAAATCATATACTAGATGACACATTTTGATTGCCTCCTTTTGAAGTGTCAAAAACATTTTTTTATTTTCAAATTGTTCTTTTTGAATGATCATGATGATATTGTGACTACATTTTATTGCATACTTTATTGTATGGTTACAAGAACTAACAACTTGAAACAAAAGTCACAGGCGTCAATTTCATGCCTGTCTTTTCCCGCTCCAAAATATGCACGGGTTTTGCGCGTTTGTACTTACATCCTTACATTCTTCTGTCAGTCGTCCACCTCAAACATGTTTTATTTTGTCAGGAACGTCGAATAAGAGCTTCTCTAATATTGATAATAAGCATCGGGTAAACTCGCTTTACCGCGGGATGCGTTTTCTCATTATTTACCAATACATATCTGGTTAATCTTTCATGTTTGCAATCTTGCCTCCAATGAAAGTTATGGTTAAAAATCGACCAAAATTATAATTTGACGCCAGTTGAAACTTTTGGTAAAATGTAAGTAGTGTTTCTCATTGTTTTACAATTTGATGAGAAAAACCCTTCAATTCAATTATTCATTATTTTTTGTAGAAGTTCAGTACATTATAGTGATTTTAATGAGAAAAATAGATGGTTATATATGTGTATGAAATTCACAAAAGTATCAAACGACTTGTTTTATTTCTATTTATTGTCGGGTATGTATTTTACATTAGTTATTTTTCTAGAGTTCGTTTATTAAACGTTTCTACATAAGAACATCGGTACAACACTATATTCTTGTTAATACATATTATTTTCATATGTACCGCTCTGATTACTGTGACTGCTGACCTACTACTTTTACTAGAACTTTAATACCTTATCACCACATGTGTGCTTGCACTGACATAAGTACACATACTTCAACCTGATGTAAGGTAAGGTTTTTCGTGAAACGTCTCATATTTGTGAAAATCAAATTCCCACGTTTCTAAATTACATTGTTTATAAATGAATTATTATAATGCATTTTGTTAACAATTACGTTTGTTGTTAATGGTTACTAATAAATGACATCAGCGTATATGACCATCTTTTTACATTAAATTTAAGCAAATAGAACGTTTTATAGTAAATTAATAATGATATCAACATTGTGGGATTTCCGTAGTCATCTGGAACTCTTTAATTTTTCCGATTGACATTTTAGTATGTTTTTACGTTTCTTTCTTTTAAATTCCAGTAATAGGTGTTAGGTTCTCTGTCAAGAAAAAGGATTTATTTTGTAGCTCTGCGGTTGTTTTTTTTTATCCTATATTGACCTTTTGTTAATTTCTGTGTCACTTTGGTTTCTTGTGAAGAGTTGTCTCATTGTCAATCATACCACATCTTCTTTTTTATACTAAAAGTTTCAATTTGATCTTGATGCATTTCTTCCTTTTTTTGCCATTTTAATTACAATTTTGAATTATTTTAATGTTTTTTATTTAAATTACAGATGTACTCGCTTGACAATTTATTGTATACTACTTAATGTTAAGGTGCTACAAAGTAATTTTAAACATTTAAACATTTGTAAAAGTGTGTGTCTAAAGCCAGACACCTAAGAATCATGAGATCATAGTTTTCTAGTATCGGCATAGTATCGCAGTTTCAAGAAACAATTAAACTACATAGTCCAACTAAAAGATACGGTTTCTGTAATATCTGTTCACCCCTTAAAATGGACGAGTCATACGAACAATTATCCTAAGTATTCGCATATGCCTTCTACGTTCCATGTTAAACATGTAGACTGGAAAATGTCGCTTGTAATCCACAACCCCTATCCAGAGCAGATTATCGGACTTAAATCGGCGGGTATGCATATAATACATGTAAAACTATATTGTTAAATACATGGAAAAGAATTGTTGTACTAATTACATCAAACTCGTCATATACTGTAGAAAGTATTGAAATTATCAGCATCAATGGATTAAACGCTTCCACGTCAATATGATCAACCTTCATGAATACCGGCGCTTTGAATTTACGCTTTATAAGTAGGTTGGATTAATCATATTCACACACGGTACAATACTCTGTCTGAGATATTAAGATTTCTTTTGTTGAGGTATCAACATTAAGTAATTTGTCTAGATTCTTATTAACTGAAAGTTAATTTAATAACTAATGATGAAGCTTTAATTATAAAAAAAATGTCTACCAATCATAGCTATGCTTATTTCTGCAGACGTCGACAGTACTATTTACCCCAAAGAGAGGATATACAACCCCCTTGTGCAACCAGACGAAGACGGTGATGTGTGCAGTACTTTTTGTTCTTACGCCGATCCAAAGCCGAACATCCGTACGCTCGAAAAAGAAGGTATACTAGACTATTCATTAAATTGCTAATCCATCATTTTCTACATATTATGAAAATGCATGTGCCAAGTCAGAAATATGACAGTTATGAATTCGAATGATGTGTTTCAAATATTGATTTAGACATTTGACTGCGGATTTTCCGATTTGAATTTCCCTCAGAGTTCAGGTTTTGGATTTTACGTTTGTTTACTTTAGTGTGTAGGGTATATTGTATATCAGAACGGTTACGACCTTTAAACTGTATCAAAAATACAACAACCCGACAAAAAGGCAGAAAGCAGTTGGAAGCCACAAATGGGTCTTCCAAAATCAAGAACCCAAAGGCATGCTAAATAATACTTAAAACTAACATTCTTGCTCTTTCCAATTAAACGACGATTTCAAATATTGAGTAACAATGTCACATTAAGAAAATGAAATACGCCTGATATACAACATTGATTCGATATTCAAAGTGATGAAATAGTAAAAACAAATTATGAATCCTTACGAAGTAGTGATTTCAAAACAAAATATTCCGATAATTTATTTTGTTCTAGGATTACAACAATGTTTTTTCTCGGTATTCTACAAAATATGTTCTTGATACGATCTGTTAAACTTTTCAATACGTCATTTGTCCAATATCACATACTCAAACTAATATTCCTAACACAACATAGAGTGCCATGGTAAAAAAGCTAATTCACATGTTGTATTTATTATTTAATAATAAAATCAATTTATATATCGTGGGCTACTATCAAATTTCAAATATTCTAATTTCGTATTTTACTTTACAATAAGGATACAATCCTTGACACGACATCTAAGTTATTGTGTCTTTTACACATTCCCCATTTCCATTCTTAATTCTAAATTATAAAAGTATCAATATGTTTTGTTGTATTTGTCAGGAACAAGTGACGTGTTGCCTAACGATGCATCATTATGTGAACCTTGTGGTGATTCTTGTGAAAAAGGTATTTCATCAGCCATGCATTGCTCTCTTACCAACATTTTTTAAACGTTGTGTGGCGTTAGTTATTGTTTTCTAAACTCTACAAAAGTAGAAACAAATGTATCGTTTAATAAGTGTTTACTGACCTTGTTTGAACTTTCAATAATGCATGAACATGTTGTTGGTAAACAAACTTTTACAAACGTAGAAACAAATACATCGAATAATCAGGTTGAAGTTAGAAACCAATGTAGCGTTTGTACTAACAAACGACAAACGACAAACTACGACGCATTCTTAGCGCGTGCATAGTTTGACAAGTTTGTGTAAATTTGCAAACGTATGTTAGAAACAAATGATCAAAACATGTGCACGCTTAGCCGTTTGCAACGTTTGTGCTTGAAAGAAATGCACCCTTTTTAAATTTGTTTAAATTTTGATATACTAAAGTTGTTCAATCTGTTGACGCATAATACGCAGCCTTAACCTGATATTTCTTTTAAAACAATATACGCAATGTCGTGCTAACATGTATGCTTTATAAACAGTGTACATTGCAATGTGTTGAGATGTGATAAACTTTAAAAAAATACAGTAATTTGTATTTTCTTTAATTGATGATAACGACAAGGTTCCACTTACATTTGATATAATCATCTTTGTTTATAATTGCGCATTTAGATATTTCTGGTTTCACTGATGACTACAGTTGTCTGTTGTCATTGTTAATTGTTTTAATTCATATAGAAAATCTTACCTCGTGTGTTGATAGGGGGGAAGTCTGGCGTAAATTTTGGAATGAAGCGAACTCGCACTCAGTCAAAATTTAAAACTTACGTCACTCGACCATATTGTTGTCTTACTTTTTGGTGACTATATTAGCGATACAGCTTATACAATTCGTAAACTCTAAACGCAACCGTTCAATTATATCCCCTTCAGAAAATGTAACTTTACCAAGCAAACCTTATCAAAATATTTGTCCGTAACTTCTAATGAATTCTTCGATTGATACTAGAGATCATATTTCCATTGTTTTAAATGATAAATAAATTATAAAAATTGTACAAAATGTCATTGATATAAAGGGCAAGCTAAACTATACAATTTATAAAACAATATAACTTTACACCTGTTTGATATAGATATGAATCCAACAATATTTAAGTTATAGGCGAGTAATTATGAATAAGAAAAAAAACTGAAACGACAACTTTACGAACAAATCTTACTTCAGCATAATAATCAAAATGTCTCATTCTACATGAATTTGTAATGTCCCCTTAACATGTTCCACTTCTTTTTAGTGCCAATTGTTTGCACAGTTTCTGAAACTGTACCATTTGCAACAGGGCCAACTGACGGAAGCTACAATTATCTCGAAAAGATAACTTACTCTTGTAACATTGGATATGAAATGCAATCTGGTGATCTCGAACGTATATGTCAAGATGACGGAACATGGAGCGGAATTCCTCTAGTTTGTGGTTTGTATTGGTTTTTAGAATTTTTAGCTTGATAATTGATATAATTTCGATTGATTTCATTTAATATTTGTATACGTGAAAGTTTAGGCCTCTCCTTACGCTAAAAAATTATCATGCAGATAAAATATAAAATTTGCAAGCTATCAAAACAGAATAATAGGATTTCGAAGACAAAAATGCAGAAAAGAAACATACCTACATATACTGAGAACGTAGGCAAACACATTTCAGTAAGGCTACAACCTGATACGTAGAACGATGTTCCTGGAACCAGGACAGAAACATCAGTTCTCCTAGGAAAAAAATAGCAAGAAAATAAATAATACAAATTAAAAACAAGAGGTTCCATGATAAATATGGATAATTGTATATTCCCAACATAAATCGAATAGTATGACAAAATCAGAACATTTAAGGAATGACTGTAATATGTTTTCTGTCTATAAATAAATCAATAAATTTGGTGTATTTCCAGACTTCTGATTGGTTAAAATAATTAGCTTTATTTTCAATGTTATCAATTTTTATGGCGACACATCCACTCTAACGTTGTGTATTATACGCAAACATCTGTGTACGTTGTTATTCGTATAAATATACATCTTTGAGCCTTATTTTTGATAGAAATTTATTTATAATGAATGGTTATAATTTATTTTGAATTTATTGAACCATAAAATTAATTTTTGACTCTTCACATTTAACATAATCCGATTTTATGGTTCAATAAATTCAAAATAAATATAAGCCATTCATCAAATAAAATAAAAAATGTGGTACACACTGATTAACCTGCGTAGGGGTTATTTTAAAAATGTGCACCACATTTTTTATGTTATTTCGAATAGACAGAAAAAATATTACACTCATTGTTTATAATTAAATTCTAAATTCCATTTTAAACCGGAGTAAATCATGAAAAAACGATGAGGACGTCACGGTCACATCACTAAATTATGTCTATGAGATAACGCACAAAACGACGTCAGCCAATCAGAAGACGCGTTACATCCAAAATTAAATTAGTGCACTATGTACGTTATTCGACATTTCCACAGTTTTAACTGATACCGTGCTATACTGCAATACTGAAATACTGAAAGTTTTAACGATTACTATGCATTGAGATACAAATAATAGAACGGCAACCTCTCATTGAAAACTTGTTTTAGTAAAACTAAAGCAAGCTTGTCTAAATGGTACATTTTTTCGATATTATGATCCATCATGTCCATTACTTTAAATACCAATATGTCATACAAAAAGCATATTACTGATTGCTTTAGTTTTAGCAATGCTGTATATAAGTGAATGGTAAAAATGTCTAATTGTAGTAGTAATCAAAACAAAACCATTGTAAATAGTTTGTACTGATTAAAAGGGGATACACAGTTGCTACAAGCTGTAAAATGATCGTTAACATTTCATGTATTTTAACATCTTTCAGCACCAATCGTTTGCATAGTTGTCGAAACTGTCGATTTTGCAACAGGACCTACCGACGGCAGTTACAATTACCTCGACAAAATCACTTACTCTTGTAATAGAGGCTATGAAGTTCAATCTGGTAACCTCGAACGTTCATGTCAAATTGACAAAACATGGAGCGGAAGTCCGCCTGTTTGTGGTATGCATTTGTTTTTCAATTTATAGTTTAATACTTGATATCCTTTCTGTCGGTTTCATTCAATGAAAGTTTTTTTTAAAAGAAATAAGAATTATCCTAACACAAGCAAATTTCATTTGAAAAAAAGATAAAATCAGCTGTCATTGAAATAAGAAAAAAATCGTTCAGTACTTAATATGATGAAAGAGAATATTCCTACACATACTAAGGAAATTCGCGAAAATACTACTTTAATATTGGCATGACATAGTGCACGTGTCGAGTCGACCAAGTTTCGAAACCGAAACTTACACACAAAGCTATTTGACAAAGCTACTGACATCGTTATATTATATATTTTATGCATGATGTATAGCTAAAGAAATTGAATACAAATACATAACAAAATATGCAGTATTCATGTAGTTTAACAATTTTGTGTCAAATGATTGACCACAATGACTTAGTGGTTGTTTTACAACTTAAACAATGTCACAATCCTACATTGATAACAAGGAAATGCACATTTGTTGCCAGCTATTCATTCAATGGCTGCATTTAATTTGTGTGGTCATTTTTCAGCTTCAATTGTTTGTACAGTTCCCGAACCTGTAGATTTTGCAACAGGACCAACTGACGGACGATACAATTACCTCGATAAGATAACATATACGTGTAACAGAGGCTATGAAGGTATATCATCTGGTAATCTTGAACGTTCATGCAAAGATGACAAAACATGGAGCGGGAGTCCGCCGGTTTGTGGTGTGTATTTGTTTTTCAATTTATATTTAAATATTTGCTATCTTTTCTTTGTGTTTCATTAAATGATAGTTTGTGAAACATTAAGGACTATCCTAACACAAGCGAATTGCAAGATCAGATGTCATTGAAATAAGAACAAAACCGTTCAGTACTTAATATGTTGAAAGAAAATATTCCTAAACATACTAAGGATATTCGCGAAAATTACACAAAAGCTATGAAACTGACATCGCTATTTTATATATTTTATGCATTATGTATTACTTAAAGAAAATAATTACAAACCCATAACAAAATATGTAGTATTGCTGTAGTTAAACGATTTTGTATCAAGTGATTGACCACAATGACTTAGTGGATGTTTTAAAACTTAAACTATGTCATAATCCTACGTTGAAAATAAAGGAAATTCGCATTTGCTACCAGCTATTCATAATTTGTTGAATTTAAATTATGTTCTTACCTTTCAGCCCCCATTGTTTGTATAGCTCCCGACCCTGTAGACTTTGCAACAGGACCCACTGACGGAAGTTACAATTACCTCGATAAGATAACATACACGTGTAACATAGGATATGAAGTTCAATCTGGTAATCGCGAACGTTCATGTCAAGATGACAAAACATGGAGCGGAAGTCCACCGGTTTGTGGTGTGTATTTTTTTTTTGCAATTTTCAGTTTCATCTGTTCATTATTAATATCTTTTCGTGTGGTTTCTTTAGGTGAAAGTTTCTAAATATTTAAGATTTTCCTAATATACATGTAAGCAAATTTAATTTGAAGTAAGATAAAATCAGCAGCCAGTGCAAAAAACATTCCTACACATATCTGGGTATTCGCTAAAATACTATAGTTTAAACATATTTATTTATAGTGGATTGGGAAACAAGTTTTGCAACTTATATTAATCCCTTTCCACTTTGCGGGTGCACATTTTTAATTAATGTGGGTATCACAAGTTCTCGAGTCGAACAAGTGTCGAAACCTAAACTTACACACAATGATATGAAACTAACATCGTTATTTCCGTTATATTCTAATCGATACAAAAACAACAGTTTGGTTGAACACGTTATCAACATCACGGGAAGAGTATGACAAAATCAAATAATTTGAAAAAAAGATGAAGATATGCTATTATGTTAAATTTATTCGACCAATGCAAATATTTTTATGAACGAAAACACGTAATTGTTATAAAACAATACCAGTAAATCCTTTAAATGTTAGATTCTAAAGATGTTAACAAGTTTAAGGGATAAATTAACATTAAATCAAATGAAACGACACATACACATTATAAGAATACTTATTCTAGACGAATCAAACGGACTAAATGGTATATTTGGTTATTTTACGTTGTATTATTTAACAAAAAATAATTACCAAGACATGACAAACAATGCAGGATTGCTATAGTGTTAACAAATGTGTGCCATATTTATAAATATGCTAATTGAATGGTTGCTTTGAAACGTAAGCCATTATAAATACCCAATGTTGATGAAAAACGTAAATGCAAATTTGCGGCCAGCTATTCAGCAATTGGTTGAACATGTTAAATTTGAATTATGTTATTATCTTTCAGCCCCAATCGTTTGTATTGTTCCCGAACCGGTAGATTTTGCAACAGGACCAACCGACGGAAGCTACAATTACCTTGATAAGATAACTTACTCTTGTAATATAGGCTACGAAGTGCAATCTGGGAACCTAGAACGTATATGTCTAAAAGACAAAACGTGGAGCGGGAGTCCTCTAAGTTGTAGTGTGTATTTGTTTTACAATTTTTAGTTTCATTATTTACATCTTTTCGTGTGGTTTTTTTTAGATGATTGTTTATGAATGATAAAGGTTTTCCTAATATAAGCAAATGCCATTTGAAACTAGATAAAATCAGCAGTCAGTGAAAAAAAAATCGTTCAATACTTAATACAATGAAAAAAAAAACACTCCTACACATATTTGGGTATTCGCGAAAAATACTATTTTTGATCAATATGGGCATGACAAAATCTCGAGTCGAACACGTGTCAAAACCTAAAATTACACACATTTGCATGAAACTAACTTCGTTAATTCCGTTATTTTCTAATAATTTCACTTTCGATGTAACGTGTCTTCTGATTGGCTGACATTTTTTTGTTTATCAGCTCATAGACATATTTTTTTATATGAACGTGACGTCATCAACGTTTTTCATGGTTTACTCCGGTTTAAAATGAAATTCAGAATTAAATTATAAGAAATGACTAATATTTTTTTTGTATATTTCAAATAACTTTTGGATTGAAATTTATTTCTACCAATGCCAATATTTTGTTTACCGAAAACACGTAATTGGTATGAAACAATAGCAATAAACAATTGATCCTAAAGGTATTAACAAGTTTCTAATTCAAATATTTATATTGACGTAACAAAACAAATATGAAATTACAAATGGTATATGTTGTACAGTAGAGATCATTGTCTTCGAAAACCAAACACTGTAAGAAAAAAAAGTATAATTGCTTGGTTCTTTTCAAATTTTGTGTCAGATGAATGACCACAATGACTAAGTAGTAGTTTTGAAACTAAACCATTTTAAATATCATACTACGGATTAAACAGTTAAAACACATTTGGTGCTAGCTTTGCAATAAATGTTCAATACAACTTGTGGTCTCATCTTTCAGTCCAAATTGTTTGTATAGTTCCCACAACAGTGGAATTTGCAACAAGGCCTACGGACGGAAGCTACAATTATATGGAAACGATAACTTACTCTTGTATCCTTGGATATGAAGTTCAGTCTGGTGACCTCGAACGTACATGCCTAGATGACGGAACATGGTGTGGAATTCCCCCAGTTTGTGGTATGTATTTGTTTTATTGAATTTCAGTTAGCAAATGATTTCATTTCTGTTGATTTTTTTCAATGTAAAATTAAACGTACACAACCGTCCTTATCTAGATGTACTAAATAATGCAAGGACGGACATTTGAGGGACAGTTTTAGTCATCTCTGGGTGCGGAGGGTTCTCGCTAAATTGAAGACTAATTGGTTGACTTCGGCTGTGTTCTGCCTTTTTGTCATATTGGTTTTTTTTAGTCATTCTCCGTTTCCATTCACAGTTTTCTGCAATTTCTAAATGAAAATGATAATTTATACAGATACACAGCTTGTGGTCGAAATAACCGATTTCGAGAAAAACATGACTAACATAAAGCATCGATACATCGATACAAAAAGAGTAAACATGAAAATCCACTTAATAAGTATCAAAAGAAAACAATTTTCACTTAACAATTCAGTGGTTTACATGTTGTAATACGTATTTTTATACTATTTATTCATGTATTTCGCTACCCAGTATTTTCTTGCGTTTATTGTACTGTATTCCTGTTGCCCATAACACCAGGCTCAACCCCTATGTTTCCCTAAATGTCCTTTATCAAGTCAGGAGTATAGATATATGGATATATGTGGCTCAGATAACAACGATAATGTTTCATTTTCCTAGCCATATTTCTAAATTTTTCTTTTTGTTTGTAAGAACGCACAAAGAAAGTAATGACGGAATGTGTGTACTATCCATGAAGAATTCTACTGATGTCAAATGTGCACCAGCATCTTGTCACCCTTCCGTTTAACCCAACACCAATACCGATGTTTTTAGGGGTTTGTGTAAGTCGGTCTGTACTTGTCAATGTAGTGTTTTGGGAACTATTTCTATATAATTGCATTTGAATGCTATATTGAGATGACCATTTCATTATAATTTCAAATATAGTTCACTTACAAAAATCAATCAAATCAAAATGGAATGATGTTGTTTTAGCATGTTTAGTTCACATTTACGATCAAGGTTTAATTTCTAAATCGAAATTAGGGTTAAATATCTGTGTGTTGATTGATCACTTCAACACTTGTCTCCAAGTATTAAGTAATGATTTGAATTTCACTTTTTTTTTTCATTATATCAGTGCCAGTTAGTTGTACAGATCCTGTAAATGGTCAGTTCACTAAAGAAAAAACGTATTCAAGCTACATTTTCAGAGATACTATAACCTACACTTGTATAACTGGATATGAACTACAATGTGGTGATCTCAAACGTTCATGTCAAGCTGACGGAACATGGAGTGGAAATCCTCCAGTTTGTAGTGAGTATGACCTTAGATAAAAATCATTCAAAAATTACATTGCATGGAATATACTAGTAGATAAAAAATCACGTGCCACTATGTGGGAAGATAATGCATCAATGATCACGTGACAGCCTGATATCATAGAATGCTGAAGGTCGTGGGTTCAATACTCTGTCGGTTAAAACTGAAGGCTTTAAACATGGCATTTAGTTTTTTTCTGCTTAGCGAGCAATATTAAAAAAATTAAATCAAAGACTTGCCAATTCGGAGCATGATGTTTTCTGGTTGGGATGAAAAACTACAAATTTGTCGATATTGTATTCCCAAATTAGATAACCATGGTCTGTCCAAAGACTCCTATTAGTAAAAAAGCATACGACACGAATTGATTTTAATTTTGGTAAGGTACAACTTTGTTAAGGCAAAACAATTGCAATTGATTTTTACAGCTTGCATTTATGTCCTGCTGTTACAACATTGTCCATGTTAGGCGATGTTTAACATGTTTAGGTGCCTCAAAAATGCGTTACCCAGTAATATTCTTTACCTGCCTGCCCCACGTCTTGAGCCTGTAGTTCGTTGGTTTTTGTCAGATCATGCGTGTCATTTTGTTTTATGGTAAATTGCTTTTTTATAAAAAGAAGGCTTTTAGTTTCCTCAGAAAATTGTTTTACATTTTGCATGTTAGTGCCGACTTTATGCAGCTATATGTTATCGGTTTTTCTCGTACGAATACTAATAATAGTTTACATTTGAACTTTGAAAGACAGTTGTCTCTTTGACACACATACCACATATCATCGCTTTGTTTTTGATACTTTGATCAAATTCGCACTCTCTATTACAATGTTAACGAAACAATCATTCTTGTTGTATCTTCTTCACCTTCAGCCTTGCAGCTTAAGTACATTTTGTAAATTTTGTTTTCCTGGATTCTTGTCAGATTAATGTATACATGGTATATGCTTATAACGGATAAACAACACTCATAACAAGTCAATGTATGAAAATTGTGTTGTTCAGCTGTGATTTTAATTTAATTTAAACATATTCTGTCAGTAGACTCCAATTCGTAAAAACACAGGGTAAATTGCTTTGTAATAACAAGAAGGCCGGTCGTTTTTTTACTTTTTTACTTTTTTACATTTTGCATTTCTGTGCATATTTTAGGCAATTATAAGATATTGGTTTTTCTCGTACAAATTACATTAATAGTTTACATTTGAACTTTGATAAAAAGTTGTCTCCATGACATGCAGATCGCTTAATTAATACTTTGATCAAATTCGTACTCTTTATAACAATTTTAACGAAAAAAATATTACTTTTTATCTGCTTCACCTTTCGGCTTGCAGCATAAGTACATGTATTCCATGTCAGATTAATGTGTACGCTTATACCGGATATATAAGTCAGAATACGTACATCATTGTTTTCCACCATTCACTACGTTGATTGACACTTTGAACGCCTAGTATTGTAAGGTTTTACGAATGTCCTCCATTTAAGATTTTATTTTGAGTTCAGTTATTTTGAAAATACTTTTTATTTGAATTTGTTTTCCTGAAAATATACAAATCATTAAGAACATGTTTTCTTCTTCAGAAATCAGTTTAGAATACCATTGTGCTAAACTTTTTAAATTCATGAAAAATGAAGATAGTTCGGATGATGAATCGGATAGTCGTAGTTCTAAAGAAAGCTATGAGAAGAAGCACAAAAAGGACAAAGGAAAAAAGAAGAAAATATAAATCAATTGCTTTAAAAAAGCAATTGTAGGGGGTCTTTCCCCCCTTTAAAATTAATTGAATTGGGGGGGGGGGGGGGGTTGTTTGTTTGTTTGTTTGTTTGTTTGTTTGTTTGTTTGTTCGTTTCTGTATGGGGTCTATATTATTGTTACCGGAGAAGTTTCATGTTTAGTTCGGAAAGTTTTTCTTTTATTTTAGGTACAGCGCGCGGGCCACATCACGTGACACGGGTTTATAATAACGAAAAGATAGTCTTTTTATTTCTTTTTAGGTGGGGACTTTGAACAGACAACATGTATAGAGACGGAATAAACACAATGTAATTTCTTTTGTCATTGTAGGAAATTGACATTGTGATGACAGTTCACAAGCAGTGCATGTTTTGGATTTAATTGATCCGGTGTAACTTTAAAACACATTTATTGATCATTTTCTGATATTGTACATTTTTCAGCACCTGTTTGTAACACAGATTAGTATTTCAATCTCGGAGCGGACATTTTATAGTAGGTTTTTACTGAGATTTACAGACCTAGCAAGCGATTTTTACGGCATTGTCATTTCTTTTCTCTAGGAAAAGCTTTGAGAGATATCTGCACCAAGTTTTTTTTATAAACTTTCAGTACATGTATGCCCTGCTGACTGCAAATTTTGAGGTCGATTGTACTTGTAGTTTCAGAGAACATGTGGATTTTTTTTCAGAAGTGACGCAAGAACAATATTGAATTTCGATTTTTCATGAAACATGATTTATTGATCATGATCATGATTGATTGATTGATTGATTGATTGATTGATTGATTGATTGATTGATTGATTGGTTGATTAGTTGGTTGGTTGGTTGGTTGGTTAAACACGTTGCTTAAACATGTTGCTTAAACACGTTGGATAGGCTCAAAATTGGATCCCGTATTTAACGCATGAAACGGAAACATGCATTGATTGATTGATTGGTTGGTTGGTTGGTTGGTTAAACACGTTGGTTAAACATGTTGGTTAAACACATTGGTTAAACATATTGGTTAAACACGTTGGCTGGTTAAACACGTTGGATAGGCTCAATTTAAACAAGCGGGAAAAAAAACCCATCTTGGATCCCGTATTTAACACATAAAACGGAAACATGCATTGATTGGTTGGTTGGTTAAACACGTTGGTTAAACATGTTGGTTTAACACGTTGGTTAAACATATTGGTGAAACACGTTGGCTGGTTAAACACGTTGGATAGGCTCAATTTAAACAAGCGAAAAAAAAAACACATCTTGGATCCCGTATTTCACACATGAAACGGAAACATTAATTGATTGATTGATTGGTTGGTTGGTTGGTTGGTTGGTTGGTTGGTTGGTTGGTTGGTTAAACACGTGGGTTAAACATGTTGGTTAAACACGTTGGTTAAACATATTGGTTAAACACGTTTGATAGGCTCAATTAAAACAGGCGGAAAAAAAGAGACCTTGAATCCCGTATCAAACACATGAAACGGAAACATTGATTGATTGATTGATTGATTGATTGATTGATTGATTGATTGATTGATTGATTGATTGATTGATTGGTTGGTTGGTTGGTTGGTTGGTTGGTTGGTTGGTTAGTTGGTTGTTGGTTGGTTGGTTGGTTGAAATTCAAACACACATAAAACTGTTTAAATAGTGCCAAAACCACATAATTTGATGACCTTGACCTTTGACCTTGTAACCTTCGTCAAGGTCATTGCTCCACAAGGTCATTGCAAAAGACCCTATGGGTCAAGGACCTTTTGTTTAAGAGTTTTGCCTAAAAATGGCTTTTTAAAAACCATCGATGGGAGTTATGTCCCTTACATGATGGTAAAATCAATATAGTCATAATGTAAAAAAAATGCCCCTTGAAGTACCAAGCATTTTTCACTGCTTAATTTTTTTGTATCTATAACCGTTGAAGAGTTATAGGGAAATCAAAGACATGTGAAAATCTAAAATATGACCTTGACCTTTGACCTTGACCTAATTTTCATTTTTTTGGACCAAGGACCTCAAATCAAAAGATCCTAGGTCTCTAGCACTTATGGTTTACAAGATAGAAATGCATATCACTTATAACAAATGCATAAGGGGAAATAACTCTCATATGGAGCGTTCATATCGCTTCGGTCAAAATAGGACAAATCATGCGAAGGATATAACGAGTAATTTTGTAAAATAAATTTGTCATAATATTTTACGGTTGCGAAGGAGTTGCGCTAACAAGGAAAACAGTGTTTGGGGAGATAACTCCTACAAAGAAAAGTATTCGTTTACGCAGGGTAAATTTCAAAAGCGCATAAACTGTTCGATATCATATACCAAATATCTAAGCGACATATTGCGAAACAAATGTTTATCGCAAGAACAAAATTAGGCGGAAGAAAAAAAAAAAAAAAAAAATAATCAGAACAAATACAATAGGCTTTCCACAGAAAAGTGGAAAGACCTAATTATCTAAAATACTCAAAGCCTTATTAAAAATATGTACCCTCCATGAACACCATCCCTAGTGCATTTAAATAAACTGTGCTTGAAACTGATATTTGCCTTATTAGCTGAATATCAAATGAATACAAAACTATAGAACAATATCAACCTTCTAGACATTAAAGTGATTAACATTTATGTGTAATTTTGTTCATTATAATAACTTGTACATAGTTTTGCTTTAAATATAGGTGATCTTTAATCTCATTGAATAATTATTATAGACAACTGCGAATGCATCTGTTGTTTTTTTTTTCATTGTAAAAAAGATGCAAACTCGTGGAATTTTTGTTCTTAAATACGCTTCAGTTGGACTATATTGACGAGTAAAATTTGTCTTATTAGTTTCTTCATTTTATATTTTTCGAACTAATCAGTTTGTAAGTGTGTAGTTGTCAGATCTAGAGTGGGGCAAAATCACAAATTTCAATTGTTGAAACTAAAATAACCAAAATATCAACCATCGAACGCAGCAGAGTCGTCCTCGCTCTTTTAAATTTCTTCTTAAGCGAAAAAAGTAGTTTTTCTTCTCCTTGTAGCTGTTTGCAAATTTGAAGATACTATCAGACGAAGTCAATGTTTTTGCATCAGCGATGATGAATATTAAAGGTTTGGGTCGTTTCTCATGAAAATAATACTTATAAAACAGATGTGATGTAATTGCAAATGAGACCACTCTACACAAGAGACCAAATGACAGTATTAAATTTTACCACGCTTTTTCTTAATCCTGTACAACCCAATTAAGGTTGCAAATCTGTAAATATACCTTGTACCTTAGTATGAATTGTTTGACACAAACGTGAAGTAATCTACTTTTAGTATTGCAAAATTTGTTATCGACATACATATGTTCCTTTTTGTTAACATATGTGTTCTGTTCTGACAGGAGTGCTGTTTTATCTCTGAATTGATTTTCTAGACACAAATGTTTGAAGTTGATTTTTTTTAGATTGTATGTAACAGCATTGATATTTTGTTCTTTTTAGAAGTTCAGCATGAACGTTTTTACACAAATTAAAAGCTTGATAAATGAGCAAATTGCTTATAATTATGTCGACAAGAATACACAGTGACGTATATATCTTGTGTTATAATATTACATTGTCTGATGTTTCTCTCGATTTATAAGTTAAAATTGATTATCATTCTCGGTTTTCTAAATGCATCCACTTGATTTTAATGGGGTAGTGTTTCAATCCTTAGGGTATTATGTTTTATATATCCCTGTCATAGTTCCTGATTTTTTAATAGATCAAAAAATAAGTTTTTCAATAAAAATGATTTTTTATATTTATAATACATGATTAATATCTTAATACAATATATAATATACGTATTATATATGATAATAATAAAATTATGATATGCAATAATTTTTATAAATGTGAGAAAATTGTTGATATAGGAAAACTAGTTAAGACATACTTGTTCTTCATTTGTTTGGCTTTGAGCAGTCCTGATGAAGGTTATCTAGAAAAACTATAGGGACACAGTGAATTTATAAAAGAAAGGCGTATGATAGCAAAGGAATAATCAATGTCGCATTGCCATGGCAAAAACAAACAAAAAACGACAAAAAGTCGAACAACAGCACACAAAACACAACAAAGAAAACTAAGACCTGACCAACACGAACCCCAACGAAAACCCGAAGGTGATCTCAAGTGCTCTGGAATGATAAACATATCTTGATCCACGTGTGCCGTCCGTTGTGTGGCTCATGTAAGTATAAACCCAGTGATAAGTATTTCGGTATGTCACATTTGAGTAAAGATGACAGGATTGTGGTTACGACAATTGGAACATGTCAATCATCGTCTGTAAAACAGATATTCCATAACGGTCAAGCAACTCGTGCTGGCGACCTTAAAATTGTCGATGGGATGATTCTTTTGAACTCATGGTTTTTCTTAGTATTTTTTATATTGTCTGCCCATTATTCTCTATTCTTTATCTTTTTTGTCTTATTTTTCTCTATTCCTCTTTTTTTGCCATATATATTCTGCACATTTTGCCCATTAGTGAACGTTTGTTATCCCCATCCAGAACCTCATACCAACTCTATATCTAGATGATGCTGGAATGTTGCTACATAGAAAAGTTCACAATTGGGAAGCTGAAATCACCCTTTTTTATCGTAAAGTTTAGTTCTCAGCCGACTTTCATTGTTAATTTCTAGATGTAAGTCAAGATAGGAGGCAGACTTAACTGTATCAGTTGTATCTTTTGATTTAAGTAATTCTCTCTTGTTATTCACCTTTCCCAAAATGCCTAGCATAAAACTCAACGAAATCAAGGAAAAGTTTCAATGAATTGCGTTTCTAGTTGATAAACTTAAGTAAACGACCAGTCCTTCATTTAAGTCGGCTAACACACATTCCGCCAGGAAGCGTGTTTAATGTTAAGGTCAGCAGTAATAAGATGACCTTTTGGTTTATCAACAATTTTGGAACGTGCATATAGGTAACAAGAATGATTTACCTTCATGTCGTCAATGGGGAGATCCCGTAATACATGTATGAATTGGAAGCCATTATCTGAAATCGGTGTGGTATAAGCGAAATCGATAATTTGAACATGCTGATCTTTCAAGTAGATAAATAGTTTAATTATAATTGATGTATGATGAATTATAGCACCAAAACATATTATTACAATACAAAGGTTCGTTTTAATCAAAATTTAATAAAAATAGAATTACAAAATATTTTATTAAAAAAATGTTGAATATTTGTTTAAAAATAGGGTCTTTAGAAGATAAAACAAGTTATACAGTACAAGTATATGATTTACAATTTTTACAATGATGCTTTATATTTTTCGCAATGAGAACAAAATCTGGTATTATAATTACAAGGACCAAAATTATCAAAATTGCTGCACCCGACCAACCAATCACCGTAGCAGAAAATCGATGGTCTCGAACTGAACTATATCGTCGTCGATATGATGACAGGGTAGTTTTGTCGATTCGTAGATCAGATAGAGAAATGGTTTTTCCGGGACTTGCAGTCGAATTGTTACATACACACACACAATCTAATGTTTCATCGGCAGTTCCTATAAAAATAGAATAATTTTTTACATGTATCATATTTTAAAGATTTTACGGTGTTCGGTTGGTCTAACTAGTGTTCAATAGCCTGTCAACTCCGAGGTTGTAACTTTGAACCTCCCTCGTGGTGAATTTTATTCGACTACGATTTTAATTGATAAGAAGTGGCAGTTTTCCTGCCGAACGTCGGTGGTACATACGGGTAATCTGGCTTTCTCCACCAAGGGGTTGAAAGTGGCTGAAAATACCAACACACAAAATTCAATGGTATGAATGCTTATCTATCGGTGTCCACCGTAAGATGAACTGTACATTTTTTATTACTTGTGAGATTGGAGTGCTGCCTTACTGAGTATTAAGTTTATGTCTCCCTGTCGAGTGTAAAGTATTTTCAAGTACCTTTTCATTTGGAACTTTTTTAGATTGCAACTAAGGGTTTTAAAAGAGGATTGGTTTTCTAAGAAGATGTCCAATTTTGTAGCACAATTCTTTTTTTCTTTTTGTTTATTCGTGGGGATTTATAGGAGACTGCAAATACTGGCTGATTGTATGTCTAAGGAAAAAGTTTTCAGATTGACTCTCATTTGTTGAATATTTTACATGATAAGAATAAAAAGTAGATGTAAAGATTTTATGTAAAGAGACGATTCATTTATTGAGTGTTGATGTGTTACGAACTTACCCGTATTGTCCGTCAAAACTGGTTCAGTAGTTATAAAAGTGTGAGCATAATTGGAAGTTGCATACACTCTATTTGCTGTTATACTTATTGTTGAGATATCTGCATCCTGGGCAAAAGTTTGTGTATAATCGCTTATTATATTTCCTGTATTAATATATGTATCTGATGGTTCATCTAGATGAGTTGTCGTTTTCGATATATTCATATTGTGGTCATCAGAAACGTTTTCATTATATTGTGGACTTGAGGGTTGCGACGAAAGTCCATAATTGAAACCTTTAAACATAAAACATAAAATAATTTGCTAAAACTGACTCTAATTCTAGGAGAACATTACTTATTTAGTAGCTGTTATTGTCTTTGATATATATTTCAGTATTTGCGAGTATTCTTAGATTTTTGTTTTTATCTTTTATCTTTTTGTAAGTTAAATTTATACTTCGTGTAGTTCTGAGGAGCCAGCTAGCCATTAACATATACGTTTTACAATTTGCTCTTGTGTTGTCTTGTTACACTACTGTCAAAGCTTTGGGGAGTGTTGGTCGCTTAAACATTTGTTTAAATTATGTGTGTTCATGTTCCAAGTAAGGAGCATCTAATTCAATAGTTGTCGTTGTTTGCTGTTCTTCATATTTGTTTTTCTCAATTGTTTAATCATTATTCAGGCGTTGATTTACTCGTGTGAGATTGATACACATTTTAATATTGTCATGAAGGGATCTTTAAAAACTGAATTGACGCTAATGGGTTTTGCTCATTGCTGAAAACCGCATAATGACCTATAGTTGCTTAAATTCGGTTTACATGAATCCTGTTGGATTGTTGTCTCATAGGTAATCATACCATACATCCTTGTATACTTAAATCTATAATAGCAAAGCTAAATTATAATTATTTTTCAATGCAAAATATGGTATTCACTCCACTTCCTATCAATCAAAATATTAATGACATTAGTAATTGCAAAATTTGTTTTATAAAATGCCATTTCCTCTATTTAATATGTAATGTGCCTGTTATTCCTACATATTAAAATGACTAATTTTTTTTTAAATGATTTCCCTTGTAAATGTTTTTCTATGTTCATATATTTATAATAAACTCATCATATATATCAGGATTAAATTTTGTATTTACGCCAGACGTGCGTTTCGTTTACAAAAGACTCATCAGTGACGCTCGAATCCAAAAAAAGTTAAAAAGGCCAAAATAAAGTACGAAGTTATAGAGCATGGACGACCAAAATTCCTAAAAGTTTTGCGTTATACAGCTTAGGTTATTTATTCCTAAGGTGGCAAAGCCTTAGTTTTTCAAAAATTAAAAAAAATTGTGAACAGTAAATTTATAAATAGGGCCATATATGATCCAAGTGAAAGTTAAAGGGTTGATCGGGAACAAAAACAATTTAATCCTGTAAACTGTATATGTGTCTTCTGTTTATGTCAAGTCTGTAGTTATCTTTACTTCTAGTGTTGCTGGTTTTTTAATTATCAGAATGGTATTTTGTGTATACTGCAAGCGAATAACCAATGTAACATCTGACCTTGTAGTTTTGAGGAATTTGTCAGATTTTAATCCCAATTGTCAAACTAAAATTTATTTGATATTTTTACTTTCATGGAAAACAATAAAAATTACGTTATAGTAATTGTTAAAATATCTCTACATATATGCAAATGCTACATTTAAAATACATTTTGAATTTCTATATGCATGCTACTACAATTAATCATAGTAAACGTGTTAATTTTAAAATTAAACGTTTTCAACTCACCTTTCACAAAACATTTTCTCAATCAAGTCTAATCTATCACTTTTTTTTTATTAATTCTTTATTTTGTAAATTTCAAATATGTCAAGTTGTATCTGAGATAAATAAACTACATCTAATACATTATGTACTTACATTTCTCTGAATTCATCACCAGAATGTCATCGTCTGAGCTATTACCTGACGTTGCTAAAACTATAAAGTACATATTATTTTTCTGACACCCGTGCTAGTAATACAATGAATAGCTGAACATTCTAACTAATCCTTTATTTTTCGCTTGATTTGTTAAGCATGTTAAGCGTAATAGGAGTTCGTTGAATAAGATATTAAATTAATGTATGGTTATCTTATTTATGATAAATCATTTATTATATTCCCTTTTTTAAAGTTATTATTATTTACTCATGTTCCAACAGGATAAATACGAGTGTTCAAACACTTGCTTTACTGGGCTGCTTACGGATATTGTACGCCAGTAAATTTGAATAAACCTATTCATAATTGAAGAAAAATGTTTTTAAAACACACAAAAAACCCAGATATCATTCTAAATATACTACTCATACTACAACGTTAAGGATCTACTAAGGTATTTACCTTAATAAATAAAGGTATCTTGATCGTCAGATTAGGTAAGCTAAAGGTACTATCCTATCTCATGTTTTCTTCTCTATTGTACTTGAATTATACTATTGCTCTTTAAGAATTTCTTAGAATTATTAAATCTTATAACTGTCATTTAAACAGCTATGGACAACCCAACGTAAGTGCCAGTCTTTGTAAGAATCAGATAATTTAGAAAAAAATTCAAGTTAGAAATGGTAGGTCTTTCAATTTTGTGTGTCTGGTAATTCGAGAAATATCTAGATAAACTTTGGTTAGAATGATAGCAAATTACACAGTTATCTCCCCTTAATTGTTAATTTCTAGTACATTCCAACCAAATTATATCTTGAATTTCCAGAACAAGGAAAGGAAATGAATGTCAGATTCATGCACCATTTTACATGCTGTACTTAAATCAATGTAAATCCGAGTGGGTTTTTGTTTGTCATGTTTTCACCACTGCCTGATTATAAGGCAGATTGGCACTTAAACTTTAACCTTTTTTCTTTTTGTCGTCAATTCATATTGCAGAATTGCAAGTAGTCTGAAAATTCGGGAAAAATATATTCGTATCGAGATTAGAACAACGAAGATGTTCATCATTTCTAGATAGTATGTCCAACGTAATCAGAAAAGCAGTATAACTTCATATTATAAATAATGATGTAAATTTTTGCAACAGACAAAACAAAAATAATAAGTTTAAATTAATAATAGTTCGATTGAAAGTTCTTCACCGTTGAATCGCGTTAAAATAGAAAGACTTGTAACGGTTCATTCATTGGTCAAAGTGAAGCGCATTTCTTAATTTGATTACACGTCATATAGTTGATTTTGACATATATTGACAGGGTTGAATGCAGCATATCATTATTTCATAACTTGCTTTCATTTTAGATTTATTTGAATTTTCGATTTTAATTATCTTTTTATAAGATAATTAATCTTATTTCAAATTTCAATGTTCAATCTATTTTATTCTAAAGTTTGATTTGTGTTCAAATTTGCATCTAATCAACTGCTACCCAAAGTCCCTTTGTTCTTAGGTTTGAAACCGACAGAGGCCGTGATCTTAATTCGCCAACAAAGGATCTTTTATAAACACTGCATATCACAGAGGAAATGGTTTCGTTTGGTTTTAATGAAAGTGATATGCCAAAATAACAAAACAGTATCGAGCATTTTTCATAATGTGGTTATTCATGTGGTTGAAATAATAATAGTAAAAAAAGATCTTAAACGAATAATAGTTATTCACTAGCACTGGATGAATATCATTGTTGAATTCCTACTGAGTATATTACCTGTGACTGAAATGCTGCCAAGAAAAGGAGCGAAAAATTACATCTTCTTAACTACAATTGTAATAATGTTTTAATTCTTTCAGGCAATGTTTACCTTAGATGGATTTGGATTTTATTGTAAGTCCTTTTTGTTCATATAGCTCTTCCAAGATTTACGTCACTGGTGTATTTTAATATCACCTTTTGTTTTAATAATGACAAAAAACAATGTCATCATTAAAAAGTAAAATCACAAAAATACTGAACTCAGAGCAAAATCAATTAGGAAAGTCCATAATCACATGGCAAAATCAAATAACAAAACGCATCAAAAACGAATGGACAAGAACTGTCATATTTCTGACTTGGTACAGGCATTTACAAATGTAGAACGCAACTACACACTCTTCGAGCGTTGTAAATCATATATTGATACATGACTTACAACGCTCGAAGAGTGTGTAGTTTGGTTTTAAAAATGGAAGTTTTTTTTGTCATTATTAAAACAAAAGATATTATATAAAAAAAACAACCATTTATAACAGTACACACGATGTTAGTTAATTTTTTTGAGGAATATGGTATTAAACAATTGATTATTTCCCTTCAGACAAACATTCTTTAAGACAAATAAAAAACATTCTTAACTGTTATTCAAAGTACCAAATGAAAACAAAACATATCTTGCTTTTATACTTTGTATATGTTTAATTTGATATTATAGTTTTATAAAACCCTTTTGCAAAAACAAAAGAATAAACAATGTAAAAGATGGTAATTGATAAGTTTAATTTGTCGAAGCATTCACCTGTTTTATGAAGTTTTCATGTACGGTGTTGACTCTCTTTCCGACATGTGTGTTTATTAAGTTGTTTGTATAAAGGTGTTAAAGACACTAGCTGACTTATACATTTGTAAGTTTGTATTTCTTTCTATTACCGGTGGAGACTATACCCTATATATTGTATTGAAGGAGGTGATTTTTAGTAAATATAATAATACACATGATACATACGGATTGCTCTAGAGAGTAATCTATCCTTATTCAACAAAGACAGATTTAACAAAGTAAAGAGCTATTTTTTGCATTTACCTGGTAGTATGAAATTATATTATTGTCTGCTTACCTTCATGACCTTTTGCTTTTACGAAACTCATAGCATTTGTGTAGTTTTCCATTTGTATTCGGACAGGATATATAACGGTAGGATTATGTAAATATACTTGACAATCACCGTTTGAAGGATAATAAACCCCGGCGAAAGCTCGAGGAGTTGTGTTTATCTCAGCTTGACAGTCATCTGCATTGTACGAATAGAAATCTTTAACTTTTGGTAAAAATTCAAAAAGATCAAGCTTAACCTTCATCTCACTATACAAGGTTAATTCTACAGTTCCTGTATAAAAAAAGATATTGTCATTGAATGTTTTTTTTAATAAGTACTTTTGAAAAAAAGATTTTTTTTGGCGAGATATTCATTTATATATTTTTTTATGAGTTTTTATATATTGTACTTTATATTAAGTACCAAAAACAAATTAAACATAGTTGAAAAAAGTAGAAGTCAAGTCATAGATGTCTTATTTGCAAAGTGTGTGAAAAGTTATTTATAGTGAATAATAAACTGAAATTATAGTGTATGATTTATAATTTGAACCTTTTTATTAGGCACAATCTAGACATAAGAAGCCCTCTCCAACCATACATTAATATTAGTTAAAGTACAGTAAATAAAAGCTAAAAACTCTAGTTTTATATATGCTCTACCGGGTGATGTGTCATATGTCAACACAATACATTTACTAGTAAAATTTAAACAGTTTAAGACGGATTATATCAACAGGGGTGTGCTCGTTACACCACGACTGCTACAATAGAGTCTTGAAGAACTACGAGCAAAATCGACACTACATACGCTTTACGGTCGCCATCACGATTAGGTTGACCGATACGATGTGTCGGTGTATCACTTCACTAGCGACATGTTTTTGCTGTCTCAGATCTTTATACTAGTTAAATAGTTTCATTTGTAATCCTACCAATTTTGTCCTAATTCCGTTTATATTCCAGGTTTGGATAGCCATAAAACCAGGTTCAACCCATCATTTGTTCTTACAATATGAAAAAAGAAGATGTGTGATTGTCAATGAGACAACTCTACACAAGTGACCAAATGACACAGAAAATAACAACTATAGGTCACCGTACGGCCTTCAACAATGAGCAAAGCCCATACCGCATAGTCAGCTATAAAAGGGCCCGAAATGACAATGACTGTAAAACAATTCAAAACGAGAAAAACAACGGCCTTATCTATGTAAAAAAAATAACAAAAAACAAATATGTAATATATAAACAAACGACAACCACTGAATTACAGGCTCCTGACTTGGGACAGGCACATACATATATCCTGTACGAAGTCTATGTATGTTGGCGTTTGTTTTTGAAGCAGTTAAGTGTTTCTGTTGTTCTGTTGTTTTCCTCCTAAAGTTGATGTGTTTCCCTCGGTTTTGGTTTGTGACTCGGATTTGTTTAAGTTAAATCAATTTGTGATTATTGAACAGCGGTATGCTACTGTTGCCTTTATGAAAAATTTATTGAGTGTGAGTTTGCATGTCGGGTGCTGCATTCACAGCAGGAGACTTTAACCTTTTCAACGCACACTTTCTCGTTCCTATCCATTTAGAGTTCATGCGATTCGCTTGTTTTTGTTAATTCGATTTGTCTCTTTCTGATCGATTTAAGGAAATTTGAACATCGGTAAACAGTTGTCGCCTTAATTTTGACATTTGTCTAATATCGCTCCTTCAAAATAACTGTGTGCATCATTATGATTAGTAAACTTAATGTCAAATGTGACTTATTTCAACAACAACAACAAATATATATTTAAGTTACATTCAAACTTAATGACTTATCAGTGTAATATTATTCAAGGTTTCTTATGGTCTTCTTCCGATCCGCAATAACATCCTTACCGAAGTGGATGCCCTTTGTTTGTGTGGGTTGTATAAATTCACAGCCGCGTCCCGTCAGATTTGGGACGTTTAAACTGAGTTTTCGTGTAAAGAGAGAGAGAGAGGTGGAGAGAGAGAGGGAGAGAGAGAGTGCCACGTTACCTACACGCTAAGAATACTTGCAACAACTGTTTTGGCGGTCCGTATGTGGAACTTTTTTGAAAGTGGCAGTCCAAATTTCTCGTCCTTCATCCCGGTTGGTCTCACTACAGGACCTACCTATTGTATGTATCGAAAATTTGTTATCGTCATGAACATGCATGCAATATTGCCACTTGACGTTTAGTAATTAACAATCAATCAGTCGTGGTAGTATGTATGTTGTACCTATAAAAACCTGCGATTGGCAAAGAAATGGATGTAGCTCCTCGCATGATGCTGCATAGTAAGTGTCCGTATCACCAAAGCCAGACATATTTAACAGCATGCACTGAGAAGATCCTGGGGTTAAGGAAGGTAATCTGTCCTTTACTGTTTCGGAAAGTACATCTTCACAGTTATCCTGTGTGGCACCCAACCATGTGCTATTATCATTTGCAATAACTCCAAACCAAATGTCAACATTTTGCCTAAAAGAAAATGTATATAGTTATGTTTGGGAGTTTAGTGTGGCGTCTATTTCGCCTGTTGTCTCTTTAACACATTATCCGTTTCCATTCTCAATTCTATTTAAAGGACAATACGGAAAACCAATGCATGTCAGGATACCCTTTTTTGCCATTATGATTGGCTTTTGTTTTCTTTTTCTTATGGAAATCAACTTATACATTGTAAAGCAAATATATCCGTTATGGCTTATAACATAATAAGTCTAGTTGTTCAATCTAAAAGATTATATGAATTTACTATACATTGCAGATTTTCAATTATGTTTCTATGTTCTGTTAAGTTCATTGTTGATTGTTCTGCTGTCCCTAATCGACTTTTTATTTTCATTACCACCTTGATAATAAAAAATGATATAAAATTTTATAAAATTTAAATTATCAATATTCATGAAGAAGAAATAGTGTTAAGAAATGTAATTTTTCACTTCTATTTGCATCGTAATTTTTGTGAAATCTTTATATTATTTGTCATATGTAGAGACAAAGTTACATAGAGTTTGAATCTATTGTTTATAGGGATTCTTTATTGAAAACTTGTTTTTATATTTGACTTGGTGACATTAATCGACTTTGATAGTTGTATAGAATATACTCTTAAAATGATATACTGAACTGTCTTATTTTATCTCACACCTGATGCCAATGAGTTTATACCCTCATCTACCATATAATAGTATCAACAAAAACAATTTTTAATTGGCACAGACCATCTAACTTCTTATCCAATTCACGAAATGTGTACCAAGAAAAAAAATCCAGAGTAAGTGTACTAGTATTTACAGTTACTAATTCCAATAAACAGTATGTTATCTATAACAATGGTATTAAAATGTATAATGGCATAAAAAATTAAACACACAAAATCAAGGGTCATATTAAAAAGTTTTTGGAATTTACCAGATACATACATATGCAATTACCTACCATCCATGTTGTCTAAGAACACTTCTGTCATGTTGTAAATGTGTTTTCATCCCATACGGTCTGTTAAAGAGTTGACCATAGTTAATATTTTGTGTACATCGATCAAAGGCTTGAGCCCAAGACACGTTCTGCATAACAGCATAGTTTCTTTTGAAGTTATTTGTGCCATAATGCCCTGAAATTGAAAATTTAAATGAATGCATTTAATGAAAGGTACATGCCTTGTTATGGATCTATTATAAAGTCAATCATCTATGTACATTAAGCCGAAGTCCAGAATTCTTTTCCTCAAAAGTGTCATTACTGAATGCTATTGATTACCATATGATATCCTATCATATGCTAGCTACCAGTACTCACGAACTTCCTACCTTCAGTATTTTTTGAATTCATCCTTTTTTGTGTTTTTTTTTTTGGGGGGGGGGGAGGGTCGTGTGTGCCTAATCTTAAATACGTGTCTATTAATTTGTGGACGGGAGTTTGTCTAATTTTCGTTTTTCCTTTCGGTCACATTTTTTTTGTCTTCGACTTATTGTTAGTATTTCTCTCTTGGTATCATCTACCTCTTTTGAAGAGAACAGTATCAATTCTTCTGCACCATGTGCTCATGCCGACACTACGATGATGCTCGAGTTGTAAGCTTAAAATGATTATGTGAAACAAGTTCACGGGAAAATATGGTATTAAAAAATGCGTTGCAAAACATTAACTGAATAGTGCATTAGAATGGTTCATGTCATATAAATATATTGGAAATGATGTAAAAAGTTAATACGCGAGTAGTTGTTATTAAAACAAATATAATTTTTTGTCCATGTATTTATTTGAAATCATCAACTATGATTCATAAACATCCCTGCATTGTCTTGTTTTAATAATATGTATCATAGGTATTTTGATTTTGAACCTCTAATTTTGCCCAGTCAGAAAGAACATACAAGAAAGATGTGCATATTTCAAACCAAATAGTTCCTAAGAATAGTTGTTACTTTGTCAATATTAATTGATTGATCGATTTGTGTTAAATACCGCTTTTAATACTATTGCGCTATTTCGTGGCAATCAGTTGTTATTGGTAGAGGAATTCGGAGTGCCCGGAGAGAACGACCTACATTATAGGAAAATAAACAATCCTAGTCAATTAAAATGTAAGTAGAAAGATCCTGCCACGTGCTGAATTCGAACTCACAACATCAGTGTTGACAGGCTATTGGTATCGTAGTTCCACTACTTATACCACTCGAACAGCGAGGCCACTACCTTGTCAATAAGTAAAATATATAAGTAGCTTAGTTTGTAAAAAACATTATATCTAAGGTCTTGGAATCACTATAGAATCATTGTTAAAAATTAAAAAAAATATATTTGAAATTGAAATAGGTGGGCTCAGCGCATAAATACTTATGTTTTTGCTATCAAACTTCTTGGAGCCAGTGGGCTCTAATATGCAATTAAAGTTATTTAGAATATTTAAGCACAAGGCAGGCAGGATACGTTATACTTTTGACATGAAATAACTGTCGCTTTATTTCAATTTTAGACCAAATGGCAATAAATGCTTGAAATTGCAAAATTTAACACAGACAGCAATGGGCTATGATTTAGTGATTTTATGCCTATGAAAAGCATGTGAAATTCAAATTTAAGAAAATATATCCATAACAGTCAAAATTGGTCACACTTGTTTTAAGTTGTAACATCAATGTTTTTTGTGAAAAAATTATCTTAGTGTCAAAGATGTTATTGGTGGAGGAATCTGGAGTGCACGGCCCTCAATTTGCTATAATGGTGTATTTCAGTTTGTTTTGTCATTTAACATGCATACAGTTAAGACTTAAGCAAAATTTTTAATGTGTGCCTAATTTTTAACTGAAACCATTGCAACATGTATATTATGTCTGGTCTATAGTAAAAAGCTTAAAGTAAAGTAATCTTCCTATCACTAAATAATTCAAAGTTTGATGACTATGTCTAATGCATCTATCCAATCGAACTTGAAAAAGGGATATAACAGATAAAGTTAAGTCTGTCGAATATCTTGACTTACATCTAGAAATTCACACTCAGGGTCTGTTGAGAACAAAATTATACGACAGAAAATATGATATAAGCTTCCCAATTATGAACTTTCCATTTCTATGTAGCAACAAACAAACAGCACCTGCATATGGAGTATATATCTCCCGTCTAATACGATATGCAAGGGCTTGCATTTTCTGTCATGATTTCTTGATAGAGGGCTGCTACTTACAAGGAATGTATTGAACCGAGAGTTGTAAGTTGTGAAGTTGAAATCATTCCTTCGAAAATTTTAGGGTCACCATCACGAGTTGATAGTTTTGGAATATCTGTTTCACAGATGACATGGAAGACTATAGATAGGTTCCTATTGTTGTAACCACAATTTTGTCTCCGTATGTTATCTATTAAATAAGACTTATCAACGGGTTTGTACTTACATGAGCAACACGACTGGTGCCACATGTAGAGCAGGATATCCGTACCGTTCCAGAGTACCTAAGATCCTTCCGTATTTTGATGGGTTTCTTGGTGCTCAGTCTTCAGTTTTCCTGTGTTGTGTACTGTTCTTTGTCTTTGAGTGTTTTTTTTTCCGTTTTATTCCATGTCATTGACAGTTTGTTTTCGACTTATGAGTTTGATTAGCCCATTGGTATCTTTCGCATTTCGTTTGTTGTATCGTGTTATGAATTGGTATATACATATATAAGAATTCCTTTAATAATCATATCTGACTTGAAATGCAATTTTTACTTGTTTTGCAAGTTGTCTTGCCGGGAGAAAATGATACAGAGAAAACTGCATACGGATCATGAAAGTGACAAACAATTAGACTCTATTACATGTACAAACAGTTCTAATTTGTTAACATGTACTATAACAAATTGTTATAATTTTAGATATTAAAAAATTAGAACTGTTGGAAATGTTTTCCCATTTTTTATCATTTTTAATATCCATATGCAGTTTTCACTTTTTAACGCACATGTTACTTCTGTCTAGTTTGAGAAGAATTCAATGAAATAGTGTTTGGACAAAAGCTGGATCAGTTTTATTTGATATAGATCATTGCATGAAATGGTGTAAAACAGAAGTCAATATAGCAAGTTTGGTTCTGTTATAGGTAAAGAACAACAAATTCAGACTCGGTCAAAAAGAATATAAAAAAGAGAATACATATTTAAAAAAAAGATAGTAACTAGGCCTAGCTATTATTTTATCAATAAATAATTACATTAGATGTATGTTTCATTATAATACGTTATTCTGATTGGCCAACTGCACATCTCGTGCTATTCCTGAAACAATTGTATTAGACAATAACATTTATCATTCATGATGACACGAGGTCCCACAATAAAGTGCACAGGTAAATTAAATGAAAACTTGATAAAAATCGTGTTTTCAGGATTCTAGCTTAAAAAATGTAATTATAAGTATTGAATGCTTCTTTTTGTAACTTTATAGGGTTGTAAAAGCGTTGACCGTGCGCACATTTTTAGTATGAAACGCTTCCGCGCTTCATACAAAATGTACTTCGGTCAACGCTTTTACACCCCAATAAATTTACAAAAAGCAGCATTCAATTCTTAAATAAAATCTGTGGATAATTTTGGCATCAAACAAACGTTTAAAGGTTTGTTGAAAGTTTCTTTTTAATGATAAAACAATATATAAAATTAAAAGAGGAAAGCATATTTGCGCTGTTGATCAGACCAGAAGTTCCTATTTTTTGTACTTCTAAACTTCCTGGAACAAATGCACTCTAATATATTCAGTTAAAGGCATGTTGATTTTTTTTTTAGCGCAAGTCAAGAAAGTTTTGACATGAAATGACTGTCACTTGATTTCAACTTAAAATGAAATATCTATAATTGCTAGAAATTGCAGAATTTAACACAGAAAGCCATGGGACTATGATCTAGTGGTTTTATTCCTTTTATAAAAATAACCAGTTAGAGAAATTGACAGTTTGGTAACAATACAATAAAAGATGAGTGTTCAGCTAGTTATGTGCAATTTAATATTATGTACATGTAGCTATGATCATTCATAGAAAAATGTAGAATATATTTTACGTACTAATACTTCCTTATAATTTTTTTTAATTTATATACAAATTGACAACTGCAAATTGCAATATACCATTTATGCAATTTTGACATAAACATAAAAGATATCCTGTTATCTTGACGAAAACAGTAGGACTTCTCGAAAGGAACAACACAAGATATACTTAACTATACTATTTATTGTCTTTCATAAAATGGAGTACTTTTTTTTCCTCGGAAGTTTTTCAGGAAGTGAAAGATAAAAATTACCATATCCCATATTCGAAATTATATAACAACTTAATTTTAATAAATTTATTTAAGTTTAGGTTAATTCTACAGATAAAATACATACAATACAGGTCTTAAAATACCATATACGTAAGCAAAACGCAATATGAAAGGACGCCCACGGTGCAAGCAATTCATGCACCCATGCCTCACAATTGACATCCGTGGTACATGGAGAGTAAAAGCACATATCATACAAAGACCAAGCTAACGGTACAGGCAATACATTAGTTCACAGTACAGACAATGTACACCAATGCGCAACACATATACAGACACACGATGCACAAAATTAACACATACGTAAAACAAGCTATAAGTCTAGTATGTTACGCAGTATATAAAAATACAAAAACAACACGTTATAAATGTCATTCATCCGAAGCGCTTTTCTGGATGTACTTTTATCAGGAACATTCAAAGCCGAATATTTGAAAGCCAGTGAGGTTTAAGAACCTAAACAGTTAAAGAGCTATATAACCAAACAGGACCTAAAAAATAGCCAAATCCATATAAGGTCAACTTTGCCTGAGGGAGTTGAAACCTCAGTTTCTAACAATTTTAAAATTTCTATTTTGAAAGATTTTGACAAGTTTTGAATTATCACGGATGGTTGTTTTTCATTCGTTTGATGTGTTTGAGCCTTTGGTTTTTCTAATTGTTAAAATTGTATGTGTACAATATTGTGGTATAAATCCTAAATCCTTTTTGGTAATTTTAAATTTACCTTTTTTCTACTTAGCAATATTATTTTCAAAGTGCATGAGTATCAATGAACAAATTTTCAAAGTTTTGTCTATATCATAAACTTTCATCTCGGACTTTCTTAGTTATACTTTCTAATTACAAAATTAGTATACATCAACTTTTCAGGTTTTGACTATTAAATTTATGTCATGAATATTTCAACACTTGGAAACGCCTCGCAAATATCTATCATTAGATTATTATGTCTGATAGTTTTGTTCACACATTGATGTCAATATAATTGAATTGTATGCGACTGTCAAACAAGTAAGGGGTTTCACTATCTATAAAACCAGGTTTAATCCACCATTTTCTACATAAGGAAATGCATATATATGTCTGTACCAAGTCCGGAATATGAGACTTATCATCTACATTTCATTACTAAGAGACGCCAATCTGATGCAGCAGAGTTTATCTGGGTTTTTATTACCTGATGTCTCTGTTGCTTAATGATTAGGTTTCTGTAAATATTTTCTATCTTTCGTCGTGTTTCTTTTTTGAAACGGTGTTGCTTGTATGTGTGACCAATTGATTTGATTGCATATTTCATAATTTTAAATATTATAGCTAATTAGATGACCCCTGTCTATCCATTTTGTACCACCAAACACACTTTTAACATATAGTTATATGTAAGTGCAAACATGTTATTTGGATTTTTGAAAAATAAAGAGTTAATATTATTAAAAATATAATTTAATGCACATTCGTCTACCAACACAATATTTAGAAAGAACGATACTGGTAGTTAGTGTTTATATATTCGCTGGCAAAATAAATTGCCTTATGTCCATTTAGCAAAAATTTTCTTACAATTAGACCATTTTAGTTTACAACCATACACATCTCACTAATATTCATTTTTTTCTGTAAATCCTTTCTTCCGTTTAGTGCAAACTGTGATTAGTAATGACATCGAGCATTATTATGCTTTTGTAGATTTACATGGTCACAAAATGTAACTTATCCCTTACTTTTAGTGATAAAACCTCATAGTAAAAAGCAAGGTTAACTTTAATATATAAGAAAAAAACATATATTGTACATACCATAGGCAGTTAGATATGCACACACAACACATCCTAAAATATATACATGAAAGTAATAAGACAATAAGCATTCTGAATGAACTGTAACATAAGATGTAGAAAATAGTCCGTGACCTTTCTAACAAAATTTGTTGATAAAAACTATTTACGTTATTTATTTCAATAAGGTCGTATTATTTTGTCGAAGACATAAAACATTGTAAAATGTCTATTAATTCTTTCTATTACATTTTTTTAATGGATCATTTAGTAGCATACATGTAAAACATGAAAATGACTCAAAACAGAATAAACCCACTCATTCACAGCCTCATTGCTTTCTATGAAAACTTCTGCAAATTATTAACAAGATTGTGTCTTAAGTTTTGATAATAAAGTGACATGTGTATTTCAAAACTAAACCTTATCCTGACGTGTACTTGAAATTGTACATGCCTTTAATTGCATTCAAAAGTGCACCGGTTCTCGGACATGTATTAGTTATATATATTCTTCAAAAAAAGAAACGCATAATGGATTTTTAAGAACTTTGATATGCATTTTGGATAAAAAATTTACAATTACAAATATATATATTCAATAATATGTACAATTTTTGTTTTGTTTTTTGTGATCTGACCGGGCCTGACAAAACCTTAGCATAGATACCACTATTGAAAGTTTTGTACGCCAGACGTGCATTTCGTCTAGAAAAGCCTCACCAGTGATGCTCGAATAAAAAAAATGAGCACGATTGTGTGCTTTTAAAACCAAGAATATCTGGAAAATGTCGAAGAGCGTTAATGCAGTCATGTCATTTAAAAATAAAAGCGGCCCGGACGTTCGAAATATATAAAGTGTACTTTAATACATTTATAGCGACTCCCTCAGTACTTTGTTTGTTACCTTCATTTTCTTTTCGACATACGAGATTTGAAAGCCGGTAAACTACTGTCGCCTAAATTTGCATTTAAGATGTGTTGTTATCAAGGTGTAAAAACCAATGGACAGTATTGTAAATTTTTAACTATTGAACTCGTAAATATGATATGACCACTTTTAATTTGTTCCTTTGAACAAAACATTATAACAAAAATATCGAACTACAAGGCAAATTCAAAATAGGGAAGTGCATGCATAAACACTGACAAACTTAAACGCTGTGAATCAACGAAACAATTGAAAAACAACCATATTTTTGACTTGGTAAATATGTTCCGGCATTTTCCAAGTAAAGTCATTCATTTATGTAAATAGAGCTTTGTAGTAAAATCTTTGAATATTGTCTTTATCGGTACTAACATAATTATATTTTAAATAATTTTTCGACGAGAGTTCTTTTGAAAGAGAGCACTTTTGATGAAACGGATATAGACTCTATTTGAATTTGGAAATAGAATTTGCCTCCCGATATTTTTTCCTAAAAATAGCTAAAATACTACTGTTGTAAACCGAACATACTCTTAATGTTAAATACAATTCTATAGTTAGTTTTCTGCCTTCAAAAACACCTAATTTTAGGACTTTCCTTCAGATGATAGATAACTTAATACTCTATTATAACATTCGAAAGGTTAATACATAGACAATTCAACAATACAAGTATTTTATGCATTCACTGTGTTTCATCTAATTAAAAAAAAGCGTATGATTTTGCTATTTTTTTAAATCTTACCAATTTCACTTTTTTAGAATTTGTATTTGCTTGATATGACAACATGGACAAATAACTTCAATCGTTCATCGAATCATTAACAACAGAACAAAACAATCAAGGGAATCTTTAGTAAGTCATGGTCATCTCATTTTAATTCTCACAGAAAATGCCTTCTTATGCATAAGGTATCAAGGTATAATTAGTATGCTCATGCTTTCCCAGACTGTCTAGGACGATTTCGCAGGGTACTGATTCTAGTGTCGGAGATCATTTGTTTATTCATAAGTTGGAGTTTGATTTTGAACAAGCTTTCAATAACTGTGAATACTCGTATTCTCAGCTTAAAACCGCTGGCTGACTATACCGCATCACGATATTTGTGAAGGCGATCTTATACTATAAAACATACACAAGAGAGAGTATTAAGGACACTTTACATATATGAATTATGAATACAGCACGGTCATAATTTATTTTTTCTTCATTTTAGCTTAAATGAATTTACCAGTATATCAAATATTCTTTTGATTCAAACAGCCATCGTTAGCGTTTATCAAAGACCATTCATTCAACATACCATTGAAACTGAATTGTTCAAAAGCTATATTATTTCAAACCCATACACAGTTTAATAGGATTATGATGGCATTAAGGAAATGGATAATATCCGTAGGAATAAACACTAAATGAAAAAAAACCTATCTATTTTGACTTTTAATATTAACGTTTGTTTCAAGTCAGACAAAGGTTCAAAAGACATGACTTTGTATTATATTTTAAACCAATGTCATTTACTATTTGTTGTTGCAGCTCGGCGAAAATGGGAGTTTATATTAAATAAAGTTGTTAGAGATTGGAAAAAAATACGTTATTGCGTTGGTTTCAATACCGAATTATTCACCGCATTTTTTGTACTAATACTTTACTTTTAAAAAAGAACCTAGTACATTGTAATTTATGTTCCTTTTGCAAGGACGAACCTTGTAGCAGACATTTGGCACCATCTGCATGCTTGAATTTTTGAAGCATTTATATTTAAATCCCATTTAATAAGAAAGAATATAGGCATTTTGGTATCTAAGAAAAATAGAGTCATTTTACTAGCAAAGTTTTTCATTTACAGATCAAAGATTCAAGATGAAAAACCTCATATAGAGGGACTTAAAAATTATATCAAGTCAAATTTAAAATTAAGAAAAACATATTTCATGTATTTTCTAAAACAAATATGAGTGTACAGCATGTACGGAAACCCCTGGGTTAAGATCACTGATAAGATTTTAATGATGAATTGGCACAACTATTTGGAATTTTGGGTCCTCAATGCTCTTCAACTTTTTACTTGTTTAACTTTCTAACTATTTTGATCTGAGCGTCACTGATGAGTCTATTGTAGACGAAACGCGCGTCTGGCGTATCCAATTAAAACCTGGTACATTTGGTAACTATTTATTAATGCATAAATGTGCTTGTACTGTAATTACCATTATCTTTATATTAATGAAAGTGTTATACTAGTACTTCGTCCATTTATTATATTCTGTGATATCGTAATATATATTTTTGTTTCTTTCATTTGCCTAATTATGCTTATTTATCGCTTGCTTAAGCATGTGCTACTATAATGATATATATGTAAATGCTTGTCGATCCATGAAGAAGAAAAGAAGAAAAAAATAATTATAAAAAGATAAACTGAATTTTCCTTTTTCCCGAAAGTCTATAATATCTGTAAAACTAGGACAATGGAAAAAGCATTCGATTCATCAATTGTCAGTGGTACCAAAACATCATGGCAAAAATAAAACGAGGCGAACAGACATATGCAGTCCACAAAACAATGAAAAATTCAAATCCATGGTGGACTTAAATGATCATACAGTATCTCAAGATTTTTACCATTTACAAGTTTATCAAATAATTTAACAGAAGCCATTCAAGATCTGCAATCACACCACAGTCCGTAAAGGTTAGATAAATGATGACGATCGTTGGTAGCAAAGTCTTTTGTTTCTTTGTGTACTGGTTGGTAGCCTTTTGTTTGCTTTTTCTTTGTTGTTCGTATATCGCCATTGAAATGTCAGGTTTTTTTCGTCTTATTATTTTACAGAGTCATTAAATTGTATTCTGCCAATTATAAAAAAAGATTTCACTACTCATGGAACTTTTCCTTTATAATTGGAGATTTAGCAATATACACATTTACCAAATCTAAACAGCCAAATGAACACGTGGCGAGCGGGGTTAAACTATTTTTTTTATTACTTAGTATCTCATTCATAACCTCGATGAGTGGAATAGAAAAAGTTCCATGAAGCTTTTAACACTGGTTTAGAAGAAGCAACTAAATTTATAACATTGATGTGAGAGACAACCTAAAACACAGTGGTTAAACGAAAACGAAACTAAGGCCACACCAAATAAATCTCTACTTCTTCGGACTCTTTTATTTGAAAAAGGTTAGCGAGAGAGCAGAATTTTCTCACTGTGTTAAAGACCCATTTGGTGCCTTGGGCTGTTTTCTGCTCTTTAGTTGGGTTGTTGCCTCTATAACACAATCCACATTTCTATTCTCAATTTTATTCAATATAACTTTGTATAGATATTAACAAATATAAATAAAAGATTCAAAAATTTCAAGGAAAAAAACTTTATTCTAAACCAGATGAGAAAAAAGTAAACTATATAATACATTTCATTTGCGGTGCCATTTCAATTCATGTATCATCAGCTTTTGAATGCTTTTTTATTCTTATGCATGTTATATTGTCATAATTTAATCTTTCAATTGATTGACGTCGTTGCTCTGTAGTTTGATCTTGATAGATATACGGTGGATCATTCAAGGATATTACTACACCGTATGTGAGTCAAGTTATTAACATATGTCATACCTTGCACTATTACTGACATTTGTTGCTGCTTCTTCTGCTGTTTGAGTTTTGGTGAAAATTACCGGTGGTAATATATTCCAATATTTAGTTGTGTTTGGTATGAAGCCGCATTGTAATGTGTCTGGTTTTGTTTGCAGTCTCAGGAAATGTTGGCCATAATTATATAATCATGTTTTTGGTTTTCCTAGATGTGTTTTTTTTTAATTGATCAGATGGTAAGTTGACCTGACCGTGTATGCTATTGCAGAAAAGGATAATTCTGTTATGGGTTCGACGATCTTTGTCATTCCGTCATTATGTTATTGTGCTATGGTAAATTTTTGTATTCTTGTCTTTCATTTTTGCTTAATATGTACTTTGTCTATATATCGTTTTGTGTTTCTTTGTTGCATATTTGTTTGTTTTTAGAGTGATTAAGATTATAACACAATGTTGACTGCTGTACCCCTATTTTGACATTTGTACCTATTATGTCTGTTTGTTTTGTTCACAAATCGTTGTCAATATAATGGAATTTTAACCGACTTTCATAAAAGTGAGAGGTTTAGCTAGCTATAAAACCTGGTTTAATCCACCATTTTCTGCATAAAGAAATGCCTGTACCCAGTCAGGAATATGACAGTTGTTATCCAGTTCAGTATTTTTGTGATTTTACTTTTTAGGGATGGTAGTTGTAGCTGGTCTAAAATATTGCTGTCATATTTCCTTGGTCGTAATTGTAGCTTGATATTATGAACGTTTGTTGTCTTGCGCAGAGCACTTCCAAAAAATAGGTAAAAGAATTGCCAAAATCATATTCTACTGAAGTGTTTGCCTGCGTTACCACTGTAACTTCAAATGTTCCACTCATGTCTCACGTTAAGCATGTTTATTATACTAACTTTGGCAATACTATTGTAACAATAACGTTGTGAATGTTAGATCTAGATCGTTTTTATGTCAATTCCCGTGTCTGTATTACGTTATTGTCTAACGCACAACTTATTGGTTACACTAATGTCCTGACAATGTCCTGGAGATTGTCCTGACCGATATGAAAATGCTATTTTTTTTTTATTATTTAAAGGATGTTTTTAAAATTTGGAACCAAGCAAGATGACAACATTTCTTTAGTAAATACAAGCAAAAAATTTGAAACAAAATATTTCTAAGAGTTAGAAAACTTGACCTGACCAACTTCGACTTTGTACTGACTAATGTCCAGACCGATATGAAACTGCTACATACTTTTTTTATTATTGGGAGGATTTACTTCAAATTTGAAACCAAGCAAGATAATAAGATATATTTAATAATTATTTGACAAAATTTAGAAAAATAATATTTTAAGGATAAAAAACCTGACCTGACCAATGCCGTGACTAATGTCTAGACCAATATAAAAATTCTAAATACATTTTTATTATGGGTATGATTGACTTTTTATTTGAAACCAAGTCAAATAATAAGATTATTTTTTTTATACTTATCATAAACAAATTGAAAAACAATATTTCAAAGGTAATAACACATTGAATTGACCAGCTTCAACTTTATTAAACCTAATACACAAACATAGTAATAGCAGAAATGTTTGAATCTTGCTTGATTTCTAATTTGAAGTCCATCCTTTTAAAAATAAATATATATTTAGAAGTTTCATATTGGTCAGGATACTAGTCAGTACAAAGTTGACGTTGGTCAGGTCAAGTTTTCTAACTCTTAAAAATATTTTATGATTTTTTTGTTTAGCGTTTATTTAAGAAATGCTGTCATCTTGCTTTGTTCCAAATTTAAAGTAAATCCTTTTAATAATTAAAAAAAAGAATTTATTATTTTCATATCGGTCAGGACAATCGTCAGGACAATCGTCAGGACATTAGTGTAACCCATATTGATTAAAATTTTTGTTTCGTAAATTTAGAGACGGACGCGCGCTGCTCCGTACTGGACGCGGATGTAAAACAAATACTTTTTTTTTCTGATTGACCTTTCACAACACGCGGAGAATCCGACGAACTTTGTATTAATTTGCCAGAGCCTAAATTAATTTGTATTATTGAGTACAACATATGCTATAGCACCGAAAAATAGGCCGAGATAGCTGTTACATTTGACGGTTTGTTTGGTGCCTGCTGGAGCCGTGTGACGTTAAAAATATCTCATAAAGATTTTTTACAGTGTAGTGTACTACTACCATATTGGGACAAATAATATCAAAATTATTGAAACATCTACCAGCTCTAACTCAACATTTTGACAATTCTGTGTTAAAGCGGGTCTAACATTCAGTTTGACAGCTTCAGACATACTTAATTTTTACCTTTTTTAACTGGACCAAATCACCACTTAACATGACGATTCAGCACCCAGATTTTTTCATCATGTAATTTCATCCCCTTCATTAATATTTCATGCATACAATATCAAGAAATAAATTGGGAAAGTGTATAAAAACAAAATTGTAAGTTATACACTGTTCATACTAGGGACTATATTCGTAGACATGGAAAACCAAAGGACGATAACTGTTTCCTTGGACCAATTGCATACCCATTCATAGTCTATTTATAACCCTTGGAATCCCCTATTTAAATGTATTTAAGGGAATTAGTATAGCGATAATAAGATATCGACTGTGCCACTGTTATGAATTGCAATTGAATGCTATCTTGTACAAGAAAACATACTTACTTCAATGTGACCATTTATAAGTAGCCCTCTATGCATGTAGTTTTTTTTTCAACATTTAGTTGATATATTGAATAGCGTTATTTTGGGGAGGCAATTTTTGACAAATCGACCACTCCTTTTCAATTATCTCCTTGATGCTTTCCTTAAGAAGAAACAATTCTCTTTGGTTTAATATGGGTTTAAAAATTGCAATGAACGAACTATTATTATAATAATTATTGAAAAATTTCTTATTATATGATGCTTATATCACGAATTAATAGCAACTGTAACATGTGTAATATCAAATTCAGACCGATATCGGATTAATTGTGGAGTTTGATTTCACGAGCAAGAATTCGTGTATTAAGAATTTTTATGCACATATTTTTTAAGTAGTACTATTTCTAGATCTGCCTAGTTAATCATTGAGTTAATATCAGCCAATCAAAAAACAGGATTTGTTTTTTCGTGCACACATTTTGTAATCCGAGTACTGAGTTAAGTGTTACGACTTCATAGCCAGAAAGCTCGAGCTCCTTCTGGAGTTCATGTGATTTCTTCATTATTTGGTTTTTACCTTGAATTGTTTCCTTTTTTAATTGATTTACGAAATTTGAACATCGATAAACTACTGTCACCTAATTATACTACAAAAACCAAAGATATATTGTTACAGATAGTAAAATCCAGTCTTATCAACACAATCTCTTCTGTTTATATAAACACTTTCTGTGTGATAAGACTTTGATGTATTATTTTATACACAGTAAAGACAATTCAATTTTCGTCATAGAAAATTACCTCAGGATCGAAACATATGAAAATTTCTAAAGAATTGTAAATACTGATGAAAAAGCTAATGAGTAAATTGCTTAACTATTTATCACTTTCAGGAGTATTTTATTGGTTTTTCTGTCTTTATGTCGTTTTATTAAACCGAATTGATATGTTATGAAGCTATTTTCGAAATGACGTACTATACATTGTGTACAATAATCAGCAAATTTAATACAACAAAGCATCACAAAAAAATATCAACGCTAAAAAATACCAGGACATTTGAACTCGTTATCTGTTGATAAGGAATGTCAGAGGATTTAAATAAGCAAGCAATTATTTGTTTTCGTAAAATTCTTTCCATAATAATAAGCAAATAATATAACTGATATGGTATAAAACTTTATTAACATCTGAACTGGGAATGATTTAATAATCGTGGGTATAGATGGTTACATGGCAATCAATGGAGCATCAAAAAAATATTTTGAAAAATAAAACATCATGATAGTATTTTGATATTTAAATCAAAATTCATTCATTTTTTTTTAATCAAATGTCATATATTTTCATTTTTCTAACAAAATAATTATTCGAAAACAAAGACATTGTCATTTTGACGTTTTAAACATTTCAACGTTTAACACATTTATTGCATTTAACATGTCAAATGATCTCCCTATTGTAATTGAGAGAAGCATGGTGATTTGGTGAAAAACTAAATATTATTTATATAACGCCAACATTCATTTTATGTTTGACTTACCTTTCAGTAGTATCAATAACACTATCATTGTCATGGATTTTTTCTTCTGTAGATCGCACGGGTTATCATGACCAATAAATATGTATAAATGAAATAGTTTCAAAAGCCGGATTGAATTCAAAGTAGAAAAAAAAACCAAGGGATTAAGAAAAAAGTATAGATGAATTCAGTCATGAAATGTTAATCTGCAACAAGAATCGATGTTCAAAACACCAGCAGTTGCTACATTGAAATTATACTGCAATGCGTCAGGTTTCACATTAATAATTCAAAGGACAAACAAAGGACACGCACTGAATTTTTTTAATTGCTACTGTAAATCCCCTACTATGCATTAAAGACATTAATCTTCATCAAAAGATAAAGTAGTAAGACGGAAGGATTTTAATCGAGTATTATATAATGCAACAATCAATATTGAGTGGGTTAAAATTTCTTTAAGTGTTAAGAATAAAGTACTTGGCACAGTAATAAGTTTTTGAAACTCAAAAAACAGAATAACATAAAAACAAAAAACATTCAAGAAACGCATTGGCGTATGTCCAATGTGCGTTTAACGACGTTTAACAAAAAGTGACCAATATACCGGTAACCTTTTGAAATATGAAAGAGCTGCATTTTCTTCCCCATTTCCTTTAAAAAACATTATCAATGTAATACAGAGAATAACTAATCAAACAATTGAAATATAAAAAAATATTCAACCCGTGGCCGAACAACACTGATTATTAACGCATGCGCTACGCGCATACATGCAATAATGTGTTGTTAAGTCACTCGTTGAAAATGTTCTAATATTTTGATTCTTCAAAAGTTGTTATATGATTATTGCCATTGAAAAAGCTTTCTACCAGAGTTCAAATGCCTTGGATATCAGCATTTCTATGTCAACCTAATAGCCATGGGCAATGAGCAACACGCATACGTATAGTTAGATTAAAATGGGTCCTGAGGCCACGCCAAATTAATACCTCGTTCGTCGGATTCCCCGCGTGGTGTTAAAGGTCGACCAGAAAAAAAAGTATGTTTTGTTTAAACCCGCGTCCAAGACGGCATTGTACTGAGCCGTGCACGTCCGTCTTTAAATTTATAAAACAAGAATTTTAATAAGTTGGGGTTACATCACAGTCCTGAAAATGTAATGACGATTGTCCTGGCTGATATAAAAATGCTAAACATTTTGTTCAGAATTGAAAGGATTTACTTATAATTTGGAAACAAGAAAGATGACAACATTTCTTAAAGAATAAATGCAAGAAAAAGAAAAAAAAGAAAACGTCTGAAGTAACTGTATTCTAACAAAGTCAATGTAGAACCTATTTTGAGATATTATTGTGTCTGGGAGACACAATAGATGCTCCCGCAGATGCAAAGTGTTATTTTAAAATAACTATAACATTTAACTGCTTATACTCCAAAAATGACAAAGTTCAACTATCTCTCAAAAGAGCAAATATTAATAAAAACCAAAACCCTGACCACATGCATAACTTCAATATAATTATGTACAAACAAACAGCAAAGTGAAAACTTCCTAGGATTCAACCTGAAGGAGGAGTTATGCGGAGTAAGTATATACCCATAATGGGACGGACGGACCGACAGTGGTAAAACAATATGCCCTCCAACTTTTAGTTGAGGGGGCATAAAAATTGGATAAAATAAATTAAGGGTAAAAACCTTTATCATAGGTAACTTTTATAATTATATAATAGGTTTAATAATGTAGTAATTAGTTCCATTAATTGCACCAAGGATTTGCATATTACATGTATACAAATCCTTGCTTGAACTTAATCAAATAAACAAATAGGGTTATGAAAGAAGGGGTAAGCAATACTCAGTCAGCAACCTGTACTCATATTGCCCCTATCTTTTCATTTCACAATATTTATTTGCTTTGACTGTTTTGTTTTATGGATAGGATTAATATAATATCACTGATTATACACGGTAAGACCGTATAACGTTTATGTTTGTGTATAAGGTTTAATAAAGTTGAATTTTTTATTACCTTTGAAATATTGTTTTTAAATTTGTTTATGATAAGTTTTAAAAAAACCTTTACAACTCGATAATAAACGTTGCCATCGTGCTTTTAAAAAAAAAACATTTTAAATAATAAAAAAGTTATTAGCATTTTCATATCGGTAAGGACAATCTTCAGGACATTAGTGTAACCCAATAAGTTGTGCGTTTGAACGTAACGCCATACAGACACGAACATTGACATAAAAACGATCTAGATCTAACATTCACAACGTTTTTGTTACAATTTTGTTGCAACATTTAGTATAATAAATATTCATGAGTGACAAATTATTTAAAGTTACAGTGGTAACGCAGGCAAACACATCAGTAGAATATAATTTGGGCAATTTTTTTATCGATGTGTTGGAAGTGCTCCGCGCAAGACCACAAACGATCATAACACTTAACTGCAATTACGACCCAGAAAATATGACAGAAATATTTTAGACCAGCTGCAACTACCATTCATAAAAGATCGCAAAAGCATACACAGTCAATCAACTTACCATTTGATCACTGAAAATATAGAACAACAAAGAACGTGATTATATAAATATGGCCAACATTTCCTGAGATTGCAAGCAAAACCAGACAAATTAAAATTCGGCTTCATACCAAACACAATTAAATATTGGAACATATTACCACCGGATATTTTCACCAAGACCCAAACTGCAGAAGGAAACAGCTAAAACTTTCAGTGATATTGTAAGGTATAACTTAATTGAATAACTTGACTCACACACGGTGAAGTAATATCCTTGAATGATCCACCGTATATTTATCAAGTTCAAACGACAGAGCAACGTTGTCACCCAATTGAAAGATTAAATTATGACAATATAACATGCATAAGAATAAAAGAGATGACACATGAATTGATGTGGCACCGCAAATGAAATGTATGATATTGTTTACTTTTTTCATCTGTTTTAGAGTAAAGATTTCTTCCTGAAATTTTTTGAATCTTTTATTTATATTTGTTAGATAAAAGCAAAACAAGACATAACAAAAGTTCTTCTATATGAAGACAAGTATTTCTTGTTTAAGCGCAGGTTATTAAAACTGAATGGTTCGTGTGATCTGTTGGTTCTTCTACACAGACAGAGACAAGACTGATTTAGTATGAGATTTGTAAAAAAGGAAATATAAACAAAGTAATTACAATGAATTAGTTTGATCATTCGATGCAATTATATTGATTATCTAATAGTCAAAAGTTTCATTTTCTATCGGATCAAATTGTGCATAGTTTTCATTTAAAAAGTGTAAATACAAAGACAATACTTCCTATGTTTACATAAATATGGAAACCAGCTGTTCTCCTTTTTTTTGCCGACTTGCTACTTTATTGAAAGTCAGAAAGGTCTACGAAGCTAGCATTGTCCATTAAGTTCATGTTTCAATATATCGATGTTCTCCTCGTACTTAATTATTCGAAGTTTGGCTGCTTTTAAATGTTTAGATTTGAGAGTTCCTGATTAGAACGAGTGCTTTAAAGTCGCTTTCGAAATTCATTAAGGATTCGTATAAGTGACTAAATCAAAAGCTTAAACATATCATACGAATGGAAAACAACTGTCATATTCCTGACTTGGTACATGCGTTTACTTAGGTAAAAAATGGTGAATTAAACCTGAATTAAAGCTAGCTAAACACCTCACTTGTATGAGAGTCGCATAAAATTACATTATATTGACAACAAGGTGTCAGCAAACAAACAGACATGATAGGTAGAAATGTCAAATATTTGTGTACAGCAGTCACCATGTGTTATACTCTTTATCTCTTTAAAAACAAAAAACTATGTCAACAATGGATGGCATATAGACACTCTATAGACAAAGAAAATACACACAAAAAGAAAGAAAAGAATACAAAAAATGACCATAGCACAATAACACAATGGCGGGATGTATAAATACCGACAAACAGAATATTACAAAAATGGACTTAAAAGTAAAGGTTAAAATATACAAAGACAATTAACTAGAGGCTCTCAAGAGCCTGTGTCGCTGTAACAACACTTGGTCAGCACCTCATCAGGAACATTCATGCCATTTTTGATTTCATTCCATTTAGTGCTTTTCTAAAAGAAGACATTTGTATAATCTATATAAAAATACGAAAAAATAGAAACACTTATCAACCACACCAACAAACGACAACCACTGAACAACAGTGACTAATATAACCATAGTTCCTCAACTTTCTGCTAACTTTCTGCTCAGAAACTGGTGCTTTTTTACAAATAAAATTGAAAATGGAAATGGGGAATGTGTCAAAATGACAACAACCCGACCATAGAAAAGCAGAAGGTCACCAACAGGTCTTCAGTGTAGCGAGAAATTCCGGCACCCGGAGGCGTCCTTCAGCTGGCCCCTTAACAAATATACACTAGTTCAGTGATATTGAACGCCATACTTAACTCCAAATTGTATAAAAGAAACTAAAATAAAAATAATACAAGACTAACAAAGGCCAGAGGCTCCTGACTTGGGACAGGCGAAAAAATGCGGCAAAGTCTATATGCGACTTATCATCGTCTACCAAGTGCAACATCATTGGGCTAAATATTAAATAAGATTTGTTTACCCTTTCAGATTAACTGAAATACCTTCGGTATTTTTTGCAGTTCGTATTGCTCAGTCAGAAGTTTTTGTAGTGTTTTGAAAATAGCCGGGGTTTTCGCTTTTTATCATGGTTTAGTCGGTTTTTCTAGGAATTAGGATATGTTATTGCACCTTTAATATTTGTTTACTCTTTTTTATCAGTAATACATATTTCAATGATTTAAATGTGTCACACCTTCAAATTATGTGCAAATAGAGATAAAGTTTTGAAAAAGTACAAATCGCTTTAATCTTTATATAGAGACATAATCTAAATTGGCGTTCTGTACGCATTTAGTATTTTCGGTTTTGTTTACAAAATACAACTATGATGGTGGTTCTATGAGTCTTAAATAGCCATTACATCATTAAGATCGGCATGGATACTGTACAATTGTATAAGACGTCCTAGAGATGAACAAATTAGAGAGAAAATAATGATGCTGGGTAAAATACATGTGTATGTTCATGCTGTTTTTTTCTGCACTTAAAAAAAAGGAGTCTGTAGTTTACCGATATTCAAATCTAGCAAACCAGATTAGAAGAGACAAATCATAAACAAAAACTGAGGGAAGCAATATTTCACCTTTTGTACTCAAGTTAACTGGGATATATGATATGTAAGCACTCATTGAAAAGTAGATTAAAGATTGACAGAACATCAGTAATGTATCTGAACGTGAAATTAAAGATCTTTCCAGGATGATTTTTCATTTTTTCTTTGAGCAATTCTTTTTTATATGAGTACAAATACAATTCGGCTAATAGTACATGTAGTAGAAAATCATTGTAAGTATTTTGAAAAATATTATGGTGATTCTTTACAATAACCAGTTTCAGAGTTTATACGATTTATTGAATTTAACGTTCACATTTTCAATGTGCTACCAGATACAACGTCTGCTTCGTATTCTGGATTTTGTGTTGAAATAAACACAGATGGACGTCTTACAACTTGGATCAATGACAGACATGACGATTTTATTTTTCTAGTTGCCAACTTCCTTAACTTAGGATCAACATATCCTCTACCTTATCATTTTTGCGTTAACATATTTCAATTAATAGATAGGTAGGTCGGTAGGTAGGTAGATGGGTAGAATAGAGAATGAAAACGCGAAATCTGTCAGACAACAACCCGATCAAAGAGCAGAAAACAGCCGAAGGCCACCAATGAGTCTTCAACACAGCGAGAAAATCCGCACCCGGATGCGTGTCTGTCTGTTTGTCTGTCTATGTTATTATACGGACTTTATTGACATTATTTTGATATAATGCTAACATTTTTACAGCAGTGTAAGGAAAATGAATGAATGAACCGACACTTAGTTTCACAGATACCAATACGAATTAATTACATATTTGACGTGATCTCACAAGAAATTGTTTTTTTTTTTGTGATAAAAAATAGTTAGCTACCACATATATTGCACCTAAATTTATCGATTGTACATTTTTAACTTTTGAAACATTTGGACTGATAATGGATTTGCATGGCGGATGATGTGTGAATAACAGCAGATGTCTCTTTTAAGACCTGTGAGGCAACCGGTTTCGCTATGTTTGCAGTTCAATCGATTGAATCAGATTGCTTCATAGATCTTAGTTTGAATATTCATAAAAATAAACATGATTGACTATGTATAACAGATATAGCAAGGAACGGTAGAATAAACGCTTACATGATTTTTTAACAACAGTACACTGTATGTTTGTCTTCGTGATTTTAAATATAAAGATATCATATTGGTTGTCTTATCTGTTTTTACTGGTAGTTTCTTATTATCTGCCATGAGTCTGGAATCGCATGGAGGGTGAAGCAGGCATTTCGGAAGACGATAATCCTGTCAAACACTCATAATCTCCATTTTTCATTATATCGGTTTGTATATTTATAAGAGATTTAAGAGATTTAAACATCGGAGAACTGCTGTTTCTTCTTATTCGATAAGTTCAGGCAATGATACCGTGTTTCTCTGGGTTAAATTAACATATCACTCCGAATGATACCTCGGTTAAACTGTTGTTGTTTGATTGACCTTTATGGAATAATTATTTCACAAAGGACACGGAAATGTTCCAATTGTTCAACAACTATCATATCCTCTTTCCTCGATTGTAACATCAACTAATTAAACTCAACACTAATTTTGTAATTGCCATTAGCAATTAACGGGTGAAAGTAGAAGGGGATATTCTTACCCTTCCAGAGCACGTGAATGTGATCACCACGAGATTCTTTTTGAGTTTGTGTTGCTCTCTATTTGGTTTTCTATTTAGTTTGTTTTTTTGTTACCTTGTTGCCTTTCAGTCGTTTAATGATTTTTACATGGCGTTTTTTCCTTTTTGTTAAAATACGAGTACTGTTCAGACACAAGAGTGCTGTTTTATCTTTGAATGGATTTCCTAGACACAAATGTTTGAAGTTGAAATTTTTTTTGGAGATTGTATGTTACAGCATTGATATTTTGTTGTTTTAAGAAGCTCAGCATGAACGCTTTTACACAACTTAAAAGCTTGATAAATTAACAAATTGCTTATAATTCTGTCGACATAATGCACAGTTACAAAATATGTTGTGTTATAATATTACCTTGTTTGTTGTTTCTCTCGATTTACGAGTTTAAATTACTTTAAGTACCTTTTGCCTTTCATCTTGTACTGGCCTGGGAAAATAAAGGACGTATTATTAATCAGGATGCATATTAAGATACGGAAAGGAAGGAAGGGTCAGTGTCAGATGACAAAATATGTTTTCATAACCTATATAAAGGTGATATATTTTTAGTATTTGTAGATGTATATGTACTGGCATTTAAATTCTTGTACCTTAATGAAATAATAATTTAACGTTTTAAATTATAACAATTGTCGTTGGCATTGACATAACAATGCAATATTTCCCCTTGAATAAGAAGATGATGTAACACCATTAATATGAAATAACGATAGATATAACATGTATAAGAAGATGTTGTATGAGACAACTCTATACCCAAGACAATTTATAAAAGTAAACCATTATAGGTCAAAATACGGTCTTCAACACGGAGCCTAGGCTCACACCGAACATCAAGCTATATTTTAGTTTTGAATATGTTTGTACTATTTTTACAATAGAAAACGTTTGATACCCCATGACGAATTGCTTGATGCGTGTATGAATTGAAGGGAATGAATGTTTAGATTGCAATATTTTTGTAAGCAACACAAAAGTTGCCAATAATTATATCTTTTGCTTTATGTTTTGCTTTTTGATAAGATGAGTATAGTAGAGTGATGCAGGACGTTAATATGATAGAATTGAACTTTATATATATTTGATGTCATTTTAATATATATCGCAGGTTTACTCTGATTTATTTTTGTATGTGTCTGCTTTTTGTTCAATGATCTTCAATGTAAAGGTACAAAATCGTGGATGTTTTGTTTTCAGTTCAGCATCAGTGAAATAAGTATAAGATGATTTGGTATACAAATTATGGCCAGCAGCAGCTAAGTAGGGTAGCATTTCTTGGATTGATGTCAGATGTATTTCCTAGTCACCAGTTCATTCAGCTAAGAGAAATCGTTTACGAATTGCAAACAATCCGCAAAATGACAACCATAAGATAGAAGTCCTCGATTACGTTAAACACTTTTTTTTACTTTTCAATTCTTACTCAATTGATTTCAGTACGTCATGATTCACTGATATTCCTATTTGTATCTTTTTGTTCAGTAGTTTGTCTAACAATTGACCTGCCTCTGTCAAAATACTTTTGGATAGTAGAATTTAAAAACGGAAAGTCCTTAATCAAATGGCAAAATCAAAAGATTAAACACATCAAACGAATATAGAGTTCATTCGGAAATGTCCAGAAATATAGGTTTCCCCATCATGAACTCTTATAACTCTCGACGGAGTTCTTTACAAAATTCAAACACAGGCTGAAATCATCTACTTCTAATGTTTGATATGCATGTTGTAAATACAGTTTTAAATTAAATTTCATCCGAGTAAATAGTTCGGTAAACCACCTTGTTCTGGAATAATCTGTATAATATATATCTAACACCAACAAACGATAACCATTTGATATCAGGTTTCTAACTAAGGAAAGGTGCAAAGAAAGGCAGTGGGGTTAAACGTTTGAATAGGCGTCAATTTTACTCTAACCTGAAACAATAGTGGTACAACATGGACAGACATACTTAGTATGGTTTAACTCAATCAAAAGACATAATAACACAAACAAGTGATCATGAACATACAAGGAACGAATACATGTTATCTATGACACAATTCAATTATATAATTGATAAATAAAGAGGGGTTCAATTTAAAACAATATTCGTAACACAACCATAATCTTGTATACAATGCCGCTAAAAAAATTAACGTACACAGGTCAATATAAATACTTTTGTTGAAAGGTTAAAAGGAATAACAGAAACATTTTTTACAAAATAAATTATTTTGTTTTTAATATCACGAGAACAGATTGCTTGTTTTGTATTTAAAATTTGTTAGCTTTCTACACCCCCTCCATTTTCCCCTAGAAAATCATAATGGTATGTTCTTCTCTAAAAAAAATCTTAATAGTATGTGCTTTGGCTTATGACATTCAAACAGAACAAACAAGATAACAGTGAAAATCTGACAAACAAATTAACCTGACCAGATAATATTAATAATCAGTGATTAAGGCAGCTGTAACAGCTTAAACATTTTAAACATCACCCACAAATTGAGATTTAGTATCCAATTATGTTTAATGTATAAAGATATATAAATACGCGTCTCATCCTTTCATCAAAAAAAAATTCCACATGAAATATGTTATGTATCATTATTGGCAGCAAATTCTATCATTAAATCCCTTAAAAGTACCCCGAAAAATCCACAAAGAATTAATTGTTCAAGATGTTATTGCAATAAATTCCATAGTAACATTATTCATGTATATTTTTTGCATTGGAAGAAATTTTGGAATCAAAATAGTAATCCTCCATTTTTTTATCCTCGGAAGATAAGATTGGCGACTTATAATTTTTACAAATTTTTATAATTGCACACAATACATTCTACCAGTTGAGAATGTGACTTCAATTATGCACGGTTGTGTATAATAATACATTTCTTTTTTTTCAGAATATGCTATCATACTGTTTGATGTTGAATTGCTCAAATTAAAACGAAAATCAATAGTGGCTCAATAAATTATATTTGTAATAATTATATGTTAGATCTGTTCAATATAAACTAAACTAGAAAATCAGAAATGTATCCAAACAACACAAATTAGCATATTTAATAGTGTCAAACAATAAACGGCAGTCAGATATCTTAACTGTGTGCAAAAGCTAGGAATGACTGCATAAGATTGTTATAAAGTTCATAGTTTGAAATATTTATTATGGTTATTAATTACTGATTGTACTATCAGAAAACAATATAATGGCCATTAAATATTTAACTTTAAAATAGTATTGATATGGACCGTTTTAATGGCGATTAAATACAAATAATAGTCATTTACTGTTTATGCTGGAGACCAACATGATGTAAATTCCTTTTTCGATCATCCTATTATTTGTGTTTGTAATCATGGTCATCGATTGACAATTACACCATTTACCATTAAATAGAATTGTGCCTCTCAGAACCATTTAAAAATGTCAATAATATTTTGACAGGGCTTTTTAAAAAATGTTACTGGAATTTTTGCAATGGGATTTTATTGAGAAAATAATGGGCTAACGTTGCATGAGTGAATGTCACGTTTTCGCAATTGTCGCAACCCCTATTTATTTTGTCACCGAACGCTGTTTTCATATTCTTAAAAAAATTGTCTCTTGTTATCCTTAAGTTAGATAATTTCGTTTAAGAATGACTTTTGTGAACACCAATTGATGATGTAATTGGTAACAAAACCTTATAGCTAATCATTGCAACACAAGCTAGTATTAATTAATTAAATTTGCAACTAAGAGTTTCATATGACAAGGGGATATTTTAAATAGCTTAAGATCTGACTGTAAATGTATCCATCCTCTCTAGTACTTAACAATATACGAAACTCATATTAAACGAGCAATCTTATAAAGGGTAGTACTTGTTTGTTGTGATTTATGTTTAATTCAAATCATTAACGTCATAACGGATATTAGGCATAGAACTGGATACTGCAGAGGAAATGAAAATCAATATCAAAGAGTGATTGACGATTTCATAATCAAACTGAAAACAAAGCTAACACGCTAAAAGCTAAAGTTCAATTAACATGATTAAGACTAAAACATTGGCCCTACCAAGAACTACATAAGAGTTTATACATCAATATCTAGCTTGGGTGATACCAACTGTTTTGTTGAAATAAGAGGTGCTGGATCTACCTGTGCTAAACTTTTTGTTTGAATAACACATACAAATTGAAACTCTTATATGAGACGTTCACAACGTTCGGGGAAGTTATCTGCATTTAGTTGTACGACCTCAGTTCCACAGAAGTTAGTTGACGACATCTACATTCCGTTTTACGACCTCAATTCCACAGAAGTTAGTTGAAGGTATCTGCATTCAGTTTTACGACCTCTGTTCCACAGAGGTTAGTTAAAGTTATCTGTTCGCAGTTTTACTTACTGAACTCGGTTCCACAGAAGTTTGGCAGAGTTCATCAAAAGAAGCAAGCAGACTTCAGGTAATATCTTTTTTTAAACGAAATTGAAAGTAATGCAATTCTATTGGTTCAATATCCATTGTTTAATTGAGTGATTGACTGATGTTAAATGCTATTTTAACAGGCATATATTACCGTAGCCGTATTTGGCACAACTATTTGGAATTTTGAATCCTCAATGCTCTTCAACTTTGTACTTGTTTGGCTTTATCACTGTTTTGATTTGAGCGTCACTGGTGAGTCTTATGTAGACGAAACGAAATCCTGGTACCTTTGATTACTTGTTTTAACTAGTATTATGTTCCAATTTTCGAAACTACAATCCACTACGTCCCCTTTTTCCCGATTTTGACCAACTGAATAGCATTGATCACCTAGTTTGCAATTACATGTATAACACGATGGGTACCACGTGTGGGGCGGTTTTTGCTTGTCCTTCCACAGCACCTGATATCATCCCCAGTTTATTTGTTGTCGTGCTCCTAATCTTCAGTTTCTGTGTGTTGTTATTTGAGTATTGTTGATTGTCTGTTGGTCTTTTCCTTTATTTAGTCACAGCGTTGTCGTCGATTTATTTTCTACTTGACTCTTGTCCCTTTAGCGTCTTTCTCATCTGTTTTATAATCAATGCAAAACTATTCATTTATCAAGATTGAAAGATATGTCTAGATGCTAAAACAAAAAAAATCTGCGAAAAGAAATTTTGGCGGGTTATGATTGTTTTGCTATTACAATATACATTTTTACTTACACACTAGCTGCTATAAAAGTTTGTCTTTTAAAAATCTTTCTATAAGAACAAGTTGTGCGCATTCATATCAGATAGTGTACTTAATCGCAAGATAACTAGTAGGTAAAGCCGAAATTAATATTCATGCTATTTGATGAGCTTCAGTTTCAGAATAAAATTTTAGAATACAACTCAGTGTATATTTTGACGCGACATTGTCACTGCTTGATTACATAAATAATGTGTTCAAATAGTCAAAAAAAAATTATCTATGCAAACTTCATATAAAGTACGATATATACGGTCACTAGAGATGTTCCGAATCGTTTAATGAATTATATGGTAATTCTCAACCGTGAATGCTGGTATTTGAAAACATTTTGAATGTATTTATAAAATCGGATATGGATTGTTACATAGTATGTGTATCGTAAATAAAACTATTTACAGTTTTGAAACAACATAAATATGTTCCATTCATGTAAAACAGAATTCATACAGGGTATTATCAAAGATTAATTACAATTATAATCTGGCCAAGTTTGTAAACTTCACTTACATATATTAGACTGATATTCTGTCTTGAAATGTTAATATTTCATCAAAGGTAGTATATCATATTTATCAAAGTTAACTCGAAATTACGGATGTTGCTATATCTAGACAATTAGCGCATATCAGGTTTTCATCTTAAAAATCATACCAAATTAACAAATTCCAATTAGCAACTATGACAATTAACCGTGACAATTACAGTTTCGAATGACTTCCGGAATTTGCCTTCTGCTTTCTCACGAATGTCCTAAGGTTTTGAGAAGGTTAAGCATCCATGGCCATTTTTAGTTTTAGCAATGCCGCATTCGTTATAACCAAAACACATACCGTATAGATAGAAAAAAGACCATCAAAGACAAATGTAAAACAATTCAAACGAGAAATTACAAAAAAAAACTCCTTTGGCTGGGACAGTGTTATAACAGTGCACCATTAGAACAAATCATAAAAATTAGCTAAAAAGGAATTTACTCAACATGTCGAGATATAGAAAGGCGATAAAAACCCTTACAAAAAAAAGACACTAAGAACATTCATGAGTTTACTCGCAGTTTAGTCCCGTTTGGTCGTAACATTCTTCTTACATTGAAGTAATTACATTCTATATTGAAGGTTAAAGCGTTATTTGAGAAAGTAAGTTTTGGCAAATTCTTTGGACGCCTCCAATCTATTAAATACTATATATATTTTCGTTTGAAGATTAATCTTACTGCCTTACATATTTTGCAATTTTCTGCTATTTGCTCGGGTTGCAGCCTCTTGAATATGTTTTACATATTCCCTGTTTCCATAATATGTTCTATATCCCTTTAACTGTTTTAAAATATATACTAGATAGTTTGCACCTGTCCTTAATCAGGAATCTGATATTCAGTGGTTGTCGTCTGTTCTCGTTTTTCGTTTTTCGTTTTTATATAAATAAGACCGTTGGTATCCCCGTTTGAATGGTTTTACACGTCTAGTAATTGTTAGGGCCCTTTAAAGCTTGATGTTCGGTATGAGCCAAAGCTCCGAGTTGAAGGCCGTACCTTGACCTATAATGGTTTACTTTCATACATTGTTACTTAGATCGAGAGTTGTCTAATTGCCAACTTATACATGTACAACATCTTCCCCTATCTATAGTATCTAAACAGAACCATCTGTTTAGCTAGTTTTAATACACGATCGCCAAATTTTAAGCCGGATCTGCTGACCCTTCCGGAGCACCTGCGATCTAATTCAGTTTTTTTTCAACTTACGAATTCAGATGTCCCTCTGGTATCTTTCGCCTCTCCCTTAAATAATTATACATACATGTATTATGCCTTTGTTGTTATCAAATGATTATATTTTTTTTTGTGTTTTAGCAAACGTAAAGTACACAAAGACTAAGACATAATTCAAAACCTGAAGATGGATGTTTCGCTAACCAATTTCAGTGAAATTGAAAATATTATAGGGAATAGTTCGGTACGTATCTTATTGTAATATTATTATTTGTTTCCATATTATTTTTTTTTTAAATAAGAACAGGAAGAAACCAATTGGGATAATGTAATGTGTTGCCCACTTAATTTCTATGTTTTTGTTACCTCATAGGGAGGACTAACAAATCAATGATTTTAGAAAACCAATGCAATGCCCATTTGCAAGTGTTTCTTGTATGTCATGTGCACTCTTTTAAAAAACAAAATTTCGGTAACAAGTATTGGACAATCGAGTGCCGGTTAAGGACAAATAATTTTATTTAATTATAATAAGATATCCATGCAACCACGCATTCAATATTGCATGATAGGAATTGACGGTAGTATAGTGCTTCGGCAGTTAAAGCTTGTGATGGTTATTTTAAGATTAATTATCTAAGAATACAAAATATAAAAATTATGCATCTATATATTGATACTTTTTTTTAATTTTTATCACATAATCATGAGATCTGGTTAATATGACAGATCTGACATCGTCAGGGGTCAAACTGTCAATTTTATGATTAAATCTTTAGGTTTGTTATACTAAGCATATCTCCAACAAGTTTTTGTTTGTTATACGCAATTATTGGTACAGCATAGAATATTTCAACACACTCGTCATGATCGTAACCAAACTGTACTGATTGTCAGGGTTTCGTTATACGTTTCTTAATTTTATGTATATATTGGTTTAATTTAGTTATTAAAACTGAATATTTTCTTTTTTTTCGTTTTGATTTGCTTTTACAGTAATACTATCATCTAATTCGACGATATCATAACCCTGATCTAATAATATCACTTTGCAATTAGTTATATTGCTTATTTTTAATTTATTATAGATATAGAGGTCCTTTATAGCTTGGCGTTCGGTGTGAGCCAAGGCTCCGTGTTGCAGACCGTATATTGACCTATAACGGTTTCCAAATAACAGACATATTGTGGTATTGAGTAGGATTTTTAAACAGAAGTCAAACTTTATTTGATTATTTGTTTGTGTAAAATGTTGTTCAGCTGTTATTTGCAAAATTACCTGGACATTTATTTAGTACCTTTTATTATTCTAAGACGAACCCTTCATTTTAACTGTCAAAGTCGATGTCAATAGTCAACGGTACCGTTACTTTCTGTTCCTTTCTTGATACGAGTGTAATTCGAAGAAAGTAGTGGGTTTCACTTGTTTTCATAGATCGCTTTACCACCAACTGGTTTGACAGTTTAGTTTAGTTCCGTTATTCTTGTCTGTCATTTTGCTAATATGCTTGATCTATATGCTATGTTGAGCTTCTTTGTTACATCCATCATTTTCTAAAAAAGAAAATACCTGTACCAAGTCAGGAATATGACAGTTGTTACCATTCATTTGATTTTGATTTTGTCATTTGATTAGGGACTCTGTTTTTTTTTATTTTCTTCGGAGTTCAGTTTTTTTGTTATTCTTTTTTTTTACATTGACTGAAATAATGTGAATAACCTAAATAGAAATTATTCCTTAACATAAAAAGAAAAAAATAAGATTGAGCAAACCGACAAGTCGATATATTTAAGTAAAATCACTGGTTGTTGATTGCCATCACAAATTAACCATGTTAACGACAATACAATTTTCAGGTGATGCAACTTTAAGTCGCTTTATCTATGTTTATATGAGATAACACAGACATGCTACGTCAATAAACCAACAACTTACGGAAATAATTTATCAATTTTGCAGTGTTAAGTCAGTAAATTCAAAACATCATAGATGCCAGGTTTTATACACGCGTGTTTTGTCTTAATAGACTAATAAGAGACACTCAAAGAAAAAAGGTGAAAGGTCAAATTTTTTGTCATTTCTTAACAGTTTATTTTCGATTTTGTTTGAATGTCCCCTTGAAATATGTATACTCTTTAACGCACCAGGTTAATGACTATTAGACATTTTCGGAAAGTGTTTTAAACTTTTATGTTTACATTTATGATAACATTTACAAATAATCCTAGAGGGGTCATTTCAAAGTGTACAATATTGACAAATTGAAAATAACTCAAATATTATTTTTTTTTATTCAAATCAACGAAACAAGTCGTTCCGCCTGCATACAAAAGCAGCACAAATATTTACTATATGATGAAGTTTTCTCCTCTGATGTCTCCAAAGATTTCCCATTACTCTATAATTCTTCAATTCTCCAATAAAATGTTCAACAGTGACTCTGTATTCTTTAATTAAATTATTAATTTTGCGACACCTCCTTTTAAATTGTCCGGTTATCGATGTATTTGCTGGCGTGTATATGGTGTCATAAGAGGATATCTATTAGGATATATTTTATCTGCCAGTAAAACTATTCCTTCAGGAAAGTCAAGCTCCGCATTTCTACCAATTGACCTCATCATTGCAAACTGTTGTGCGTCATTTTGATGTCCCGAAAACCCGGCATCAATATAACATATTTTGCCATAATTATCGATGACGACCTGAGTGCGTACGCAATGAAAGTTGCGATGTCCAGAATAATAAAGCTCCTGAGGCTCAACAAGTGGCCTGTAAATTTCCGTTTAGGTACCGTCAATAGCACCCACTGCCATTAGGAGTTTTTCCCAGTTTTCCATCTTTGCTGTCCATTCATTAAGAGATTGCCAATGTACCAGATGATGAAAATGTTGGTAAAACACGGGAATACACCGATTAATTTCATCATGTATTGTGGTAACGCTTACGTAAAAAATTAAGGTAATCATATGGTAACACGGATATGATCTTAGCCAAAGCATGAACAACATAACTCTATTTCTCGGGGAAAGTTTGTATGGCCTGCCAGTGTCACTCTGGAAAACATAATTTCCAATTTGTCTCAATATGTCTAAAAGTGTTTCGGGTGTTTCACCAGTTGTTTGATAAAAAGAGTATCTATGACGTGAAAATATTTGAAAAACATCGTTTCCCTCCCAAGTGTATACGGCCTCATCTATAATTCTATATCTAAGTCCAAGTAATGGTTCAGGAGGTTTTTTTACAATAGAAATAACTGCAAAAACTAGCATTTAAAAAAAACAGTAATATCCGGCGGTGGCGACACTACCACTGGAAAAACACCGACTAACAGTTGTCTTGTCCTGTGGTCCATAACTCACAAAAAAACCGCAAGAAATAAAAAAAAATCAATGGAAACGACACAACACAAAAAAAAGTTCTACAGCTGAAAAAGATGGCAGGCCACAAATACGTCCTGCAGTGAAAGTGGATGGCGGCCACCATAAACGTCCTGCAGTGGAAGAGGATGGCGGCCACCATAAACATCCTGCAGTGAAAGAGGATTTTGAGGGAGTGCAACTACCTGACGAGCAGCAACCCGGACCTAGTGCGTCTAAGAAAAAAAAGCGGAGCCCAAAAAAGCATCATTGATGCAGCTTGTAAAAAAAAATCAGCTTACCTATGAAAAATTTATGGCAAAGAAAATTCCTAAATTACTGAAAGCATTGGGAGTCAGCTCCTCGTCTGCTTCAGACGAATAAAAACAGTACTTGTTTATAAAAATGGTGAAAAATAGCTGATTTTCATTAAAATTATATCTCTCATTGTTTTCGTTTATTAAGCATGTAGCCACATTTTCCGAGACATTATGTATTTTGAGATGACCCACAGGTTAGTTTACCTGTAATTATCATCGTCAACTTAAATGTTATTGTAAACTTTGTTTCCGAAAACGTCTATTAAAAACAAATGTTCACTTTGACCCTTCTATATCAATATCATATATAGCATCTTATTATATTTTATATTATTTCAGGGTACCGCGTCGATAGGCAACATGTGTCCACTTCTACTTTATATCGTAAATTTAATGCAACTGATTGATAATACAACACTAATTGACAACCCAAAACCTGGAGTTTTTGACTTTGTGACCAAGACGGATGTAGAATTCATCGATGCCAATATATCATCATTATTTCCAAATATATCACCATTACTTCCCAATATGACGATTGACAACATGTATACATCTGAAGAAGGCCTTATTGGAATATGTAAAACAATTTTTTCCGATATCATAAGTAAAGCTGTTTTTATCAGTATACTAGGAACAGGTTTAGCTACCATTTTTATTGGAAATGTTCTTGTTATTATTCTTCCTGTCCTAAACAAGTTCTTTCGAATACCAGTTTTTATAACAGTCCGTTCATTTTCATTCGTATCTTTGTTTCGAGGTTTGACTTTGTATTTTGAAAGTTTTGCATATTGTCCTAATATCATTAATATAAATGTTCTTCAGTTAAAACTTAATTTGTGTATGATATCCAATTTTACTGCATATATTGAAAATGTAACGTGTCTTCATTTATGCGTTTTGGCATGTCAACGTATTTTTATGACATCGTTTCCCCTGAAAGCACAAGTGTACCATACAAAAAAGAATATACGTGTTGTTTTAGTTTGTATATATTGTGTTTGTGTTTTATTAGAGATTATGTTAAGTTTTTTTGGCATCCGACCATGTGAGTTTAATGCTCCAAGTGCAACAATGCACATTTTTCTTATACAATATATTGATTTAATATTTTTGAACTTTCTAGTAAGTGTTCTTCTGATTACTGCTATGGTCGCATCAGTAATTCGACTGTTTGCATCTAATAAGCTTCCACAAACTGCAGGGCAGAAATCACAATCTCGAATAGCCTCTATCATTATACTCGTTTATACAGTACTATATTGCCCAATTTCAATTACAGCGACAGCTTTAAAGATTCAGTGTGCAGATAGTGAGTACATACTGATAATAATGTTTTGAAAACGCTTCTTCAAGTTATAGTATATTCTCTCAGCCCATTCATGTTTTGTTTAAGAATGAAAGTTGCAAGAAGGACTTTGACGATGACGTTTTGTAAATCTTGATGCATCAGTACACAGTCCTGATAACGTTTATCTGCTGATATAAGAATAAAAGTATCTACACAATCAGTGCATGTGCGTGTAAGTGTACATGGGTGTATGTGTGTATGTACGGTTACAGCTAGCAATTTATTTATTCCAAAAGTTCTTGACGACCACTTATGTCCAATTAAATATTTTGATGTGTGGGAATTTGAGGTCTTGAAGATATGAAGCTTTGGAGGTAGACAAATTATATTCAATTAATTTATTGATTGACGTTCTTCATCGAAATTTTAACTATCTTAGATTTATCATGACAGCCAGTTGTTTTAGTTTGTAGTAGCTAGTGTACCTGGAACAACTTAGTACAATGACCATTGACAGGAAAACTGTTAGTTTTATCCATTAACAAATCAGATTCAAGCCTAGTTTGCCAACCAGCAACATTGTAAACTGTAAATAAATTACTTTAACGATTAATCTGAGAAAACATAAAATTATAATCATATAATATTACACGTTTTGTTTTTATAAGCAATTTGAATTTGAATTTTCTTCATGGGTCTTAATCCACTCTTTCAAGTATTTTTCTGTAGATAATTCAATAAATGTATCCAGAAACCCATTTAGTCCAATCAAATCAGTATAACTATTTCAAAACATTTAGTATCAAGTTAAAAAAAAATAGAAGCTACAAATAAATGGTAGACTGATATATAGGGTAAATAATTTAGTTGAAATATCTCCGCTTAAATTGTGAAATGGAAAACATCTAAATGTTTGGTATTAAAGTATTGAGTTTTCAGACAAAATCATTTCCTTTTTGGGAGAGTGGTGCGTGTGTAAGATTTTTCTATGTGTATCGTTCTTTTAACAAGAATCAAGATTAACTGTATCGACATATCACACGTGTCATTTATTTAATTCTCCTTCCATGAACGGTGAACTTTGGAACCGGTGTCCAAGATGATACACCCGTTTGTATTCTTCTTGTACACTATTTATCAATACAGGTAAAGGTAATGTTGGATATACTTAAATCTAGAAGAATTCAAACTAATACAGATATGAATGTATGTATATGTAGTTAATCTGAAGATGTTTTTATCTACAAAATTAAATTATAATTTTATGTCTGGTGTATACTATCTCTTATAATTACAAACTGCTTCCCTGTAAATGTCTTGTTGGAGATTGTAATTTTTATTGTATTATCTTTGAATAAAATAACACATGTATATCATTGATATAGTGATCATCATGTTTTTGTATGTATCCTTTTTTTTGTGTTTCCATACGCAGCGGAGAAGTACCATTTTGTAAGAAATAATTTTATTAAGAAAACAAAGAATTGCAAGTGGGAATCGGAATAGATTGAGGTTTCAATCATTAAGCTATATAAAAATATCAAAATGAAGTCCTTGTCTCAATTCTTTTAGTTTTATTTAAATTTTTCAAGAACCATGACGAACATTGCATCGAATCATACAAAACCAACCAAAATAGCATTCTGTACATCAAAAGCTTGATTTGCCTACATAAGTCTGATCAGTTGGCTGATATTATAAAGAAAATACAAAGTTGGATAGCATTACAAACTAAACATACCGTTATTTGTGTCAGATACAATCAAGTCAATCTTGTAAAACTTTTTTTTATAATCAATTAAAACATCAAAAACCTGGATGTTATTTGAACAACATATATTGTTCTTTAAACATGTAAAACATATGAAAGTAATGTAGTCTCAAAATGATAACAACAGAGAGAGAAATTAAATGACCACATTTTTGTTGATGTATTCATTCGCATGTATTATTAAATAATTCTATTTATATAATAATGTGTAATAAAAGAGTAATAACAATACATTGAGTCTGTATAACATAACGTCTAATAATATGTGACTTATGAGATATTTTGCCAAAAACGATTTCGGTTTTACATTCCGACAAAAAAACATGGAAATATGTAGTGATATTAATAAAACTTGATGACGATTCACAAGAAAAACCATGATCCCAATTGACACTAACCCTTCTTTTTTATTGATACACACTGTTTATCAAAACGTTCCAATGGCATTGTGCTACATTTGAATGCATTTCGTCCAAAACAACCTGACAGTGTACCGTGCTCTAACAAACTTAAGGCACAGAAACATTTATTCATTCTCAAAATGTTCTTTTTCATTCATTAACTAGTATTTTGCTAGGTTTATGTAAATACACAAATCAAATATAAATAGTTTATGAATGCATTTCCTAAGATTATATATAACTAAAGAGGTTTGAAATAAAAGCATTTAATTGCTATATAAATTTTACAACTCACTATATAATAATGTTTTGTTGCTAATAAATGTATAACACCGTGCATACATAAGCCATCCATTTTTGTTACTTTAAAGATTAAAAGAATGTTTGAAGATGATATTTCAAAATTAAAGTTTACAACTTCCAAGTTTAATGCTGATATTTCATTAAACGAAAGGTGGAAATTCCTAACTTAAAGTTAATAACTCCAAGATTTAAGTTGATAATTCCAAGATTTCAGTTATAAATTCCAAGACTAAAGTTGTTAATTTGTATACAAAAATGGTGATCCTAAAACGATTCCTTACATGTAACTAACAGTTATTTACGTAACTTGTATTTTATTTTATGCTTTGATTTCACTTAAATCAATTAATTTACATTCCTTGAAGATAAAGAAAAAACACGAAAATACATGGTAAAACTCGAACAAACAAGATTAAAAAATAAAAACCAATTGTTCAGTGAACAATTGAAGGTCTTTCAAGATCAATTTAAAAAGTTTTTGAAAGGAAGCTAGTTTCGGTTTACTCAAAGTTAAAATAGGAATCAAATCATAAGTTTCTTTATACTAATGCGCAGAATAAGAGGTTATTATATACTTTATAGTAAATTAAAGGAGATAAAGTGCTACCTCCGGTGAAGTAAATGTCACTTGTAGTCTAATATGATAGATTTTATCACTCTGATTCCAAAAATATATAGTTTCTATATCCTTTTGCCTGTAAATCAGGAGATAATTGGCAACTTCCGGTTTATTGAAAGTCACTTCTAGTCTTCAGTGATAAGTTAATGTATTTCAGTTACAAATATATGGATTCCGAGTTCTTTTTCATGCCAAAAGTGAATCAAGGTCTCTAGGTCACTTCTGGTTGTCATTTTTCAAGGTTATATTAACTCCCATAAGATGTCATCTCATTGTTGCAAAGCATATGTAACATATCTTCATTATAATAAAGCAAAACTTTTGCACTTATTCTTTTATATATATCTTAAAAAGTGTTGGAGAAAAGTCCAAATTTAGAATTTGACCTTGACCTTTACCTCATTTTCTAAGTTAGGACCTCGGGGCCTCAAATAAAAACATTCCATAGTTATACGGTCAACAGTTTATTAGTTTAAAAAGCATACCAACAAATTTATTGTGTAAAGATAGATAAATCTTATAAAATTTCATCGAATCGCTTCGACCCAAATAAGCCAAACATTTCTCAGGATGTAACAAACAATTTGTAAAAACAAATTTGTCGATTCCTTTTTTTTTCGTTTTGAAAAAGATACACACATACATGTATGATAAACAGTGAATAGGGAGATATCTCTTAAAAGGAAATGGTTCGACTTAACACATGTAACAGGGTGAAATTTAAAAGCGCATAACCTATAAGATAAAATATGAAAAATATCTAAGCGACATATTGCGAAACAAATATGTATCGCTATAACAAAATTTGGCGGAAAAAAAAATAATGATCAGAACAAATATAATACTATTAGGTCTTTCCACAGAAAACAGGAAATACCTAATTAAATGAAAAATTACACACAGCAGATGTAATATCAACGTCATGATGCATGAAAGAGCAAATAATGTGTGGTATTTATATGGTTTTTCAAACTAGTGTTGCATGTTTTTCTCCTCAATCATGTACAGCGGTTACATATTCCTTAAATTAACAGAATTTTAAATATATCATATATTGATTAGTATGTCGCTTATCTGTATACATTTATTAAAATGTAATTACAGAAGTAAAGATCTGGATCAGTTCCAATGATTGATATTTCATATTTGATTCTTACTTGTCACAATTTTACAACATTTTTGGTTCCCAGAAGTTAAAAAAACATAAACTTGTCATCTGAACATCTCATCAAATTAGTCCTCCTATAAAAGATTCATATACTTCTTTTTTATTCAAATGAAACTTTCAACAAGGGTTCTACAGTGACCCAAAGTCCCAAAGCTTACATTTGATATTTAAACTATCAAAATAGTCCCACTCTTGACCCTAAGCGTAGGAACTATTTTGTTTCAAATGTGTACTACTTTCTTTTCGACCGGGTCTGAATTAGTGGTTCTATACCTACATGTATCGATGCATCTCTATCTTCAGTAATCGTTTTGTCATCACGGATGTAAACTGAAAGTCTTGATGGTTTTACAGTTTTAAGATAAATATCCATTTTTATTCTTATATACTATGATTAATTTTCAATTAATTAAAGAGGTGTAATATCGGTTGGCCTTTGATGGATTTTGCTATTATTTTTTGTTATTTAATTTGTTTGTTATATAGCTCTTTGACTATTTCAGTTTTATACTTGAATTTGAATTGAAGCGCAATGAATTTATAACGTTTTGTTTTTATTGTTTTTAGGCATGTTGAAAAAATTCTTTTTAACAAAAAAGGTAAACAAAACCAGTTTAATGCTTGTTTGAATAACATTGAGAATATAAATGGGGAATGTGTCAAAGAAACAACCACGCGACCAAATGGCAGATCAACAGCCTAGGACCACAAATGGGTCTTCAACACACCGCGCAAATCCTGCATCCAAAGGTGGGGTTCAGCTGGTGTCTTAAAAAATCTGTATTAAAAATTATTGTCACACTAAACTCAAAAGCTTATAAATGAACTATAAATTATTAAAAAAATTACGCAGGGTTATAGGTGTTTTGTGAGTACTCGTAAACACAATTATCAAGAATGGTATTGCAGGTTTTGAACATGTTGATGTAGATCTTCTGATTTGTTTTTAATTTGCATATGATTTACTCCCGTTGGTTGTACAAAAATTCTAGCATTTCTGAGGATTATCTTTTATTGTAAAAGTAACTGCGGTATGTCTTCTTGATATATGTTTATAAGATTTAAAGATTCCGTATATCGTCAAGTTATCGTATTTCAATGGGGACTAACTGTGCAACACTTATGGCGGACCTGTTTCTGTATTGTTATGAGTTACAATTTATGACTAAAATTAGTAGAGACCCATCGAAACAACATCTGTTACAAAAAATTACCAATACTTTCAGATATTTGAATGATAAATTAGCTCTCAATAATGACGACTTCAGTATGTATACTAAAAAAATTTATCCAATTGAACTAACTTATATTAAAGCTAACACTAATAATAAACTCTATCCTTTCCTCGATCTTGATATATATATCATTGATGGGAAACTCAAAACCAAACTTTATGATAAAAAGATGATTATTTTCATTTCTAATCGTTAATTATCCATTTTTAGATGGTCACGTCCCCTTTTCACCATCTTATGATGTTTATATATCTCAACTTATAATATTCACTCGTGTATGTAATAACGTATTAGTTTTACGCGAGAAATTTGTGTGCATTACATCACTTATAGTGATACGAGGCGCATTTTTGGCGTATTGAATTTTAAACCTGATGCTTTTTGTTATCTCTTAATCTTGTGTTTCTTTGTCTAATACGTTCTCCTATTTATTTATATTGTAGTCCTGTAATATTATGTTGTCATTTCAATGTTATATTTAACATTGCCATTAAAGTGCGAGGTTTGGCATGCCACAAAACCAGGTTCAACTCACCATTTGTTTATTTTTAAAATGTCCTGTACCAAGTCAGGAATATGGCCATTGTTATATTATTGTTCGTTTCTGTGTGTGTTAACGTTGCGTCGTTTGTTTTCTCTTATTTTTGAGCGTTATTTCACTTTGCGATAAGACGTGTCACGATACTTGTCTATCCCAAATTCATGTATTTGGTTTTGATGTTATATTTGTTATTCTCGTGGGATTTTGTCTGATGCTTAGTCCGTTTCTGTGTGTGTTACATTTTAGTGTTGTGTCGTTGTTCTCCTCTTATATTTAATGCATTTCCCTCGGTTTTAGTTTGTTACCCCAATTTTGTTTTTGTCCATGGATTTATGAGTTTTGAACAGCGTTATACTACTGTTACTTTTTATAGGGTATTTGCATCACAAATAAAAACATTTATTCTGAAACCAGTTGTTGGCTTGTTACAGGTTATGTTCTTCTGATATATTTGATGATGGTATAATACAAAACCTCTAAAGGAAGGGATTGTACTTGTAATTCATATGATGAAGACAGTTGAATTTGGGTCCTGAGCTGGCATGTCAGTAACTGCCAGTAGTCCTTTGTTAATGTATGTATCATTGTCATTTTGTTTAGTTCTTTTGTTACCTATTCTGACATCGGACTCGGACGTCTTATGAACGTTTTACTGTGAGTATGGTTTTGTGTTTATTTTTCTACATTGGCTAAAGGGATAGGGGAGGTTTGAGATCACAATAAACATGTTTAACACCGCCGTACGTTTGTGCCTGTCCCAATTCAGAATCCTCTGGCCGATGTTAGTCTTATTTGATTTTGAACTATAGTTTCTTGTGTATATTTCGGAGTTAAGTATGCCGTCGATTATCACAATTTTTGTTTAGGGCTAGCTGAAGCACGCCAGCGAGTGCAGGAGTTTATCGGTGCATTAAACACATTATGGTGACCTTCGGCTGTTTTCTGCTCTGTAGTCGGGTTCTTGTCTCTTTGACACAGACCCCATTTCCATTCTTAATTTTATTAGTCGAACATCTTGGCGAACCAATATAGTGTTACACAATGTTGATCTGTTTACCACCGATTATCTTATTTCTATTGACAGATGGCTCAATACTTACAGATGTTTTAGACCGTATTACAATAAACTGGTGTATATGTCCTACTTTGTCTATTATACACTTAATTTGTGTATGGATGTGTATTCTAAAGATCAATGTTTTGTTCTACCTTATATTTTCCATAATTGTTTTCATTTCATAATAAAATGACCGTGATCACTCTGTGAAGCGCAGTGTTCAAACAAAATCTACGTTGATATCGTGTTATTGACTGCTTCCCTCAGATTCTCATTAGGTTTTATTGTTTTTACGACACATAGTCTTTTGAAGCAAACCAGTTTGAATGTGTTCACTTGTGTTTATATGTATATTGATTGAGTTGAGGCATTTAAATTGATACTTTATAGGTTGTGTTTCTATGTTGTGATGTTAGACTATTGTTTTAGTTAAGGGTGAATATGGGTGCCTAATAAACGTTTAAACCTGCTGAATTTGTTTGCATCTGTCCTAAGTGAGGAACCTGATGTTCAATAGGTGTCGTTTGTTGGTGTGGTTCATATGTGTTTTTTAATATATATATCAAGTATATCAGACTGTTGATTTTCCATTTTGAATGGTTTTACACAAGTCATATGTTTGAGCCCTTTATAGCTTACCTATCGGTGTGAGCTAATGCTCCGTGTCGAAACATGTAATGTTTTTTTTTAATTGTGGCTTGGATGAAGATTTGTCTCTTAGCACTCATACCACATCTTCTTTTATCTATATATATGATATATTGTAACACATAATACATGTTTTCATAAACATTAGAATCGACGTTTTGTTTAGGCAACAGGAATTCTGACACGATTCTTTTCATGTTTGTGGTGGGTAAAGGCTGTGTAAACTCTAAAAGTAAGTCAGATTTTTAGTGTCCATAGTCTTGTATCAGATGTTCTTTGTTCTTGTTATATATAGTAACTCACAACAACCAATCGTATGTGCTGATGTACTGTTTAATACAAATAGCAAATCACATATCACGCATTTATACACATATTTTTGGCAAAACAGTAACATGCTATTTTTAGAACAACTTGTTTAAGTTTGTTAAAATAGTGACATTTGTTGTGTTTGCTGTGATAAAAAATAAACAATTAAAAAAACCACATTGATCGTATTTTTTCATATTATTAACAGGTACATGTTTAACGCAGTAGATGACTTACCTTTTAAAAAGCTACCTTAGTCTGGAAATTAAATGTGTCAATAAAAAAAATTACGTGTCAATCCTTTTATCCTGATTATTGGCAACTGGGGATTGGGGACTTTGTTCAAATTTGAATATGTTTTGTGTGTTATTATAATCTCTATCATCATTATTTAGTTCTTTCGTCTACAATATATGATGTTATCTGCGATGTTGTGATCTTCATGTTCTGTTGCACTGACATTATGGATATTTAGATGGTGTATGGCGTAAGCAAATAGAGAACGACTTATGAATCCTTTTATGTCTTGAAATAGGAAACAATTTGATAAAGGATCAACAAATAAACACAATACACTGACAGTGTTAAAAGTATATTGACAACCTAATTATTAAAAAAATTGTCAAAAAACTACTGTAACACTGGTTCTTAACCGATCAACAAATACGAGTCATTCAGGAAATGTATTCCTATTTTCCATTCAGTTGAAACATATTGCGTATATTATAACTTAGCTGAAGTATGAAACCGTACGTATCAGATATGATCTACATTGTATCAATATTTGTATGTACTGTGTTATTACAAAACTAACACCCCTACATAGAGCAGTCTCCTAGCAGACGTAAGTGATTTAATGTAAGACATGGGTATAGTTAGCTTCGATAGAATCCTCTCATTACAACGATATTAAAGTTCATATTATACATCCAACAGTTTTGCTTTCCGTACTTCGGCTGAGGGACAAATGTCAGTATCAAATTGCAAAGCATTTTCATAGTTCTGAAAGGCCGCGTTTTTATCCCCGTAAATCTCATAGCATACTCCAAGTATAGTATATGAATTTGAAGCATCATTTACTATTATCTCATATGTATTGTTATATAATGTTGAATGTAAATCGCGTAAAGCATGTTGGCTACTGAACATGTCACCAATATGGTGATAACATAAAAATCTTAGACAGTAAGAAAAGATGACAGGATGTATGTCAAATGCATTGTCTCTCACCTCTAGCTGTAGTTCCTCTGGTATTAATGACGAGTGTTGAAGGAACTTAATATTGCTTAAAACGGCTATTTTCATCCTGTCAATCAATGACATTTCAGAATTAACATTTTGTCTATACATGTTTATATATCGTAAATCATAGTTGCCAAAGCCTAAATCTTCATTTGTACTAGAAATACGTCCGAACACCACACTATTAGGTGAACACTTTGATAGAACATAATCTAACAGCCTGAGTGTTGCACCGTACTGTTTTATTACATAATAAAACGACGCATATAACAACCATCCAGACACAGCGTTTGTCTGCAAACCGTCTTTTAAATGTCTATGATACAGTTTATGTATGTTGTAGTTTGTGGTTGTTGTAGTTGTGGTCAGTGAAGGTAATTGTTGTGCTGCATAAAGACAAATATTCGCATATTGATGTTTACATACATCAATAATAAATAAAGACGATTCGAATTTAAGTAATGATTTGATAAATGTCTGTATTTTATAAGAATGTGAAATATCTGAAGTAGCAAATAACGTGCAAATCCTGTAAAATAGGAAATCTAGCATAATTGATGAATGTTCCTTGTTTGAACATAGTAACTGATAACATTTTTTTTTCGGGCGGAAAGAGATTATTCATCAATCCAACAATTCCGTCAAACTGTATGCTATCAATCACACTCAGTAGGAGTTTATTGTTATATGGAGTGATCTTTCCTAAGAACATATTATGCTCAGGTATAAAATAGTTCGGGCAATAACAGTTAATTATCCATGCTTTTAATTTATTTAAACAGAGAAAAAAACATTTGAATAAGTTCGGTAATTGAAATGTGTCAATATCCACTTCCTCTGAAACCCAGAATAAAGATGTCTTAAGAAAGTACGAACACAGTAAGTCTCTGACATGATCTTTTTTGTTAACTATACGCTTTAATGTTAATTTGAGAAGACCGTAGCAGATGAGTTGAGTGAAATTAAACGAATGAACAAGTATTTTTTCTGCCAAAGAAAAAGACAATCTCCATAATTTGTCGGTATATGATAATGTCTTAGGTCCTATAGGTACTAGCAAGCATCCGTAATTGATGATACTGTCAATAACAAAATTAGACGGCCATTGACGTCGACGACGGGATGCCCATGGCATCATGTTGTGAGGAAGATATCTACTCCATAGGCAGAATGCAAAATCATGTGTCTGTTCTTCATCTGATAGACATGGACCGTGTAAAGAGAACGGAATTTTACACATTTTCTTATGACTATCAATAAAGCTGTTTACTGATACATAATGCTTTTCATCGGCACCTAGAACAACAATGGATTCCCCAACATTTGCTGCTACCGTTCGAAGTCTAGTAAATCCTGGATGATCAATATCTGTCTCCATGATAAGTGTTGTACAATGTATTGGGTACTTGATATTCCTTTCATTTTGTAGTACGTCTACGTTACCGATTACGATCATTATATCGAGGTCACTGTCTGGTAATTGTAGTCCTTCTGCCAAACTTCCACTTGTTATAATTGTATTAAGAAACACACATTTATTTGTGATCATATCTGTTATGATAAAAAGTCGTTGTCTTTTTCGTATATCGATCTCAGTACCAACTATTTTTACTAGGTGTTCATATACGTATTTCTCTCTCGGTTCATTTCCGGCCCAAAGCAAGTTATCTATAAAAAAAAATCTTAGATATGACGTTCCTAGATAGTGAGTTACCTTCCCAAAACTTTTTTAAATGAGTCATTATTTAAGCGTCAATGTTTAACCTTATGTAGACTTTATGGACGTCATGCGTCTTATATTTTCAGCCAGTGACTTTTTACAACCAATGAACCAATACTATCATACTAGCTCTATCTTCATCAGAATATAATTGGCCTAGTATTCAGCAATTTCTTCACATACAAAAACGAAACGTCCTGTCATTTGTAGCAAATGCACTTAATTGACATGCCAAATTTTGATATGCAATACTTCTATAAAATTGCTTAAACACTTCTTAAATATATAAAAAAAAAGTTTTCATATTCTAATGAATATCATGACTAAGCTGTAATGTTGAGTTTAAATCTTTTTTTTAAACGCTTCTGACATGTCTGAATTAGGTAAATTTAGAAGACAGAAAAAAACCCAGTTAAGACACATTTAATATATAAGAGTTATTGCATTACTTATAAAGATTTTACTACCTTGTGATACTGTAGTTACTAAGCATGTTAGGTTATTGACGTTTTGACAAATTGATGTATAAATTTTGTATACCTTATACAGATATATATAATTTTTGATACCTTATATAGATAATATATATATATATATATATATATATATATATATCTGGGGGGTTTTTCAAAATTAAACTGTACACTATAAATTGACAAATATTTAACATATGCATATAATGTACGTCCATCTTTAAATTGTCTGTACCGAAACTGACATTGCATATTATTAAGGTAGACAATCCAACGAGTAATCAAAAGTTAACTTTCCTGACATGATATATTCAAATTATCAATTTAGTTCATCCTATCCCCTGGTTCCTGATTGAAATTGACCAAATGCGACAAGGTACAAGTTTTATAATTTAATACGCCAGACGCGCGTTTTGTCTACATAAAACTATCAGTGACGCTCGGATCAAAATAGTTAGAAAGCCGAACAAGTCCAAAGTTGAAGAGCATTGAAATCCCAAAATTCCAAAAAATGTGCAATACGGATAAGGTAGTATATGCATGGGTTAAAACAAAACATTAGTATTTCGAATAATTCATACGTCTTCAAACAGTAACTTTATAGAAATAACCATATATTTGATATTTATGTCAACACTGAAGTGCTGATGACTGGGCTTGCGATATTATCGGGGACGAAACGTCATAAACATAATTAAGGATGTGTTCTCCTTTTTAAGAATGTTGCTTTTTTTTACAACATCAACCTTTAGTATACAAATGTCATCATATATATATATATATATGTATAAATATATATTTAGAAATAACATTATAAAGTCATTACCTGTATTGCTCTCTGTACAGTTCTCTAAGTATTCAAGATATTCATTTGAAGATTTGTCAGGATATCTAATATTAAGTATCCTCTGTTCGTGTGTTTTCCTCCTTTCTAAACAAGCTTTATATGTTTGTTCAAACTGACTGATTGTCAGTCCGTAAACGTCATTTGAGATAACCATCCTTCCATCTAAAGATTGATAAAGTAATGGTGTAAATGTACGCTTTCCGCGGTATGGAAAACGTTTAACACCGTATTTTTCCCAATATGTGATTTTCTTCATTCCAAATAAATTTCCATCTTCATAATCGTCTTGGTGCCTTGAGTTTCTGTCCATAATGTCTGCACAAAATATATTTACTTGCATTCAGTCATGGATTAAAGTGTAGATAAACTCATCATAGATACATGCAGTACAATAAAAGTTTCATATAACTGTGTGAAATGTAACATTATCATATAAAGTATATTTAGAGCAAAAAACTTATATTTTAACAGTATAATGAAAAGTAAAATCACAAAACTACTAAACTCCGAGTAGAGTGAAGTTTACTATATTTTCCGTAATGGTGCTTAACGGGCTGATGTAAACAATTCATCATATGCTTCCAGATATTTTCATATGCCCTACTGTAACGTTATCGCATGATAGTCCGGTATTACAAGGCAAATTTCAATAAAAAATACCTCAATGATATGTTTTCAAAGAAATACATTAAAAATTACACGGAATCATAAATGTTAAATGAAAGACAAAAATATATACAGTAAAAATGTTTCAAAGTTATAAGCATAACTTAGAACGTTACTATGTCATGTTGACTTTTCCAAACAGTGTTCATTATGTTTTGTTGATTCTTGTATCGTCAAAATGATAAAATATATTACAGTCTAATTTTTCTCTTCTGTTAACGCATAATTATATAATAGAAAAGTTTCATATAGAATATACTACATATGGCGTAGGACGTCTTTAAACTGTTCACTTTTTCAAATTCTACTTGAAAACTACTCAAATGGATCAATATAATAAGTTGGTTTTTTTGTTGTTGAAGCATATGATAAATGTTCATAACAGGATCAGCCCTCGAGCCTTCGGCTTTTAGAGCTTATATTTAACCTTGGGCTGATAATACATCTGATATGAAAAATGACATGTAATATACAGATTAATACATGACATTTTTCATATGAGAACCCTTATCAGCCCTAGGTCATGAAATCAGTCCGACAGTTGACAGACTTGAGGGATAATTTTGACCATGGGCTGATAAGGGGTCTGATATCAAAAAATGATATGCTCTGTTATTTTTATCATATACTTAAAACAGCAGATATTATGGGGACGAAGTCCCCAATTACGGTAGAAAAATCAATAAAAAAAAAAAAAAAAATCGGGAAAATTTCCCGAATTTTTCATTCTACTAATGAACTCAAAATCGTTAACTTTTTTTTTCAGATCTAGTTCCTGTTCCGGTTTTCCCCGCATTTGCGCAGAAATCTGTCTTGTTTGCATGAGACTTTGAAAAGAAAATTATATGTATCAGTCTAGTAAAATATAAGATTGGAACTCAATACAATTTCATTTTTAATAATTGTTTGATTTGAAAAAAAACGTTACCTGATGAAAGCGTTTCTTTTGTTTACGTAATTTAAACAACACAGCTAAATCCCTAACCACAGAACCGAAATCGGGAACGTTACGGTATTTCCGTTTCCTTTATTAACATGTTTGAGGTAAGAAAATAATACATACAGACTTCGTCCCCATTCACAGGTTATGCCTGCCTCATATTATAGACAAAAACTTTTTTTTAAACTTAGGAAAAATGATTTGTTGTACTATTTGTTTTGCATTTTTAATAACATAGTTATCAAAGGTACCAGGATTATTTTCCTTATTCATATTTGTTTTCTTTTTATCCAACTTTTTTATGTTTTACACGAAAACGTAACATTGAGGTTTATTTTTATCGAAATTTGCAAAGTGACCTGGAAAGGTCTTGCGATAATGTTACAGCAAAGCATGCGATAATAACCGGAATCAGTTGATTTGAAACGGAAGCAGTTGATATAAACCGGAAGCAGTTGATAACAAAAGTCATATTACACGACTCAGGCAATTCTTCAAATTTAATGAATAAACATACATGTATGATCAAATAAGTTTTATCATGGGGTACAATTATTTTATTATTTTCTGCAGGTATATGATAAAATCTGATATTATATATCGAATAATTTCAGTTAATAAATAATTAGTTAAGATTGAAAAATCTGATTTCTGAATTGTTTTAACATCTCACACTTGCTGTTAAAGACATCTTAGTGACGTTTCGTATTATGTTGTATTGTATTGATCAAATTACCGTTTCTAACATACATGTACGTGTATCAATTTGTGTATGAGCATGTTCAAGTTAAGAGAACTTAATGTAAAAGTTTAAGGAATCTGACACAAAAAAGATAAAAACTTCCTGATGAAAAAAAATTGCAAATACTTGTTCTAGGTTATCTGATTCTTGTTGTACTAAACAAAGGAAGAGCAATTACTTATTTAAAGTGGTAAAAATGTTTATAAATATACAACAGGGAAATAATTAAAAATTAACAAGATACAAAATTATATTATATTTTTTTAATACAGATATTTCCCAGAATAAAGTTATTTAGTATTTCTTATTGTTTGGTAATCGGACACCTTTAACGTAGTATTTTTGCATATTAAAAGTAAACAGAACTATCAAAGACAAACAATAGGGATATTTGCCATGAGTGCAATTGTGGTAAATATTTATAAAGAAAATGTCAACAATTTGAGGCATTATGATTTACCATACGGCCATCAACCATGAGCTAAAACTAAGTGCATATGCAATTTATAAAGCTGTACATATCTCATGGTATGCTTTTAATTATAAAAAAGAACAATAAATTTACGTGCGGTATGCGTACGAATTTTCGGATCTATTTTAGTCTATTGTTTAACAATAGAATAAACTAGTTATGCAAATTAGTAAGGTATATAATAGATTGAAAACGGGTTTTCAAGTTTATCGAAGGCTGGGCGGTGACCACCCGACTTGCAGACAATTTTTCAAGATGTCCGATTCAGATCTAGACCTCGACGATAGAGAATTAACCAAGTCTCCTGACAAGTCAATTGAAGCCTTACGTTCGGCTGCTGAACCAACTAAGAGAAAAGGTAATTCAGAGCAAGATAGGGCACCTGAAGTTTCAAATGCAGATTTGTTTTCTTTAATGACCACTTATTTCAATAATAAACTTTCCGGCATAGAGAAGAATTTCTCAGATACTACAGAGACATTAGTATAGAGAGCAAAGAAAGCAGAGAATACCTTTAAATTTAAGGGGAATCAGTTACAATTTGAGCTTAACTCTGATATTCAAGATAGTATAAGCACAGCAATTGGTTATATTGAGAAGAATAGACCTAAAAAGGCAGTTAGGGTTTTAGAAGATTCGTCTGTTCAGCTCAAGAAGAGAAATAAATTAATTAGAATTGCGGATAAGTCCGAGGGCGGTTGGAGAACGGTGAACGAATACCTTTCAGATGAAGTGGCCAGTGACTCGGAGGACGAGAAAAGAATACGCGCAGCAGATAACAGGGCAGTTAAAAAGATCAAAGCAGAGAAAACAGATAAACGCAGCAGTAGAAAGCGTCCGGCAGAAGCATCTGGTTCAACAGCTCAAATGGCACATAATGGTACAGGTGGTTCTGATGCTACATTTCGCCTCCAGCCCTTTCGAGGGGGCTTGGCCGCCAGCGGCCAAAGTTTCGGCAACCAAAATAGCTTCAAGACCTCAGACGTCTGCTACAACTGTGGCATGCAAGGGCACTGGGCAAGAGACTGCAGGAAGGGGAAGGCAAGGACAGGACCTCCCAGAGGATCTTCTTCTTAAAGACCATAACAGTGACATTTTCAAGGTACAAGATTATGATATTGTCGAAACATTTTATGAATATGAAAATTGTAATTCTGATATTTATGTTAAAGGTCGTTTGAAAAAATCTATTAACTTTTGGAAACAAATTAATGCTTCAGATTTCATTTTGAATGTTATTACAGATGGTTACAAAATTCTTTTGGTTAATGAGCCCGAAGAAATATTCTTAAGAAATAACAAATCAGCATTTGATAACAGCGAATTTGTATCAAAAGCTATTTTAGATTTAATGAAAGGGGGCTTGATACGTGAGGTATCGAGTAGACCGCATGTGGTTAATCCTTTGACCGTCTCGACTGCGAAAAATAAACACAGGTTAATTTTAGATTTACGACACGTAAACAAACAGGTAGTCGATAGCAAGATTAAATTTGAAGATTGGAAAGTAGTTAAACAGTATTTATCTTCTAACTGTTTTGGATTCGTTTTTGATAAGAAATCAGGATATCATCATATTGATATTTTTAATGAGCATCAGAAATATTTAGGTTTCTCCTGGAAATTAGGAGGTGTAACAAAGTTTTTTGTTTTTACTGTACTTCCTTTTGGTTTGAAATCTAGCGGATATATCTTTACTAAAGTAGTTAGACCTTTAGTAAAACATTGGCGAAAGAAAGGAATCAAAGTTGTTGTTTATTTAGATGACGGGTTCGGTTTAGCCGATAATGAAAACACATGTAAAATGCATTCTGATTTAGTAAAGTCAGATCTTATAGCATCGGGGTTCGTACCGAACAGAGATAAATGTCACTGGACACCAACACAAAAATTAGAGTGGTTAGGTTTTATATGGAATTTAGATATATGTAAACTCAATATACCAGATAGAAAAAAGAATGATTTAATTGAATTAGTTAATATTATACTTAACAATTCCTGCAAAGTGAAAGTAAGATTGTTAGCAAAAGTAGCTGGTAAAATCATTTCTTTTACGCCGGCTTTAGGTCACATTACACAGATCATGTCGAGAGGTTTGTTTGAAGTTATAAATTTAAGACAAGATTGGAACCAATCTATTAATATAAATCATTGTAACGCTTGTATCAGAGATCTGATATTTTGGAGAGATAACATTTTTGAGTTAGAACCAGTTTCATTGTTGGGACTGGATTCTGAATTTTACATATTTACAGATGCAAGCAATACAGGGGCTGCCGGATATATTGATAATCTAAAACAGATTATGCATAAATCTTGGTCGGACGATGAGAAATTGAAGAGCTCCACTTGGAGGGAAGTCAAAGCAATAGAGTTGTCTATACTAAGTTTTGCACGTTTGCTTAAACATTGCACGGTATCGTTTTATACAGATAATCAAAACGCTGTAACAATAGTTCACAAGGGAAGTAAAGTACCAGAATTACAGTCTTTAGCTTTATCAATATACGATTGTTGTCGCAAAAATGATATTACTATTTTTGTTAACTGGATTCCAAGGGAACAGAATGAACAAGCAGACATGCTAAGTAGAATTGTCGATATTGACGACTGGCGTATTTCAGATGAATTTTTCACATTCTTGAATGATTTATGGGGTCCATTTTCAGTAGATAGGTTTGCTAGTTTTGAAAATACGAAATTACAAAAGTTTAATTCCTTATACTGGAACCCAGGTTCTTTATGTGTCGACGCTTTCACGTGCGACTGGTCCGGTGAGAACAACTGGCTAGTACCTCCAGTAACCGAGGTTAGCAGGGTTATAAATAATTTAGTAAAATGCAAAGCTAAAGGAACTTTGATAGTTCCGAATTGGCCTTCATCGCCATTTTGGCCGTTGATTTTTGACACTGGTCTAAAATATAGAAAGTACACATATGATGTGCTTCAGTTCAACGAACCAGAGAGAATTTTCGAATCTGGAAATAATTTGAACTCTATTTTTGTGAGAGGAGATTACAAAGGAACTATATTAGCTGTTTTGTTAGACGCTTCATATTGTTAATATTAAGTTTTTTATTTACAGAATTGTTTTTACTATATGAATATTGATGTAATGTGTGTGTGTGTTGGAAGTCACTGGACGTTATATGCTCTTTGGTCACTGGACTAAATCTTTTAGTAATACTGTATGGTCACTGGACCTGATTGATATGCATTGATTCAGGTAAATATGTTATGTATGTAATAGAATTTTTATCTTTTTACAAAAAGATTATAATTACTGTATATCTATTTTTAGAACATTTTTTCGACTGGATTCTGGTCACAGTTAAGTTCGGTTAAGCACACAGAACTCAGATTACTTTACTCAAATCTAAATGCAACTGTCTTAGATTCGAGGGCCAAGACGACTGTTACAAAATATATTGGAGGTTTCAAACGTTTTTTAAAGTGGACACAAAAATACAAAGAGATAACTTCAGTACTTCCGTGTAATAAACTTTATGTGGGTTTATACTTGCAACATTTGATTGAGTCATCCGAAGGTTTTAGTTCAGTAGATACAGCATTTTATAGCATAAAGGGCTCATCGTATTGCTGGCGTAACTGATCCAAGCGAATCTGAACTAGTCAAGAGTATACTAGAAGGTGCTAAGAGAATACTATCTCGTCCGAAAAAGAAAAAAGAACCAGTTGACTCGAATTCAATGATTAAACTGTTTGATAAATATCAAGATCGTAACTCACTAAAAGAAGTGCGTTTATTGTTAATGTGTTCGTTAATGTATACAGGATTTTTGCGTTTCAACGAGTTATGCAACATCACAGCTAAAGACATAGTTTTTCATAATTCGCATGTCAATATCTTTATTCGTAAGAGCAAAACAGACTGTTATAGACATGGTAATAATGTCGTTATTTCTAGATTAGATAGTTCCTACTGTCCTGTAAAGCTTTTGCAAAGTTATCTAGTTTTAGCTAAGATTGAGAATAATTCAGAATTCTTTATATTTCGTGCATTGTCTTTTTTAAAGAAAACTAATTCTTTTATATTGAGAAGTAAAAATGTAAAAATTTCGTATACTCGAGCAAGAGAGTTAGTCAAAGAGGCCTTATCACAAATTGGTTTAAATGTAAACAAATTTGGTTTACACAGTTTCAGAGCAGGCGGTGCCACAGCGGCCGCTAAATATGATATACCAGATAGACTGTTTAAAATACATGGAAGATTGAAATCTGATTTAGCGAAAGATGGTTACGTATCAGATAGTTTAGAAAAACGATTATCAGTTTCTAAGAATTTAGGTTTATAACATTTTCACTTTCTGCTTTCTTTGTACGTCGAAATGGTCACCGTGCCTGTTAGTATCAGAACTATTCTTGTCTTATTTATATACATATATACAATATGAGTCAGTTTAGAACAGAAATTAGGAGCAGAGTTGTACAAGAAAAATAGAGCAATTTAGCACATAAATATGTTATGTTCGTTTGAACATCGTGAATTAAGAACATAAATAAATTTACGTGCGGTATGCGTACGAATTTTCGGATCTATTTTAGTCTATTGTTTAACAATAGAATAAACTAGTTATGCAAATTAGTAAGGTATATAATAGATTGAAAACGGGTTTTCAAGTTTATCGAAGGCTGGGCGGTGACCACTCGACTTGCAGACAATTTTTTTTGTATTGTTACATGTGTATAAGATGTTTGTAGTGGATATGTATATATAGTATACTGATTTTTGTAATGTTTATTTTATAGATTTGATATGATGAAGTGTTTATGCAGAGATGTTTAGGACATTGTTTGATGAAATGAAATGAAAGACATTTATAGAAAATTGATTACTAGTAGATTGTGAATTATGATGACAATATGAGTCAGTTTAGAACAGAAATTAGGAGCAGAGTTGTACAAGAAAAATAGAGCAATTTAGCACATAAATATATTATGTTCGTTTGAACATCGTGAATTAAGAACATAAATAAGAATATTCAAAACTATTTTTACAGCACAATCCCCGACATCCACCAGCTACTATTGACGTCACTCACTACCTGTTTTCGGGTTTAATGGAAAATTTCAGAACAATAGCTTCAAACTCATGGTCAAGATAATCTGACTTCGTAAATGAAAAGCATATGGTGGAATTTTACCAAATAAACTCAAGCATACATTTCTCTTTGATCCTATATTGCTGGACGTTAATCAACCAACAATAAATCAATCTATCTTCCTATTATAACAATTATTCGGATATGCTAAAAGAAGAATACACTTTACAGAGCCTTGCACAATATACATTTAGCACCAGTTCAGAAACGAATATAACTCTGAAGATGTAATAGCGCTATATTCACCATATGGTGACATGTGATTTGAGATAAACATATTAAATGAGACTGAGGTATATGCACTAATTTTTAATCAATATGAAGCAAGTATCATTCTTCCTGACCTTGCTAAAATACTTGTAGATTTCTAATAACATTTTTTTGCTATGAAACAACCCTTACCTTTCCTTTAAGTTAGATACAGTTGTAACCTCTTCTCATCACACCATTTCTTCTATTCATGAAGTAAATTTAGAAAGTTTAAAACTTAGAAAGAAAAACATCCTTAATGAAATCTATGAAACTCGTCCTGGATGAATTTCATTGGCTTACAATTTAACAGAAAGATGGAAAGATACTAACAATAAGTGTTTATCACTTGACATATGTATATGTACATTGAGGAAATACAATAAAATAAAATGAAATTGGCAACTAACTTTGTTTTCTTATTTCTCATTATGAAGTGTTATTCAAATATTTTTTGATCATATACATCGTTTTAAAGCTACATTTTGTGTAATAAGTAAAATAATCAAATCTAAAGAAAACGTACGTTTTTATGTTGTACTGGTACACAACTGTCCCAAGTAAGGGGCATGGTTAAGATGTGTGTGCTTGTCCCAAGTCAGGAACCTGTAAATCGTAGTTGCCGTTTGTTTTATGTAATACATATTTTTTTTTAATCATTTTTGTGCATAGGTTGGGCCGTTAGGTTTTTCGTTTCAATTGTTTTATCTTTCTCATTTCGGGCCCTTTTATAACTGACTATTCGGTATATAGTTATCAAAGTACAAGGATTATAATTTAGTACGCCAGACGCGCGTTTCGTCTACATAAGACTCATCAGTGACGCTCATTTCAAAATATTTATAAAGCCAAACTAGTACAAAGTTGAAGAGCATTGAGGATTCAAAATTCCAAAATACGGCTAAGGTAATTTATGCCTGGGATAAAAAAAATCCTTAATTTTTGGAAAAAAATCAAACTTTGTAAATTTTATAAAAATGATCACGGTATGAGGTTTGCTCATTGTAGAGGCCAGTACGGTGACCTTCAGTTGTTAATTTCAGTGACATTTTGGTCTCTTGTGGAAAGTTGCGTCATTGTGAATCATATCACATCTTCTTTTTATATATATATATGAAGATGGACAGGATGAATACAACATTTGTTACATTCACAGCGTAAAAAGCGCTTTATTTATATTTGGAAGTACTTGATAAATTGCATGCTTATATTGGTGATTTTGAATCTGTTCACAGTTTTGATTTTTCTACCCTGAATACCACATTGCATCACATTCTCATTAAGAAAAAATTCACACACTTAATTAAATTGGCATTTAAAAAGTCAGAATGTGAATATATATGTTCAAACTGTTTTACGTCATTTCTTAGTAGCAATAAACAAAAAAAAAACTATGTCAATTGGACATGCTTTGATACTATATATGCCCTTGAATCTTTACTAGATAAATTTGTGTTCGCTTTGGAGATGCCGTATATCGTTATTCGGAATTCCAATGGGGAGTAACTGTGCACCACTTATTGCGAACCTGTTTTTTGTATTGCTATGATGATGAGTTACAATTTATGACAGACATCAGCAAAGACCCATCGAAACAACATCTGATAAACAAATTTAATAATACTTTTAGATATTTGGATGATATTTTGGCTCTCAAAAATGACGACTTCAGTATGTATACTAAAGATATTTATCCTGTTGAACTTACTTTAAATATAGCTAATACTAACAATGACCACTATCCTCTCCTCGATCGTGATATCTATATCACTAAAGGAAAACTTAATACTAAAATTTATGATAAAAGAGATGATTTTTCATTTGCTATCGTTAATTATCCATTTTGAGAAGTGACGTTCCCTTGTCATCATCTTACGGTGTTTTATATATCTCATCTTGTACGATTCGCTCGTGTATGTAACAATGTTTTAGATTTTAACAAGAGTTTATGTATTACTGAAAAATTATTATACCAGGGTTTTCGATATGACAAACTAGTCAAAACATTTACTAAATTTTATCATCGGTATGAGGACATCATTCGTAAATATAGCTCAACATGCAGACTTTTTATACGTTCGGGTATTTCACATCCAATTTTTTATGGAAATATTCTTTATTAAGCACAAAAATGTCAGTATTCACCTCAGAAACTAACAAAACCTTTAAATAGACTTATTAAGAAGGGATATAGTTACGATACTGTTGTCCAGTCATTAAAGATTGCATATTTTGGCGTTAATATTGAGTGACTTATAGGGTCTTTGCATCGGAACTAAACACATTTATTCAAAAACCAGTTGTTGGCATGACACGGGTTATGTTCTTCTCATATATGTTATGATGGTATGATACTAAACCCCTAACGGGAAGGATAGTGCCTGATATTCATATGATGAAATCATAATCTTTCAATCAGTTTAATTGAAGACTGGAGCTGACATGTCAGTTAAATGCTAGTAGTCTGTTGTTATTTTTTTTTATTATTGTCATTTTGTTTATTTTCTTTGATTACACCTTCTGATATTAGATTAGGATTTCTCTCGAACTGAATTTTAAATGTGCGTATTGTTATGCGTTTACTCTTCTACATTGGCTAGAGGTATAGGGGGAGGATTGAGATCTCATAAACATGTTTAACCCCGCCGCATTTTTGGAGTCAGGAGCCTCTGACCTTTGGAAATTAGTATGGCGTTCATTATCACTGAACTAGTATATATTTGTTTAGGGGCCAGCTGAAGGACGCCTCCGGGTGCGGGAATTTCTCGCGACATTGAAGATCTGTTGGTGACCTGCTGCTATTTTTTCTATGGTTGGGTTGTTGTTTCTTTGACACATTCCCCATTTCCATTGTCAATCTTATTATTTACTACAATAAAAGTATGTTTCAATTAACTCTACAATGAATAGAGAAAAATATTGGGAAAACATCAATGTGTTATATTTCGTTCGTCCTAATCAAACAAGGAATAAATAATGTCTGATTTTTCAATGTTCCTATCAACTTTTAATAAATCATATAATTAAAATTACTTGAAGCACTTGTGCTTAATTCGATAATATTTATGTTTTCCTCAACTAAATTGACGACAATTGAAGCATCTATTGGTCTTCCAGGTACAGAAATATGACGCATTACAGTCAAAATTTACACTTTGAACCTAATGACACTTTTTAATGTCTCCTTTTTCCCACCGAGCAACTCGTTCAATGATTCCATATCTTAGTGTTACGGGAACCATTTGCTCAGGAGTATAGTTCATGTGCGTGCAAAAGATATACGACAGATACCACAGGTAAATTCGTAATCATAAGTCCAAAATAAACTGACAACGTCATTACTGAAAAGAAAAATAACCAACAGACAATCAATAGTACACAAATAAAAACATAGAAAACAAAGTACTTCGCAACTCAAACCCAATTATAAAACTGACAATGATTTCAGGTTCTCCTGAAGGGTAAGCAGATCCTGTATGTTTTTACGAATAACCGTAAATTATATGTTTTTTAAAATCATTTCACTACTGTGAGAATTAACATAAAGAGTAGAAGAAATCATGTTTCCGGTTTGTAATCTGTTTACGGACCAGCTTTGGTTTTCAAGTCCTTCAAATCATTGTTTTGCAAAAATATTCATTAATTTATTTTATTAAGTCATAAAACGTTTTGATAATTCTTAAATTCATGTTAAAAAACAATGGACATTTTTGTTTTAAATCTTTTAACAATTCATAAGGTAAAACAGTACTTGGTCCTCCAACGTCAATTTGATATAAGAGCTACTGTAATAATGTAAATGTGATATGTATGACTCAAATATGTTAAAACATGGTTTGATTTTCAGTTGAACTTGTAGTAAAATGAGGAGAAAATTTTTCTTGTTTTTGCACACATTTATCATATACTGTGCTGTCCATATTTTCTGGTCCCCAGTTAGAAGCTGGTTTTGATCGTTGTTTGAGTCTCTGAAAATAATAATAAAAAAATACATGTATACATGTTATCATGGCAATGATTTATAATAAATAAAACGTATTCTAGCAATTACCTGTAAATTTCGACAATAACTGAAAGACACCAATTAAATGGGTGTATGATAAAACATATATTCTGAAAAGAAAATCAATAGTTTTAAATCAAAAGAATTCTTTTTCTTTTTATACCATGGTAGTTATTGGTAGAAAACCCGATTACTCTTACCTGCAATATTGTGCCATTTGCGTTCCATATGTCTATAACCATGTGTATTGGAATCGGTATTACTGATATCATCCCGATAATCCACCCCGCAGCTATCGCCCATTGTGGATATTGATATGTACCATATGAAACCGGTGTTATCTGTGTCATGTTAAATACAAGCACCATCTGAAAAATTCAAATCGATTGGTTAAATTTGAAATCTGCATAGTACCCTATTCCTATCTAATTGTTTTATTTAATTCATTTTTTGTGTTATTTTTGTACCTCAAAAATGTGCCAATACAATTTATCAATAAAATCGATAAATATGTAACTACACACAATGCAACTATAATAAGCAAAGCATGTTGATTTCATTTTTTCAACAGTTTATACTTACTGTCAGATATATATTTTTATCATGACCAGTTACATATCAACTGTTAATTTTGTAGAGGTCTGATGATATTGTGCAGAGTAATTGTCGTTGGACAAAGACACTAACCTATGTTTACATATTATTTTGGAATTATATAGTACTTTGATTTGATTGGTCTAAACTAAAAGGCAACATACCACTAAAATAACAGGTGTTATGAATTTCCAACATATACTCCACCAAATGCAAGGCTTTCGTCCTATCATTAGTTCAATATTTTCATATAATCTGTTTGCGCCTTCAATTCAAAGACATAGCAGTGTTTTATGTTATTTATGCAGTTTTTTGAGTAATTTCTAATGTTCAATTCGCAAGACTTATAAAGAAGATATCACACACAAAACCTGAGAAGAAAAAAAAATACTTTATTAGTCAATTGACAGATTAAACGTCTTCTGCACGATATTCATTACTTTCCGCTATTTTAATTGTTAGATCCGTGATCAAATTTAAAGTAACCAATCAACGAGTATGGATATGTATACAAATGTAGTTATGTCTAGATAAGTTTTGAGTCCAAACTAACAATTAAAATGGCAGAAAGTAATGAATATCGTGCAGAAGACGTTTACTCTGTCAATTCACTAATGAAGTATTTTGTTTTTTCTCCGGTTTTGTGTGTAATATCTTCTTAATAAGACTTTAGAAATACATATAGAATGTCAGAACTTTTTAGGTCAATGTTACATTTCTGGCAATTTATAATAAAAAAATATGAATATTTATCAAATATTTGTTGCGAAAACATTTGGTATTGCATTTGTTATAAACGCACAATTGTCCCTGTTCCTTTCACTGTCTTGGGCGAAAATTCCAATTATTGGTTTTTGTGCCTATATTCCAAATGACGTGAGGTTATTGCCTTCTTGACGACAATGACGAACAATGAAAGTGTTCGTATTGAAAAGTATGAATTATGCCCCCATTATGCTGCAATCTCGCTTTTTTGTGCTGTGGTTTATTAAATAGTTATAATTGAACGTTTTTCTATCCTTTGTAGAACTTAAATATGTGTTTAATGAATTATAACCTATCTTTTCCATATTGGATCAGCAAAATATGTTATAATATAACATATGTATAATGGCAAACAATTTTGAGCTGTATTTGTTGATACTTTATTTAGTACTCTTCCCGAGTTCAAATTTCACTCAAATTAACGTTGTGTACATGTATACTGAACTTTATATAATTATTTTTTTTATTTTAGAATTAGTAAAATCGTGTTGCTGATTACCAGTTTGTGTTCTTATGAAACATTTATCAGCCCTTCTACATGTTCTAGGTGTATAAATAGCATGTATAAGAGAAAATGTTACTCCCATATTTATCAAAGGTTTTTTTTTGTAATCTTTAACTTTTTTTTGTGTTATGAATATCCTTCTATTAATTATAGTAAGTCTTAAAGTGATTGTAGTTTAGAACATGATATACAATCATTCTAACCAAAAATACCTAATTTATATATCAAAAAGACATACACTGGTATTCGTAAAACCGCGAGATCTTACAGCTGGTTTACTCACCATAAATCCATCCGATTGTAATGTTTTCCAAAATACAGATTAAAATTACAGAAAATAGAGCACAGTACCAATCAACTATTTGCAGAGCATAAATTCCTCCCTATGAATAAAGAAATTATTAGCATAAGGGACAAAAGAATACTATCTTTATATTCAAATTCTCTGCAAAGTAAACAATAAATGGAAACCAGTCTAGACGGGTGGTTTGTTTGCTGCAGATGTCATAGTCCAAATTGTAATGACGTCTGCCAAGGCCATCTTTTTTTTTTTTCTGGGACGCGTTCATACGACGTTATAACGCTGCAGCTATTTTTAACGTCTAGAATTTGAGAGAGAATATTGGGGGAACTTTGAGACACAATTTTGACACGTACAGTATTTGCATCCTTAGGCGTTACTATTTTAGCGACCAATCAGCGGTCATCGACAGACTTGAATTACTGTTTATGTAAATCAAACGTTCCGGAAATTTGGGTTGATCAAGTTTTTACCATACGTAAAAAAGGGCTTTAGCGTTATGACGTCGTATGAGGCATTGTCAGACGTCATGTTTTTTTGGACAACTGAAGTCGCTAAAGGATTTGCGTTGAGACTAGAAATAGTCATACATGACGAAATTATTTCTAATTATAATATACTGTTACATAACGTTATGAAAGTGTATATTTGTATGTCAAACGTCGATGTAAATTTGAATTAACCTATCATTTTTTTCTTGAATGTCCTGTATCAAGTCAGGATATGACAGTTATAGTCAACCTCAGTACTGCAGTGTTGTTGTTGCTCAAATGTTTTCCTCTAATAGTGGGTGTGTTTCCTTCGGTTTTAGTTTGTAACCTGCATTTGTTTTCTCTCTGTCGATTAATCACTTTTCAAACAACGGTATACTATTGTTGCCTACATTTACCAATTTTCATTTTAATTAATACATGATGTTGGATTGGAAAGACCTGACAAATATTTACTATAATATTTTGATCATGGTAATTTTTTCATTCTGATTTTAAAAACTGGATTTTTTCTTCATATAGAGATCTTCAATATGCAAAGAGATTTTTTTTACGATTAGACCTTGATCGTTAAGTTTTCTCTTTAATACATGACTGCATTTTCTTTTTTTGAGAAAATGTATCGATGGGAACGAAATACTATTAATAATATGAAATACAATATCGCAATGCTAAGTTCATTTCAGTCTATACGTAAAAGAGTAAAACATCAAAAGTAACAAAACATGTAACAGGTTGGGAACACTACCTTATATGGCAATGCCTAAATTAGCATATTTATGTTCTCGCACATGTAATTGTTTATTTACATGTGACGCAATTCATTTTACCTGGGTTTTTGACCAATCAACTAAATGAGTAACAATGCATGATGGACTACTACTTGATTACAATCAAGCAAGAACACATGTTATTTACTGAAATACAACACATTTTTTTCGTGCATTGCGGGGTTAACAATTTTGCTTAACTTTTCATTTTTTGTATTCACATTTTAAGTTCGTGATATAAAGTATTCGTTCCATGCTCAGGTTAACGAAAAGTTGTTACTATGCGAAGAAACAAGTGTTTGAATTACCCGATATATAACCATAAATATGTTTCGTGATGACAAGGAGATTTTATGTATTCGTCCACCAGACAGCAACAAAACAACATTGATAAACACAATTACCCATAAGAAAAAAAGTTAAGTTGATTGCGTCTTGGATGGAAAGAAATTTCATTTTACACTCAGACCTTATCTTCTTCTTTCTATATACAAAGCACGTTTACAGAAAACTTAAAAGGTATTATAACATCCAATATGATCCACAGGTTTTAGATGATTTGAGATATTGCATATACGTCAATAGTACAGCAACCGAATGATAAAAATAGCTCTGAGGTATATTTTGGAATAAAATACGCAACTGACGGACTTAATCAGTGGATGAAACTATACAAAATATGTTTAAGCTAATTACCGTACAAAATGAGAATGGAAATGAGGAATGAGTCAAAGAGACAACAACCAAGCCATAGAGCAGACAAAAGCCGAAGGTCACCACTGTATCTTCGTAAAGCGAGAATCTCCGCACCCGGAGGAGTCCTTTAGCTAGCAGAAATATGTATACTAGTTCAGTGACTATAGACGTCATACTAAACTCTGTTGTACACAGGAAACTAAGATTAAAGTCAGTTAAGACAATCAAATGCCACAGGCTCCTGACTTGGGACAGGCGCAAACATGCACCGAGGTTGAACATGTTTTTGAGATCGATTTCAACCCTCCTCCTATACATCTATCCAATGCAGTAAAAACAAACACACAGCATTATGCAAAATCAAACTTGATAAAGAGAAGTCTGAGTCAGAAAAGGTAATAAAAGAAACTAAACAAACTGACAATTATACATAAATTAACAAAGGACTACTAGCAGTTACTTACATGCCAGCTCCAGACCTCAATTACAGCCGATTTCATTGAGTGTGTAATGAAAGGTAGAATCCTTGGTTAGCTTGCATGTTAGCCGAACAGTAAAATCGTTACTATGTAAGGTATACTACCATCCTTTCGAATTAGTTTAGACTTACAGACATGTAAATAGGCTATAACCGGAATTGTCTACTCTTAAGGATGGCAATTTACCTAACCTGCAATCGGCTGTAAACTGATTGAAAGATCATGTCTTCACTCAAATATCAAGCACAATTCCTACCCACTTTTATAACACTTATTTTTACCATGATACTGAATATAATGATGTTTTTACTTATAGTTCAGGTCCTGATAAAAATTTTACACATCCAGTGCAGATAGACGTGTTTCTGTGTCAGTTTTCTTGTTTTCGAGGCAGAAATGTTTTTAAATGACACTATACATGTTTAAAGAGCTCAAAACATTTACGTTCTGGAGAGTGGTCACTCCATCTTCAATTTCACTGTTTCCCGCCGTGAAATTAGTGCAAAGGTACAATACATAACTATGAAACCTGTTCAACTACTTTTACAAGGCGAAAAAGAAAGTCGAATTGTGAAGCCCGTAAACACATGAAACAATACATTTCTAATCTGAGAAGAGAATGCACATTGAAGATTATGTTATATATATTTCAATAAACATATTCGCAGAACAAAAACATTTATTTTGAGAATCCCAGACACTATATTAGTTTTCACTTTTTCCACTAATTCCACGTGTTTTCTATTGATAGTAAACTCGTAGTAACCCACAATGCATTGTAGTTCATTGAGTCGATTGGTCAGGGTTTTAAGGCCATCATTGGCCTTGTGTTTGGGAATTTACTATGCAAATATATCTTGACGTCAGGAAATTTAGATTTCTCGACCTGTGTAAATGGATGTACGTTAACTGCTATTTTTTTTACAGTCATTATACAAATGAATTCATGTAAAGCGCATCATTTATTGATTCGGAATGTGGGAACAGGATAAGTATATAAAAAACTAATTTGTTTAGTTGAAAAGAGAAAAGTGTCAATAAAAGACCCAAAGACATAGCTTCATATTATCTGTCTATTTTAGGTGTATATTTACCTGCATAACAAATGGAATTCCAAATATAAACTCGATTACGCAGATTCCACCTTTTAACAAGACCTTTCTTCTTATAAATAATTTAGGAAATTCATCTGTCAACGCACTCACAATAGCCTCCATCGTTCCAAACTAAACCAAACAGCAAGTGATTAAAACGAATAGTAGTCGTATAAATTCGTACGTTTACTTTTTGATATTGTTCTTTCTTTGTATTGAATTTTAATAATCAAATCAACGTATAGTATGTTTGCATGTTATGCTGAGACGTCCTGTTTTAAATTAAAAGTAAAGCAATTTTACAATTTTACACCGCTTGGTCGATGTCACTGTTGATTGAATATTCGTCCCAGAGGGTAGCGCAGTAGTTATCACTTCGTTGTTGACATGCATATCAATTATAAGGACATTTTCATAAATTTACTGTTTGCAGAAGTATAAATTATTCAAAATAATAAAGATTTCCCCAGGCAAAGATTTCCTAAGCTGTATTCGGCACAACGTTTTGGAATTTTGGGTCCTCATTGCTCTTCAACTTTATACTTGTTTCTATTATTTCTACTATTTCGATTTGAGCGTCACTTATGACTCTTGTGTAGACCAAACGTCTGGCGTATCGAATTATAAGCCTGATACCTTTGATAACCAAATTAGAGGTTGTTTTATTCGTAATACATAAAGTTTGTATAAAGATTTTATAACCATGATAAAGAGGGACAACACATACACCAGAGGGACATTCAAACTCATAGATAAAAATAATAAACCAACAATGCCATAATAAATACAAACAGACAATTAATAGTACACAAGACACAACAAATAAAACTAAAGACTTATCAATACGAACCCCACCAAAACATTGGGGTGATACTAGGTGCTCCGGAAGAGTAGGCAAACTCTTCCTGCTCCAAATGTAAAGACACGAAAATACAAAAGTATGTTTATTTAAAAAGTTAGATCTGCACACTGTATCGTATCGTTTGTATGTATAAGAACTAAGCATCTATGATAACATTATAAATATACAATGTACATTTTGTATTTAACTTTTAAACAGTGAATTCATATAAAAAAGGTAAGCTTTAGATTGTTAAAATGCTTAAAAGCTAACGGCTCTGTTTAATAATCAAATCAACGTATAGTATGTTTGCATGTTATGCTGAGACGTCCTCTTTTAAATTAAAAGTAAAGAAATTTTGCAATTTTACACCACTTGGTCGATGCCACTGTTGATGGAATATGCGTCCCAGAGGGTAGCTCAGTACTAATCACTTCGTTGTTGACATGCATATCAATTATAAGGACATTTTCATAAATTTAATGTTTGCAAAAGTATAAATTCTTTAAAATAATAAGGATTTCCCCAGGCATAAATTTCCTAAGCTGTATTCGGCACAACGTTTTGGAATTTTGGGGTCCTCATTGCTCTTCAACTTTATACTTGTTTCTATTATTTCTACTATTTCGATTTGAGCGTCACTTATGACTCTTGTGTAGACCAAACGCGTGTCTGGCGTATCGAATTATAAGCCTGATACCTTTGATAACCAAATTAGTGGTTGTTTTATTCGTAATACATAAAATTTGTATAAAGATTTTATAACCATGACAAAGAGGGCCAACAGGGTCCGTGTATATCTGCGTCCATTCGTTTTTCGTTTTGAAATATCAAAAACAAAAAACGAAAGTGTTTTCATTTTTTGTTTTTGATTTCTTAAAAACCAAAATGAAAAACGAAAGTGTTTTCATTTTTCGTTTTTGATTTCTTAAAAACCAAAATGAAAAACAAAAGTGTTTTCGTTTTTCGTTTTTGATTTCACAAAACGAAAAACGAAAAACAAAAATATTTTCATTTTTCATTTTTGATTTCTCACAAACTAAAATCGAAAAATGAAAGTGTTTTCATTTTTCATTTTTGATTTCACAAAAACAAAAAACGAAAAACGAAAATCGAAAGTGTGTTCAATTTATCTTTCCCACACTTTTTTTAAAAATGACAATGTTGTCATTTGTCATTCATTTAAAGGTGCTTCAGACAATGAAATTATAACAATGTTGTCGATTTTTGTTACATACCAAAAGGGTGAACATAAAGTTTTGTATATAATTTTAATTATTTCTCGATTTATAATGTAAAATGTTTTCTTTTCTTGATGTACAGTCATTGATAGTAAATGTTGCTAATGCAAACACTCCGGTATTCATTCAACTTAATGTAGACAAAATAGACCGCATGACTTCTGAATTGAACTACGGTGATGAAGTAATCAAAGACTTTCAAATTACCTTTGTTTATATCTTTCATAAAGAATTAATTATTATATTTAAATATTAAACGAATCACAAATTTAAATTGTACAATATAATATTATATAAAGGTGGTACAAATAAATAGATTGATGACAACATCACACTAACAAGGGAGGTAACTACTTTTAAAACTAACAAGAAAACTAGCCCGGTCGTTAAAGTATACATGAACACCGGTTGTCAGATCAATATTATTTTAATCGAAGAAAATGTCGACGGATACAAAAGTCTTTATCAATCTAAACACTAAGGATGCGTGATCTTAACTTTTAAGTTTGGAGAGGTTGATATAAGATGATGATATAGAAGCGTATTAACTAGCCTCTATTACAAATAAAGCAAACCATATTTTGGCCAGGGAAGGGCTCAAGGACCCCGGAAGAACTGGAAAAAAATTTACAAAATTTTCGGACCTTTTCTTAATCTAAAGCGCAAGTTTTGTCTTATTTATTTTATTATGTTCTGGTCTCGGAGCAAAATATATAGATACAGTGTAAGACTTTTAGTATTTACATGTAGAAGCAATATCAAAAGACATATGTAGGATGAATAAAAAACAATGTAATCTACATAGTCAAGTGTGTGGCTATTGTTAGTTTAAACATATTTATTAATAGTGGATTGGCAATGTTCTCCTCGGAACATGGATCGAACCAGGAACTTCTGTTCTTGTAGTCCGATGCACTAACCAATGTTACTTTTGTATAATGAGTATCAATGGTCCGGTTCCTCGTCGAAGACCCTCCCGCTACTTTCAAGATGAAGAACAGGAATAAAAGCCCTGTTCATTAATAATTTGTATTTTTTCAATATATTGTGTGCGATTTTGTCCCGTGTACATTTACTCCACATCTCTTTATTTTCTATTTAGTACCTGGATACGGCTCAATGCTAGTTTTAGCCCTCCAATGTTAAAGGCCTAGGTCATATGTTTTTTTTTTTAATTGTTTGATGCCGTGGGATTGGGATTTTTAGCTTTAATGTAACCCTTGTCAGCTTTAACTTGTGTTTACAGCAAAGATAGCCAGTTTTGTGTTCTGTAATATACTGTAACAGTTTAATTTTCCATGTCCGGTAGCATCGTAACTTCTCAAAACATCTTCCGAGCAATATTTGGACATCTGTGCCGTGGGCATGTACAATTGCCAAACCACACATGCCCGTTCTTGAGTCTTCGTAGATCTATTCCAACTTAAGAATTATTGAGTGTACGACAAGCAGAACATGATATTTTATACCATTGAATATTGAATCCATAGTCATAAAGATCGACTACTTGATTGGTGTTCCTTTAACGTAGCTGCAGAACAAAACGAGAGAGCTACTTTCGAATATTTCTACAATTTCAAGCAGTTTTCCACTCACAAATACAATAATGTTTTCAACAATTATTAAAATAATTTTTTTTTACACTTTTTTATTTTTATATTGTTTTAAAATATCAATTTGACTTGAATTTGGGATCCCGCTAACATGTTTAACCCCGCCACATTCTAAATGTATGTGTCCCAAGTCAAGATCCCGTTATTCAGTGGTTGTCGTTTGTTTATGTGTTACATTTTTGTTTTTCATTTAATTTTTGTACATAAATTAGGCCGTTAGTTTTCTTGTTTGAATTGTTTTGCATTTTATTTCGGGCCCTTTTATAGCTTCTTATGTGGTATGGGCTTTGCTCATTGTTGAAGGCCGTACGGTGACTTATAGTTGTTAATTTCTGTGTTATTTTGGTCTCTTGGTCTCATTGACAATCATACCACATCTTCTTTTTTTTATATTTATATGAGTATATTAAATATACATGTATATACCAAGCTAAGTCAGTTTATATCTTGTTTCTCGTCTGACTATACAAAAGGCTAGGAGAGCTACTTTGATAGATCAGGTTGACTGATAAGCTGTCTATATAAAGTAATGGGACAATGCATGACATGAAGACATCACCAAATCACCGTACATATATGTAATACTCAAAAAGACATCCAGAGCTTACCATAGTCATCAACTACCCACCAACAGGCCGTGAGCTCTGGTTGGGTCTTAATTCAATCCAAGAGCACAGCAAATTGTCAAAATATTCTATTCAAACTGGGTTACCTGGGAGAAAAACATTGAAACTTTCCAAAGAAATACACCCCCCCCCCCCCTCAACTTTTTAATAAGGAGATATGGTATTATTGCAAATGAGTCAACTATCCCACAAAGTTCAAATGTAGTGGATGTAAGCAGTTATATACAAGCAACCATATAACCTTCAACAATGAGAAAAAAAATACGGTATTGTCGGCTACAATAGTCCATGAAATGAAAAATATGAAACAGTTCAATTGAGAAAAATAACGGCCTATTTTAAAACAACATAAATTACGAAAAACAAATATGAAGACATCAACAAAATACAACCACTGAACTACATGCTCCTGGGTTGGAACAGGCACATGCAATATATGGCGGAGTTAAACATGTTTGTGAGCGCTCAATCCTCCCCTCAACCTGAAACAGTTTGTTACAGCACAGCATAAGAACAAACTATACAAATCATCGGAAAAGGGCTTAACGTATGAGATCGATACAAAACAGAAGGGAAAAAAAAGGTCTAACAAAAACACATACCGAATGTGGCAGGGTATTTATACATCGTTTTCAAACAATCAAAGTACTGAAGTACTGAACATCGAATGACTGCAAGTTCTTTTGGATTGTCACAAGCACTTGTCTCAGAAAAAAAATCACATCTCTATACTTGAAAGTGAAGTTAATGTACAGATATATTTTTTTTGAAACTCAGTACACATATTCTATATCATATGATCTTTTTAATTTCAATGCCAAATATAGAGTTCTGACCCTCAATTCCACGATCTACTAGACATGGAAAATGATAGTGCGAGTGGGGCATTTATGTTCTTATCACATTCTTATTCAAATCCTTTATTAAAGAAGTCAGTAAATTTACTACAGATAACACTACATTTGTAAATTAGACGAACTAATCTAATCAAAATGTATATCTCTAATTTCGTAATACTTATGTGTATGAGAAAATTCATATATAAATGTATATCAATTTTGATAAGATTGTTGAACGAACGCGTTCAATCTTAGGATTTTATTCTTGTCAATTTTTCCGACCGAGCAGAGCGAGTCGAAAACAATTAAATAGACGTCTTTCAAGCCAAAGTTAATATGTTTGCTATACACACATATGATTTTATTAAACTTGGTTATCAATTGTTAATAAAAAAAACAGTCCTAGATAATAAAAAATCATGAAATATTTGGTCTAGTAATAAAAAAATCACACAAAAAACAGTAGTTGTCGTTTGTTGATGTCGTTCTCGCTTCTCGTTTTTTTAGCTCACCTGGCCCGAAGTGTCAAGTGAGCTTTTCTTATATCTTGGCGTCCGTCGTCCGTCGTCGTAACTTATACAAAAATCTTCTCCTCTGAAACTACTGAGCCAAATTCAACCAATCTTAGCCACCATCATCATTGGGATATCTAGTATAACAAATGTGTCCAGTGACCTTGCCAACTAACCAAGATGGTCGCCATGGATAAAAATAGAACATAGGAGTAAAATGAAAATTTTGGCTTATATCTCAGAAATCAAAGCATTAAGAGCAAATCTGACATGGGTAAAATTGTTTATTATGTCATTATCTATCCACCCTGAAAGTTTCAGATGCATCAGACAACCTGTTGTTATGTTGCTGCGCCTGAATTGGAAATTTTAAGAAAATTTTGCAACTTTTGGTTATTTTCTTGAATATTATTATAGATAGAGATAAACTGTAAACATCAATAATGTACAGCAAAGTAAGACCTACAAATAAGTCAACATGACGAAAATGGTCAATTGACCCCTTAAGGAGTAATTGCCCTTTCAAGTCAATTTTTAACAATTTTCATAATTTTGTACATTTTTACAAAATATTTTCCACTGAAACTACTAGGCTAAGTTCATTATAGATAGAGATAATTGTAAGCATCAACAATGTTTTGTAGAGTAAGATCTACGAACACATCACCATCACCAAAAACACATAGACCAAGGTAAGCGACACAAGCTCTTCAGAGCCTCTAGTTATATATAGAGTTTAGACTTTTGGTTTTCCCGTTTATGAATGGTTTTACACTAGTCATTTTGGAGGATCCTTATAACTTGTTATTCGGTGTGAGTCAAGGATTCGTGTTGAAGAGGGTACTTTAACCTATAATAGTTTCCTTCTACACACTGTGACTTGGATGGAGAGTTGTCTCATTGGCACTCATACCATGCACATCTTCTTATATCTATATATTCTTTCGATATTTTTGATTGGGGTCTGGAGCTGGCATGTCAGTTACTGCGAGTAGTTTTTTTGTTAATTTATGAATCATATTCGTTTTGTGTAGTTTCTTTTGTTTACTATTTTGTCATCGGACTCGGATTTCTTTTAAACTGAGTTTCTCTGTGCATATTGTTGTGTGTTTGTTTATTCTACATGAGCTAGATATAAAATTGAGAATGGAAATGGGGAATGTGTCAAAGAGACAACAACTCGACCAAAATAAAAAAACACAACAGCAGAAGGTCACCAACAGGTCTTCAATGTAGCGAGAAATTCCCGCACCCGGAGGCGTCCTTCAGCTGGCCCCTAAACAAATATATACTAGTTCAGTGATAATGAACGCCATACTAATTTCCAAATTGTACACAAGAAACATCATTGTATAGCGGGAGGGTTGAGATCTAACAAAGCATGTTTAGCCCCGCCGTATTTTTGCGCCTGTCCCAAGACAGTAGACTCTGATCTTTGTTAGTTTTTTATGGTTTTTTTTTTGTCTAAGTTAAGTGTGACGTCCATTTTCACATTACTAGTATATATTTTTATTTAGAGACCAGCTGAAGCCCGGATTTTCTCGTTGTGTTGAAGACTCATTGGTGGCCTTCGGCTGTGCTCTTTGGTTAGGCTGACTGTTGTTTCTTTGACACATGTTTTATTTCCATTCTCAATTTTATTGATTGATCAATTGATTGATTGATTGATTGATTGATTGATCATTTTACTACAAGCAAAAGTCATGATCATTTGAGAATCCTTTATTTGTATTGTAGTGTTTATTTCACCAAGGTGTTGCAACCTGTAATGTAAAATAAATTACAGCCGACTGCACTGAGTGTGTAGGCACAGGTAGCCTATCCTTGGATAGCTAGCTTGTATTATAGATTAGGTACCCCCCTTCAAGAGTAGACTAGTTCGACAAATAACCAATCAATCTGTCTGTAGGACTAGGCTCCTTCTACAGGAGGGTGGTATACCTTACCTAGTTACTTCATAGTTCAGCTAACAAACAAGCGATCCAAAGATATAACCTTTGTCTACACACTCAATGTAATCGGCTGTAATGAAAATGCGGAGTTTGTGAGGCCAGGCTCAAGCAACCAGTCGGTAGCAGTCAGTTTTCAAATATATAAAAACAAATATTGCATAAGACTCAAACGTACTTAAAATGTTTTTATTAAATATATAACCACTATATCATCAGTTTTTAAAATATAATTAAGCAGTCAAAGACACTTTTCAATGGATTTTAAAATTTCATTTCTGGTTTATTTAAGAATTGAATGCTTTTTTGTTGTTACTTCATTGAGGTGTAAAGCGATAATCGAAATACATTTTGTATGAAAAGCGGAAGCGCTTCATTCTGAAAATGCACGCACGGTCAACGCTTTTACAACCCTATGAAAAAGAAGCATTCAATATCTATAATTACATGTTTTAGCTAGGATCATGAAAACACGATTTTTATCAAGATTTTATTAAATTCACCTTTGCACTTTATTGTAAGACCTCGTGTCATCATGAATAATGATTTTCGTTGTCTAATGAGATGTGCAGTTAGCCAATCAGAATAACGAATTATAATGAAACATACATCTTATGTTATTATTAGTTATATAAAGCCAAAATCAATCGCTTTCGATATATTACACAGCGTACTGCCCGCTTTACATTTTAAATAGTCAACACTTGGAGTGTTTATAGAATCGTAAATAATTATGATTTTTTTTAATGATGGCGAAATTGCACTATTGGGTGATTTAGCTTTCTTTCCTTATTATCGGCATCCTGTCAAATAGTTCATGAAAAGTAATAATAATTCTGCATTAAAAGAAAAGAAAGTTGCACTCGTGCTTTAACTTTTTTTTTCCACACAAAACTGTTTTTACAAAACATTCTACCTCTGAACTAGTGGATTTCGCTTAAATATGACTGGACAAAAGGTTTATTTTTTGTATTCAAAGTATGGTGGGCAAGGAAATTATTTATTAGCTGATAAAAGATTGATCCGTGCTATAAATTAACTTGTAATTTTGATCAAGTAGGCCCTAGATCTCTAGCTTACGTTCTCACCTAGAGCAGATAAAAGTATTGCCGCAGAATTTTTTTATTAACTGTCTGGTAAGGGTTTTTGTAGGGTATACGACCTCAACTTTAGACCTACTTTAGAAAAAAAAACTAAGCAGAACAACACCCTGGATTTTTCTACTGTAGACCCCAGCTACCCAGCTTCCCTTTGCACCTAGTGAGGACAATTTTTATTACACTTTCGGTAAGGATGGGGTTCGGTGTTCGACCCCAACTTTGAACCTATCTTTGACAAAAAATAAGCTAAACAGCAACCTTGATTTTTTTCTCCAGCAGACATCAGCTACCAAGCTCCCCTTTACACATTGTTCGGACAGAAGTATTTCCGTAGACATTTGTTTATTAACTTTTATGTAATGATGGGGTAGGGTGGGTAACTGCGGTCCACTTGAAAAAAAAATACAGGGACTCCAATGTGGTGTGGTCTATGCAAAAGAATTACCGGAAATCTATGGTAGTTTGCAAAATAATAGTCTTTTTTATAATGTTATATATAAAATGTTGGTAAATAATGAAAGCATGCTTCTGAATTAATAGACATAGAAATAAAGAGAAACCATATGATAACCAATATCAATCTCCCAGAGACAAACTAACGTTCATTAAGGCAACTAGTATGATGGTCTGGATTCGGGGTTCTTAATTTCTGTATTCTGTGATATTTTATGCCATATTTCTCTATTCTTTATACTTTTTGACAATTATTCTCTTATCATTACATTTTAACACCATTATTCTAGCTATTTTATTTATTTCTTGGTCCATTGTCTCTATTGTTTATATTTTTTGTCCACTATTCCCAATTCCATAATCCCCCATCAACGACCTCTAGTTAATGTCACCTTAAATTAATATAGTCTTCACAAATAAGCAAAATTAATACCTTATAGGCTCCTAATGACAAACCAATTTAATATCCCAGTTTGAATTGTGAAATTGCGGAAATTTTGAAAATTAAATCAAGCAAAATACATTATCGTCCTCGTAGTTCGTAAAATACTGGCAGATGGATCTTGGTCATCAATTCTAATAATCTTGGATCGACCTTTTTAAACTTAAAAGTAATAAAGTTCACGCATCCATATTGTTCCGATTGCTAAAGGCTTTTGCATCCGTCGACATTATCTTCGATTAAAGTAGTATTGATCTGACAACCTCTGTGCATGTATACTTTAACGACCTTTAAATGAATGACAAATGACAACATTGTCATTTTTTGAATGACAATTAAACTGTGTTGGAAAGATAACATAAATACACTTTCGTTTTTCGTTTTTTGTTTTTGTGAAATCAAAAATCAAAAATGAAAACACTTTCATTTTTCGATTTTAGTTTTTGAGAAATCAAAATTGAAAAATGAAAATACTTTTGTTTTTCGTTTTTTGTTTGTGAAATGAAAAACGAAAAACGAAAACACTTTCGTTTTTCGTTTTGGTTTTTAAGAAATCAAAAAACGAAAAATGAGAACACTTTCGTTTTTCATTTTGTTTTTTATGAAATCAAAAACGAAAAATGAAAACACTTTCGTTTTTTGTTTTTTGTTTTTGATATTTCAAAACAAAAAACGAATGGACGCAGATATACACGGACCCAACATATACACCAGAGGGACATTCAAACTCATAGATAAAAAAAAATAGACCAACAATGCCATGATAAAGACAAACAGACAATTAATAGTACACAAGACACAACAAATAAAACTAAAGACTAATCAATACGAACCCCACCAAAACATTGGGGTGATACTAGGTGCTCCGGAAGAGTAGGCAAACTCTGCCTGCTCCAAATGTAAAGACACGAAAATACAAAAGTATGTTTATTTGAAAGTTAGATCTGCACACTGTATCGTATCGTTTGTATGTATCTATTATACTAAAATTACGAGGTTCAATTTGTCAGCCGTCATCACGTAAAAACGACAAATCAAAGAATTCAGATTTATATATAACTAATATAGTACAAAGGTGTAGATTAAAAATTACACCACTCAAGGCCATTTTGTTTTCCACGTATTTTATATTGCCAATATTTAAGAAGTTCCGGGTCGAGTCCGATACCGATACCAATAGTATATTCACCTGTTACATATCCTTATCTGTACGTTCTGCATCTAACAGGTGCACCACCAAACGGTGTATTTAGGATTATGCTATATACACGGATCATAATCACAGGGTTGACACTACTAAATTCAATCATTGTCAAATTGTTACCTATTGTAGTATTTTAATCAGTAAGACTTTCTAAGATAACAATGTACCAATAATTGATAAGTTCATGTTCGACGGGTTCAAACAGAAAGATTTGAAAGCAGAGAAAACTGTGTATCTTATAATCGGCATGACTTTATCAGAAAAATGATACTAAAATAAGGCTTGCGCATAGTTATATACTTTAATTCAGTCACGGACCCGCGATATCACGGGTGTGTTCTAGTAAGAACTAAGCATCTATGATAACATTATAAATATACAATGTACATTTTGTATTTAACTTTTAAACAGTGAATTCATATCAAAAAGGTAAGCTTTAGATTGGTAATATGCTTAAGACCTAACGGCTCTGTTTTATATAGTTGTATGTGTGTTTTAATTTTTCTGTTTTAACATGTTTTTTTAACTTTTTTCATTTATGAGTTTTAGTTTTATATTTATTTTCATATTTTACCGAGTAAACGGAGGGTATTACTGTTAAATAGTCTCAATTACATAACTTTCAATAATTCATCAAGCGTATCCAATTAGAAATATAAGCTAATTAAATAGTGTAGCTGCCTTAGCTAGTTTGTATTTTCTATTACTCCAATGAGGTTTTGAAAAAAGCATGTGTTCGTGGTGGATGAAAAATGTAAATGTTATATATTGTTTTGATGTTTTTAACGATTCATATGCTGGGAAAGTCACAGAACAACATATTATATTTGAAAAAAAACTCTTACCTGTGTATCAATACCTATTGTAAATAGCATTAGGAAAAAGAGAACAGCCCAAAATGGTGATATTGGGAAGCTCGAAATAGCTTCAGGGTATGTTATAAATACCAAACCAGGTCCTGCAAAAATTTAAAAGAAAACATGCTATAAATGTAAATCAGCAAGCCGTTACTTCCAGGATTTTTTTTAACCGAGACAATGTTTGAAAATACTCAACTTAATTATTCAACATCGTGTAAATATACGCTTCAAATAATAAGTTGGTATAGTATGAATGTTAAGACTAATGCGCCAGAAGCTTCAAGACTATTTAATTTATGAATTACACAGTCTAAGAACTCGGTTCTGTTTTTTGGATATGTCCACTCTGTGTTTTTGTTAGATGTACTTCTATTTGTATCCAGCTAATGAGTTAAGCATTTCCCGATCTGATTTTTATAGTTTGTTCCTATGTTGTACTGTTACACCACTCGTCGACGCTCATAAACATTTTAGTATGGAGTCTGAAATTCAGTGGTTGTCGTTGGTTCATGTCGGTCATATTTGTGTTTCGTAAATTATTTTGATTTGAATTAGGTCATTATTTTTCTCATATAATTGTTTCATATTTGTCCTATCGTGGCCTTCAATATTCAACCATACGGTTTTCGGATTTTCGCATTATCGAAGGTCTAACGGTTGTCTACGATAGCTTACATCTACTTCATTTAAATGTTGGCATGCATGGTGGATAGTTGTCTCATTTGCTATTAAACCACATCTCCGTATTTGAATTAAGAGTTCTTCATGAATCTTTTTTACTTGATGTGTCTGAACAAGAATGTGTAATTTTAGTTTATGTCCATAGAGATGCAAGTACATACCTTGATTTAGTACTTTGTCAACTGTTGTTCCTTTGTTCAAAGCCATGAAACCAAGCATCGAAAATGTTATAAAACTACCAAATATACTTGTTCCACAGTTCACTGCTGGAACAATCATTGCATTCCTGGTATATAAATTAAAAAGATTTTAAGATTTAAAGATTTTATTGTTTTAAAAATGACGAATACATATTTGCATCTGTGGTTCCAGGGTTAAAAATTGCACTTTATTATAAAACTTTTGTAGGGTTTTTTTTTAGCTGAAATAGTCAAAGAGCAGATTGCACACAGCTTATTTTCATGTTGTAATTATAAGTAACAGTAGAAAATATGTTGGAATTGTCATCATTCTGTCAGAATATTTATATAACAATTATAAAAACAACATCAGAACTTTTAATTCCACCTTTTCATTTCAATTCTATGAATATTGCAATATGAAACAGGCAGTTCTAAAGAGTTTGTCTGCTGATTTTTATTTTATAGATATTGATAATTAACTTCTATGTGAATTTCTAATGGGTAGGCTTGAACAGCCTCGCACTTATTTCCAGACATATTACATTTCTGTATTAGGTATACATGTTTGGCTTGTTCAGCAAACAGTTAGCTGTTTAATTGTCGTATATGTTATAGTTACGAAACGCGCGTCTGACGTATTTATTTGTATTCCTGGTACTTATCATATATTATGCGTTCAAAAGTTATTCAGTTGCGATCTATATTGTTTGCAATGCATTTACGAATGTTATAACATGAGCAACACGACGGGTGCCACATGTGGAGCATGATCTGCTTACCCTTCCGGAGCACTGAAATCACCTCCAGCTTTTGGTGGGGTTAGTGTTGCTTATTTTTTAGTTTTATATGTTGTGTCATGTGTACTATTGTTTGTCTGTTTGTCTTTGTCATTTTTAGCCTTGGCGTTGTCAGTTTATTTTCGATTAATGAGTTTGACTGTCCAACTGGTATCATTTGACCCTCTTTTGTGTAATGGATGTATAGTATTAAAACAATATAATTAAAGGACAAGCAGGGAGTCATCACCAACTTTAGGTTACTGATGTATGGTTGCTAAAAATAAATGAAAGCAGTTATGAGAGATATATCAAATACAATACATTTCAACTGCTATCACATTTACTCACCTGTACAAATTATCGTGGAATTTATTGTAACTTGCAAATGTCAATAGGCCACCCCATCCCACTCCAGTAGAGAAAAATATCTGTAATGCAGCCTCACCCCACACCTAAATAAAACAAACACATTAGCCATGTTTAGCCTTGAAAAACGCATTGAATAACACTTATAATAAGTATTATAGTCATTATGTTTGTGTGCATTTTCAGGTAATTTAAGGTTTATTTAACAGTTTTTTTATGCTATAAAGTGTACATTACTGTGTTTAAATGAAAAAAAATATTGAACTGTAAAAGACTTAAAATTAGTTCTTTTGAACATAAAGTTAAGTGATGTCTGTAGTTTTCTATGTTTTGTGTTCAATTGCTTGTCCTTTGTTCATTCTTCGATGCTGTAAATTCAGAAATCATTGCGAGATTTTTATTATTGCGAAAAATGCGACAGTGTTGTAAACGCAATAATTTAAACTAGCATTTTGAAATATTTTATATGAATTACCAGGATTTTTCTCAAAATTGTAAAAATTCAAATCGCATTGATGTCTTAAATGACAAAATCGCAATAATAAATGCACGCAATAATTTCTGAATTTACAGTAATTATCAAGTTTTGTTTTCAACTTTTCAGTTTGATTTTGTCACTGTAGAATCTTGTGTCGCTCTTTCACTTTGACTGCGAGATAGCTTTATACTTAAATTAATCCTAACAACGTGTAGCTTACATGTACAGTATCTTTCAAAATTAATACTGCCCCACATGTTCTACTCTTTTTCGCTAATATGGCGAAAACCTTAATGTATTAAGTATGTTTCTGTAAACTAAAGTATTCAATAATGGGAGGTTTAGCTAGTTTTAAGCTAGATTCAATACACCATTTTCTACATAAGAATATGCTTGTACCAAGCCAGGAATATGACAGTTGTTATCCACGCGTTTGATATGTTTGTGCATTTGATTTCGGATTAGGGACTTTCCGTTTTGAATTTTCCTCGGAGTTCAGTATTTTTGTGATTTCACTTTTTTGGGGGGGAGGGGGTATACAAAACAGCAAAAATCAACAACAACAAAACAAAAAAAAATGAAATAAACCTTAAATGAGCATGGATACCTTTGTAGACAGTAGTTTGTCCCATTGAGGAACGACATAAAACAGTATTCCATCCATTGCACCAGGGAGTGTAACTACTCTGGCGAGAAAAATTATCAATACAATATATGGAAATATTGCTGTCACGTATACAATCTGTAATGAAGCAAAAAGTGTTATGTTTTAGTAACAACTCACAATCAAAAACAACCATATATGCTATACTTAAGAACAATCAATGTCAAATTTCTTTTAGATTTTGTATTTTCTATCTTATGACGTTTGTACAATATATATATCAGACGATTCATTTTTAGATTTTAACAAAATCTACTTCATTCCAGAAATCCAGAAATAACGAGAACGTATGTTGTGGAGAACTCTCATTGATTACGACGCATGTGGGACGAAAGTTGACCTTTTACTTTATTTTTTAATGCAATTTTGGAAGTTTTGTTATACACATTTTATATTTAAAACATTTCAGAAATTCTGTGTAACATACTTCCAAAAATATAAACTGCTCTTGGTGTAAATATCACTTAAAGGCAGAAAAAAAGAATTAAAATGTCCTACTTACGAAAAGAAAGTTGAAAACAAAAGCTAAAATAAATTAAGTGAGTTTGCTATAGACATAATTTGGAGATGCAAGGTTATCATTCTGTATGTACAAACAGCTGTTAACATTCGTCAGAATAATTTTCGTTCCTGGTTTTGTTTTCCATGTCAACCATACGAATTAAGAACTGCACATGTATTGCTTAAAAAGGACGAAATTTAATACGAATACTGAGTTTTATTTAATTTACAGAATTTTGTAGCAAGAACTTCGGTAATAACATGAACATACGGATGTTGTGTTTTTCAATTTAGTGTTACAAAATTCAGTTCATTATTTGAAGTTAAGGATTATTACCCTCCATGCATATCTTTGTCTTTTTTTGTCTTTTTTCGGAAAGGGGGGGGGGTTATTATAAGCTAAATGATGCAGCAAAATTGGAACAGTTCGTGTTTATAATACCTACCTTTCCAGATACTTTTATTCCTTTACACAAACAAAGAAATACAATAAACCAAAATATGAATAGGCATAACAAGAGTTCTAATCTGATGTTTCCCATATCTTCTATTCCTCTTGTGATCTGGAGTACATTAAAGCTAAACAGGTATTTACTGGTATGAAACGTAATCAGGGTTACTCTCTGACTCTGTTTCTATGTATAGTGAATGTGGTACACATACTATTCTACTCGGTAAAAGCTAACGCTGATTGAAGTACCATATAATGATTTAAATGGCCGATATTTCATTGTTTCTATAATTTCTTGTGATTTAGAGATCGACATACTGTATTTTAACTTGTCTATCGCTGAATACCATACACTGTACAACTAATTTTTCATTAGGAACTTATGAATGAAATAAGAAAAACCATGCAGGATTAAACACTTCACAAATACAACTGAGAAGAATTACAGTTATAAATCACACTCATGATATATAACCAGCAATTTTTCTATTATGCACATTAAAAATCATTTAAGAAATTTCATTAAAATGCATTTATATAACTTTCTTTTCTACTTATAGATATTTTTTAAGGTTTCAAATCAATAAAATCCACAGTAAATTCAAACAAGGGGAATTCCTGACAATCTGACAAAACTAACCTTTAATATTTCAACCAATAAAATGACTTATCAGTCTATGGAAGAAGCGATTCGATAAAAACTTTTCTTATATCAACGAGCGAAATTGTCTTATATCAACGAGTTGCATTGTGGGAAATTTCAGACGAATGTTAGCATTTGTACGAAGAAAGGCATATTTCTCGGTATAAAGTAATGACTCGTTTCTTAAAACAGGGTGACATTTAACACGACATACGTCTGGTGTGTAATTTCCATGAATTATTTTATGTAATAACAAGCAAAATGTATTTAAACGAGAAAATTGAATTGTTGAATAAATGAAACAAGAATGCATGATTTATCATTTGTAGATGTACACATTCTATAAATATCATGAAGTAAATTCAGTGGAATGCAATTGAGATGAATTCAATTGTTTGCTAAGCCAAAATCACCAATAAGTCAAAGATACTGCTATATTTTAAAATATCAATGCGATATTTGTCTTATATCATAGCGATGATTTTTTAATATCAAAAATATATGAATGCGATACTTTTCTAATATAACTGCTATAGTTTTCTAATATAAAATGAATACGATGACACGTCACAATGCATGTCAAGAAAACTGCAAACATAATTCACAAACTTAGATCATGTCCGGTTTAATGTTTTAGGATCAATATCACTAAAATTTCGTAACTGTAACAAAATTAACGCTTATTGATAGTTGAAAATGTTAATAATCTGTTCAGTCTATTGTTTTCAATCACATGGTTTAACAGACTAACTAACAGGTTTAACCCCGCCACATTATTTATGTATGTGCCTGTCCGAAGTCATGAGCCTATAATTCGTTTGTTTATGTGTTACATATTTGTTTTTCGTTCATTTTTTTATATAAATAAGGCCGTTAGTTTTGTCGTTTGAATTGTTTTACATTGTCTTATCGGGGCCTTTTATAGCTGACTATGCGGTATGGGCTTTGCTAATTGTTGAAGGCCGTACGATGACCTATAGTTGTTAATGTCTGTGTTATTTTGGTCTCTTGTGGACAGTTGTCTCATTGGCAATCAAACCACATCTTATTTTTTATAATTCTATTTGAAGTGATGATGCAATGGCGGAATTTAAATGCGGTTGCACATACGTCTACCGACCTATTAGATTATAATATACTGGTCACACTGCTATAGCCTATCCACCTTGGTAATATCGAAATAGTCAAAAAATATCATTACTTAAAAGAAACATTCTTTTAACAATCCAATCCAATACAGCTCCAAATTACAATAAATAGTCAAATGGTAAAATCAATAATCCAAACAAACTAAAATGTGCAAATGCTGATGTCCCGAACTTTGAAGATGTCAACTGAGTAGCCTCAGACTATTAATTGGACACCTCGATACAACGAAAATCAAAAATCTTGTCAAACAGAAAATGTATTTATTATTAACATAGAAAAAGATATTGAGAAGGAAACCAGCTCTTTTTGGATATCGTTGGTAAATCGATATCTCTATGAACATAATCAGCTTATGGGTAAAAGGAAGTGTTAGACTGCAATCAAGGATATTTAAAAGTCCGATTTAGGCACAATTCAAAATAATATGTTCAACCAATTGGCTCATTTTTTTTAGTTTTTGTTCATCCTTGGAATGTCTTTTATTTGTTTTTTGTTTTTTTGTATCAATTATGTGATAACATGTCTGATGGTTTAAACATATAGTGAGATTTTCAGTTTTGATAATCGTTACGTTTGTCATTTGTTGATTTCTGTTGGGAAATTTTCTTACTTGCAATCTGTTCACGTTTCACAATTTTCATACCGAGGTTATGTTGGTTTTAGACGCTACATTGTATAAATAAGATGTAGTTCAAAAAGAGCTTACACCACATACTTCTGCAACGTTGGAAACTTATTATAAAATAGTACTTAATTATGAACATTTCAGCAAATATATATGTATTTATCACCTCCAGAATTCTTCGCTTGATGACATTTTCAAATCCCCTGTATTATTTCCGGTAATAGATGAAATATTACTGGTTGATGTGTTAGTTGTTTGTGCAATATAACAAAACTCTGTGTTCCACTCATTGTTGCACGTGCTCCATGGTAAAACAGAGGTCAGTGAATGGTAAAGAAAGTACAACACATATCCCATCATAACGTTAAAATATATACAGAATATGGCTGACACAATCACCATTGCATATCCAATACCTTTTATAGAAAAGAAAAGATGAATAAAAAAAAATATAAATCGACAATAAACTGAAAATGCTGCGCCATACTAAAATTGATAAAAATAAACAATGTTAGTCAATACACAACATGAACCCCGCCATGATCAGGTGGGTAACATGGGTAAGCAGACCCTACTCCGCATATACAACCTTCGTATTGCTTATGTATGTTATGTGCGTACGAACAAGGTAACACTTTTATCTGGATCTATGAATAATGAAAGACATCAAAAGTTAGAGGAAAATATAAAGTACATTGTATCTCATTTAATGGAACTAAATCTTTCATCATTATGATTATGATGTTAAATCAAAAATATAAATATTTTGTAATATAACTTTAATTTTGTTGTTGAAAAGAATAAATTCACTTATAATTAAAAATATATAACAAGTATTACATGCGTATATGTGCAAAAGTCGTCTTGTTTAGTCCTTATGATCTCGTTATTGCCCATGATCATGGGGATTTATAGTTTGCACACTGCAGATTGTTGTATCAAACATGACTTCAATATCACGCTATCTTGTCAGCCGCAATGGAAATGTTTGGTTTTTTTTTATTTGGTTTGTCTTTTTAATAACTTATAGTTCGTCTCATAGACAAAAACAAATAGTATCTCTAAACGATTAATATCGCACTACGATCTGTGAAAAAACGTAGTGCGATCGTGTAAATCGCAGTAAGGTCGTAGTACGGTCGTGGTTAGGTATCCATGCTCATGATAAGGGTGGCCACTTTTAAACATGTTAATAACAATCGTTTTGTGGTCGTGGCGAAATCAGGTCGTGTAAAAGCGTAGTGAGAGCGCAACAGGGTCTCAGTAAGATCGCAAAGGTCTCTGTACCATCGTAGTGAGAGCTTAGCGAAAGCGCAATTCTAGTCAGAGAGAAAGTGAGACGGAGTGCGTTACAATCTCTCAGCGACTCTACTATGATCTTGTTACGACCATCATGTTTCACTGTGACCAAACCACGTTTCTACTACGACTGTACAACGTTTTTATCTCACTGTTCAAAACCACAGTACGATTCTAGCACGCCCTTGTCGTCGTCATCACCCTCGTCGTACGACCTATGTTACGTTCATACTACGACCATCATTCATTTGGTTGTTCTGACATGACATATATAAAATCGTTTGTCTGTATGTAATTTGGACTGTTTCTCCAACTGCCCAACGATGCTTGACAAATACGTGTCATCCATACTTTTGTTCACCTAAACATCGTCATTTGACCTTTATGTACCAGCAATAAATTGTGATTGAGTTTGAATTGGTCGGTACGACATCTCTATACTGGATCAAAATTCTATCAGAGCTCCTTCTGTCCTTACATCTACTTTTAACACCAACACGAGTTCTGGTAGATTTTGGTGGCATGACTGTTTTTTCCGAAAAAATATACGTATTAATGAGAAACAGAAGGAATGGGACAGTTTTTTTTCATGGAATACGATGTTGACGTTATTGCTGATACCGACGTACGAACATATTATAATAGTGACAAGAGTGTGCTATAATCGCAAAAGAAGTGTGGTAAGGTCGTGTTGCAATCGAATGAATCTTGGTATGGTCGTAGTGAGAACGTGATGAGCGTAGTAAAATCATAATCTAAATGAGGTCGCTGTAAAAGCGTGATAAGAACGTTGTATTATCGTATCGGGATCGGTATAGAAGCATAATGAGGACGTAGTAGCATCGTGAAAACAACGATAATTCATTTGTGTATGCCGCGCACACCGTAACTGCACTACGATCTGAATTTATTTTAGATCGCAATGATAGTGGTGCGATATTGGTCTAGTGTGATTGGGGCTGAAGGTAAAAGAACACACGTATAATAGAAAAGGTCTCACCTTTCATTAAGGGACATATTTTCCAAACACTTATTGGTCCATTACTAGAAAACTGCCCAAGAGAGTATTCCAGAAGATACATTGGTAGCGCACCTAGTATCATAAACGTTATATACGGAATCAGAAACGATCCTGAAAAAGAAATATTTGACAAATCAATGCATTTGTTTTCCAATATGTTTTATTTTATTTATTTATTTTTACAAAGGGACTTTTTTCTTGAAGAGGCCAATTTAATATGTTACTTTCCTAATAATTGCCTCTGTTGTTTTTCCCTTTTATTCTGTATTGAATGCCTTACTTTGACCTACAATGTTTTTTTTCCAAATTGTGACTCTGCGCTCATACCACTCATCTTTACTGCATGTTTAAAGATGCTTAATATCGAGTACTTTTAAGTGTTTGTATAACAGATTAAATTACTCTATTTATTCATTTGACCTTTAAACAATTTTGACTGATGAAAACCCATTCACATTTATTCCAATACCATAAGAAAAAACTGACCTCCTCCATTTTTATAACATAGGTATGGAAATCGCCAGATGTTGCCAATACCAACAGCATATCCAACAGAAGATATGAAGAAGTCCAAACGTCCAGTCCATGTTTCTCTTCTTTCTTCATCTGCAACTTTATATTTGCCATTCGTTTTTGTGTTTTCTTTCAACTCCTTCAATGATAAAAAAACGTATCGTTCGATAATCATGATGATTTAACCACATTTATCCACTTCAGATTGCATTTCTGTAAATATTGACAATGCAATTTCCCATGGGAACTCCTTTTACGGCTAAAACTGTACCACTTTTACTATGAAGTTTTGAAACAAATCTTATCCTAGAATTGAAAGTTTATATCCGCAACAATTTTTTTAAAAGGTCAAAATATAGGGCTGTGCGGCATATTTACAACGTTTATATGCCCTGAACTTCTCAGAGTTTAAACCATCACTAATTTCCTTAACTACCCCTACCTTGAATGAAAGGTTACCACAGATTTCAATGTAAACAATATGCACATGTTTATTTACTGGTAACATTCCCAAGTTATGTCTCTGTGAGATGGAACACAGAGCGCATAACTGGGAACCAGTATGTACACAAAATTAATGTTCTATGAATATTCAAGATCTCCCCAAAAGAGGCGTGTTTTGAGAAACAGCTGTATTTACAAAGTGCAACCTATACAGACATTTATTCAAATAGTAAACTCTCTAAAATCAGTTTTTCTCACATTAATACTCATTTATCAGAATTATAGTCTTAAAGAAATCACTGTATATACTCTAAGTTTTTCTTTACTTTACATTTTATACCCCCTCCCCTGTTTCATTTTTTTAAAGAATTTGAAAACAAGACTTTAATTATTGCCAGCTTACCCTATTTGCATATTTTCTGATAAAAAAATGCATAAAACCTGTTTAAAACTGTATCATCTGTAACCATATATCTGACACAATTCAGCTAATATATATACTAGAAGTGTTCAAACAAAGCCATATTTGCAATTGTTGTATGTATGCAGATACCAGTCTGAGATATAAATTCACTTAAAGTGTTGTAGTGATGACTGCTAACATCTGATTTTTGGATAACTTCCAAGCATAGTTATTGTTTTCTATATCAAGAACTTTTAAATCATAAAATCATAGCATTTACAAGTTAAATTATTTGTTTTATGACCCAGAGGGTAGGCAATTTTCTATGTTTTTTGCCCCTGGGGCCTCAAATTTCCTAAATCATTCTGCTGTTTCTGGCAATTTGGAATATTTAGTGCATATTCAGGATAGAACACTCTTCTGTAAGTTTTCTTGAGATATTTTTGTTTTTCTAGCTTGTATTTATTATGCCGTGGTGACAAAAAAGGCAGATTTAGGTGTTGCGGCTTACTTTTGGGTTATCGAAAGGACACAAATACCCAATAAATAATATTAGGCAGGATCTATTAGTTTCAATGACTGCGAAGATTAAATATAAGCACTTCTTAACAATTAAACTTACAAATATGCAAATATTATGAATTAATTTTGTATCCAGGACTTTAAGTCAACTATGCATACTGTAAACTGTGAATTTATGCTGAGTCATCATATTTAAGGACCAGGATTCTACCAATCTTCATTAAATATTTATAACACTTCATATTAGAGTTAATTTCTTTAAAATCTGTGAAATAAAGCAAATTTGGTTAAATTCTGAATGTTCCCCTTTTTCAACCTATTCATGTGTGCCTTTCGAAAGTCCTTCAATGGTAAAATAAATATATTGTACGATATACACGAAAAAAGATGGCTATAAAAGAAGATTAATACTCAGACAGCATTTATGTAGTGTCTAATAACCTTTTGTAGGGGTATTTGTAAAATCCTTAACAATATAATGCATGCATGACCGGTACGCTATTGTCAACCGGACTCTGGAACACTAAAAGAGTCATTAGTATTGTTAAGCACTATAATCCATATTATTAATATACTAAATAAAATGATAAAAATAAAAGTCATGGACACCTGTTACTGATTAAAAAATTAGATATAACACTATTTACCATTGGATAATTTTGAAATATTAACACAGTTGTAATGTGTAGAAAATGCCGAAATTGTCACTCACTGTGTTTCAGCTACCGCAACTTTAACTCGAATGTAACATGTTTCCTGGACTTTGGTGGATTGTTGTCTAACTGGCATTCATGCAGCATATTCTGTTAAAGAACAGGGAGCTTATTCACGAAGCATTCGTTAACTAACGGACCCAATAACGGGTGCGCTATTAACGGGTGCGTTAGTATGCACATTATACGTTATTGATATGTCGGGTGTTTTCATTGGTTTATAAATCGACTCGACACTACAATGCTCAAAGAGTTTGTTTACATTTTTACACCCTGCACGAAGTTGCCTATTACAAAAAAAAAATGTCTCCTCTTATCCGCATACGCTTTTTTTTTTTAGGAATTTCACTGTTTCGCCCTTTATACCGTTCGGTCAACTCGGATGTAAAACCTACCAACGGTATTATGTTTTTCTTATTATGTTCTCGGTTTAACGAATATGAATAACATACCGGTATGCCATTGAGCAATAAGAAAACCACAAAAAAAGTACACTCAAGTTAATGTTGCAAATAGTACTTTAAGTAAAATCAAATGACCGTGATGACATTTCAGTGTATTGTTGCCACAGACATTCTACCCACGTGGCTTTCGTTTTTGACTGATACAGCCCTTAGATGGTGTAAACTTCCCAAACAAACGTGTATGGTGTAATGGTGTAAGGTGTATGGTGCAATGGTGCCAGGTGTATTGTGCTATGGTGTATGGTGTAAGGGGTATGGTGTAATGGTGTATGATGAATGGTGTGATCGTGTAACGTGCAATCGGGAATGGTGTGAATGAATGGTGTACGACATTTCATTGGTGGAAATCGAAGTTCTTTTTATTTTAATTTTTCGGATTGTAAACATAAACAATAATAATAATCTTAATTAATATTTTTCCAGAGTATCAAATTACTATACCCGGTAGACTAAATATATCTATAATACTAAAATTACGAGGTCCAATTTGTCAGCCGTCATCGGGTAATTTTAAACGACAAATCAAAGAATTCAACTCTATATATAACTAATATAGGACAATGGTGTAGATTAAAAATTACACCACTCCAGACCCTTTTGTTTTCCACATAATTAATATTGCCAATAATTAACAAGTTCCGGGTCTAATCCGATACCGATACCAATAGTATATTCACCTGTTAGCTATTACCTTATCTGTACGTTCCGCATTTGACAGGCGCACCACCAAACGGTGTATTTAGGATTTTGCTATATATATACACGGGTCATAATCGAAGGGCTGACACTACTAAATTCAATCATTGTCAAATTGTTCCCTATTGTAGCTTTATTCAGCAATCAGCCAGACTTTCTAAGATAACTAATATAGGACAATGCTGTTGATTAAAAAATACCCCATTCCTGGAAAGCCTGGACCTTTTGTTTTCCAAATAATTAATATTTTCAATAATTGATAAGTTCCAGGTCGACGGGTTCAAAAGAAAGATTTGAAAGCAGAGAAAACTGTGTATCTTATAATCGACATGACTTTATCAGATGACAATACCAATTACTAAAATAAGGCTTAGGCATAGTTATATACTTTAATTCAGTCACGGACCCGCGATATTACGGGTGTGTACTTGTATTATAGATAAGAATACGAAAACAAAATTATTTTTAATGTGTTTATTAAAGTTACTGTAATTATTTTATTTTTTCATATTCTTACTATAGAGAACAATGGCTATATTTAAGATTGGACACTTGTTATCACTTGCAGCCGGTCCAACGATTTACAGAAAAGAGCGACGATTTACAAAAAAGAACAGAAAAGAACCGAAAAAGACCAAAAAGAACCGAAAAGGACCGAAAAGAGCCTACATATAATTATTATTTAAAGTTAAAACAATGTATATATATACACCAATTGTTTTCCACTCGTAATAAAGGAATGTATAATTCAAATTTAGATTGTTCATTTATAGGGATATGTAGACTTACAAAAAAAAGTTAGATTTCCCTGTATTAAGGCATTTATAAATGTTTTTGAACAAAAATCAAAGTGTCATTTCCTTGATTTAGAAGATAGAATTGTAAAATACGTTTGAAGAAAATTTCAATTCCTGCTACATGTAAACCTTGGCAAACTTTACGATGTTCTTGATTCGTTTCAATTTCTTAATTCAATTTACGGTATAAAACGATGGGCTACATGTGAATAAAAGGAGATTAATCAATAAAAAAAAATGCATCATTATCTATATATTATAAATTTTGTGCACTTTACAGTCATTTCATTTCGTGTTTCAGTAAATATAAATAAATGAAAAGGGTGTGAAAAACGTTAATGGCCTGTTGATTTTTATTAATTTTATCTTATAAACCACTTAAAAGTTAAAACAGATATGCAGATTAGCTAAACGATGTCAGATGGTGATAAATGTTGGCCTGTGCTACATGTATCTATAGAAAAATTTGTACATGGAGATAACGGGTACCAGTCTGCTTATATTTTGAAAGCCGAGTTTTGTTTCAATTTGTTTGTTTATTTGTACCTGTTTAGTTATTTTATCGTATATCTGTCGTAAACATGGTTAGGAGAGGGTGAAAATACTTTCATACATGTCATAAGACAGCAACAATTATTGTTTTTTTTTCTGCATCAGATGAGACGACTTCTGTGTGCAGCAGTGTTAATGAAATTGGAGCCGAAATTAATGAATATGAATAAAACTGCCATTATTTGTGTTTTATTTACATTTTTATTAATAATTTTGTAATAAATGAAGAACAACCTTTCAAAATACTTTCAAAAGCTTGAAAAAAATCCAGGTTTTTTACATCAGGACTGGTATGTATTTATGCATACCCGTAATGTACCAACTTTGCTGGCCGTTACCATGGAAACGAGTCTGGTGACATGCTATTTTTAACTCAAATGTTTATAGAGGCCATTGCATGGTATATGTATGCAAATTTTAAGAAAAATTCAATGGGGAAAAAAATTGCTATATCTGTAGGGTGTTTTTTTTCTGCATCAGATGAAACGACTTCTGAAGGTTTTATATTGAAATTTCAATTGGAAAACTTCTAAAGAGTGTAAAATAAGTAGGACTCTTAAAGCTCATTATAAACGTATGAGGTGATCATATCTTAATGGTTCAATGTTGCACTTCAGTTATTTTCGACAATTAATTCATTTCGGAATATAAACTTAGGTAACCCTATAGTAATATTATATAATTTTGCAAGACTGTTTACTCCATTAATTTGTCTGTATCACTTGTAAAGATTGTCATCGGTATACTTAAAAGCAAATTTGACATAATTATATTTAGATAAATATAACATTCATAAGTTGGAACATGGATGTGTAAAATAATTATGGATGGGTTGTTGTTTAATTTATAGTTTTACACTTTAATTTCTATTACAGTTTTTGTATTTTTGATTTTATATAAATTTTACAATCTGAAACGATCTTGACGCACCTTTTTCCCTGACACAAGAATGCAAGACATTAGGTTTTTTTTAAATGTTGAGTTGTTTCCAAAATCTTAAACGGTCTAATACAAGAAGAGATAATTTTTACAGTATTTGCTATACAAAATGTATGTTAAATATAGGCCAAATAAACACAATCGAAAATTTTATTTAAATCTGTTAAAGGGACATAAGACATGTTAGATTCCATTTAGACAAAAATTAAAATTTGATTTTAGTTTGGGGTCTCAAACAGTTATTAAAGCGGAATAATGATATACTATTTCGCTATTAGCGGTCAATTTGGTTCAATTTGGTCAAAATCGAAAACATTGCAAATATCTTATTGACTTGCAGGTGAATAATTCAACCTCAGTTGAACCCGTCTTCAAGTAACCCTAACTTGACCTTAATCTGAAGATTGATTACGCATGCCCTTAGCGTGTTCAGAACACTAAAACGAAAGGAATGTCAACATTGAAAAGTGAAACAAGTAATCCACCATTTAAAAAAAAAACTTTCTTCGACCGATTTGGTCAACAAGAAATCATTCATATCCAGGTAAAAACAATGATTTACATTTCTCAAATCTATGACATGAAATTAAACAGACCTCGTAAGTTCGTCATTATACAACTCCACATGCTTCTCAGTCTATTCTATATTTATGGCATCCTCAACGGAGTTGGGGTGACATATTGTTATTGTTCGTTTCTTTTTTCTTATTACTATATTTATTCTTCCACACTTTTTTGTCCATACTATTTCTCAGAATTGGCTAGAACAATATTGATGGAACTATACCATAATGTTGACCACCACATTAAATAGTGCAGTGGGGTATGGCATCATCAAGATGACTGTCGTTACCATGAAAACGGAACAAATGTGACAAAAACAGGTTTTTTGTTTTGGTGAACTGTTTGGATATGCTTGAACTCAGAACCATCATATTTTAATACAATGTAGGTGCCCACTATATACAGGTGTTGGATGATTTTGGCACTCATTGGAACATGTGCCATGGAAACTACACCAAAAATTTCAAAAATCTCAAAATGCTCCAAACTACCTGAAACTTCACAGTAACGACGATCAACATTGGAAGATGAGGCATTTGGCGTTGGAATTTCCAAAATATCTGTTGTTACCATGGAAACAATGCAAAAAGGTCAAAACTTTCAAAAACAATTAAAAATGCTGCAAACTGGGTGAAACTTTACAGAAACAGTCACTGGGATCAACACAGTTGACTTTTGAAGTTGGAACTTTTAAAATGGCCGCCGTAACCATGGAAACAACAAAATTGTTTAAAATATCAAAATGCTCCAAACTTAACGAAACTTCACAAAAATGATAATTGGCCTGTGTAGATTCATTCTTTGACTTTGGAATTTTCTAAATGGCTGCAGCACGCCTGGCAATGGGGGAAGGGTGCCATCCGCTATTGCTTGCAATGGCAAATCTAGTTAGAGTTATGTTTAAATCGGGTCGAATAACTATCGGCAGTCTTCGGAGGTAATCTCGATGGTTAATTTGATGGCATCTAGTCTAAAATACGAACGAAATGCTTATATGTTATATCTAGTCCATGCATTGTTAATTGTTTCTTTTAGACATTTTGTAATTTGGATTTACGTTTTAGTATGTTATGAATCAAATATGAGAATTTATGCCAAATCGGTTATCATCAGTTTGACAGCAAATGCGGCTGCGCCTTTAAATTCAGTAGAAAGTTAAAAATGCAACACGATCAACAACAGTCTGGACTACAAACACATATACAGATTGAGGAAAAATGAATCCAGTCAAAATCCAAGAAGGGACTTTGGTTTTTCTGAAATAAAAGCAATTCCTACTAAACTAATGTTTTCATTTTTTTGTTACCTGGATATGGTGTAAAATTATGGTCTCTAATATTGAACTCTCTTGTCACATTGTCACATCAACATGAACACGATTATACGGGACGGGGGGGGGGGGGGGGGGGACTTGGTATACTTATTTCGTGTGTAAACAACTATACACCTGGGAAGGCATTTTGGACTGTTGAATGCAAAAGACAATTCGAATTCGAAAGTCAAATACTGAAATAAAATAAGATTTGAGGGTCACGTCAATGAAACTGCGGTACAAGAAAAATACACACACACACACACACACACAGCAACCGGCAATAGATTGTCATAATGTACAGTCTCATAGGTACCAGTTTGCTTATAAAGCTGAGTTTTGTTTTAATTTGTTTATTTGTACCTGTTTAGTTATTTTATCGTATATCTGTCGTAAAGGAGAGGGTGAAAATACTTTCATTAGACAGCAACAATTTTTTTTTTGCAACAGACGAGACGACGTCTGAAGGTTATGTATAGAAATTTCATCACTAAAACTTCTAAAGAGTGTAAAATAAGTGGGAGTTTTAGAGCTAATTATTCACGTATGATGTGATTATATCTTAATGGTTGTTGTACTTCAGTTATTTTTGACAATTAATTCACTTCGGAATACAAACTTAGGTAACCTGTAGAAATATTATATAATTTTGCAAGACTGTTTACTCCACCAATTTTCATTTATAATAGACATAAATAATTTGCAATTTGCTAATTTTCTTCCAATTACAAAAAACGTCGATCTCCTTTTCTGTTCTTTTCGGTCCTTTCCGGTTCTTTTTGGTCCTTTTCGGTCCTTTTCGGTTCTTTTCTGTAAATCGTCGCTCTTTTCTGTAAGTCGTCGAACCCGTTGCAGCTATCATAAATTAAAATAAATGATTTTTTTTAAGTAGAAGCCGTATACAGAGGTTATCCGCGCATAGGAACATTAGTTTTATATCATGGGTTATCAACATCATTTTTAACGTTGCTTCGTTCCCCATTTTTGACAAGCTCTTCATAAATATTCCTTCGTAATTCACGTTTGTTTGCCTTGGATTCACGATTCTGTTTTCCAGAAAATGTTCAAAAGGAAATTGTACACTGTACAGTGTTACATGTATTGCACATAAGGTGTTGTATAACTATGAACAATCTCGTCAATTGTGTTAGATTTGTCATTATAAATTATAAATGATACCGTGAACGTTCGAAAAAATACTTATGCGAACAGGAATGAAATATTTGCCACTTGAAATTTAGCTACCAACAAAATCAACCAACCGACATCATATACTACATGTAACAGTATACTTTTCCAAGAAGAGAACTTCTCATGATTATAAAGTCATGAAAGTATCTCTCACGTCAGTCACATTGTTGGGGAATGTACTACTGGGTTAGTTTTATAAACCTTATCGCTATTTGTCTGCCATTAATAGACATGTAAAATTTCCCGTAAAATTTTGACGTCATAAAACAAAATATATGACGCCACCATGGAAAAGTGATTGTTATATATGCATGAAAAGTTCAAGCAGCCGGCTCAGCCAGGATTAGCGATATATGGTGAATCTTACAAAATATCCTGAACCACTGGGTTTAAATGAGCACACCTCAGCAAGCATGACTTATTTATGCGCAGATCCACCAATCAAACAATAGCCAAAATGAATCAACGGCATACCCATCCATGAGGCCCCTCATGGGGGGGGGGGTCCTAGTAATCACATAATCACCATTTTTTTGCCAATATAATCACATAATCATTAAATATTTGCTGATCTTTAGTAATCAAATAATCATAAACTAAAAATACAGTCCTAGGTAATCAAATAATCATGAAATATTTGGCTTAATAATCAAATAATCATTAAAAAAACGGCCAAGTAATCACATAATCAAAAACCCCATGAGGGCCCTCATCCATGTTCAGAAGTTTGAAATACAAATACAGATACTGACTTCAGTGACCGTTTTATATAATGTAAACAGAAAAGAATCAAAATATTGCTGATTTGCTATGCTGCTAAATGTATATAGATTTACATAATAGACATGATTAAGTGCTTATATGGTTAGTTTTGGTTGACATGTTTGAATAATTTTATTACTAAATGCAAAATAACATTCTTTATCGCTTGTTATACATCAATTTCACCAAAAAAATATGCATGAAAATTATTTTTGAGAACATAGATAAGTACTTTGAAAATATTTTGTCGTGGGAAATATATATATCAATATTATAAGAAATCAAAATTACCGAAAATTTGTGTTTACACATGATGAAGAATATCGCAGGAAAGTTTTGCGAGAAAATATGAATGCCTACTTAAATCCAATCTATTAGACAAATCGAATTATTACAGAAGGGTGTCCACCACGCGCTTACACTGCACTATTATTAGAATAGTAAAATAGAAAGATATACAAATAGACGGAATTATTTAAACATGTAACTGTTATATACAAATAGTTATATACTATATAACAACAAACCAGAGTATACTAATTTATATCACTACGGTGCAATAGTTAATACGGTTAGGTTGAATTCCCTCTCATTTATTCATCATCAACACACGAACTTGTCTCAGAAAAAAAAATATATCTATGTACATGTACCTTCACCTCACTTTCAGGTATAGAGATGTTATTTTTTTTGTGGCTATCCAAAAGAACTTGCGGTCATCCTATGTTCAGTACTTCAATACTTTGATAAAAATGAGAATGGAAATGGGGAATGTGCCAAAGAGACAACAACCCGACCATAGAAAAAAACAACAGCAGAAGGTCACCAACAGGTCTTCAATGTAGCGAGAAATTCCCGCGCCCGGAGGCGTCCTTCAACTGGCCCCTAAACAAATATATACCAGTTCAGTGATAATGAACGCCATACTAATTTCCAAATTGTACACAAGAAACTAAAATTAAAATAATACAAGACTAACAAAGGCCAGAGGCTCCTCAATATATATATTGTCTAGATTTGTGTACTATGCAAGTTATTTGGAAACATGCTTTGTTTAAACTCGTTTAAATCTATTATGTATGTTCAGTTTTAGATTTTTATCACCCGGTCCTTTGGACATTTACTTATTATGGTCCAATATAAATTTGTTTTAGTCAGATTCAGCATATCAAAGAACCCCCATTATCCAGTTTTTGATAAAAAAAAACAACAAAAAACAAACACAAAACAAACAAACAAACTAATATTTTCACCCCTAAGGCCTCAATGCAATACAGACAAACACTGTAACATCAGACTGAATCAGAATATTAACTTTGAAAAAGCTTAAAATTGAGAATGGAAATAGAGAACATGTCAAAGGGACAATAACCCGACCAAAGAGCAGATTACTGCTCAAAACCTCCAATGGCTCATATACGCAGCGAGAAAATTCCGCACCTGGAGGTGGGTCTCAGCTGGCCCCTAAATACAAATGTGTAGTAGTTCAGTTGATTTATCAGTATAATAAGGGACATGAGAATAAATATTCTAAAGGTTTTGATCTGCATGGATTTTATATTTTTATATTTTGGTCATAAACATAATTAAGCATGTCTAAATTTTTCTAAAACTCCATAAAGGTTTGACAAAGTTATTGATGTCTATTTTTCTTTTAACCAGATTGACCTTTATAGCTTGCTGTTTGGTGTGAGCTAGGCTCCGTATTGAAGGCCGCATCTTGACCTATAATGGTTTAAATTGTTACTTGGATGGATAGTCGTTTCATTGTCACTCATACATCTTCCATCTACGAACCTAAATATTGACGCTGCCGATGCCGATGACGGAATATAGGATCTCTATGTCTCGCTTGAAATTGCGACATAAATGTTGCAGGCTCGACAAAAAGCCTCAATATGATTGATCATACAATGAAACCTATCTACACTGTAACAATGATGTTTAGATCCTAAATACATTTCTAACCACATCTTTTGTGCACTTTTTTTATACAAGTTTAGGTCTAAACCTGTCTCAATACAATGTGTTTAGGAATGTGTTAAGGGTTGTGTTTATAATCGTCTTTAGCTTAGAAACAAGTAATTTCTAATATACTTTCATTTTATAACACATTAAAAGTGTTTAAATTCAAGTCATGTTTAGATATGTGCTTACTAAGAAATGTTTTTAGAAATTAAACACTATCCTGAACACGTTTAGATCTAAACATATAATACAAGTGTTTTATTTCTAAGCACAGCACGACTTTTAAAGTGTGTATATATAACAATAACTATAAACTCGCACCACTTAAGAAATGTTCAAACCATCGTTGTTCTAGGTAGATATAGGAAGATGTGGTGTGAGTGCCAATGAGACAACTCTCTATCAAAATAACAATTTTTTAAAGTAAACCATTATAGGTCAATGTACGGCCTTCAACACGGAGCATTGGCTCACACCGAACAATAAGCTATAAAGGGCCCTAACATTACTAGTGTTAAACCAAACAAACGGGGAAAAACAACGGTCTAATCTATATAAAAAACGAGAAACGAGAAACACGTATAAATTACATAAACAAACGACAACTACTGAACATCAGATTACTGACTTAGGACAGGTGGAAACATTTGCAGCGGGATTAAACGTTTTAATGGTACCAATTAAACCTTCTCCCTTTTTCAGCTGAAACAATAGTATAATATCACAACATAGAAAAACACACGCTAAATATCAATTGGAAGGCTTATCACAATCAAAAAAACGCAAATAAAAAAAAATAGATGACTTTGTTTTTAAATTGTCACCAAGACATCGCTCCACCACAGACCAAATGACATAGAGAAAGTTAAAGAAATATAGGTCACTGTACGGAATTTAACAATTCAGCAAAACCCAAACCAAACAGTCAGATATAAAAGATCCCTGTACCATAAAAGGCTCGCTATACAAACATTGTAATATTCATAACTTATGTTGTCAACGGTTAACCGGTTAACCGGTCGAACGACCGAATACCGAATACCAAAATCGCTAACCGGTTAACCGGACTTTTTTTTAATATTGGTAGATTTGTTATAAATTTGTTTTAAAATCATTAAAAAGATATGTTTTATTTATAAATAAATTTGTCGTCTTGGTAATTTATTAGACAGATCAATTGTCTATGGTTTTGTAAATGGTTTTTCGTCTAATCTAAAACAGCTGGGATGTAAAATAGTTATCCCACTCGGACTTGGTGTGTCAGTGTTAGATCACCCTCTGGCGGATGTAAAATAGTTATCCCACTCGGACTTGGTGTGTCAGTGTAAGATCACCCCGATGGCCGGGGCGGGGTGATCTTAGTACACTGACACACCAAGTCCGAGTGGGATAACTATTTTACATCCCAGCTGGGAGTGGGATAACTATTTTACATCCCAGCTGTTTTAGATTAGACGAAAAACCATTTACAGGGTGATCTTACACTGACACACCAAGTCCGAGTGGGATAACTATTTTACATCCCAGCTGTTTTAGATTAGACGAAAAACCATTTACAATTCATAAAATCTAGTTTAAATTAGAACGCCACACAACCATTATAATATACTTTATACATTACTATATGATTTGTACCCTTTTTGACCCCCGAACAGGATAAGTAGATATCAAACAATGTCAACTCGCCCCACTGGCCAATCGGCCCAACCTATATCGCCACTTTATGAAAAAAATCGCCCCACTCTTGTTTACCTACTCGCCCCACTTTTGAAAAAGTGTAAAATCAAACTGAACAATCACTGACAACTCACTTATTAACGAAAAGGGTTTAAACCCCACTGAATAAAGGTCTGCCAACTGGCCCCACTTATAAAAAACATCATGCTTCCTTTAAGTATGTTAAATTACTGATAGATCGTATCCAGTCGTCCTGGTGTAGTGGTTGTGTCGTGGCTTGATTTGCTTAAGGACTTAGGTCCTGAGTTCGAATCCCAGCATATACACTGGATTTTTTCTACGTGAATTTTGATCGATAAACCGTATAATTGTATGTTTAATTATAAGTTTTATAGTGGATTTGACATTCCCGCCAAAATGTTACAGAACAAAGAAACTCAAACTAGGGTGATCTGGTAGGGGTGATCCGGCTCAGATCACCCCTATTAGAACAAAGGAGCTGGGATGTAACTTTAAATCAGTAATGCGATTAAATTTTACGATTTTCTTCATTAGTTCGTTTTTTATCTAATTTTGTGTAGATCTACATCTAAATGTGCAACCTCCGTCGTGCAAGGCTTAGTCTTACTTTAAACGAAATGCTAACTCAAAAATTGTGGAATGCAAACCAATGTGAATGTACTGAATGTATACTTTGATGAAAGATTGTCAAATTGACGCTCATACCACATCTTAAATCTATGTGTAGGGTACTAATGATAAGTCTTTCAAACCCCAATTTAAACTATACCGGTTAACCGGTTAATCGGTCGAACGATTATCCGAGTAACCGGTTAGGCAAAAGTGTACGATTTGAAAACACTATTCATAAGTCATCGAATTCATACTTTCAACTAATTTTAATCTACATGTTTTCGCCTGTCCCAAGTCAAGAGCCTATGGCCTTTGTTAGTCTTGTATGCTTTTTAATTTTAGTTTCTTGTGTATAATTTGGAGTTTAGTATGACGTCCATTATCACTGAACTAGTATACATATTTGTTTTGAGGCCAGTTGAAAGACACCTCCGGGGACGGGAGTTTCTCGCTACATTGAAAATCCATAGGTGGCCTTCGGCTATTGTCTGCTGTATGGTCGGGTTGTTCTCTCATTCCCCATTTCCATTCTCAATTTTATTGAACACTTCCTTTTGACGTTTTTTGACGCCAAAGTTTTTGGTAGGTTCATTTGGGGTTGTGAAAATAAAATAAATCGATTAGCCTGATTGAAAAAAAATATAATTATAAGAGAAAAAAGAGTATTTATATAATAGATCACTTTGGACCAAACTGTAGAAAAACAGTTCTCTTGTTAACCATGACTCTCTGTGCCAATACATTACAACCAACGTTATTTAAAACGGAATGATTCTAAAAATTCTGATTACAAAACATTTTTCCTGGCAATTACTCAGCGTCGGTGATCATATGGACAACCTTCGAAAAATTAAAATGATAAAAGCTCAATCAAAATTTAAGTACATTACTCTTGCAAACATACACTATAAACAATACGACGAGTCTGCACGGTCTCTGTGATTAACTCTTGCTACAAATGAAGACTTATGTAAAATACTGTATTTTGATTGGATGAAAGAACTGGTATTTTCACAAATTTTATATATATTGAAATGGTTTTCTCTGCTATAAAGCCGAGAAGGATCATTCTAAATTCAAAATTCAAAATTCTAAATTCTAAACTCAAAAATCCTACATTAATCTATCATGATTCCCAGGGCTTACGAAAGCCAAAAAAAAAACGCACTTTACACTTTAATATACTACTGAAAGCTATTTTAGAAAGTTTGTTAAGAACACAAACCCATTGAAACAAGGCAAAGGGTCCGTTACACCTTCATAGGGATAAATCCAACTTTACCATTTGAAACCTTTGGTAACTCAGCGTACTTGCAAGTACATTGTAGCAACCCTCTTTCAAGAAAATAGGAAAGGAAACCCGAGCCCTATACTATTACAGCTGGAAAGTCGCTTCACTGAAATGGAACGTTCACAATGGAAAAATTTAAATCATCGCTACTTCGTAAAGTTTTAAACATGCATGAAATATATAGCACTGGAGGTTAAGCAAACAACAAACCTCTTATAAGAGCTTTCTTACAAATTGACGAAAGGTACGTATGCTTGACGAATCGTACGTAAGACTCGTTTTAGGGATCCTTTATTTTGACATATTTAAATAATAGTCGTGGAACTTCGGACAATTATCGTGTATGCAACGACACTTATAAAATTGGATTTTTCTTAAGATATATTCGGGACGTACGATAGGTTAGAATATGATTATTGATACCACCAGGTCGGAGGAGATAACACTACAAAATATTCTAAATATAGAGTAGTCAGACGAAAAAAAATGCCCCTAGAAGACTAAAAACCGACCCCTCTCCAACTCTTCAATATTACAATGTTGCACTGTTTAACCTAAGAAAATGTCAAAGAAAATGCATTGTCTTCTTCCCCAACCAAAAACACAAATACTTCCTTGATTCAAAATTTGCAACGCTCAAAATAATAAAATGAAAATGAAGAAAAAAAGATGATCTTCATACTACATTGTATATGCCATATGCTGTTACTCGTTTCATAACGTTTGAATCATCGCCTCTCCCCTGGTAATATTCATTGCCCCCCTAAATGTGTATATATGATACACCGGAGCAATGGACGGTTATTTTAGCGTATAACTGCGTTTTGCCTATAGTTCATGAAATATTAGCCACTGGACGATAAGTGACAACTTCGCGTCTATCTTCCAAACATGTGTATCATTTTTTAAGCAAATCTCGATATTCCACTTTGACAATTTGCTGAAAGTGTACTGTAACAAATACAAATAAATGTGAATCATGTCGTTAAATTTAGACTAACGTACTTCAATAATGTCATTGAAATGTTAATCGTGCAACTCGTGCTTAAAAAATTCCCGCGGAAATGTGTGTACTCGTGGTTTACGTAAGTAACGTATCGAACGTAAGTGTATTTGACACTATTTCTCTGTTTAGTTATATTAAAATCGTGTATTATTTGCGATATTATTTTTAATTTTTAAATAAACTTGATTTAGAAAAGAATGCTGTTTTACTGGATAAAACAAAGACTCTTAACTGTTATTGTAGAAATGAAATACGTGCTCCCTTTACGTTCGTTCGTACCTTTCGTCAATTTGTAAGAAAGCTCTATTATAACCTAGTTTTCCAACGGAAGAATCTAGTTATTAAAATATGTATATACAAAAGACAGATTTTGTGTATCGTTCATCAAATTCTGATAATTTCATGTTGTTATATCAACAAAATTCGTGTTAAGGTAGATAGGGTGTCTTCCTCCATCTTGGATTTTGAATTACCAGAAAACAAGGTCTGTATCTTTGATAAAATGTGCAAATTTTGAGATAAGTAGGTAATTCATGTGTAAGATTTTTTCATTATAATATGGAAAATGCAATGTTTTATCATATTTATGGTTGTATTTTACCATTAACCGAATACTTTTGTTTGATTCAATTTCTTCAAACTTTGCCAAATAAGGGGAGATAACTCAGTGCAAGGGCAGATAATTCAGATTGTTATATTTTTACAAAAGAAAGTGTTAGGAATTTACGCATTTTATTATATAGCAAGAAAACGAGTTCGGTGACCCCCATTTTTATTTTTCTTATCTGAAAGAATAATTATGCAGCCATCTTCTCATATTCTATGTAAAAATTCTATAGTGTAGTTTTCGTTTTAATGAGGAAAATTGGGTTTTCCATGCATATTCTATACTAAATCTGACAATTTTGCAGAACATGTAGTGTGAAAATAAGTCCGTTGACCCATTCTTTTAATTAATGTTTTGAAACAAGCAGGTTATAAACTACATTTTGTCAAATTATCAAAATATTTTATGGATTATAATTTAGACACCCCATCTACCTTAGAGGGCTCCTGGGTATAAGTCATTTTTTTTTTCTAATATAGGATTTCGCTATATTTTTTTTTAAGTGAACATTATCATATACTTAAAAGAAAAATGAAATAAAAAAATGGGGTCACCGTTCATTTTAGCTCACAATCTGCCTCCGGAAGAAGCATACATTTTTGTTACTTATAGTGTAATGAATAAAATTTGTAATGAAAAATAAAGGTTTAATTTTTTGCTGAAATTTTTTAACCCACGAGCCACCTTAAGTTTTTGACGATTTTTCTTTATGTTAATATTTGGGAGTTGCGGTCTATGATTGACGAAAAATGGTACTTTTGGCATTTACTTATGCAATTCCATTTATTACGAAAGCAGGGTCATTCTTTTTCATTTATGTTTTTTCAAATTGTCGACGTTAATCTACAAAATCGCGCAATTTGCACTTTAAATACTTTAATTTAATGTTAAAAGTGTTATTATAAATTATAACATACACGATAAAATTATGTTCACAGCATATTAAAAAAAAATCCTTCACGTATGCCGAACATATCAGGTTGGGTTTTTCAATATATAACTGTTGTCAACAAATACTTGCACTGGAAAATAACATTAAGTCAAGGGTAATCCGTAATATATGTGTGATTCAGGTCTCAGAAAGGGTATATACTCACGGCTGGTAATCTACACACGCAGAACATTTGGTTCTGCAATGAAAACCGTGAGAGGATTTTCCGGTTGTGCTTGAGTGGAGTAATTTTCACCGCTTCAAGAGGTATGTACATTTCTAAATCTCAATTTTCTTATTCAACTGATCAAAATATTGAAAATCAGAGAATGCTATGCTGTGGTGAATACTTTAACGAAGAGATACGTGTATCATTTACCGTTGTACGTAGAGTTGAACTCCTACAAAATCAGTTGCCCCACGAGAAACTGCCTTAAAAAGTGACATTTCAATTTTGAAATGGTTTTATTTACAGACTAACAAGTTCAAATTTAGTTTTTTTTAAGGGCAAAGGGTATGAATGTTGTTTTTGGCGGCGTGTACGCTGTCCGGTGTTGATAGACGTCTGAATAATTCTAAAAACTACATTTTTTCATTAAGTCATGCGTGAGGGGATCGGTTCTGATTGAGGACATCGTGAATGCGTGAGGGGAAGTACAAATCATATTTTTTATATTCAAGCTATGAGTCGTTGAAACTTACCTAAATAAGGAAACATTGTTCATGAAAAAACAGTGCTTAGAGAAAAATTTATGAGATTGAATTATGAAATAAATTGTGGGAACCTAGGTTTAATAATATGTTTCACGAAGAATAAAAAGAAAAAGTGTTGTCAATGGTAACCAAACATACTGGAGAGATGTTGGTGAGTATCTCATTCGTCTGGATTCGTCCTTTTCAAACTACTCAACAATGTTCAAAAACAGGTCGAATGCAATGTTGTTTAAAAGGAAAACGTCCACTCTGTACTAATGAAAAAAAATCAAAAATCTTTCCCTTTTCCCTACGTCTGAGAGTTTATCTAAAGCACTTTGAAAAACTTTATATTCTTCCTCAAGGTCTTCCATGTGGTCTTTATCGTGGTTTACTACGTGGTCTTCTTCTATGTCTTCTTCTATATCTTCTTCGTTGTCTAATACATGCTCTTCCTTATGGTCTTCCTCGAGATTATCTTGGCTTTCATCGATGTTCGTGAATAATAAATTCTGTTGATCTGCCATTTTTGTTTCGAAAATTTCGTGATTTTGGGTGAACAGATTACAACAGTCTCCGGGACAAGTTTGCAATTCCGCTGAGTGCAAAAGTTGTCACCTTAATTTTTGGAGTTAAGTCAAAACAAAGTTGATAACTTGGTTGGTATTGGTTCCCTGATATTTGTCCTAAAATTTTTTGGATCTAGCACCACTGTTGAAAAAGTTATGCCCCTTTTTTCAACAATTTCCTCAGAGGAAAAGTACTTTTCCTCAAGGGAAATCAAATTTCCCTGAAGGAAAAAGATTTTTCCTCAAGGGAAATTGTTTTTTCCTCAAGGGAAAAAGATTTCCCTTAGGGAATTTGCTGCATAATTATTTCCTTTGAGGAAATCTATTTCCTTTGAGGAAATTCTATTTCCTTAGAGGAAATTCTTTTTCCTTTGAGGAAATTTGCAGCTTCAAATTTTCCTTGGAGGAAATACTTTTTCCTGTGAGGAAATTTGTAGCTTCAAATTTTCCTTGGAGGAAATACTTTTTCCTGTGAGGAAATTTTTGACAAACACTTTTCCTTGGAGGAAAATTCAAGACAACTAATTTCCTCTAAGGAAATCATTGATCTTCAAATTTCCTCTAGGGAAATTTCTGAACATCAAATTTCCCTTAAGGAAATGTTTTTCCTCTATGGAAATTTCATAACAGTACAAACAGTATTAATATATTTTCTCCTAGACTGAATTATTGATACAAAAGATAATTAAAACTTTAATACTGTAATACAAATTTTCATGGTGAGTATTAAACATACAAAAACAAAAGGCTGACTGTTTAGCATGTTTAAGACAATACAATAATAAGCAAAATGCTATGAATATCATACCATTTGTGATGTTATTAATATTGTGCTCATATTTGCATATTAAATAAAATAAACACTTTTCATGTCAAATTAACTTGTCTTCTGTTTCAGCTGCTGTGTATTCGACCCCCTACATAACAGTTCAGTGCATAAATAATTCAATCCACAAGACATCTTCCTTCAATTGGTTGAATAAATTTTGGCAACGTATGTTCTTCAAACATCTTCTTTGTATATTTGATATGATGGCGCCATGTACATGAATTGACAAAGCAGGTGTTTATTTCGACTACAAACATGACAAAGATACTATTTTTTTTCTTAATTTCTCCATAATCCATCAGTTAATATGAATGTAGGTTGTTACATTTTACACAATTGTGTTCTTTGATAGTACTCCATTTTGTTTATAGCAATTTTGTAGGATTTTTTCTATTTCTTTTTCCAGAAAAACACACAGTTGAGTTCATTTCACATTAATAATCCAATTAGCACATTATGTAGAAAAGTATTAACAATTAAGTTTCCTCTTCAGTATAGACCTGCAGGACCTGTTGATGATCATAAAAACCAAGATATCTGACCTATAAATACACAAAATAAAAAAAAATGTTATAAATGGAGAAAAAAACAGCAATATAAATAAGCTTATTTTATCATATTTTAATGAACATTTTGAGAAACTTTCATTTGATATTCTTACTTGTCATGCTTATGAGTTCTCTTATTTCCGTGCTTTGTGTCCAAGATTCAATATTCGTTGTTTAGTGCCTTGCAGTGATATTTAAAGTTGAGCCACTTGCAATAGTTGTTATAGAATGTTCATATGTTGTGTTAATATTTGAACCACTGTCCTATATTATGGTCAGGTTGAGTGCTCACAGACATGAGGCCTAAATTAATATATTGTTTGTTTCCCTAATCCCTATTCTGACAAGCCAGGTGTGGGTAGGTAGGTAGGTAAATAATTTTATTTTTCCCAAAAGCCTGAATATTATCGGATGATCCGGCAAGCCCGAAAATCAGAAATGAATAAAATAATATTTGGCTTAGTTTTGACAATAAAATTTTATGAGTAGGGCCATTTTTGTAGGGTCGGTCAGGATTGGAGAAACAAACAATATTTTATATTAGGCATGATTTTTTTTTATTAATTGTTATTGACTTTGAACATGTTGAATTAAGTTGGATTGTTTAAATCTTTATATGTTGAGATCTTTAATGGATGACCTATAAAGGAAGTGTTTTCTCATTAGTGAAGGCAGGCCCATGATTGGCCTTTAATTTCTTGCATCCGCTTCATTGAACTCTGGTGGAAAGGTCACTCATTTACCATACCACATTTTCTTATTTTTATATGAGTCATCATTCAAAGGCAATTTCTTTTATTACTGTAATTTAGAAATTATCGAAACTTTTTAGTAATGCGAATAATGTGACTGGGTGAGTATCGCAAAAATAAGAAATCATATTTTGATAACAGAAACATATATATATATATATATATATATCATGTAACTATATAGATCTTTATGCAGATTTTTTTTGTAATCACAATAAGTTGTCCCTTCCCTGAAAAATCTGAATTTACAGTATATAGAAGTGGTCTTACCATTTAGGCCTTTATGTATTCTGTTTATCTTGTTTTGCGCTCATTTCTATTGTAACTGTTTATATTTTTCATCATTTTTCTATATTTCTTGTCCTATAAAACATTAAAAGGATAAAAACTATTATAAAACATCAGTTTGTGTTTTTCTTTATATTCAGTTATATTTAAAAAGAATGGAATATTTGTACTATTTCATTTCACAAACTTTTTGCCAGTCATGACTTTCAAAGACTTCCACCCTGGTCAATAGTTTAAAAAACAAAAATTCCCATACTTTTTCTTTGTGTTCGTACTAATTTTTCATTTGACAACACAGACATGATTCAACTATTCTTCTAAAATTTGTTTCGCTTGACTACGTTAAACTCTGAAATATTGTTAACAGTATAATCTGTATGTGTCTCACATGTCAAAATTTCAAATTAATATATAAATCAGATAAAAATGCTATGCATGGCTCAGCTTGATACAAACGTATAGGTTGAACCCAGAACAGTTGGGGCAAGTATGGACACAACATTCAAGCTTGATACAACTCTGAATTTTAAATTTGGATTGTGATTCAATAGTTGATGCAGCATAGGTTTCTGACACAGAATGAATGCGGTCCAAGTACTTAAAAATTTTAAATTGACAATTAACCTCTAAAATGGTCCAATATTCAAAATCTCAATACATGGTTAGATGCAGCATATCAACATGATCAAAGAACCCCAATAATTCATTTTTTGGTGAAATCAAATAAAGTTAAATTTTGGACCTTTTAGAACTCAATGTGGACCAATTTGATAATGGGTCAAAATATCAAAAATCTTAATGAATGGTTAGATTGAGCATATTAAAGAGCCCCATATAATCAATTTTTGTTGAAATCAAACAAAGTAAAATTTTGGACCCCGATTTGGATCAACTTGAATTTGGGCCCATAATAAAAAAATCTAAGTAAATATTCAGATTCAGCATATTAATCTGAACACCAAGAATTTAAATATTGTTAAAATCAAAATAAGTTAATTTTGGACCCTTTGGACCTTAAGGTAGACCAATTTAAACAGGACCAAAAAACTAGGAATCTAAATACACAGTTAGATTTGGCATATCAAAGAACTCCAATAATTCAATTTTCTATAAAATCAAACAAAGTTTAATATTGGCCCCTATTGGCCCCTAATTCATGTAATTCATTTGTAATTCCTAAACTCTGAACAAAAACTCTGGTCATAAACCTTGTGTTTGAATTTCATAGATTTCTATTACTTGTACTAAAGTTATTAAGCGAAAACTAAATGACCTGGGACAACGACGACTACATGATAAAATTGAGAATGGAAAAAGGGAATGTGTCAAAGAGACAACAACCTGACCATAGATTTGAGGGTTGGAATCCTTTTCTTTTACCGAGCAATGCATTTGAATGGGAGATATAGTTGGAACCCCTCTTTGCTCTTGGTTGGGACCCCCCCTTTTAAAATGGCTGGATCCGCCCCTGAGATGCATTATAGAAAAATCTATAAGCTTTAACTCAAAATAAGGATAATTTTATTTTTAAAGGGCAGGCACAGATCCAGAGGGGGGTTCAAGGGATTGGAACCCCCCTTTTTTGGATAATCAATGCATTTGAATAGGGACATGTAATTGAACCCCCCCCCCCCCCCCCCTTCCCCTTTTGTCCTGGGTTAGAATCCCACCCCCACCCCTTTTTAAAATGACTGGATCCGCCCCTTAAGGGTCTATAATTAAGTTTGACAACATCAGACGACATACTACTTTATCAAAAAAAAAATGCCACATTTCATCCAATTTAATTTCATCCCTTACTTGCTACATGTATTTCATCCATAATATTTAAAGAAATAAATTTGGGAGGAGTATGATTTTAATTCATTTGTAATTTGCAAGTTATTAACTATCCAAACTAGAGACCTAATAGAGTAGATATACTTGACTAATTTAAATCAAACTTGGGATGACTGGGAACAAAGATTTAAGGGAATAGATGACAGTTTACCTACAATGACCTAGTTTCATAGCAATAGCATACATTAATAAAGACTGTACATGGTCATTCTTATGTTTAAACATGGTTTAAACTTTGGGTGTTCATTTTTTAATGTTTAACATGTTTAAAGCTAACAATTTCAACTACATACATGTATCAAGATTTGATCCTACATTATTTAAATATTGAAATAAATAGCTTTTTAAATTTGGATCTATATATAATTGTGAATGTCACATGGATGTATTTTAATGTAAAGCATCTGAAAAATCATTAGCCATCTCATATTTATTTCAGTTCTTCAAAAGGCAAATTTATATGAGCTTATGCTGAAATTAGAGATTTCTTATTAAGGAGAAATCCCTGCCCCCCTTTTTGTGTGAAAAATTTTGTTGATTATATAGGGAATCACAGAAACATGACTGAGGCAAGCATCCCCCATCTGAACACCCCCCCCCCCCCCCATGAATATGTTTTTTTTAGCTTGTGTAGTTGCAAGTCAGTAAGGACTCTAAGGAGGCAACCATTTGATTTGTAGGCCGGGTGAAAAATGTGATTAATCTTGCTTTGTAAACTTGTGCTATAAATAAAAATTACCAATCCATTAAAAAATCCGTGAGCCCAATCTCATCCAGTGAAATAGATTATAGTCTGTTTTCGAAGTTATATGGAAGTAAGTTAGTAGTCCAGATAATTATGACGCATTGCAAGGCATTTTTTTCTAAGGAGAAGTGTAGAATGGGGGAATGGAACCAATAAATTGATCGGATCCGAAATGTTCTTCCCAGTAAAGGAGCACCTATTATTTTGTAGGTAATTATTATTAGTGTCGGTGGTCTCACAAGTAAATCAGAGTGAATATTGCATGCACATTAAAATTAGCAGAGAAGAGACAATTATCAACTTGTGTATTATTCATTTTCTCGCAGTTATTTACGGTAAATAAAAATATATATCCGAAAACAGGTGTTCGGTTCTAGTACTATATAGTGGCTATAGTATATGACTTTTTAATAACAATTATCAATTATATCTGTATTCTGTGGCGGGTCGAAGGGGATGGAATCCGGGGTTGGCCTCCCCTAGCATTTTGTGAGCAATCATTGCATAAATGATAATCTCGGGAATCCTCTCAAGTTCCTATGTACAAGGTGATAGGACGTTCCGTTGGAATAGGTTACCTGATCATCAGGAAAAGTTTTAAGGCATAGCGTGAAAAGGTAACCTATTCCAACGGAACCGAACGTCCTATCACCTTGTATATAGGAACCTTAAAAATATGTGAATAGGTCGGGAAAAACTCTCTTTTGACACCAATCAAAACGCAAACAATATGGGAAAAGATAACATTTTAACCTACACAATATATGAATAAGGTATACACTTTTGAAATCTAAATTATATGAAAAGGGTGGGGTAACAGAAAACCAGCGGCAACGACACCCTTACTTTTTATAAATAACAAGTTACAATGAAATGTAACCGTTTCCTGTTCCCGAATTTTCCCGCCAAAAAGCACATGGCTTTCAACAATTGTAAACAAAGCATTCAATTTGTGATCATGGATTACAGCATTAATTAATTTACTTTGGATGTAGATATTCAACTTAAGGTACAGTTAAAGCAATGTTTTTTCTTTCTTCTGGATTATAACTACTTTGAAAGATCAGCTTAAAAAATAAAGCTTTTCAGAAAAACATTCGTATTTTTGTCTATAAAATCCAGTATAAAATTCAAGTAATTCAACATTAGTTTTATTAAGTTTACAAAAAATATTCGTAATTTTTAATATATTTTTGATGGTACGAGTTTGCAGTGGTACGACTTCCCGGTGGTACGAGTTTACTTTTTTGGTACGAGTTAACATGGTACGAGTTTTCGTTGGTACGAGTTAACTTGCTTCCGTTGGAACCCCCTTTATCATGGCTGGATCCGCCCATGATTTTACATGTAAATCAAGCCCCGGGTATTTGTTGGCATAACGGTAACCACGAAAAGGGGGGGGGGGGCTAATTAAAAGCACGAGGAATTATAAATATGCAATTCAACAGGGGTAGAGTGCATCGAGGAATGGGAATTAAAATTGTCTCTTCACGATGATCGAAAAAAGTATCTTGCACGTTATTTTCATCATCTTGTCTGAAACACTCTGAATAATGAGCTTCAAGGCGAAAACAAGGCATGTGAAATACTAATAACATGCACTTCTTTTTTTATACGTTGTATGGACAAACCCATAAATCCCTCAACAAAAATTGCTTGATTCATGTCATATCAAATAAATTACAGCGCGGAAAGGTAACTTTAATTTAATATCAAAACTAAATTTTTGTTATATTTTTCAATAAATTTATAAATCTTAATTAGGCATGCGTTGCGTGAGTTCCATTTCATGAGACCTACACAGATTTCTATAAAACAAATCAAAAATTATAAATACATGTACAGTTTTTCAATTCTTTCCGGCATAGATAAAAAAAATGTATATAATCTATATACGATTTGGTTGAATTATTTCACTTCATTTTAATGATAAATCCTTTAGTTCTTAAATTTTTAATTAAAATGAATTTATCATTTTGATATCTAACGATAAACTTTTTAAATTGAAGTGACATGGTCAGTAACCTAATTAGTTGCATGGCTGATTACCATCTTACAGGTGACCCAGTAATTTTCCATATGACAGTAGCGTGTACCCTCGGGGTTATATCGGGGTGTGTATAACTTATTTTCTGGGGAACATCCTGTCCACGTGTAGTACTTAGCATATATTGCAACAGATGACATTAAACAAATTTAAAGCTATTTTGCAGTATTCCTCTGGTTCAAAATTTTCCTTAAACAGTCTGTAAGTTCGTAGCGTATTGCCACCTCTACCCGATATAGATTTATCAGAATGCAAAACAGCATGCCAATTATCGACATGTTTTCTATGTAATTTTGACATAACATTTTTTATAACATAGTTAGTGTCCATATTTTCAGGACACGATAAATGACTTAAATTTAGTTCACAGAAGGTTTTCTTTACTAAAAAATTCCAGTTTTTAACACACTTATGCTTAATACTCATACTATCAGCCCACTTGTGAACTTTTGCATTTAACCGGTTTGAGCTCATGTTATTTAATCTACACCACAAACGAATAATACTTTTCCACTGCTTATCAAATATATGGTTTATTCCCGATTGTCCCACTTTTTAAAATTTTAGAGTTCTGATTGTCCCACATGAAAAGTTCTGATTGTCCCACATTATTTTATGTAGTAAAATGTTCTTAGATAAACAAGGTAACTGTTGTTTGTTTTGCTAAATAAACAAGAATTAGTTATTGCACATTTAATATTAATTTTATAAAAGTATAAAAAAAATGTTTTTTAAATCATTAGATTGATACACTTTTGATTAAAAAAATATAATATTTCTGATTTATGAAATAGATCTTTTAAGGTCTTGAATTAAACTTTTTTTCTGAACCTGATTTTTGGGTTTATATATGAATCTAGAAAAATAATTGGTGACGAAAATCATATGGTGGTGCACTTATTTTTGCTACATCCATTTGAAAGTACCCAATTCTGATAATTTTGTCAGTTTTCATCAAATGTTATCCATTTTTGGGCTATTATCATGAAAAAAATCACAGTTTCACAATTAAACTTTATTTTTTTTTATACTTTCAATAAAGATAGGTTGGACCAATCTGAATAGATCTAACTTAAAAAAAAACCTTGAAGTAGGTGTTAATATAAGAAAGTTTTATAAAATTTTATTGCTTTTTTGTGTCAAATTGACCATTCTATTGACTATTCTGAATCACTATTGACCATTCTGTCAATTTGTCAATTTGTCAATTTGTCAATTTTGGAATTTTCTCTTTTTTTAGAACACAAATCTTATTATTTCAACTTCTTTGTTATAATTGATTGAAAAAATACATATTTGAAAAATTTGAAAGATTTTTCTTTTATATGGGATGCACATGCTTCTGGTAAAAATCATTTCTTGTACCCCCATCCATTTTCTCTAAATTTGCTGCTGTCTAGAACTTTTCCAGATCAGCCTTTCAAAGAATCACTATTAAAGGTTGCTTTTCCAATTTTCCCATTGTGTTTGCAGTCAACAGGACTCTTCACCAATTATAAAGAAGAGCAAGACTTCCATAAGAAATAAGAAGATGTGATATGATTGTCAATGAGGCAACTCTCCCAAAGAGACCAAATGACATAGAAATTAACAACTATAGGTCACCATACGGCCTTCAACAATGAGCAAATCCCATACCACATAGCTACAAAAGGCCCCAAAATGACTAATGTAAAACGAGAAAACTAATGGCATAATTCATGTACAAAATAATGAACGAAAAACAAATATGTTACACGGCAACAAACGACAACCACTGACTTACAGGCTCCTGGCTTGGGACATAACCACAACAAAGACACTAAGTACAGATCTGAGAGTACTCACAGTACTGACTGCTAGTTCAAAGCCAATAAAAATATGCATCTTAGACTAAAAAAAAATGTTTTTTTAAAAGACTTCATATTATATCATATGATACTTCAATTGTACCTACTATGAGCAAAATAAAATATGTAAATATTATTATTTGTTCTTATTTTGTTCATATTTTATAAGTTACATTGATTAGTAACCTTTGATTAACTGCAACACGCTATAAAAACAAATTAATCATTATAAAAACAGTTCCCAATTGTCCCACATTTAAACTTCCCAATTGTCCCACAAACATATTCCCGATTGTCCCACAAGATTTCATTACCTTTTTACCTGTAATTTCAAAAAGTGGGACAATCGGGAAGACACCAAATATATACACAAGTAATAATAACATTGGCCAGAGGGTAACTTGATAATTAGAGGACCAAATTTAATTAAGACAATCCAAGGCTGCTATCTCTATATTTTATTATATATATCTTTATTAGCCTCCCTTAGAGTGATACAACAATTGCAAAACGGGTAGATACGATCTGTAATCAAATAATTAACCTTATAAAATTAAAATTAATACTTAAAATTTTATTTAGAGTAACCATATGCCGGATGAACAAAAAGTGTGCCATTTATTGAAAAACTGGTATAACATGAAAACTTCTCTAGTGTTTTAAACATTTCTCACATAACCCCTCCCCCAAACCCCTACTTCAAGCTCTGGATCCGCGCCTGCCCATAGTGCTTATTACATTATAAAATAAAATGGTATTCATCTTCAATTGTTGAAATAAAGATGAATTGTTAAAAAAAAAGCATTGACACCAGTTTAAAGTTATCGTTCATAGAAGACAGTTATGATTTATTCTATAATTCTCTTTTTAAAACGTAATATAATTTTACCTCTTGGAGTTTTTCTATATGTTACTTCTGTAATCGGATTTTGAAGAACCCCATGGACACCACATACTCTCAAATGTCTTTCAAGGAATAATGATAGTATGTAAACTCTTGTGTTGTTAGTAAGGAAATGAAATATCAAAAGCATTTGTTTCTCAATTTTTATCTCAAAATAGGGTTCTTTAAATAAAAAAAAAGCTTGCATAGCAATTTCCTTAAAAACTAAATATATATAACAAAGGCAAAGTTTTAAAACACAAAATTTATTTTTTATTTTTCTTTCATAAACTTGAATTTATACCACGCTAAACCGTTAGGTTAACAACCATTGATTAATCAATAAGTAACGAAAAGACAATTGTTTATTGGATTAGGTTGATTGAACATGATGATTCGGGAATCTGCAATAAACCGTTGGTCACGTGGCGAGTGGCAGGCGTTGATTAAAAAGTCATTTAACTTCAAAATTACAAACTCTATTGATACCTAACTTTATAGATTTGAGGTATTTAATCATATCCTCTTATATTCATGTTCGCTGTGATCTTAAAACATCGTTTTAGTGTCCTTAATGCAAAAACTTTCTTCTTAGTGCACTAAGAAGTCTTTTGCGGTATTTCTACACACCGAAATATATGGCCTTATTATTGGTAATATACCATATTAGTGTCACTAATGGCTTAACGTGTTACCAAATTAAAAAGAAGAAATAGGCTCAAAACCGCATTTTTTACTTTAGATTTTTTTTCAATCCCAAAATAGAGAAGAGGTCCGGTATACAGACTTATTAAAAAGTCCAGATGAGAAGTTTAACTTGCTTTTCTATTCCCGGCACTTTTAACTTAACGCATGCAAAAAAAAAAAAAATGCAGTACCTGGTTACAGTTGCGCATTGACAAATTATAATCTTTCGATTAAATGATCTTAAATCTATATGGTCTTTATTTTAAAAGTTATAAAATCTAAATGTAAAGTGATCTAAAATGTTCAATATTAATGAGTATTTTAATTCGGTGTGAAATGAATCTAAGGTCGTCTAAAAGTGTATACATGTGTATTTGACCCGACTACTGACTACATCGTAAACTATTCATTATGTACCTATAAGGGGGGTCTGAGCGGGACTCGGGATTGTCGAGGCGTATTATTTGTTAACGTGACACATGAAAGTCAAATTATGAGGGAGGGTAGGAGGGGTGCTGATCCCGAAATCCCGAGCTTAAAAACACGAAATCCCGAAATCCCGGGCTTAAAAAACACGAAATCCAGAGGTCCCGAAATTCGAAAAAAGAATTATCGTATCCCGAAAGGGTCAATCCCGAAATCCAGAGCTTAAAAACACCCGATCCCGCAGTCCCGATAAAGGTCCTATCCTCCCTGAAATTATTGTGCCGTGAAAACGCGAAATGAAGTTTAGCGGGACATGGGAAATTACAAAAATAGCAGAATTGTTCACTTACATAGTGTACGCGGGATGGCATCATGCGAGAATCTAAAAAAATAAGTAGTAACTAAGCGGGATCCGTGAACAGAACCCCCAATGAGACCCCCATTAGTTGTGGCTTATTTTGGTCTTTTTAGTTAGTTTCTTTCCCCTACATTACTTGACCGTTTTTGTAAACAGCACTCGAGGTCTGACAGTATTTTACCAAGAAATGCACAAAATATTCAAAAAGAAGGCCTAGAAAATTTAAATATTGGTATGCACACATACTCCCCTATCAGCACAGACAATTATATTTTTGTAAAGGCGCCAAACTCGTTTCTAATATTTATGAGGCCTGTATAGGGTATATTGGGATACCGGATATTTGCCATTTTAATTTTAGGGATACGGGATATTTGTCCTAAAAGTAAATGGGATATGGGATATTGATGCATTTATAAGGATATTGAATTTAACATGAAAAAAAATAAGTGGAATTTAAAAGTTAAGTACAGAAATATTTACATCTCACTTGATAAAATTGCCCCAAAAAGATTAATAGTAAAGGTCATTTTAGTGCTTTGTTTATTTTAATTGAGTTAATGGTCGTTTTATTTAAAAGTCATCCAAACCCAAGCGAAAAGTATTGATCTATTTTCGATATTTATATGCTTATATGTACTGACAATTTTAAAAGTATTTATTTTGCTTTCCATACTTCGTTCCTTATTGTTAATTTTCCTTTTTTGGATGGGGATGTTACTTTGGCACTACCTTACAGTGTTTGTCTATCACAACACCTCCGCTATGTCCGTGTCTGTTGTAATGATATCGGATTTTAATGAACAAAATCTATGTATTACTGGTAAATAATATTAAGTCAGGGATTTAGTTACCACAAATCACTTAAAATCATTACTAAATTCTAGATTTGGTTTTGAAGTTTGGTTCTACCTGTAAAAAAAATATTTCAAACGGGATAGCACATCCTCATTTTTACGGAGATGTTGTTTACCGTGCCATTGGATGTTGGATGTGTAATGATTGATAATTTAGTCTCTTTTTATTAGTTGTAATTGGCTTTGAACTAGCTGTCAGTAACTGTACTGCAAATACTCTCAGATCTGTACTAAGTGTCTTTTTGTTGATGGGATGTACAAGTACTCGGTCACGTCCACTCTCTGTTTTTGTTAGATGTATTTCATTTTGTATCCATCTGATGAGTTAAGCCTTTTTCAACTTATTTGTATAGTTCATTCTAATGTTGTACTGTTGTACTGTTACACCACTGTCCCAGGTTAAGGGGAGGGTTGGGATCCCGCTAACATGTTTAGCCTCGCCACATTCTGTATGTATGTGCCTGTCCAAAGTCAGGAGTCTTTAATTCAGTGGCTGTCGTTTGTTGCCGTGTTACATATTTGTTTTTTGTTCACTTTTTTTATACATAATTAGGCCGTTAGTTTTCTCGTTTGAATTGTTCTCATTTGTCATTTCAGGTCTTTTTATAGCTAACTATGAGGTATGCGCTTTGCTCATTGTTGAAGGTCGTACTGTGACCTATAGTTGTTAATTTCTGTGTCACGTGGTCTCTTGTGAAGAGTTGTCTCATTGGCAATCATACCACATCTTTTTTTATATTATATGCTCATATGCATTGATAATTTTCTTGAAATAATCATAGATTTTTGTTAGATGTATCCATCTGATGAGTTAAGCCTTATTGTTGTCAATGTTTTCATTTGTTTTGATGCTTTATATGATTACAGGATATTTTATACCTCTTATTTTTTATGTGGCGTGGCGAGGATCTTCAGAGGTCTCCACTTTTCACAGATTGTTCTGATGTGCAACGGCTGTTTTGCCAGACAAGATGGGGCCGAGGGACGTCAGAGCACGTCCCATATCAAAAAGTAGATATTTCGCTGTATAAACTATGTTAATAACGAATAATTACTAAATAATCAATGTAAATTAATATATGTGTTGTGAGGATGGAAATTAAAAAAAAAGTAACAAAAACATTGGGAACTATGTAATTCATAAAGGTCAAGATCACAGAGTCAAATGTTGTCTTATTTCTTTGCAAAACAAGGGCTGTGCAAATTTTGCCTGCTGTAAAAATATTGCAATGTTCAGTTAAGGTGGTATGGGAGTCTAAAATAAAAATGATAGAATTTGTTCATACTTTGCCAAAACGTTGTATCTATTGATACATGTTGAAAAATATAATAAAAATGATAGGTCACCGCGCATTTTCTCAAGCTACAGGACGGGACAAAATGACACATTTTGTATGGATTATACAGGAAAAAACACCATTTTGTGATTAGAAACTAAACAAAATGATAGAATTGTTAAATACTTCAGGAAAAGATAGCTTTCAGACACTGCTTTGAGAATATCAAAAGAAAAGATAGGGTCACCGTAAGTTTTTTCCGGCTAAAATACAAAATAGGAAAATTCCATACAGAATCCTTCAGAAAATGCACTTTTTTAGAGTTACCTCCCCTTAAAATGCCAATTTAAAAAAAAATTAAAAACAACCAAAAATAATTAACATTTGCAAAAATATCAATATTTAGAAGTTATATTCTTATAAATTGGTACTTTTAAATGAAAATGTACATTAAACATCTGCATTCCTGCATCAAATTTTGCTAACTTGATGGAAAATCTGGACCTTTGATTCTCTGTTTTTTACAATCCAAGATGGAGGAAGACACCCATACCATCTTAAGTGTAATGTAGGTACATTAGCAGAAAGCTTTCTTGTGTTAAATTTTGAGTTATTGAACTTGCATGCTAAATATCCACTTTTTGATATGGACGTGATCTGACGTCCTACATTCCTGTTTGTTTGGCAAAACAGTCGTTGGATGTCAGAGCAATCTTGGACAAGAGACAGGGTTGAGTTTTTCTGTTCTTTCCAACATAGGTTAACGTGTAGGATGAAGTTTCTTATCAATGAAAGAAGAATGCTATCAAAATTATATTTTACAGTCATATGCATCACGGTTTGAACAATTAAAAAAAGTCTGAAATTTAGACCCCTTACACCAGTCATTGAATGAATTTATAATGATTTTTTGGGATATTTCAAAATAGTTTTAGGGATATGGGATATTTGTAAAAAATATTTATTGGGATATTAGGGGTAAACATTATAGGGATACGGGATATTGGGATAAAAACTTAATGGGATATGGGATATTGATACCCCCCCCCCCCTAAACAAGCCTCATTTATAATAGAACCGAAAAGAAAATGGAAATGGAAATGGGGAATGTATCAAAGAGATAACAACATGACCAAAGAGCAGATAACAGCCATAGGTCACCGATGGGTCTTCATTGCAACGAGAAAATCCCGCAACCTGAGACTGGGGTGAATCTAGTCATATAAAGGAGGGGTTCCTAACCCAGGACAATTTTTTTTTTTGGGGGGGGGTGTCCAACTACATGTCCCCATTCAAATGCATTGATCGTCCAATAAAGAAAGGGGGTTCCAACATGTCCAACCTTCAGCCCCCCCCCCCCCTGGATCCGTGCCTGTGAGGCATGCTTTAGATTGCCATTAAACAAAAATGTATACTAGTTGAGTGATAATGGACGTCATACTAAACTCTTCAATATAAAAAAAAGAAACTAAAATAAAAATCATACAAAGGTCACAAAGGCCATAACTTCTGGCTCCTGAATTAGGAAAAGTGCAAAATGCAGTGAGGATAAAAGCCTTTACTGTAAATTCCTGAAATTACAATTATATAAATCATCTCACATCTTTGTGCATTTCTTGAAATTGGTCATATTAATAAATGCATGCAATATTTTCAGAAAATTTCAATATATAGGCTTTTAAAAGTCAATCTTGTGCATGATTATCAATGATTATACTCGCATAATTAACACATGTGGTTCTCAAAACTCAGAGGTGTCTATGCTATTTATGACAACATTTTAATCAAGTATAAATAAATTTACAAAATATGTTAAGAACTATATGATTTTTAGGTTTTTAAGCATAGATATAGTAGGTCAGGATCTGCGAACTCTCACTGACTGACTGAGCACATGAATTCAAGACTAGTTTTTTGGTGATGTTGGTGTTGCTTAGTGTTTTGTTTTGTTTTTCTTTTCTGCATCTTATGTTTTGCCTTGGCATTGTCAGTTTCTCTTTCATTGCCTTTGTTTTTTTTTGTTATGTTAAATAACAAGTCACAAGAGAGAAAAAACAAAAAAAATATGTGAAAAAATGGCTTAGTTCAGTATATATATTAAGGACAGAGATAACAAATAGCTAAATAAGAAAAAAGAAAAAAGAAAATTCTTTTCTATGTACAGTCAATTGTCTGATAATCTAGAAGATAGCCTGATTTGGTCTAATTCTTCTAAATTCTAGCAGGTACTTTATTCCAACTTTTTTAATTCAAACAAACCATGTCTTAGATAGTCTTGAAATTAGAATACATTAATCATAAAACTTTCATAATACTTTGGTGAATTATCTATTGATATAATCATGATAATTAAGCTCCTTTTTAATTTTTAGGGATTTTAAATTTTTAATTTAAAGTTAGGGATTTTATTCATAAAAGGGGGGATTTTTCCAGTACGTATACTATTAATAATGCTTTGAGCAATTTTCATGAAACTTGGTGAATTATTTTTGTATAACATAAACATGATAATTTTTATAAACTTAAATATATTTTATAAATGATAAACTTTTACAAAAGCTTGTTATCACAATTCTCATATCAAGTTTGAATTTTGGTGATGTCAGTGTTACTGTACTAGAGTATCAGAGTTATGCCCCTTTAGAAATGGGGAAAATATGCTGAATTTTTGGTTTCCTGTTCTCTAAAATTTAGTTTGTCTCAACCAAATGTTATGAAATCAATACACAATGCTTATCATCACAAAATACAGATTAAGTTTGAATTTTGGTAGTGTCTCTTTTACTAAATTCTATAGTTATGTTCTTTAAAAATGGAAAAAAAATGTTTCCGCCTTCTAACTTAAGTTTCCCTCAACCAAATTTTATTTAACTTTAAATAAATACTTTTTATCACAATTTTAATCAGATCAATTTCAAATTTTGGTAGTAAAACTTTTACCGTTCTTCAGTTATGTTCCTTTAAAACGTTGAATAATATGCAAGCTGGAGTATCATTCCCTATTTATCATGTATATTTTTTTATAAGATGCAGAGTTAAGGAACTTTAGTTGTTGCAAAGTTATTTTAAAATTGTCTATTTTCAAAAACTTTGAAAGGTTTTAGAAATTTATGGATTTGTTAAAAAAATCACAGCCTTAAACTTATAGTCACTTGAGATATATATCTATAAATGGAGCCAAATTATATACATGTTTTATGTCAATAAATACCACTGTTTGTGTATGTTTTGTTTTTTTTTGGAGGGCAGGGGTCTTATTTGCACAGTGCTCATAGTTTTTAAGTCGATCATTAAAATTTATTTAAAGCTTAAAGACCAGCTATAAGGGCAAGAAGCTTATCAAGCACTCATGGTTTAGATTTTTATCAAACACACATTAATATACATAATGTACATTAAACAGAAAAAAATATTGATGCAAGATGTCATTCAACTTTTACTCTTTTATGTATAGGACAAGAACTATAGAAGATACAGAGAAATTATATACAGCAGAAATGATAGGCAATGTAAAATTTGCAGAAGCCAACTAAACCTAAATGGTAAGGCACCTTTTAATCTTAAAAAAGTTATTGAACTTGAAAGATGATTACTAGTATCATGATTACTATAAAAATTAAAAGATGTGGTATATTAAATATGAAAACTATCATGGCTTTGAGAAAGAAATTGTAGGCCTGTTACGACCTTCAATAATGAGAAAATCCATACCCTATACTATAGTCAAAGTAGGCAGCTATAAAAGACCTAAAGATGAAACATTGAAACAATCCAAACTGTAAAACTAATCATGGTAATTGCCTAGTTTATAACAAAATAAATTACAAAAAATAAATATGACCGGTATGAAACAACAACAACAACAACCACTAAATTTTAGTGTCAGACTAAACTGACAAAAGCTTCAGGCTCTGAACTTTGGACAGGCACAATAGGAATATGGCAAGGTTATATAAAAATAAGATGTGGTATGATTGCCAATAAGACAACTCTCCACCAGACAACCAATGATGTAAATTTCCTGCAAACTTGACTTCTGTAAATCAACTAATTTTTTCGTGAATACTTTATTTGGCATTTTATACTTTCTAGTCTACATCGCAGTTATTTATTTTTCTCGAGTTCAAGTTTACTTAATGTATTTTAATAAGGAAAGATACACATGAAAAACATTTATTGCTGTTTCTCTCTCCATTTATAACATTTTATTTGTTTATTTTGTGTATTTATAGGTGATCAGACATCTTGGTTTTCATGATCAATAGGTCATTACTGAAGAGGAAACTTATAGTTGAAATTTATTTACATAGTGCATAATTGGATTAATTTGAAATGGAATGTGTGCTTTCCTGCAAAAAAGAAATAGGAAATTTCAACATTATCACATGATAATGACCATAAACAAAATGGAGTTGTATCATAGATACACAAAAACACTATTGCATAAAAGCAACAACATATCTTAATCAAAAGAAAGGAGAATGCTGAACAAATACTATTTTGTTGTGGAAAAAAGGAACACCAGTTTTATCCACTCATTTACATCGCTCCCTCATATCAAATATACAGAAGAAGATCATTGAAGAACAATTTGCAAAAATGATTTCTCTTAGAATTGAAGGGAATTGTTTAGTGAATGGAATAATGTATTCACTGAATTCTTACGTAGTGGATTGAATAACTGTACACAAGCTGAAACAGAAGAAATTCTAATTTAAAATAACACGAAAAGTGTTTATTTTATTATTTAATCTGCAAATATATAAACAAATTCTTTAGAACACCATAAATGGTATGACATTCAAATTGGTTGCTTATTAATGTATCGCATTGAAACAATTACAAAGAAAATAGAAGCATTTGCTCCAAAAAAAATTATAAATCAAAGTTAAATTTACAAAAAAAGTATAAACAATACCTAGATCTAAACAGTCAGACAGTATTATTTTCATTGTCATTAAAATATTGAGTCAAACATTTATTAAAGTTTTAAATATCATTTGCATCAATTATACAGTCTTGTAATAATTATATTCATACTGTTTGTATACATGGTGTAGTGAAGAAATGTTCAACAAGTAAAAATAAGGGAAAACATTTCCTTAAGGGAAATTTGATCTTCAGAAATTTCCTTAGAGGAAATTTGAAGAACAATGATTTCCCTAGAGGAAATTTGTTGTCTTGAATTTTCCTCCAAGGAAAAGTGTTTGTCAAAAATTTCCTCACAGGAAAAAGTATTTCCTCCAAGGAAAATTTGAAGCTACAAATTTCCTCACAGGAAAAAGTATTTCCTCCAAGGAAAATTTGAAGCTGCAAATTTCCTCAAAGGAAAAAGAATTTCCTCTAAGGAAAAAGAATTTCCTCTAAGGAAATAGAATTTCCTCTAAGGAAATAGAATTTCCTCAAAGGAAATAATTATGCAGCAAATTCCCTAAGGGAAATCTTTTTCCTTCAGGGAAATTTGATTTCCCTTGAGGAAAAGTACTTTTCCTCTGAGGAAATTGTTGAAAAAAGGGGCTTAACTTTTTTAACAGTGGTGCTAGATCCAAAATTTTTTAGGACAAATATCAGGGAACCAATACCAACCAAGTTATCAACTTTGTTTTGACTTAACTCCAAAAATTAAGGTGACAACTTTTGCACACGAAGAATAAAAAGAAAAAGTGTTGTCAATGATAACCAAAAATACTGGAGAGATGTTGGTGGGTATCTCATTCGTCTGGATTCGTCCTTTTCAAACTACTCAACAATGTCCAAAAACAGGTCGAATGCAATGTTGTTTAAAAGGAAAACGTCCACTCTGTACTAATGAAAAAAAAATCAAAAATCTTTCCCTTTTCCCTACGTCTGAGAGTTTATCTAAAGCACTTTGAAAAACTTTATATTCTTCCTCAAGGTCTTCCATGTGGTCTTTATCGTGGTCTACTACGTGGTCTTCTTCTATGTCTTCTTCTATATCTTTTTCGTTGTCTAATACATGCTCTTCCTTATGGTCTTCCTCGAGATTATCTTGGCTTTCATCGATGTTCGGGAATAATAAATTCTGTTGATCTGCCATTTTTGTTTCGAAAATTTCGTGATTTTGGGTGAACAGATTACGTCTAATATATATAGGTGTTGAAGTTTTAATCGGCGATATACTTTCCTTAAATATATGTGGTGATCTCTGTGACGTATATTTGACGACAGGACTACTCCAAGAGGGTTTAGTTCGCTTCGAGGGCGGGGATAACTTGTATCTCCATGGCTTTTTGTAGAGATTCAATTTCAGTCCTCTTTTCCCTTTTCCTTTGAACAATGGCATTTTTTGAAATTGAACAAACAATTAATAGTTTGATTTCATTGAATCAGTGATCAGTTTTTATCTATTAAAGTATTAGGATAAATCTGTGCTTTTAATCAGCATTGATCACATTTATTGAGTCAACAAAAGTCACAAAGCCAATGATTAAAAAAAAATGTTTGTTCTTCCCCTCACGCATTCACGATGTCCTCAATCAGAACCGATCCCCTCACGCATGACTTAATGAAAAAATGTATTTTTTGGAATTATTAAGACGTCTATCAACACCGGACAACGTACACGCCGCCAAAAACAAAATTCATACCCATTGCCCGAAAAAAAAAACTTAATTTGAACTTGTAGGTCTGTAAATAGAACCATTTCAAAATTGAAATGTCACTTTTTAAGGCAATTTCTCGTGGGGCAACTGATTTTGTAGGAGTTCAATTCTACGTACAACAGTAAATGATACATGTATCTCTTCGTTAAAGTATTCACCACAGCATAGCATTCTCTGATTTTCAATATTTTGATCAGTTGAATAAGAAAATTGAGATTTAGAAATGTACATACCTTTTGAAGCGGTGAAAATTACTCCACTCAAGCACAACCGGAAAATCCTCTCACGGTTTTCATTGCAGAACCAAATGTTCTGCGTGTGTAGATTACCAGCCGTGATACTGTGACATTCCGGCTTCAGGGAATATAAACTCTAAGCCGGGAATGTCACAGTATATATATACCCTGTCTGAGACCTAAATAACATATAATTTATAAGTTTTGAATACGTTTTAATTTATCGTTTGAAGTGAAAAATATTTGAATCTACATTTTAAATTGAGACACAAAAAATCAAAATTCTCTATAGATTTTATTTCATAAATGGAGTCTGAAATATATCCATCACAAATGCACCGTATCAAACTCATATATCAAAACTCTTAGTTATAAACCGTTACGCGTCGCATACTATGTATAGAGACATACAAAATAAATATAAAATAAAAGAAGGAATTCTTAAAGCTTACTTTGACAAATTTTAAACTAACTTTATTTCAACAAGTTTAAATCACATGTTCTAAAATAGAGCTACAAAAAAAAAAAACAACAAAATGCTCTGCTCTATAGATTTTCTTTCATAAATGGAGTCTGAAATATATTCATAATAAATGTACCGTATTAAATAAAGACTTATGAACTGTTACGCGTCGCATACTTTGTTTAGAGACATGCATGATGCATGATAAATCTAAATTAAGAGACAAATTGAAAAAAAAAGGAATTCTTAAAGCTTAGGCAGCAACCATTTGTTTTTCGGGGGGGGGGGGGGGGCTATGGATTTTTTTGGGAAAAAAGTTTGTTTCCAGCCCCCCCTCCCCCCAGACAATCTAATGGTTGCTGCCTTACTTTGACAAATTCTAAACTAACTTCGTTTCAACAAGTTTAAATTACATGTTCTAAAATAGAGCTAAGCATTTTTTGTATTGTAGTAAATTTAATTCAAATACGCTATTGAACATTACTAAGAGCCAATAAATACAATAATTTTGTATTTTTTTATTAATTAGTGCCTTCAATAAATGAAAGTCGTCATAGAACAGTCAAATTTTCATACCGGTTTTCGAAATTACTCGTTTCATTGCTATTACAAAAACTATGTCATAATCACAGTGTACGTAAAGAAGCCAGTGGCAAAAGGGGGACAAAGCTATGCCCCCTCCCATTCTAAGACAAAAATTGAAACCAAAAAATGAAACTGAAAGAGAACAATCACTAAATTTAAGATTATTACACTACAAAGAAAATAGTTTTTGTTTTTCTTGTCAATTTCAGAAGTTAGCCTCGACCCTTTTCCACACACAAACTTTTTTCAATCTTATCCATTCTTATAAATGGCATATTTCTATACGAAGGTGTACACAGACAGACGTGTCACCGGAATAATCTCAGCTACAGCGGAGGGGGCATTAATGTTAACGCTTCTCCGTCTGTACGTCCGTACGTATTCATGGGAAAATTTACAACTTGGAAGTTTCCGCAATTTAACTTTATTTTGCTTCAAACAAATACTATGAAACTTATACACAATGCCAATTACCACCAAACTGAGATCAAGTTAAAATTTGGCTGGCATTACTTTCACCGTTCAAGCTCATTTATAAATGGAAAAAAAGGTTAAATTTGTCGTCTACGCGCTCTTACTTTATTTGCCTCAACCAAATGTTATGAAAGTTACATACAATGCCTATTACAACTTCAACAATTAGCAAACCCCATACCACATAGCAAATCATATAAAACCCCGATGTCTTTATATGAAAAATAGGACTGCTTCAAATGCCATCAGCTCCACTGAACCAAAATGTACATATGATACATATGCGGATAATTAGCATGTTCCAGAGAGGTATACAGCCGGTAAAAACATAAATTAAAACTGGTACTCCAGGAATATATTCGCATAGGAATATTTTCACCTAATTTTACACAAAGCTTCTTCTTTTTATCTTTATTATACACAAAGTTTCTGTAGCCTGTTGTACTCGTCGTGTAATTGCTATTTTAGGAGGGAAATGATAACTTTATTTCGAAATGTTATTTTTTTGTGCAAATCGTTTTTATTGTTACTACCAGAAAATATAAACAAAAAGATGAGGTATGATTGCTAATGAGACAACTATCCACAAAAGACCAAGTAGACAGCTCTCTCACAAGCAAAAAACCAGAACGTTTTCTTGTGAATTTTTAACTTAAAGTGTCTTTGCTAAAACAGAACCAACATTGAAACATCAATTTTTCAGTGTTTACTTGGAAGATAATATTTTGACACTAGATTTCCAAATAACTGCAATGAAAAAATCAGAAAACCCTTGGTAAAATTGATATCCAGGAACATTGCAAAACACTTTCACCAGTTTCAAAGCGGTTTCGGGTTAAAGAAATAACAGAAATAAACAAGAAATAATCATTTAAAAAAACAGTTGAAATTTTATATAACAATCAAATATAATAGTATGTCAAAACTATGTAAGCATCCTCTACAATGAAAGAAAATTTGTCTTTTCGGACACAATGCGAAATGCTTAATTTCTTACATCATAAAACTCTCAATGTGTGTTCCCTGTGTGGATAAAAAAAAACCGGTACGATCTCCATTCTTCGCCTGCCTATTCTCTAATTTTTCACCTGACAATAATTCTCATTCACTACACATAAAAGTGGACGACATCTTTTTTGTGTTGTATAAATAAGGATGGTGCACATTCTACATGTGCCTGTCCCAAGTCAGGAGCCTGTCATTCGGTGGTTGTCGTTTTTTGCTGTATATCAAATTTGTGTTTTCGTCTGAATTGTTTTACATTAATTTTGTCATTTCGAGGCCTTTTATAGCTAATTATGTGGAATGGGTTTTACTCATTGATGAAGGCCGTACGTTGACCTATAGTTGTTAATTTCTAAGTCATTTCAGTCTCTTGTGGAGAGTTGTCTCATTTGCAATCATACCACATCTTCTTATTTTTATATTATGAAAGATTCTCAAGTCATGAAAAAAAGAAGAAAAAAAATCGAAAAAAGATTGAAGTGACATTCGATATCTCTCTCTCCCGGAGTAAAAGTGATAAAATGATGAAATATGTCACTTGTCTGACATAATGTCGGCACATATCCATTGAAAAGTGTTATAATGTTTTCTGTGCACTATTATATTATTAATCTACGGTATATTTTATCAGATCAGTTGATCAGATTAAGATAATATTTATTGTGTTTGGATTGCAACTGCAATAAAACAGGATTATCTTTCTTGATTTGCGGGTTTTTAATTCTGAATTATGAATGATCCTTCTCGGCTTTCGTTACTCTGCCGATGTAATTTTCATTAAGGAAGTCTATGTGACGAGGTATTTCCTAACAAATACCAGAAACAAATACCATGGGAGATGAAAAAATACACAAATAACGTGACGGCTAAAGACCGCTAGACTTTAAGTTAAGATTTACTAAAAAAACATTCGATGAAAATTACAAAGATTATGCTGTGGGGTTTGTAACAATATTATTTCTCTTTATCATATATCTAGTAGTAAATTCCGTAGTTTTGAATATTTAATATACCGAGCCTACTGTTTAATCCGTATTCATAAACTTTGAGTTTAAACCTAAAACAAACTGACAGCGCCATGGCTAAAAATGAAAAAGACAAACAAACAACAGCACACACGACATAACATAGAAAACTAAAGAATAAACAACACGAACCCCACCAACTAGGGGTGAACTCAGGTGCTCCGGAATGGTAAGCAGATACTGCTCCACATGCGACACCCGTCGTGTTGCTTATGTGATAACAAATCCAGTAAATAGTCTTATTCGGTAGGTCGCATTCATGAAAGGGGATGGGATTGTAGTTACGACGTAAGGAACATATCAGATATCATTTGTGAAACGGTTATTCCATAACCAACTCGTGATGGCGTCCGTAAAATTTACGAAGGGATGATTTTAACTTCACCATTTGGAACTCTTGGTTTAATAGCTTCCTTGTGAGCAGCAACCCTCTGCCAAGAAAATCATGATAGGAAATGCAAGTACGGGTATATCGTATCGAATGGGAGATATATACCCCGTATGTAGGTGCTGCTGAAATGTTGCTACTTAGAAATGAAAAGTTCACAATTGGAAAGCATAATCATCTCTTTTGTCGTAAAGTTTTGTTTTCAACCGACCCTCATTGTCAATTTCTAGATGTAAATCAAGATATAAGGCCGACTTAACTGTATCTGTAGTATCCTTTATCTCTAGCTCGATGGGATAGATGCGTTACACATAGGCACCAAATTTGGAATTATTTGGTGAAAGAACATCATCTATATAGCGGAAAGTAGAATTAAAGGATATTGCTAACTTCTTATCTTTCTTCCTAAGAAGTTCCGGCATGAAATCAGCCTAATAATAATAAAGAAGATTTGAAAAGCTATCAACCTACATTGATACATTGATAGCTTTTCAAATCGTTTCACAAATGTCACACGTATTATCATCTCTTAATGAATCTGTGATTGAAAAAAAGAGTCCAATGATGCATTTGAGATTGCACAAAAAAAAAAGCTGTGTTCACATATTTAGGAAATAAACACACCGAGTTGCAGTATAAAATTCAATTAATTAGGTCTTTCCACCTTTCCGTGTGGAAAGACCTATTGAATTTCTTCTGATTATTTTTTTTTTCTTCCGCCTAATTTCTTTTTTGCGGTGTAAAAATGTTTCAAAATATGTTGCTTAGTTTTTCTGTTTATGATATCATACAGTCTATACGCTTTTGAAACTCACCCTGTTTAACCGAACACTTTTCTTTGTAAGAGTTACCTCCACAAACACTGTTTTTTGATATCAGATCTCCTCCGCAACCGTAAAAGAAACCGACAAATTTATTTTTCCAAATTGCTCGTTATATCCTCAGGATGTTAGGTTTTATTTTGACCGAAGCTTTACGAAGACCCCATATGAGAGTAATTTCCCCTTTTGTATTGAAATAAGTGAAATAAATTTGTAACTGGAAAACCATAAGTGATAGAGGCCTAGGATCTTTTGATTGGAATCAGCGTCCAATAAGCTGTCATTTGACGATAAAATTGACAGTTAAAACTGAATTCTAATATTTTCATATAAAAAAAATCCTTACTGGTGGAAAGACCATCAATGGTTCTCTGAACAATTGGTTTTTAATATTTTAACAGATTTTGTTAAATTTGCAACTTATTATTTTCTACGTAAATGGTGTTTTTTAGAGTGCGTGCGGATTAGTCGATATGTTTATTATGTGTGTGTGCGTGTGTGTATGTGGTTGCAAGCACACACTTAACCTAGTTACATGATCAAATCCTTTTCTGTTTGTGACACTTTTATTCATAAAACTGTAGATGTCCATGATTGTTTGTATATTATTGAATCGAGTACATGCCCTTGTGTAAATATTGCATACGAACTATACATTGCTATATACCACACTTCATATACCATTTAGCGCTGTGTTTAACAACTGTCACATTCTGTTTGATTGTATTTGGATGAGACTAACAGGGTTCCCTACATCTGTGTACCTTCTCGCTGTTTTGCAACAGATAAAATTGTTTTGCTGTCTCAATATATAATATATATCGGAGCATAATTATGCTACAGTGGCAAATTCAGTTTCATATTATTCACTGTTGCTCAATATAAATTGTCTCATTACAAATAATTTTAAAAATGTTAGGTTATACATAGTGTTTAGAATAGAGTTACGTCCCAAATATAAAGATTTTCCTATATTAATGTAAATGTTAATAAGATACAGAATATTTTTTTTTTACATTACATTTAATTTGTTAAATGCTTAATATGTAGTAAACAGCCTTACCATGTGTATAAGCAATCCAATTTAAAAAAAAGACTGTTCCGTTCTTCACCTTTTTAATGCTTTCTGACCGGTTAAGCAATGTTCATGATTTGATTCATTAAATTACAATTTATTAATATCTATTAAAAACCTCACTCCAATACACCTTAATGCGACACGGTTTACATTAAAATACTGTATTAATAGTATTAAATGTGTATCTCCTTTATCCGGGTGGTGTTTTAATTTTAACATCCGTATTAAATAAATAAAAAGAGGGGATAACACAAATCCAAATTTCCGAGGGCTTCACAGCTTGATAATGTAGAAATTATTGCTTTTTTAAAGAAAAAGATTAGAATGTATACAAATTGAAATCATAATGATAATTTTTGTCTGTAGAAATAAGAACACAGTAAGTTTCTGATGTGATCTGTTGTGTCAACAATTCGCTTTAATGTTGTTTGAAGAAGACCGTAGCATAAGAGTTGAGTAAAATGAAACAAATGTATTTTTTCTGCCACAGCCAACGCCTTGGTAACAAAATGAAAAAGACCAACGTATACAACATGTACAAACAATAGTACAACAATACTAGTACATAAACACAACATTGAAACATAAAGACTGGGTACTACGAACCCCACCAAAAACTGATAGAAGGTGTTTATAAATGGTGAGCAGATCCTGCATATTTTTGCAAAGGAGTGGAAATCATTCTTTTTTAAATAAAGGTTCACGTTGCAAGTGTTAAAACAAAAAGAGGTATTATCAAATTGTTTGCGTTTAGCTCAACTTCGGATAAATGTCATCTCTTAACGCGCCAAAATTGGTTTCATATACACTTCTTTGCCTTATTTCCTTATTATTTTATAAGTCATAAAACATTTTGGTAATGCGGAAACATAAGTTCGTTTACCGTGGACAATATGTTAAATCTTGAAACTACTGGGACAAACCACTATGATTTCATCAAACATCAATTTAATAAAAGCGCTACTGCTAACAAAATCAATAAAATACATGTTATATGCATAAACACATATTTTACAACATAGTTTGATTTTCAGTTGAATGTGTGGTATAATGGGGAGAAAAGTTGTCCTTTGTTTGCCAAGATTTATCATACACTGTGTCCATATTTGGTCCATAGTTAGGAGCTGGTTTTAATCGTTGTTTGAGTCTCTACAAAAATAAAAAGTCCATGTAAACATATGATGATTTATGAACAATAAATCGTATGTTAGTAAATACCAGTAAATTTCAACATCAACACAAAACATCAACAATATACGAATTTAATGTTTTTATGTCAGATCAAATTCTATAACATGTTAAGTAACATTAGAACGTAAGACGCATTTGTTTTGTTTTATTACATGGAAATAATTGCTAAAAATATTGCAATACATATATAAGCCAGGCTCTAGTTTCGTCTACAAAAGACACATCAGCGACCATAAAATAAAAAAGTAAAAAGAACGAATGAAAGAAAAACAGCACGAAAACTAAGGTACTGCCAGATTTCTTTTATTTATTAAAGTTTTCCAAACAATCTGGAATAGATCATGTACATATTATATAGTCATAAAGAGCGAAAGAAAATATTTAACGTAGGCAAGTTCATTTGCTTATAAGAATTCACTAAATAATGCGTCCATTTTAACTATATTAATTCAAACGTATCAAAACGTAAACTCATAAAACTATTGAACTCCGCACAAAATTCAAAATGGAAAGATCTTGAACAAATACACGCAAACAAAAATCTTCTGTCAGCACATTTATGGAAATAATCTAGTTCAATAACAAGCGTTTCAAAAAGTCACAATATTCACAAAAACATGTTTGTATTGCTCAATACATATCAAAGCTCCCTAGAACCCCATCGTATATCATTTATTAAACATAACGCAATAGCTGATTAATGTTGGCTATGATATAAGACTGTAAATATAATAAAAGAACGAACGGCGTTATTTTTGAAAGATCATCGCAGACCTTACCAAACATCAGTATTAATGTTCAATAACCTTGAAGTGCTCTGTATTTATTACAATATAGATATCGATACATGTACAATGAATATTTTCAATGTTATTAATTTGCCCATACTCTGTTTAATAGTACAAACAATTATCTCTGTATTATCCATAAAAAATAGACCATAACCCGAACTAACATGTATCAGGGAGCTTTGATGACTAGGCTATAACAAAATTCTAAAACACAATTTTAAAAGAATGCATTCATAAACTATCGGGATTACCTGTAATAATGTGCCATTTGCATCCCATAGGTCTACAACCATGTATATTGGAATAGGTATTACTGATATCATCCCGATAATCCACCCTACAGCTATCGCCCATTGTGGATATTGATATGTACCATAAGAGACCGGTGTTATCTGTGTCATGTTAAATACAAGCATCATCTGAAAAATTCATATCAATCGGTTCAAATGATAAAAAAAAAAAATGGTAGTACTTTATTTAAATTTGATGTGTGCCTTTTTTCATTTTTTATTGATTTAATATTTGTTTTATAGTTCAACAAGTTTTAAATCAAATTAGAATTTTGTTCCAAACAGATGGTCGTTTTGTAGAGTTTTTACACTCAATCTTAGAAAATACACGCAAGTTCTCAGTTTCCCGCACTTTTTTTGTAGGCTCGAAGATTTCTATTTGATATTTACGTGTTGTATGACGTTTTATCTGGACAAAATATGAATATTGTCATGTTTTTATTGTAAACCTATAAAAACATTCAAAATCACACTTTCTATCGATCTGTCAATTTATATTGTTGATATACAACTCTATAAGTGAAAATGAATACTTCAAAACCATTTTTCTAACAATTGAGCCAAAACAGATTTAGTGTTCAATTTTTACACCAGGAGATATTGGGAAACTTAATTATCATTTTTTATTTATCATGCAACCCTAGGCCTCTCAGATGTTAGTTAAATATTCGTATTAAGAATTCGAGATATGCTCTCGTACCAATGTTATGCAAGTGACCGTGGTGTATTGTATTAGTTAACCAATGGTGAATTTACCCTCAAACTTAAGAAGTGTAAATCTTTACTCATTCCTGATTAACTTGTTACAGAAGAAAGTCATGTGATTAGACAGAAAGTATATGTGAAGGCTCAGACAGAGAAAATTGACGATTCGAACGTTGCAATCACATTTGTGAATATAAGAGTGGACTACGTAAACAGAAACTAAATTTACATTTAAATTACAAAGTACTTTAATTTGATGGATTATAAAGTGTTAGGCAACATACCACTAAAATAACGGGTGTTATGAATTTCCAACATATACTCCACCAAATACAAGGCTTTCGTCCTATCATTAGTTCGATATCTTCGTAAAATCTGTTGGCGCCTTCAATGTATATATATATATATATATATATATATAAGTGTAATTTGTTATTGGTTCAGTATACATTAGCGTGTTTCTCACATATATTTAGTAGTTTTCCTATGTTTAATGTCAAGGACAAATTGAGAAGATATTACACACAAAGCCGGGAGAAAACCATAAATACCTTAAACGGAGCACGACCATTGAATCGACAGAGTAAAAGTCTTATGCACGATATTCAAAATACCATTTTAATTGTCGGTATGGAATTTGCAAACTAATTTAGAAATACTCTTTGGCTTGGAACTTTAAATTTGATAACAGCTATTTATATATGTCCCCATAACGATGATGTCAGTTGGTATTACATATCTCGAAATATTGTAGCAGAATGTCTAATAAATGACTTTATAATTATCACATATTTGTTACGAAGACAAAATAGTACATTTATTAATCAAAGCATTTTTGTATAATCTTTTTTTTTTGTGTTGTGCATATACTTCTATCATTAGTAAACATGACAGTCATTGTAGTTTAGGACACATTTTTACACGACATACATTTATTGTAAGCAAACAACTAAATGTACATATAAAAAGAACATAAACTGGTATTTCTAAAACAGCGAGTTCTTATAGCTTGTTTACTCACCATAAATCCATCCGATAATGATGGTTTCCAAAATACAGACTGTCATCACAGAAAATATAGCACAGTACCAATCTACTATTTGCAGAACATACATTCCTCCCTATGAATACAGAAATTATTAACACAAGTGTGCACATTATTGTGTTTATTGAATTTTGGATTGCTATATGTAATTGTTACAACTATCGCCCTGTTCCCATCCACAATCACAGGAAACCAGTCTAGATGGCTAGTTTGTTTGCTGCTGAAATCCCTTAAGGTTTTGCGTTCAAACTTTTAAATATTTATACATGAATGACGAAATAATATCTTATTCTTTGTGGATAGGGGAAACAATGATTGAAGTATTTTGTATAAATAACAGGAGAAAAGTATCAATAAAAGATCCTAGGACGAAGCTAAATACAATACGTCTATTCTATTTGTATATTTACCTGCATAACCAATGGAATTCCAAGTATAAACTCGATTAGGCAGATTACGCCTGTTAACAAGACCTTTCTTCTCCTAAATAATTTAGGAAATTCATCTGTCAACGCACTCAAAACAGTCTCTATCGTTCCAAACTAAAGCAAAAAAAAAAAAAGATTAAAATGTGTCCTAGGCCTATTAGTTCGAAATTTTACTTTTTGATACATATTTTGTTTGGGGTATTCAAACTAAAAATATGAAGGTACTATCAAATCAACGTACAATATTTTATGCATTTTATGTTTAGACATATTCTCATGACATAAAGTAAAGCAAGATTACACCACTGGGTCAATGCCACTGTTGATGGACGTTTTTTCACCGAGGATGTCTCCAGCCCAGATGACAGCACTTTACTGTCGAAACGAATAATATTTATGTGGCAATTTTTATTGTTTGCAAAAGTATGAATTATTCGAAATACTAGCGTATCAAATTATAACCCTGGTGTTTTAAATGACTATTTTAGATGTCAAATTGTTTACAATACACAGGATTAGGAAAACTAATACATACTAGTGGTACTCGAATTGAAAGGGTACAAAGATAAAATGGAAACGAACTTTTAACAAAATATTTGGAACGTAACGCTAAGCCGTCGATACAGAAAGTAGAACCTTGGTCTTTTTGAATAATTAAACTTTTACAAACATGATAAAAGAGAAAGAAAATATACCAGAGGGATAGTCAAACTCTTAAATACAAAATAAACTGACAACGCTTTGGCTAAAAAAGAAATAAAACATGTACAAATAGACAAATTATATACTACACAAGACACAAAATAGAAAACTCAAGACTCAGCAACACAAACCCCGCCAAAAATTTTGGGTGATCTCAGGTGCTCATGAAAGGTAGGCAGATCCTGCTTCACATGTAAAAGTTGAAATTAAAAAACTTTTTTGAAAGTTAGATCTGCACACTTTTTTACCGTACCGTTTGTATTTATAAGAAATGGGCATCTCTGATAGCATGATACATTTACATTATGTTTCTTAAACTTTAAAACTGTGAAATCATACAAAAAAGAAAGAATTTGATTGGTAATAGGCCTAAGAGCGAACGGCTATGGTGTATATTGTTGTATGTGCACGTGTGTCTTGATTTTTCTGTGTTTTAACTTTGTTTATTTATAACTTTTATTCTGTAGTTATTTTCATATATAAGGTGGATTACACCTTTAAATAGTCTCTATTACTACTTAACGTCTATCAATAATTCATCAAGCGTATCCAATTGAAAATATAAATTGATTAAATGGTGGTCCTGCAACAGCTAGTTTTGGTTTGCTATTACTCTAACGAGAAATTCAAAAACGCATTTGTTCAATGCGGATCAAAAATATTAATCTTATACGTTTGTTTAAATGTTTTAAAAAATTCATCTGCTGTGTCCGTCATAGAAAAACATATAATATTTAAAAAAAAATCTAACCTGTGTATCAATTCCTATTGTAAATAGCATTAGGAAAAAGAGAACAGCCCAAACTGGTGATATTGGGAAGCTTGAAATAGCTTCAGGGTATGTTATAAATACCAAACCTGGTCCTGCAAAATACAAACTGCATAAGTCCTAATATAAATGTAAATAAGCAATAGGCTCTTCCAGACATATTTGAACCGATACCATGTTTCAATATACTAAAATGAATACAATAAAACACAATTAATATTATTTTGAATCGTGTAAATATACTCTTCAAATAAAGCTGATGTAAATTAAAAGTTTAGACTGGAGTGCAACCGTAATGTGTAAGTAAAAGCAAGTGTAATTTATAAATTATACTAACAATGGCAATCGAAAAAAATACGCTTTTCAACAACTAAAAGATAATTTTTATCCAACAAGTTTTTTGTCAAATGAAAACGAGGACTTATTTAAATTAATAAACAAGGTTTCTTTAAAAGAACACCAAAACCGACTTATGATAAAAGTTGAAGTCTATTCAAACAACAGTGTAAAACGTGTCAAATCAAGCTAAAGACAAGTATGCATGGGGATAGAAAACTTATAGTATTTTGATCTATAAATATATCTATTCAAAAAGCGAAAGAGTTGCCATCACCGGATGAGCTCTATGACTTATTTCCTTTAGTATAAACGCATACTATAAGAAAGGTATGCTAAAAAGCATGGTTGTGTTAACGCATTATTAAAAAGATGGGGAGAATGCCACATAGACATATCATAGATACCAGGAATACAACTTTGCACGCCATACGTGCATTTCGTCTACAAAGGATTCTTTAGTGACATTCAAATCAAAAAGGGTTAAAAGGTCTTATGAAATTGTAGGTAGAAGAGCTTGAGCATTATCGGAGGCTCTACGGTTGCCCATAATTTCTTACATACACTTCGTTTAAACTTTAGCATGTGTATGGATAGTTGTCTCATTGGCAATCATATCACATCTCTAGATTTTTATTTTTCATTTGAGAGTTGGTCTGAAACCACAATTATTTCGTAGTGCATTTCTTTTAGAACATAAATGAAAAAAAAAATCCCACCTGCGCTTTCTCAAAGAAACTTTTACAGTGTGTTGTACTTCTTTTGGGACAAATTATATCAAAATTATAGAAAACTTCATCGCCTCAAACTCAAAATATGGACAATGTTATCTTTAGGGCGTTTTGAAATCTTTTGACAGCTTCCTAAGTGCTATTTTTCAACCTTTTTTACCTGGACCAAATCACTACTTTCCTTTAAAATTATGGACCCAAACTTTTTTACAGTGTAATTTCACCCCCCCCCCCCCTACTTGCAATTTGAGGCATACAACATGGAGAAATAAATTTGGAAGGGGTATAAAAATTAATGGCAACACTATCGACTATATTTGTAAATCAAGGGACAACAATGGTCGTCTCGGACCAGTTCTGCATGATTCCAATTCTTCTGAAGTGTCTGAACAAGGATGTGCAATTTAGTTTACGCCCACAGAGATGAAAGTACATACCTTGATTTAGTACTTTGTCAACTGTTGTTCCTTTGTTCAACGCCATGAAACCAAGCGTGGAAAATGTAATAAAACCAGCAAATATACTTGTTCCACAGTTCACTGCTGGGACAATCATTGCATTCCTGGTATAAAAAATTAAAAGATTTTAAGATTTACAGATTTCATCATCTTAAACATTTATAGCGAATATTAATTTGCATCTGCGGCTCCAGGTGTAAAAAATGCACACGTCGTTTTTAAACTGTTTGGTTTTTTCTTTAGTTGAAATAGAAATAATGCAGATGGAACAAAAAATTTTAGCGTCAGAACGATAAGTAACAGTAGGTGATGTGTTGGAATTGTCATGTTTCTATTAATAGTTATCAAAGGTACCAGGATTATAATTTAATACGCCGGACGCGCGTGTCGTCTACACAAGACTCATTAGTGACGCTCAGATCAAAATAGTTATCAAGCCAAACAAGTAAAAAATTGAAGAGCATTGATGACCCAAAATTCCAAAAAAGATGTGCCAAACACGGCTAAGGTAGTATATTCCTGGAATAAGAAAATCCTTAGTTTTACGAAAAAAAAAAATTTTAAATTTTGTCAACTGGAAATTTATTAAATATTCATAGACCAATTATAAAAACGACATTATTATTTTTATTTTCATCTTTTCGTTTCAATTTCAGTTCATTTCATTTACAGATGTTGTGTCATGAATGGATACCCCATATCCTTTTTATTTTTTTCGTTCAGAAAATGAAATTAACAGACAAGTCATCACCAACTTTACGTAACTTGTGTATAGCTTGCTTAACATAACAGAAGCAGTCATTAAAAAATATATCAAATACAATACATATTGTTTTTATATAAAGTAGACCGTTGGTTTTCCCGTTTGAATGGTTTTACATTAGTCATTTGTGGTGCCCTTTATAGCTTGCTGTATGGTGTAAGCCAAATCTCGGTGTTGAAGACCTTACTTTGACTTATAATGGTTAACTATTATAAATGATGACGTGGATGGAGTGTTGTCTCGTTGGCATTCATACTACATCTTCTTATATCTATATCAACAACTATCATGTAGCTCACCCATACATATTATCGTGAAACTTATTATAACTTGCAAAGGTCAATAGGCCACCCCAACCCATTGAAGTGGAGTAGAATATCTGCAAGGCAGCCTCACCCCACACCTAGAAAACATAGCAAACACAACATTTATGTTATACACATTGAATTGCAATTTAAACATTAATTGAATTGCTATTGAAACACGCAATGAATTACAAGTATATTGAGTATTCTAATGCAACAAATTTGTAACGTTCATTTTGCTTGGATAACGTCACTTATTTACATGGCATCAATTGACAATTGATGCTTTCAGACGTAAGCGCAAGCGCAGACGTCATATGAAAAAATTAAATACACGTTTTAACGTTGTTTTCGGTCAGTTTCATTAGAATGGAAATTACAATATTGTATTTTAAGCTCCGACGGCATCAATTGGGGATTTGATGGTTGCGAATACCCGTTTACTGTCTCCGCTAAAGCGTCACCAGTAAACTCAATTTGCGACCATCAAATCCCCAATTGATGCCGTCGGAGCTTAGAATACAATACAGTTATCTCCTAAGTGAAGTTATTTAAGTTCGGGTATATTAACGTTCGAGTAAACATAGATGCGTTTAGTGCAAGGTTTATTTAGCATCTGTTTGACGCCATAAAGGACACAAATTCATAACTGTTTTTAAGAGAGAAAATGAACCATAAAAGACTTATAATCAAGATTTTTGAAAACTCAGCAAAGTGATGATGGTGTTGTTCACGTATCTGTTGATAACAGAGTATTCTAGATACAGTTGTATGTATCTATGTCCCTCAGGCGTTTTGGAATGGTTCGTCTCGCTCGGTTTGTAGTTTTCTTTGTTTTGTGTACTGATGTGTACTGGTCACTCTTTGTTTTGTATCAAGGTACAGTCAGTTTAGTATCGACTTTTGAGTTTGAGTATGTTCCTTTAGTATCTTTTGACGCTCTTAACTCTGACTTCGCGATACCGTTTTACTTAATTTAACATTAACAACATGAAGCGTGCAGTATTCTTCAAAACGATATACATGTACTGCCCTACACGTTCTATTCTTTTTCGCCGATATTCCATCAACCAACCTAAAGGTATTTTTTAAGATTCTTTAAACCAAAATATTCAACAATGTTTTTAAGATTTAAACAGAACAAAAAATTAATAACAAAACACAATGCAATGACATTAACCTTAAATGAGCTTGTATCATGTGTATATATGGTATACCTTCGTAGACAGTAGTTTGTCCCATTGAGGTACGACATAAAACAGTATTCCATCCGTTGCACCAGGAAGTGTTACTACTCTGATGAGAAAGATTATCAATACAATATATGGAAATATTGCTGTCATGTATACAATCTGTAATGAAGCAAATATTATTATGTTTTATTAAGAACTCACTACCAAATATACGCATATATATATTATACTTTATGAATGGCAATGTACATCTTCTTATAGATTTGGTACAAAAAAATGTATCTGCTGTCGTCATTTTATTATATTTAACATTATCATATAGTGCATGGTTTGGCTAGCCACAAAATCTGGTTTAACCCACCATTTATTCTAAAAATGTCCTGTACCAAGTCAGGAATATGACAGTTGTTATGTAATAGTTTGTTTCTATGTTTGTTGCATTGTCCTTAGTTTTTTTGTTGTTGTTTGTTTTTACTTCAGTGTTTCTGTTGTTTCGTTGTTTTCCTCATATAGTTGACGTGTTTCCCGCGGTTTTAGTTTGTAACCCGGGTGAGTTTTCACTCAATGGATTGTGACTTTAGATGTGTAGCAATATACTACTTTTATCTATCAAATAACGTTTGCACAATGTGTGTCAGGCGTTTCTTTTTTAGAATTTCACAAAATCTATTTTGTTCAGGTACCACGTGCTTTTTTGTTTGTTGAAGCACTGTCTTTTTTTCATTTTGTTTTGTTTGGTTGCGAGGATATTATAAGCTTTCACTTATGGTTTTTTTCAGTATTATTTGGCCACGATCATCACTGAAGATATATTACTTATTAAATATGCATATGATGCAGTCAAATTGTGTTATTTAACTTACCTTTCCGGAAACTTTTATTCCTTTATACAAACAAAGAAATACAATGAACCAAAATATGAAAAGGCATAACAAAAGTTCTAATCTGATGTTTCCCATATCTTCTATACCACTTGTGATCTGGAGTACATTATAGCTAAAATAAGTATTTACTAGCATGAAACGTAAATATAGTTCTTGATCGATCGATATATAGTGTATTTGGTACAATTGCTGTTCTACATTGTATGTACTCGATTTAAGCTAGCGCTGATGGCAGTACCAAATAGTGATTTAAGTGACCAATATTTGATTATTTCTATTTTATTTATTTTAAAATTTTATAATGTCTGATGATTTAGAGCTCGACATATTGTATTATCATACAATGTGCTGATAATTTGGCATTTAGGGTGTTTACTGCTTTTGTTTTTGACTTGTTGTCAGATATTAATGGGAATATTCTAGTTTTATCCATGTAGGTCAAAAAAAATGTTGACCTCTAACTCTTACTTTTCTGTTCATACTTATATCAAATATTTTTTTAAAAGCCTTTTTTATAATCTTATATACATTTTGTAATCCTTATTAGTTTTCATTGTTTTTGAAAGAATGTGTCAATGTTAAATATTTGTCGAATCTAGAGAGAATCAGTTTCGCCAATTGTTTAATTGGTTACAAATCGAAAATACGCACAAAGGCCCTTCCTGAATTTTTTTGTTTGTTTAGTTCCATTTTGTTATAGACTATCAATTCATAACAGTCTTCTTAAAAGCTTAAAATTTCAAAACAGAGTAGCGAACATCCATTGAGCAATGTTTATCAACCAAAACAGGATATGTTGGCAAGGAAAGAAATAAAAATAATAAAACATGCAAAAGTATAGTTGACACTAGCAAAAATTGGAAATCTGATTCTCATTATATATTTCCTGCTATTTTTCAAAGATGCACATTGCAAAAGCATTTACCGAGAATTGTCATTGAAATATAGAAATAAAACTTTAAAGCTTTGTTTGCTTACTCTAGATCTTTTAAAAGAAAAATTTCAACCAATAAAATGAACATATATCATGTGTATATCTAATGATTCAATGAAAGGATTAGGCTCGATCATGATTATCCAAAACACCATTTAGACGCTATTCAAAATAATATGTATAACGCATTGCCTCATATAAGTCTCTGTAGGTGTTGTGTATTATTTGAATGTCTTTTATTGGTTTCTTTTTCATCGAACAAATTTGTCCTCTATGGTTTATACAGCTAATTAGATTTTTATTCTTTATAATCGTTACGTTTATCATAAAAGGTATCTTTTAAATCTTTGATTTCTGGTGGAAATATGTACTACTTGCGGTCTAGTCACGTTTCCTAATTTACATACCGAGGTTACATTAGCTCCAGACGTTACATTACATAAAATCGAGAAAGGAAATGGGGAATGTGTCAAAGCGACAACAACCCGACCATAGAGCAGACAACAGCCGAAGGCCACCAATGGGTCTTAACAATGAGAGTTAGTTCAAAACGACACTTTAAGACAATAATCTGCATTTGTTGGGATATATTTATAATGTACTTATATAAACATTTCTTTTTTGAATAAAACATATTTTAATATGAGGCAGGCATTTCCTGTAAATGGGACGAAGTCTGTATGAATTATTTTTTTGTAACTTAAATAGGTTCTATTTAAAAAAAAAAAGAAACGGAAATACCGTAACGTTTCCGATTTTGGTTCTGTTGTTAGGGATTTTAGTTGTGACGTTATTTAAGTTATGACGTCATATTCAATGTAAACAAAGAAACGCTGTCATCAGGTAACGTTTTTTTTAATAACAAATATTCGTCTTCATATTAACAATCACCTGTTACATCAACCCTTAGTTGCCCAGGGGAGCAACTAAGGGGCCCCCAATTTTTACGGTCTCATTTGTCGGGAAAAAAGCAAATGAGAAAAAAAAAAACTCCCACTATGAATTATTAACATCAACCTTTATAAATATTATCTATCCGTGTACAAATGTACGTGTACCTGCAGTCATTATCGATCTATATATCTTTACCTCTCACCATATGTAATTTTTTGAATGAAGTATGTTCTTTATCTTTATTTATTTCTCACAACGGCTACCCGTATTAAGCAGTTTCAATTTTATCGTACATCAAGTCTTTTGTTATGTCAATTTCAATTACATTTAATTTCTGGTCGAGTGCTCATTTACCACGTGCGATTTGTTAAAGGAATGCGTAGTTCAATCATAAAAATGGATTTATGATTTTGATTTTCAAAAAGGATTTATTTGAAAGATATGGTGAGTAAATATTTGTTTATAAAATGAACCTGTCTTATTACAATTAGATAATATACATAAATTACATACACAATAGAAATTACATGTAGGGAGTTGAGAAGAGCAGTGTACATATTATTATTCAATCAGTATCAAAGAGGTCATTGCAATGACCTTACCACGCAAAAATATATTTATATACAAAAGATTTCACACATAGTAGAAAATGCTTCGTTTTTCGTATTTGGTTTAAGACATTTGGGCAAAAATTGCATTTCATGTTTAATCATATTTAAAATCAATGATTTACTTATACCTTTCTTTTGATATTTTGCAATATTTCTAGTTTTCCAGATAACCCATTTCGTGATTAAAAGCACCGTATCTAAAATTTGGGTATAAAATGCATCTGCATTAATGACCCCAAAAATTATACTTGTTTCCGAGTTTTGTAATTTTTTGATATTTAATTTTGAACAAAATTCTTATATTTTCTCAAAATTTTCCCTCTAAACGTCTTCTACCAGTTTACAATAAATAAAAAGATGAAAAAGTGATTCGTTTTCATTGCAAAAGTGACACTTCCCGTTTGAGCGATTCATTTTTTGAATTTTCTTCAGTGTAAATTATATTATGTAGTAACTTCCATTGAAGTTGTTTAGTTTTCCTGTTAGCTAAATTCTTATTTAAAGTTTCCCAAATGTATTCCCATGGTAGTTCATTCCCAAAATGTAAATTCCACTTTAACTGGCTATTTGGAGCTGTTTTATTTTCATAAAAGTATCTAATATCTTTAAGGCATAATTTTTTGGCATCAACGACAACTCCATTTTTTTATAAATTGACAAGAATTTGTTATTTTTGTCTATCAGAATGACTTTGTGTGATAGAGTCTGTTTTGAAAACGTCAATTTGTTGAGGTGTTAACGAAGATTTAATTCGGCTATATTGTGCAATCCAATTCCTTTTATCTTTAAGACTGTTAAAAATATCAAAAGAAGTTTTAAAGGATTTATTGTTTAAGTCCCATATATCTTTTATTTTTTTATTATTCCACTGGAGGCAAAATTTGCATAATATAATGCATGTTCCTTGAACTTAAATTTACAATTGCAGAATATATTTTCTTCTAAAAGGTCCTGTTTCGTGACTGATTCTTGGATTTTCTGTAAGTCAGTCCAGGAAATTAAAAGTTCTTTATAAAATTTGGACATTTATATTTGCCTAAAACATGTAGTGTCCGAACAAGAACATATAAAAAATCTGTATCATATTTTTCGTCTAGTGACGTTAACCAGTATTTTCCTATTGCATTCCATTTTTGTGTTTTTGAGTTGACAATACTGTACATACTTTTCACTTGTTTTGATTTAATAAAGTCCCTCAAGTTTATCATTCCTATCCCCCCTTTTTCTTTCGGTAAACAGCACACTGTTCTAGCGATTTGGTTTGTTTTCCCATCCCATATAAAGGACCATATAATATATTTTATTTGTTTTTCGTATATAAACCGGGATATCTCTCATTTCAATTTCGTATCCAATGACGGACAGTACAAAGGATTTAATAATTAAAACTTTTCCCGTAAATGTGAGATCTCTTGATTTCCAAACTTCCATACAGCTTTTTATTTTATTTATTTTTTCTAACCAAATTTGATCCAAGTCCACCCCATATCCATGTTGTACCCCTAATACTTTCACAGGACGCTTAGACCATTCAATTTTGTTAAATTTTGGTTTTTTATTTCTCCACTTGCCAACAGTCTTATCCATATTCATTTTAGCCCCCGCAGCGTTTTCGTACAGTTTTAAAGTTTAAAATGTTTCTTCGATAGACTCCTCGCTTTTATTAAAGAGTTGAGTAATGAACATTTTAGCAAATTGATATTTATATTCTCACCTCCAGAATTCTTCGCTTGATGACATTTTCAAATCCCCGGTATTATTTCCGGTAATAGATGAAATATTACTGGTTGATGTGTTAGATGGTTTTGAAATATAACAAAACTCTGTGTTCCACTCATTGTCGCACGTGCTCCATGGTAAAACAGAGGTTAGTGAATGGTACAGGAAGTACAACACATATCCCATCATAACGTTAAAGTATATACAAAATATGGCGGATGTAATTACCATTGCATATCCAAGACCTTTTACAGAAAAAAATAATGATAAATAAAATTAAATAAAAAACATATAAAAGAGGAACATTCAAACTCATCAATTGAAAATTAACTGATAACGCCATGGCTAAAAAAGAAAAAAAAGGCAAACATGTAAACAATAGTATACACAGGCTTACACAGAAAAAAAAAGAATAAGCAACACGAATCTCCCAGGTGAGATGCTCTAGAAGGGTGAGCATATCCTGATCAACATGTGGCGCATGTCTTGTCGCTCATGTTAGTGCAAACCAGGTAACAAGTTTGTCTTGTTGTTTTGAAGAACGAGTAAAATACCGAAATGTAAGAACAAAATCAAACGTTAATCTATGTTGTATCTAATTTTACTGAACTAAATCCTTCATCAGTATGATTATGGTAAAACATTAATCATATGTGTATTCAATCTAATCAGATTGATGTACAACTACAACGTTATATGTGAATAAGAATATATAATGAATAGGTGACCAGCCACGAAATATCTAAATATTGAGGACGAACGTCATTGTGAGAAAAACGCCGTTAACTGTATGTGACTAGCCACTTCCAGGGGTAGGAGGGTACATTGTCTAAAATTATTCCGAAACAAAACTCTCTGTAACGTTATTATGACATATTTGTTGTAATAGCAATGAAACGAGTCATTTCGAATACCGGTATGAAAATGAAACTGTTCTATGACTACTTCTATTTATTGAAGGCACTAATTTATAAAATACAAAATTATTGTATTTATTGGCTCTTAGTAATGTTCAATAGCGTATTTGAATAAAATTTCAAAGAATTAAATTTACTACAATACAAACAATTCTTAGCTCTATTTTAGAACATGTAATTTTAACTTGTAACGAAGTTAGTTTAAAATTTGTCAAAGTAAGCTTTAAGAATTCCTTTTTTTCAATTTGTCTTTTAATTAAGATTTATCATGCATGTCTCTAAACAAAGTATGCGACGCTTAACAGTTTATAAGTCTTTATTTGATACGGTACATTTATTATGGATATATTTCAGACTCCATTTATGAAATAAAATCTATAGAGAATTTTGGTTTTTTTGTGTATCAATTTAAAATGTAGATTCAATCAGGTCTCAGACAGGATATATATATATTGTGATATTCCCGGCTTAGAGTTTATATCCCCTTAAGATTTATCATGCATGTCTCTAAACAACGTATGCGACGCGTAACAGTTTATAAGTCTTTATTTGATACGGTACATTTAATTTATTATGGATATATTTCAGACTCCAAAGAAAATCTATAGCAGAGCATTTTGGTTTCTTTGTAGCTTTATTTTAAAACATGTGATTTAGACTTGTTGAAATAAATTTTGTTTAAAATTTGTCAAAGTAAGCTTTAAGAATTCCTTCTTTTATTTTAGATTTAGTATGCATGTCTCTATACATAGTTCGGCGTCCGCAAAAAAGAAGCAAAGGAAAGTTTTTATCTCTTCTTCACAAATACGTATTTCATTGACTCTCAATACTTTTCACGTTTATAATTTTTCGTACAATGACGTTCTACCTCTATAAGCCTGCAAATGTCATGGCGGGTCACATATTTGGTGCGTGTGTGTGAAAAGGGGGTCACTTATAACTTCGGTATTCCGTATGACCTTAGGGATTCGTATTTTGCACACTGCAGATTGTTTTAATTGTTGTATCCAACATAAATTCAATGTTGCATTGTCTTGTCAACCGCAATATATTTTTTTTATTACTTAAAAGACAGTTTTATAGACGAAATCAAATATTCTGTGTCTAACTACACGCTTAACGGAACACGACTAAAATGAGCCCATAAATAACCAAAAAAGTCTCACCTTTCATTAAGGGACATATTTTCCATACACTTATTGGTCCATTACTAGAAAACTGGCCAAGAGAGTATTCCAGAAGAAACATTGGTAACGCACCCAGTATCATAAACGTTATGTATGGAATCAGAAACGATCCTGGAAAAGAAATTATTTGATGAATCATAGTTGTCATATCACTGACTTTGTTTTCCGTTTTATTTTATTTTATTTTGGGTACAAGAACTTAGTTCTTGAATATGACAAAATTAATTCCCTATAAATCAGAGGTATGTCCTGTAATTGGGTGATCTGGTAGGGGTGATCCGGCTCAGACCACCCCTGGTAGGACAAAGACGCTTTGATGTAACGGTGTTTACATAACAGTTTTGTAGACTCTACATTTTAATTTGACCTTATTCATGTTATTACAAATCATGCAGATTAATGCCCCTTTAAAATCAATACACGAATTACATAAATCAATCTTACCACCTCCATTTTTATAACATAGGTATGGAAATCGCCAGATGTTACCAATACCAACAGCATATCCAACATTAGATAGAAAAAAATCAAAACGTCCAGTCCAGGTCTCTCTTCTTTCTTCTTGTGTAACTTCATATTTGCCCTTCGATGTTGAGTTTTCTTTACACTCCTTAAATGTTAAAAAAAATATATCGTTCGATAATCATGAAAATTTAATCTCATTAAACCACTTCATATTTGCCTTTCGGTGTTGAGTTTTCTTTAAACTCCATAAATTACGAAAAACATATATTGTTCGATAATCATAATGAAAATAGATGGCTATGAAAAAAGATAATAGACTTACAGAAAATATGTAGTGTTTAAAGAACTCTGTGCAGGGGCATTTGCAAATGATCCTCAAAAATGTGAATGTTGCATGACTAGGACACTATTGCCAATGGACTCTGTAAGACTGGAATAACCAATACTATTGTTAACTGTTCTAAAATTAACATTAACATTAGTGTACCATTATTGAAAAAAAATATTGATACACATTACTGGTGTACATGTCAAAATATGCAGCTACTTTATTGTGCTATAGATATTTTCCGGACAATATGAGTATTTGGACCATACGCGTATGGTCATGACCATATGGGTATATACTCATATGGTCGGGGTAATTAACACATTTAATTAATTACTTTTAAACTCGTTATACGGTGCGACCCTTCAAATTGTCACGTCATTAAAAAGGTGTTTTTATTATATTTTAATAATAATAAAAAAATAACTAAACAAAAATCAGCAGGTTCACACTGTTAATTTGACTCACTATTTGTAAGTACAAGAAGAAAATGTCAAAATCAAATACACATAATATTGTTAAAGGAAGTTTTGTAACTTTACTTATACCGGTGGCTGACATGGTGTTAGTATGATTAGTGTTGACAAATGTTTATACAAGGACTATTTTAGAGATGAAATAATTCAAGACCAGAAGGAATAATACAATATGAAACGTTCGAACGGATATTGTTTTTCTATGCAGATTTTGGCAGATATTGGGAGGACCATAAAATTATTGATTCATATAAAGATTGTGTTACATTATTATTCATTTGTATTTATTTTTGTGTTATTTGTCCGAATAGTAAAAGACACTGTTGCGTGGTTTTTTTTCTGCATAGTATTGAAAATTTGCGTGGTCTTATTTTAATTTGAAAATGTCAAAATCAAATACACATAATATTGTTAAAGGAAGTTTTGTTACTTTATTTATACCGGTGGTTGACATGGTGTAAAAAGATGACATCACCGACAAGGAACCTAGTTGTTTAAAGTTGTCCTGTGAATTGTGTATTGTTGTGTATTGCAGTCATGTTACGATATTGGATATCTAGAGCTTCTTATCAGTATCACTGCACGCAGCTGTAAAAATACTAGCTTTACACTCACAAGTAAAAGTTTATGCAGACTTTGAATTATAGTATAAATACATTTCTATCTAACAAAATGTGCAAAAAGAATCTGACATAAATTCTACTTGTTAACCTGACATAAATTCTACTTGTTAACCTGACATAAATTGTCACCATTAATAGTAAACGAAAATATTCTAGTAAATCGACTAATCTATTGTATATTAAAAGTCCATTCAAGGCGAATATTTATTTAAGATACATTTACAAAACATATGATACGAAGATTCACATAGAAAAATGTTAGGCACTCATATTACATTACTTTCACAAATTACAACAAACGGATTTCGTTACACATGCTACAATGTACATTCCGTATACGAAACAATGACATTTTCTTACTATACTTACAAATAGTGAGTCAAATTAACAGTGTGAAACTGCTGATTTTTGTTTACTTATTTTTTATTTTTATTAAAATATAATAAAAACACCTTTTTAATGACGTGAAAAATTGAAGGGTCGCACCGTAAATTAAATATGTTAATTACCCCGATCATATGAGTATATAAAAAAGAAGATTGCCAACGAGACAACTATTCACAAAAGACCAAAATGACACAGATATTAACAACTATAGGTAAAAGATAAAACCCATTACTTTAAAAGCAATTAATGACAAAAGAAAGAAGAAGCAGTTGGTAGAACCAATATATGCCCTTCCCTCACTAACTTTAACTTTTTCATGTGCATGTTCATGAAATATTTGCCACTGAACGTTTAACAAGAAACAATCAATCAATCATTAGCTCAAAAAATTAATCACATGGCTAATTGATATATAACTATATCACTTTTATCTGAATTCAAGAAAAAATCTTGATTGGTACTCATATGTATTATTCATTTTATCTTCTTATCCGAATTCGGATAACAACCAAGACGAATCATTATTAGATATAGATATACTTATCCCATTTTGGACAAGGATACTCACTGCATACTAAAATCTGTGAGGTAGGCCATCTATACTTCTTATCCGAATTTGGATAAGAGCAGTTATTTATCCAAGGTAATGGGTTTTATCTATCTTTTCCAAATTCTGATAACATAAGTTTCTGGTGAATTGTACATTGTCGATGTTATATTCCTTAGCTTAATAATTCGGGAATTCATGTTCCTCGTTTTTATAAATAAAAAGGTCGCCTACCAAAGTTCTTATATCAGAATTCTCGCTTATCCGAAACACCCATTGACTTGAGCATATGGAAATGCTCAAAAGCAATTGGAAGCTGTTAATTGACCATATGAGTTTTCTCGTTTGAATTGTTTTACATTGTCTTATCGGGACCTTTTATAGCTGACTATGCGGTATGGGCTTTGCTCATTGTTGAAGGCCGTATGGTGACCTATAGTTGTTAATGCCTGTGTCATTTCTATCTAACCATCTTTTTTTAAGATTAAGTTTTAATGATTGAAACGTTTCTAATGCATATATAAACGAATACCTATATGGTCCTGATACTCATATGGTCCGGTCCGCTAATAACCTAACAAGTATATACTTATATGGTCCGACCATACCCATACCAAATAAGATATAGAGAGTCCAACCTCCAAAAGTTATGCTATTCCAGCAATTTTACAGGTGTGAAATCCCTTTCTTTTGTTATGATCCTGCCATTTTCTCCACTTATAACGCTTATCTCCCTTATAACAAATAACATACGCAACAAAGTTGGTACGGTCAGGTTTCTGTGATATGTGTATTGTGTTTTTGTTTCTTTTCCCCGTCAACTTAATATTAAAAATAAGTTACAAAAAGGGAATCAGAATTATTTTAAAAGTTTTATCAAATATTACTATAAAACTATGTGAAATATTCATAATAGCACACACGGTAACTTCTAGCGAGACATATTTATAAATCCGTGATAGCTGTTTAACAACAATTCAGGAGTAAAAAAAAACATAATTTCTCAAATATTTTAACTATTATATGCATACACCATAACAAAATTATTATATGTGAAAATGATCCTTAACACATATTTTTTACTTAAACTTCAACTTGAACGACTGGTACAAAGAGAAAAGACTTAGTATGTACACCAACAACACACACACTTTGAAATATTGACTAGACCAAGATGTACATAAAGATATATGTAGTCAATTTCCTTCACATGATTAAAATTCGGCAGCCTTTGACAAGACTTTGTATTGGATCATGAATATTTAATACTAAAGTTTTGAAGTATATTATATAATACTTAGTTAACCTTGAGATCAGTTTATCCCATTCATACAATAGAAGTTTACCTATGAGGTTCTGAATGGGGTTTACAGAATAGGGAATACATGGAATAGCAACAAATAAATAGAGAATAGAGAAAATAAATTACAAAATAAGGAATAGAGAATAATGCGGTGCAAAAGTATAAAGAATAACTGTGCAAAATGACTGTAATGCAATACTGATAATATAACGGTCAATGTACAGAATTGATAAATAATCTTGTAACAGAAAGACTAAATAGTAAAATTATTTTCATGAAAATTTTACAGAATGAGAGTTATTTTTAAGACTATTAAAAGAAACATGCCCTAAAAATTTAAAGAATACAGATATTAAAAAAACTAATCCAGGTCCTCATGTAATTTACATTGTCAAAATATAGGACACACTATTGTTATTCCAAGACAATACTAGACATCTAGTCAAACTGGTTTTAAATTATGTGTTTGTGCTAAGATTACATTGTACTAGCTGTCATATTTATTGATTTCCTGTTGGGACATGACCTAAATTGTAAACATGTAAAAAAGTGGCTTGAGATTTCAAGTTTATAAGACTCAATATAATCTTTAAAAGTTTATTCTATATGAACTGATATTAGTATAATAAATTAATATTTTGAATTATATATCCTAGTTGATGAGGGTTTTTTTTTTTTTTTTTGGGGGGGGGGGGGAGAAAGATGTTTTCTTCATTCTTGTTCACATTATGATTATTTTAACCTTCAATGCACATTAAAAAATAGAAAAAAAAAATTCAGCTCTCGTTTAAAATATTTTGCAACTAAATAATAATCTGTCAGATTTGGTGTAAACAAATAAATACTGAAAAAAAGTAAAAAAGTATTGAACTGCAGATTATTTTGGATGTATCAATTTTATTGTTATGAAATGTGTAGGGTAGAACATAAATGCTTAAAATATGTAGTTAATAGCCTTACCATTTGTATTAGAAATCCAAAACACTTTTCCCTTTCTTCAACTTTTGAATGCTTTCTTATAGGTTAAGAAAAGTTCATAACTTAATTTATTAATATGATAACATTATGTTTCAACCTCACTCCGATGCACATGGATACAGCACTATTTACTTTCACATATTTTTTAGTACTGTATAACAATCATGTAAAAGTTTGCTATAGATTTATTAACGCTTCATTGGCCGATGTGTCCCTTACAATAAAATACACAGGTATATATACAGATTATAAGCAATGTGTCAATGTTCCTATTAATTTGACGATTATAGTCTTATATCAAAAGATACAGGGACGAATATCTATTAAGCTGACGTTGTTTTGACCAACTTGGAAAATATATACATATATATAAAAGTCTATAAAAACGACCAACCAGCAAATTTACTATGTACCGGATCGTCTAGAATAGGCGATACTATGCAGATAAGGAAAAAATTATATCAGTCTAAAGATTTGCACAACGGTACTGATATAAGATGTTATAATACGAAAATGTTGTTATTAAATCGTGCTGACAAATATTTCGGCTCAACAAATGGCCTTCTTCAAGTGTCACAAGTTTTAACAATACTGATACATAATGTATAAGGTGTAAAAATAAATCAGTAATAATACAGGTAAGTTTTGGTCGATTGATTTTTAATCCAAAAGCCTGAATATCATAATATAAACAAAACACTATAAATCAATATACGTGACTGTGTATATTAACAATAAAAATGAGTGAAAAAACAAAAACGCTAGTATTTCTTATTGATGCCGTTTGGATGATGTACATTAAGTTCCTTTATCCAAAAGCTTTCCCGAACCTGTCGCTGGGCATCACTCCAGTGAATATTCTGTTCAATCACTAGAATTTTCATGCGGTTAAAGTCATCAGGTTTGTGACCCGACTGTCTGAAGTGCTGAGAAACTGGGAGAAGTGGCTTCTTAGAGATATCACTCCTATGGCCATTGAGGCGTTTGTGGAAAGGCTGCTTTGACTCACCAACATATTGGAGGCCACAAACCGAACATTCTAGTATGTAAACAACATTCATACTTTTGCAGGTAACATTGCAAAATATCTTATAGTTGTTTTCGGTTGCCTTACTGTGAAATGTTGATGAATGCTGCATCTGTAGGCAGCATTTGCAGCGTTTTTCTTCACACGAACGACATTCTCCAGAAGTACTTCTATTATCAGACACTTCAGCCCGCACCAGCAGGTTCCGCAGACTACTAGGTTGCCTAAAAGCTATCATTGGAGGCTCAGGAAAAATCTTGGATAGTTTGGAATTCTTTTCAACTGATTTCCAATGCTCACGAATGACACCAAAGCTGTTTTTGAGATATATATATATATATAAGATATATTTGTAAGATCCTTTACTATCGATAATTGAGCTGATCTGTAACAATAACATCTCCATGTCTAATATATCATGTACTGTAGTACGACGCTAGATTAAAACTGACGAGAAAAGGTAACACACGGCCACCGAAAGCTTTATTTTGAAGCCCAGGTGGTCGTGTGGGACGGCTTCAGTGCAGGCGATTTGGTGTCACGATATCTCAGTAGCATGTGTTCGAATCCCGACCAGGGTAGAACAAAATAATTTGCAAAAGCAAATTTACAGATCTAACATTGTTGGGTTGATGTTTAGACGAGTTGTTATATATATATATAGCAAAAGTAAATAAACACGGTGTACAGAATGTATATAATAAAAATTTAAATTCGCAGACTACATTTCACATCAAATAATAACAGTTCGCTAAAATATTGTCACTAGCGCTTTCATGCCTTCTGGCAATCTTCAGGCGACGTTTTAACAATGTCCTTGACGACACTGCCGTTGGTAACGTTTATTACGCTATAATAACGGTAAGGGGAGATAAATCAAATGTGTTTACGTAGATCCGTATAATTTTGGCTGAAAGTAGTTTATAAAGTGTGCTTCCTTTGCCAGTCATTTATTTTTGTTCGATTCGTTCATTTTATAGAACGGATATACGGTAAATTTTCCACTCCTGCACGTTTCGAAATGTTCGCTCACATCTTGCATTCGTGTGGATGGATCTCGTATCTGTTGTCTGTGAACACGGACTCTTTGACAAATTAAATTACCAGTCTGTCCGATGTACCATTCTTTGCAAGTGCTGCATACAATACAGTAAATTAAGTTTACCGTTTTGCAATTAATGTCTGCATTTGGAACAATGATTTGGCCGTTTTTTAATGTTATTTGCAGGCCGGTTGCTATATATTCACAAAGACCACATCAAGGGTCATTACATTTTGAAACTTTGTATTGTATTCCATTTGGGTCATAAAACTTAGCCTTTGTTAAAATCTTTTTAAGATTTAAAGGCTGTCTTTTGTAAAACCGGCAAATTTGCTTTTATGACGTTGAATATATCAGGATTGTACGGGTTATGAGTGCTAACAAACGGAATAAGTTCTGTATTACTCTCTTTACATGCTGTGGACCTGAGTTCCGTCATTTATATTTCTTTTGCCTTTTCTATTCCCTTATCTATTAGTGGGTTTGGATAGTTTTGTTCTTTCAAAAAGACCTTTAGTTCATTCAAACGTAATTCCTTCGTGAACTCATCACTTACAATTGTACATACACGTCGTGCAAGACAAAACGGGATGTTTCGTTTCGTATGTGAAGGATGACATGAATGAAAATTCAGGTATTGGTGGGTGTCCGTCTTCGTATAACAAAAATGTGTGGTTAAGGTTGTTCCATTCTTAAATATCAAAATATCTAGAAATGGCAGTCTATGTTCGCTTGACTCGATGGTAAATTTAATCGAAGGTTGTAATGTGTTTATCAGACTATGAAACTTCTCTAAATTGATTGGGACTTTTGTTTAAAATGATAAAACAGTCGTCTAAGAATCGCTTTCATTCCGATTTTATGTACATTTTAAAAGCTTTTTATATATATAAAGCTTTTAAAATGTACATAAAATCACAATTAAGAGAAGTTTCATAGTCTGATAAACACATTACATCCTTCGATTAAATTTACCATCGAGTCAAGCGAACATAGACTGCCATTTCTAGATATTTTAATATTTAAGAATGGAACAACCTTTACCACACATTTTTGTTAGTCGTTTTTAAATTTAGTAATAGAGAGATTCAAATAGTCACACGATACCTTGGTGGCGATCAAATGGTGTCAACTAACGTTGAGGGCAATGATACTGCCTACAGAGATGTTAAAATAGCTTCTACACCATTACAAGAACCAGCCACTAAGAACCATTATCAAGTATTGGATATTAACTTTGATTTTGGACACAACGCCATTCAGAAGTGCTGCAATTACTCCGACAGTCAATGATATACTCCGACTCATGTGATCCACCATCCGTCGTTGATAACTCCGACCTGCATGTGATCCACCATCCGTCGTTGATAACTCCAACCTGCATGTGATCCACCATCCGTCGTTGATAACGCCGACCTGTATGTGATCCACTATCCGTCGTTGATATTACTCCCAACTGACCTAGCTTACCTACTCTGTTGATTCAGAGTCCCTGACTAGGTTGCTCAGTTATCACCGGCTGAAACATTACAGGCAAATCTACCTGTGATGCTGTAGAACGATTCCCTCTACCAACATAAAGTTATGTGATCGTATAGTTTTATGTACATCTAAACGTGTGAGTTGTGTCCAAAATAAAAGCTAATATCCAATACTTGATAATGGTTCTTAGTGGCTGGTTCTAGTAATGGTGTAGCTATTTTAACATCTCTGTAGGCAGTATCATCGCCCTCAACGTTAGTTGACACCATTTGATCGCCACCAAGGTATCGTGTGACTATTTGAATATCTCTATTACTAAATTCTCTTGACTAAACACTTATTCTTAAACTTTAGATAATATTAATAACAAAGTACCTATAAATATAGCAACAAAATAAGTTAATGCATTTACTAAATTTGATAGTTCAAAGTCGTCCTCAATAAGTTCTTATATTATTGCCTAAATTTGGTAAATGGACTTATAAAATTAATATTTCATTTACTTATAAATAACAAGAATATAAAAACTCGAACAAAAGGCGAAATGATTGCCATATTAAAGTTCACTTTTTTTTTTAAATTATATAATTAAATTGGTTCTACTATGTAGCAATTTCCCCAAAAAACAACCTTTTTATATATACTTCGCTCTTGCAACACTGAAAAGGTTATAAACAAAGCTGTGTTTCAGAGATTATTGATATGTATAGGATTTCTAAACAATCAACAATTTTTCCGCGATCAATCTAAAGCGAGAATTAGAATGGTTAATCAAAACAAAATTATTTTATATACACATATATTTATTTAAAAACAATCATCACGAAGCCTACGTCAACGACATGTTAGTAGTGCATTTTATTAAGATAACAAGATAACAAGAAATATTTGAGAGAAAGTTTAACATTAATTGATCTTTCTTTCGTTTATTTTTCTTTGGTATTATGAATTTATCAACAGGCATGGTAGTATGAATTCATCAACAGGCATGGTATTATGAATTCATCAACAATAGCATGTCTTGGCTACTTTCTAAATTATATCTATCAGAACTATTATCATTTTTCATATAATTTGAACCGGGAGTTATAGATGACCTTCTGCTCCTCTTTTTTTCATTTTTCTTGCTTTGCTAATTTTCTTTTAATCAATCATCATCACATTTAAATATTTGCGGAAGATGTATCGCGTTGTTGTTTATAACGATTAATCATATGATACTTCTTTCCATATTTTAAGTCCTAAATTGTTTTATTATGAAAAGTTTTCATTTTTAACCCTTAGTATAGATGTATGTACTCTATAAAGAATCCTTTATTTCATCTATCGCTAAATACTTTTTAAATTAATAAAACCCTACATTGAGTGGACTTAATTATATAATTTTTTTATCATTTAGGCGCTATTTTTCGAAGATAGGTCTGTCATTCTTTAAAAAAACACAATAACTGTGCAAAAATAAAGGTTTGGTTTTCTAAATAACATAGAATATTTTGTTTTCTAAACAAATGTGCTTACGCACTTACCTAACTGCGTCAACCATATTAAAACAACCATATGATTATAACATCGCAGAAATACCCTTAAATCCGTCGCCAAAAGGTTCTTATGAAACTTTCTTATACCAATGTATATAAACGCGTATATTCTAGAATTACGAATTGTATCTTCAGAAAACAATTCAAATTATGAATCAAAAGAAACATTATTATATTACAAATCAAGATATAAATGTTTTAATCTTATCATTTTTCACGCAGTTAAATACTCTAAATATATCGTGCATTTTGAGATGTTTTTACTTATTGTGAATTAATTCTAAAATATTAATATTCACGTGTTTTAAAGAATATCTCTTTTTTTAAATACCTATTATATCTTTATAACAGCATAATATAATACAACTTTTCATTATCATTACAATGTGTACGCAAGTCTTTTATATTGGCTTTATACTATCAGATACTAATAAAGTTGCAAGTCTTGTATATTGATTTATACAACCAAATACCTTAACCTGAAGTACCCTCACCCTTATCATGGTTACATAAAAACAACATCAATACAAAGATTAAACCTTCACCAATGAATCATGAAAAAAATATCTACATTTAAACTAATAAAAAAAACATTATTTAATAAAACATTTTATTAATGAGTTAATCAGCATCTTGATCATGAACAATAGTGCTCTCATCTGATACACCTATTCCTAATTTGTCTGATTTTGTACCATCAAAGCTTTCAATCGAATTAATGCAGTTTAAATATCGTTTGAGTGAGACCTTGAACTTGTGTTTCTAAATTGTGAAAAACAGACCCTACATTGAAATCTTGTCTAGCCATTTTGAGAAATGAAATAAAGACAATCAAATAAAAAGTCACTTTACCTTAATATCCTTTGGTCACGGTTAACCGAAAATAACCACATGTAACACAACACATGGTTATTTGGAACAGTAGTTTATTAAAGCCGGTCTGGACCAGTGGCATAACGGACGGTCCCTCTTTACAGTAAAATACATAAGTATATATAAAGAAACAGTGTAAAAGGTTTCTATTAATTTGACCATTATAGTCTTAGATCAAAAGATACAGGGATGAATATCTATTAAGTTGACTCTAGTTGGCATGGTTTGACCAACCTGGAAATTGATGTTTGAATATTGACGTATGTTTAGTGTTTTAACTAATTGTTATTGCTACATGTCACCACCTGTTCTGTATGTAAATATGTTATATGCAACGTAGCAGTCAATTGAACAACCTTTTACAAGGTCATGATTTTCTTAATAAATATTCCACTGTATTTATTTTATTTAATTAAATAAACATTATCATATATAAATATAATATCATATTGTCACATATTTCGGATAACAGATATCCTTCATCGGTATATATGATTGTGATGTTGAATGAATCAACTTTCAGTCTACTTAGATTAAGCTGTTATAAACTTGAAATTTGTACAATAAAAAAGTCAAACCGAACATCAGGTAAGACACTTGCACAATTCTAAAAATTTGTTAAACACGACATAAGTTATAAGACTATTAACATCAGAGAGTTCAAATATATGCTTTAAATAAAAATAATAATGTTCGATATAAACTAGCACAATTCTAAAGCTTTAACGGTGTCGACAATTATGATGTTACAAGAAATATTGCGTCATTAAGAATTCCAAAAAAAAACAGCACTGAACGGTCTAAATTTGTAAATATTTCAGATTTGACAACGGTAGTGTAGTTACATTAGAGTCTGCGATGTTTAAAACAAACGACCGTTAAAATATTATAATAAATTTTGACTAAAGTAAACTAGTTTAATGTGCGTATTGTTATGCGTTTACTTTTCTACATTGGTTAGAGGTATAGGAGGAGGGTTGAGATCTCACAAACATGTTTAACCCCGCCGCATTTTTGCGCCTGTCCAAAGTCAGGAGCCTCTGGCCTTTGTTAGTCTTGTATTATTTTAGTTTTAGTTTCTTGTGTACAATATGTAAATTAGTATGGCGTTCATTATCACTGGACTAGTATATATTTGTTTAGGGGCCAGCTGAGGGACGCCTCCGGGTGCGGGAATTTCTCGCTACATTGAAGACCTGTTGATGACCCTCTGCTGTTGTTTTTTATTTGGTCGGGTTGTTGTCTCTTTGACACATTCCCCATTTCCATTCTCAATTTATTAGTTGAACGTGGCTTGGTACTTATACGTCCCTCAAAAAATTAAGCAATTTAAATTGTTATATAAGGATGAGTAAGGTAAAGAAATCAAAACCGAGACTGTTATAATTAGTAATATGACTTAGATGTGAAGCATTGCATGGTGTCGAACTAAAGTGCCAAAGTTGTTAATTTTCTTATCCAAAATCTTTCCCGAGTAAGTCTATCCTCCCTAGACCAAGCAGAGTTGTGGTCAATGATTGTAATGGTCAGACGATTCAGATCTGCCTTAGTGTGGCCAGGAGATCTCAAATGTCAAAATACATAAAATAAATAATCCAGGTAGACCAATTGTTTCCGCCAATGACCACCCTACAGACACAACACATTATCTTAAAAAAATGGAATCTGTGAACTCTCTCCCACCTGAAACGATCCTTGTCTCGCTTGATGTTACCTCCCTCTATACTAACATCCCCCGTGACGATGGTATTGAACCCTGTAGGGAAGTCTGGAACTCTCTTTACACCTTACATTCACCAACTGAATGTCTCATCCAGCTTTTAACTTTCACTAGTAGCACGATTTCAGTCTGAAACGGTCATTTTGGTCTGATCATATCTTGATTGACTGGATTTACCGCTAGAGAAATTCGTCTAGATTTTTAAGATCGTTAAGTCGCCGTTCCGATCGATAGCCTCATCAGGTAAATCAGTCTGTCAAGGCATGTCAAGACAAACAAGACTGAATCGTCTAGCGGGCTGTTTAGACCCGTTAAGACCGTGTCAGACCAAAACAGACCATGGATACAAAATTACGTTCAGAATTTTCAGGCCCTGTTTAGATCCGTTCAGTATACCGGTTTGATACCACGAGTTACATCCCTTCTGCTTGATAATGCATTTTTATATTTTAATATATGTATTTAATATACGAATTTGAAGTATATTTTGAATAATAACAAAAAAATTAAAGATTAAATCTTCTGTTGATTCTTTATTTCTGTTCTTGTTTTGTTGAGGAACTAATAAATTATTCGTCTATATATGTTGTTTATTTTTTAATAAATGTTAGTTAATATAAATATATATTGATAACTAAATGCAAGGACGTATGTTAATTGTATACACACCAAAATGTATGCCATAAATTTTAACTTAAAATGTTGGGAACACCGGGTGAAAATGTTTTTCGTATTTGAAGATTAGTAACGAAAAATCCTAAACGTAACCTAACAATGTTAAGGAGATGTGGTATGATTGCCATTGAGACAATCCACAGAAATGCAGCGGAGGCAAATTAACACATGCATATTTTTGGTTTCTGTATGACAGGTTCTTTAATTCGTTTTCTGTTGATATATGTCCTAGTTTACCGTTGAAGCTGTTGCTGTTTTGTTTCGTGCGAGTTACTCTATTAAACTTGTAAAAAAATATTCCCGACATCCGGAAACTAAAAAAAAAAAGATTTCCCGGATCCCAATAGCTATTCATGATACTGCATTCAGTCTCTGTCGGGACGGTGTTAAAACTATAAAGTATTATCGTATAATAATGTTCTTTCAAACTATGAATCCTTATTATATTTATTTTCTAATCCATATTATATGTATATAGTACTTAGTATATATATATATATATATAGTACTAAGTATATAAATGGCGTTAATTTAAAAAAAAAATGCGTTTTAGTTATAATGATCGAGTTCAATGCATGTGCTAGTAATCAATCGGGTCAACAAGTAATAAAATCAATGATCCATAACGTAAGAAAGTACATGCCTATTATATTTTACAACTACACTCATCATGATCATGATTCTTAGTAAAAAGGTGCCGTAGGGCTAAACGTTAATAAAAAAATAATGAATTTGTGTATAAACGTATTAGTGATGTCTTACCGTCAGTTTCATACATGCTTGTGTTTTATATTCAGCAAAATAACGAATTTGAATCTATAATACGTTTAAGGTTCTTACAATATCATATATGTCTAAACACTATACCAAAAGACCATGCAAAATATTTGAGCTCCGCATGGCAAACCATTAAAAAACATGAACTGTTAGGAAGTGTGTTTAATATTAAAAAAAAACTCGCTTCTCTACTTATATAGTTTAGAGAGTATTCCTTTAAATTGTGTCAGTTATATAAAGTGGCGTGTATTTGTATTCTATTTAATTGGCTAACTTGTATCATTATACGATACATTTTGTATTTCACAACTATATATACTATAAGTTGTAGTGTGATTGATTGTTGGTTGTTTAAAGTCAAGTGGCAAATATTTCATGAATTTTCAGGACCAGCTGTAATTTTATGACATATATTGAACTCACCAGTGTAGTTTTCACGTGTTATAATAGTTAAAAGAATACTCAATTTTTAAAAATCGAAAGATAAAGGAGGCAAGGCGCATGTATCACCCGCACTTATCAATTCTTTTCTCTGTTTTGTCTTAAAAAAAAATGTTGTTTTTTTCCTATTTGTTTTGTATTCTTATATAATTTACGATAACTGTGGTGTTTTACGTGCTGTCAGACGAAAGATAAATATGTGCCCCCTTAATGTCTTTTTTTATGGATTGTTTGCTTTCGCATTGACGTTTTAACACACAACATTAATTTCGTACGGTGATCTATGTAGAAATTCAAACGTACTAAAGATTGAAAAAGCTTTGAATTAAAATGGTCATTAAATAGCCACACAAATAAAAAAATAAGTGTAAGTGTTGGAATGACATATACAATACATCACCTGTGCTGCATTGTCGGAGAATTTAATTTTGAATTACCTTGGTAACTAGACAAAATTGAAAAGAGACAGCCCAATCTTTTTTTCCTTTTTGTTACGAGTACAAAATAGACTGATCTTATTTATTTCGTAAAGCATTTCCTTTAAATTATAAAATCGCGCGTGATTATCTAAAAAAAAATACTCACAGTGCAGTGTACTGCTTTCGAGACAAATTATATCAAATTATAGAGCAGTCTAACGGCTCCAACTCAAAATTTGAACCATTCGATATTGGGGGTTGGGTCTACCATTTCATTTGAAAGCTCCAATCGTACAAGTGTTTCACCCTTTTTATTGTGATGATTGGGAATTTGCATTAAGCCGTTGGTCACGTGCAGAGTGGCACACGTTGATTAAAAAGTCATTTAACTTCACATAAATATGAATTATATACTAATATTCTCTTATATCCATGTTCTTTGGGACCTTAAAACGTTGTTTTAGTGTCCTTCGGGCAAAAACTTTCTTCTTAGTGCACTAAGAAATCCTTTGCGGTATATATATACACAACGGACTCGTTGACTCTGAGCGTTGACTCGTACTTTACCTTAGATTTCGTTCTTTACCTTTTTCATCACCTTAATTTTCAAACATGTATAATACTACTTTTTATTTGATGCATGACATATAAATGAAGAAATTTGAAAGATTAAAGCCTGCATTATACACTAACAATTAAGTACCGAAGTCTGTATTTATGTCATCGAATCATTTGTCCTCAACATTTGTCACACATACACAAAATATTCACACTGACACTGTCGTTTGCTAAATATGGACTATGATATATAGAAGCGAAGTAATCGTAAAGATAGATATAAGAAGATATGGTATGAGTGCCAATGAGTCAAAGATATTATTTAATTGGCTGATTGCAATAAAATAGTTCCATGTTTTTAAAATCAAAGGTTTTGGATGTCTTCGATTTCACCGTTCCTTGTGTAAAACAGTCCCTAACTATACCGAACGTGGATTTATTATACAAGCTAACCACTATCACACAGTTTTTACAAGCATGGCCCGTGTTATTACTTATAATGTCATACAGACAGTTTTGTATTATCTACAATTATGTATCATGTATTCGTTAAACCTTTTTATCTATTTATAAGTTGTTCAAAATAAATCAACCTCACAACACACGTGTCAATAAATATATAAAAGGTGAATCTGGTAACAGTTAATCTAACTATTTATATATATGTTTCTGCATGGGTGATTTATATAGCTATATATATATATATATATATAATAAAAACTATAACACAAATTCCCATACGTTTCGGCCATTACGGCCTTCTTCATTGGAATAAATTACAACATTGAAACAACAATTACATCACTTGGATACTCCAACAGATTGCAATTGCGTATATTCCATGCTGTTTACTGTTTATATATAAAGTCTCTGAATGATTGTATAATAAAAACTATAACACAAATTCCCATACGTTTCGGCCATTACGGCCTTCTTCATTGGAATAAATTACAACATTGAAACAACAATATATACAGATTTAATGGTTATTCAAAATGCATTCATGTACTACTACACGTCATAAACGAATTTGGTAATTGTCATTGTTTGTCGGGAATACACGTACTTGTCATAATTATCCCTATATTCTGATATTTGACTGTTTTTCACGTTTTCCCGAACGCTAATCATAACCTATTTCAAACGGCATAGAGAGATTACTAGAATAGTTTGATAGGTTTTAAGCTATCAATTTCGTACCAAACTGTATTTGACACAAAATCAGTTATGGTACTCATTCTTCACACCAAAAAAATAGAAGTAGAGAACGAAGTCGCCCTATGCACAAATGACACTCATTTTCATAGAAGATTTTTTACATGCTTGATCGTGATCAAGTTTATTTTATCTTGAATTTAATCAAAATACACAAATAAAGTGTTTATGTCGTAGGGTTACGTATTTTCTTACGTATTTGACAAATATATTTGAAATTTGTACTTGAAAATCGTCGTTTTGAGCGTCGTAAGAATATATATGCAGCAACGGATGCAGACATTATTTTTCGCTGCATTGAAGACCTGTTGGTGACCTTCTGCGGTTTTCTTCTCTATGGTCGGGTTGTTATCTCTTTGACACATTCCCCATTTTTATTTTCAATTTTATTATAATGTATTTTGTGTGTATGAACAATATTCTTTAAAAATTGTTATATATATTTCAATGATTTCTAACAAAATATTAACAAAACGTTTGCCTTGTATTTTTATAATCAAATACTTTAATTGCCATACAAATAAAAAAAAAACTGATGTCTAACAAACATAACATGTATACAAAAATATACAGTACAATATCAAAATACAAAATGTAGCAGTTCAAATTAATGTTGTGGGTCTCCCGTCCTCAGTTCTAATGACTCTTATTAAGGAAACTGTATTTTTAATTTGACTGTGAGATGTGGGGTTTAGTAATATTTTAAGTTTAAGCATGTCATCTTTAGCAGTGTTTTTTTTTCACTCTGAATTGATTTCTGTTAGTCAACCGCGTTTTGTTTAGATAATATTTTTCACTTTTTTGGTCTTTTGGAAATGTTGTTGGTGCTGTTTTTAGACCCTTCTACAACGAAATTTGTTTTACATGCACACGTATAAAATTGCGGTTTTTATCCAACGCAATCAAAGGTTTGAACGTAGTTTTCAATTTAGACTCGTTTATATTTTTTTTTGGGCTTGTATGATATTTTTCCTCCGGTTTATATGATCCGTTCATCCTACATTGACTCTTAAAATCCAAGAGTCTATCTAAAAATGAGGGTACTTTTTCTTAAAATGAAAGTACTTTTTATATGGCCTTCCAAATACCGTTTTGATCCCTAACTTCACTGAAGAGACATTTATTGTCGAAATCTGGATCTGGTGTACTAAAAAAATATTGACATCGTATGTTTGTGGCATAACATCTTGGCCACAGGATAATTTTTTTTTTGTTTAGTATTAAATTTATATTAAGATCCATTTTGTTACATCTTGTGATCAATTTTATTTGGCAATCGCCAATGGCAGTCAGCAGGGTTAAAGAACATCAGTGGTTCGACCTGTTAGTCAAACACGTTTCGTTTAAATATACTTTTTCACTTTTTTGGTCTTTTGAAAATGTTGTTTGTGCTGTTGTTAGACCCTTCTACAACGAAATTTGTTTTGTATGCACACGTATAAAAATTGCGGTTTTTTATTCAACGCAATCTTAGGTTTGAACGTAGTTTTCAATTTAGACTCGTATATTTATATTTTTTAAGCCCATTATATTGTCATATTCCTCCCTTTCTTAAGAAATATAATTTTATATTTGTAAGCCTCAAATCTATGTCCGGCCTCAAATCTATGTCTTTTTTAATATTGCGTCATATACGTTCCAAATCTATGTCCTTTATTGTCTCACATCTATGTCCTTTGTTTACTCAAATCTATGGCCATTTTTGGCTCAAATCTATGTCCTTTAATTGACGTAAAACATAACAAAACGTCATCAAGTAAACAATGAAAAGTTAACAATTACAGGTGTAAGTACGGCCTTCAACACGGAGCATTAACTAACACCGAACAAACATTGTACAAGTGGTTTATATGACAAAAGCAAGGTTAACATTTTATCTATTAATACACATGGTTTAAAATTGCTTTATGTTTTGTCTTTAAAACTGGAGGAAAATCTGTTATTTATAGTGGACTGATGGAATATTTTCAAAAACGTCAACTAGAGATTTATCCTAGTGAAATGTTTTCTGACAATTATCAGGATATCTTTACTCCTACTATTGTGAAATATTTACAATTCAAAACAAATCAAGCCGCGAACAAAGGGACTGCAGTGTTTACATTTGGTTTCTGGAGAGAAGGAATATGCCAAAACATAAAGAATGATTCTTCTCGGGGAATTATTTTCGTTATCAAAGACATTATTACATTTACATTTGAACTAAATAGATATCAGCTAAGACCAAGCAATTGAAATATGTTCTTTTGTGATTCACAAATATTTCAATTAAAAATATAAAGAACGTTTTATTTTTAGCAATTTAGAATGATTTTGGATACTAGTATTCAAATAAAAACATAGATAAAGTGGTATAAATGTCAATGAAACAGTGATATCAACAAATTCAAAGACAAAACGAAGTAAGTTAAAGTTGCAAACAAATATTCATTCTTTACTGTCTTTTTTAGTAAAATAAATATGGTTTTGTGGTTTCATTCTTAAAGACGACATACAATAATAACACACGCATGTACAGATTTTAACCATACACATGAAAAAAACCTTAATAAAACAAAAAGCATATTATAAGACCGTACTTTAAACAATATTATAAATACCAGCTAAATAATTTCGCCGGATTTTCTTAAACGTTTACTATACTTCGGCTCTTGTATATACATGGTGAACAAATACCAACTTCATATTGAATTATTGGAAATTACTTAATAAAATAAAAAAACCATAAGGCCGAACTTATTAGACGGGCATACATTTGCGCATGGAGAAACAAATTGGAAAAAAATTGAAACATTACACATTTTGAGACCTTATCTTTTTGTAACGGACACAGATTTGCGATTGACGTTGCGATTGAAAATCGGACACAGCTAGATAGGAGGCAGAATCGTTTTTTACGGACATAGATTAGCGATTGACGTCACGATGGGGCATATATTTGAAAAACGGACACAGATTTGAGGTCGTACACAGATCTGAGGTTTACTTATTTTAGTTAAAATCGGTGACAATATGAATGCTTGCTTCCCTAAAAACAACCAAAAAAAAATATTCATGAAAAAAATCATACAAAAGTTCAACAACATCTAAATGTTCAGCAATGTATAGTTCATACATTTTTTGTGTGAATAACTATGTTGTAAAAGTTATCATAACACTGCTCGTAACATCGAATATCGGAACTTCTTATTTCTAGAAAAAGGCGCAACAATCAACTGCGGACCGTCTTCATAACCCCGACTCCAGTGAACTGCTGCTCTGATCGTCGTTGTCAACTCCAACAATCCATTTGTTTATCTGTAACGCAAATTCCCGTCATTCAGAAATACTGCAATTACTCCGACAGTCAATGATATACTCCGACTTCTGTAATCCACCATCCGTCGTTGATAACTCCGACCTGCATGTGAACCACCATCCGTCGTTGATAACTCAGACCTGCATGTGATCCACCATCCGTCGTTGATCACTCCGACCTGTATGTGATCCTCCATCCGTCGTTGATACTCCGACCTGCATGTGATCCACCATCCCAACTCCGACCTGCATGTGTTCTACCAGCCGTCGTTGATAACTCCGACCTGTATGATCCACCATTAGTCGTTGATAACTCCGACTTGCATGTAATCTACCAGCCGTCGTTGATATTACTCCTAACTGACCTATCTTACCTACTCTGTTGATTCAGAGTCCCTGACTAGGTTGATCAGTTATCACCTGCTGAGACAAAACAGGCAAACCTACCTGTGATGTTGTAGAACGATTTCCTCTACCAATATAAAGTTATGTGATCGTATAGTTTTATGTACATCTAAACATCTGCGTCGTGTCCAGTGATCAAAGCCAATATCCAGTGTTCTCGTTCAATCATCATTCTTGTTGTTAATTTACTTAATTGATACTACTCATTAGTTGACAAATTGAGTACTGGGTAATGGTTCTTAGTGGTTGATTCAAATGATGGTGGAGAAGCTATTTTAACATCTCTGGAGGCAGTACCATCGCTCGCAACATTAGTTTACACCACTTGATCACCACCAAGATTTTAGATAATTGAAGAATAATATAGCCTTCTTAGTGGGTTTATATGAACATTTAGATTGTTTTAACATGTTTTATAGGCCATTTATATGATTGACAGTCCGTATTTCCCTATCCGTACCGTCCATAGGTCAATAAATTATTGTAGTGTTTATCAACAAAGATTTTTCGCTCGATCTTTTCAATTCAATTTTATGGAAAAACGAGCAGAAATGCATATGGACCACTTGATAGATATAAACCTATTGATTCAGGAAAGGTATCACTGTAATTGATTGAAATTTTCCTCAAATTTTTGAGACTTTTGTGACATGTTCACCCCCCTTTTTTGCTATATTTTGTATCGAAGAAATGCAGATTGTTGCCATGGTTACACCCAAAAGAGATTATATTTCACCCTTATGACTATTAGAAATCAAATCTATGGAAGAATCTCTTTCTATAAGTATATACCTGCATAACACACATCTTCTTTGACAGGAGCGGAAAGAGGGTGTTAAAATTATGTGTGTCAATTTTAAGTTTTTTCCTAACTGTGTACTTCTACCTGAGTCTTTCTCAGGATTGGCGTCCAGAAGTTCACTATCACTACCGTCACTATCCTCGGGAGGTACAACATAATTTGTTTTCCTTAATTGTCTACCTTCTAGATTGGTTGGAATAACCCATTCATCAATTTTAGCTTTTTTAAGGTGTTCTAAATGGACTTTCTTAGCGACAGACCCATCTAATTGGTTTTTAAGGACAAATGTTACCGGAGAAGTTTTCTCAATTATTCTGTAATAAGGTTTCCACTTAGTTTCCACGAGCATCACTGAAGAGACATGTATTGTCGAAATGCGCATCTGGTGCAAGAAAATTAGTACCGTCAATTTTATTAGTATCTAATTTACTTTTTCTTAAATGATTTTTGTAACATACGGGATCCCCAATTTCTAAATTAATTTCTTGTCTATTTTTATCTGCGTTTTGTTTTTGTTTTTCTTAAGACTTTTTCAAATTTCTGTGAACTAAAATGAAAGATTTGTGTTGATGTTCTAACAAAATCTTGTGCGGATCTTCACCTACATATTTCCTTCTCGGTTTCAACAGGTTATCAATTGAGAGAACATGGTCTCTATTATGTAAAAGAAAAAATGGAGAAAATTTTGTTGATTCATTTTTTTGAAAACTAATAGCTGCTATTGTTTGATTTAAGCATACCTCCCAAGTAGAAGCGTCGTTTTGCAATTTCTTTGCCATGACGTCATGAAGCGTCCTGTGAAATCTTTCTACCTTGAATTCGCGTTTCCCTGTGGATGATAAAAAGAAGTTGTGATGTGACTTATATTTAATTCTTTTAAACTTTCTTCAAATATTTTAGAGGTGAATTCACCGACACTGACACTATAAGTTAAGGCACAGAAAAATTTGAGATTATTTCTTCAATTAATAAATGAACAACATTTTCCGAAGTTTATTTGGAACTGGAAAAGCCAAAAGCCACCCGCTGTTATGGCAAACTGAGCTAACAATATACTTTTTTCCTGACAATGATGTAGTATAAGGTCCAGATAAATCTACCCCTATCTTAGCAAAAGGAAATGGTGGTATATCAGATATTTGTTATAAAGGTTTTGTTTTACCTGCACTTTGAGATTGACAGATAACACAGACATTAATATAGGAGTTAAGTTCTTTATATAACTTTGGCCAAAAAATAGTTTTGCCTTATTGAATCGTGTCATTTGTTGATTCCTAAATGACTTAGGTTGTCATGATAACTTTTGATGATCTCACTTCGTTTCGTAATTGTAATGGAATGTAAAGCCTTAACTTTAAATCATCAACAGGGTGTGAAATGTAATAAAGTATATCATTGAAAACAATATGTTTATTGTCAACACTTCTTGAAGCATTACCTGTGTTTATTTGATTAATAATTTCCGAAAGTTCTATGTCTATAGATTGTTCAATGTTCATGGCATATCCAGGAATTGTCCATTCCTCAACGCTAAGTTTGTCATCTTCTTTATAGTCACAACTTGCAAAATCTTTTGAATTGAACTCATTTGAATTTAAAGTATTGATTTAAAAAACCTTGTCACTTATATCTACTTCAATTGTTTCACTTTGATTTTGATTGCCTTCTTTACCCAATAGTATTATCAGTACCCGCTAGCCACTCAATCTTGCAATTGTAACTTGCAATACCTAAAACCCAAAGCTGTAATTTTTTGTTACATTGTGGCGAAAGCAATAAGTACTTTAAAGGCTTGTTGTGGTCAGTTCTGATAATAAATTCAGCTCCATGAAGATAATGATCTAGTTTCTGTAATGCATAATGAATGCTAAATGCTCCTTTTTCAATAGTAGACCACCTAGACTGTGTATCTGACAATTTATGAGATAAAAAGTAAATAGGTTTTTCTTTTCTTAAACATGATAAATGAGTTTCTTCTTCCTCGCAAGGTTTCGTAAGACATGCACCTATGGTATTATTAGACGCGTCAGTATATTAAACTTAAGGTTTCTTCAGGTCTGGGTATGCTAATAAAGGAGTCACAGCTAAACTATATTTAAAAAACATTCCTCATCCCATTGAAATTTAGCATATGCTTTTGGTTAATAAAGCAACTAAACGTATAGAAATCTTTGAAAAATTAGGAATAAATCGTCTATAGTATGAACACGCTCCTATAAAACTTCTTACTTCCTTAACAGTAACAGGGTTTGGTAATGTTTTTATTGCTTCAACTTTGGCATCGTCCGGTTTTACACCGTCGATATTGATTTTAAAACCTAAATAATTATTTTCTTCCTTCAAATATTGACATTGCTGAGTTTACTGCTTGAGCCAAAGTTTGTGGATTTTCACGCATTATTTTAATTCTCAAATAATCCTGATACAACCCGTTAATAAAAAGTTAACTAATTGAAATTGAATTATTGGTTGATTGAAGTTGAATTATTGGTTGATTGATATCTTGCCCTCTAAAAGCATGTGTTGCTAATGTTAAAATTCGTTCTTCAAATATTGGAACATTTTCACCAATTTTTTTATTAACCTTATTCAAAAGTTCAAATACATATGATGCATCAGGAATATGCCCATAACGAAAATTCAATTGAGGTTTTAGATTATCCCAATTATTATTCCCCTGATCAGTTTCTCTAAACCACCTAGCAATGAAGTCACTTACTGGCCTTACAGATATGTTTGATAACATATCATTTTACAATCATTCGGATTTAAATGTGTAATCATTGCATATTTTTCTATAGATAGAATCCATTGAGAATAGTTTTCTGAGTTTGAACCGTTAAAGCCTTCAAATATCGAATTGACACCGTTTGCAGTTAATTTATGAGTAAGACTTTGAACTTGCTAAATTTTGAAAAACTAATCGTAATTATTAGATTCTTGTTCAGCCATTTTGTAGAATATAATAATTAAGATTATCAAAAAATATATCACACGTACCTTAGTATTTTTCAGAATTAGTCCTGGTAACGGCACCAAAAAGATCTTATAACAAGATAAAAGTTTTTTATAGGTTTATTAACGCTGCATAGGCCGATGTGTCCCATACAATAAAATACACAAGTATATATACACAATATAAACAGTATCAAGGTTTCTATTAATTTGACCATTATAGTCTAAAATCAAAAGATACAGGGACGAATATCTATTAAGCTGACGTTGTTATTGACCAACCTGAAAAAAGATGTTTAAAGAATACATGTATGTCCAGTTTTACCAAATTGTTATTGCTACATGTCACAACCTGGTCTGCATGAAAATATGTTATATGCAACGAAGCGGTCAATTGAACAACCTTTTACAAGGTCATGATTTTCTCAATAGATATTCCCCTGTATTTATAAAGAAAGAAAGTGCGAGGTCTTTATAGCCAGTCAAGTTCGTTAAAAAGAAACATACGTAAATGGATTAACATTATTGAAGAGCAAGATTAAAATTTATAAAAAGTTAAATGAAAAGAATAAGTTTGAATTAAAGAATGAACCATTACATTCTTTATGATTAAAAAGCAAGTTAGAAAACCGGACCACCAAGAGAGAAGGGTAAACGATGAGTTAGGTACACAGAAAATCTTTACACGAATCTATGCATTCACAGTTTCTCATCGTTTATTCATTTGTTTTTTTGTTCTTCGGTGCTTTGTTCTAAACTGATATGTACATGACTCTTTTGACATATTGATGCAAACAATAAAAAAATCCATAGCCAATTGTTTATTCGTGCTTTTCGCATACAAATCGTTTAAGGACGTGATTTTTTACTGGTATAAAGACTGAACAATAGAACAGACGATATTTCATCTCCGTTATTGGTAATCGCCATGTATAAAGACAATAGGGAATCATTGAAATATGGTCTAAACTTGAACATATAATTTCATATTTTTTTATATATTTTATCATCTAAGAGTCTTCATTGACCATTCAGCATGCATTTTGCTCACTGTGTATGACCGTAGAGAGACCTACATATATATATATAGTTTTATTTGCTAATATGCATGAAGTTTTGGTCAGGTGTGAATGGATATTTCAATAGCAATCATACCACATCTCTTTGTTCATCTCATGAGATATACGAATCGGTTTTTTTTAAAGTGTTAACTCACAAAGATTGACTACACGAAGATATTTATTTCATAATCAGACGTCCAAAAGTTTGGAAGAGAAGCGACAAATTCCAAATGAATTTGTTTGCTATGTTAATCCAGGAAACGGAAATGTCGACCTTCAGCATTCCGTGCTAATACTACTTCGGCAATCTTCGGTAAAATCCGCTGGTACCGAATCGGCCGAGTTGAGACAAATGGCTACTACTAGACAGACAACAATTGAAAGGCAGATACGATATTAAACGAACCGTTCAACTTCTACTTCAAACAAAAGTTACCCATATAAAGATGCTTTAATATATATTTTTGAAGACTCTAAACTATAGATCAACTGCAAATTTAACCAGACTAATATATACGCATGGAAAAAAGTATTGCAACACCTTGATTTTTTAAAATTTGAAAAATGAGCCTCTTTTTTTGGATGAAATATAATAAAATATGTGTACAATATTATTGAAACATAGTTTATGATAACATTGGCATTGAAACGAACAAAAAATGTTTGAAAAAAAATAATTTATATAACCACAATTTTAATACCAAAATGGAGTGTTTTTTGTACCAAAAAATGGATTTTACAACTTTTACTGTAGTCGAACTTTACAATGTCAGACATTTCAAAATTAATCCTTAGATGACTGTTCGTTTCATGGTTGATCGTTATACGCCAAAGAATTAGTACTTTGTGCGCAGCCTCCATTCAAACGGATAACCGCATCTAAACGTCTTCTGAATCCTGCCATAAATCGACTAATTTGTTGCTAAGGTAGCAGCAACCATTTCTGATGTGGGCATTGTTTATTTCATGATGTGTTTGAACTGGGGTGTCCTTTCGCGCACTTTCCGCCCAATAGTGTCCCAAATATGCTCGATATGGTTGAAATCCGGGCTACGATCGTGCCATGGAAGATAACCGAATTCCATTTGAACATTGAATCTTCCTCCACGATGCTAATTTCCAACTTTGGCGAGCTCTGCACTACATTGGATACGGAAAACTGTGTGTCTGTTCGTTAGCAAAGGTCTCCGAAATGGTCTTATCGCACGAACACCAGTAGCCATGAGTCTATCTCGAACAGTTCTTGTTAAAAAGCTCCTGTATGGCCACCACTCTCTTTTTAGGATTGTCCTGTATGCAATGGGTTTCCTTCTGACCAACCTTCATTATGCTTGATTTTCCTTAGCATATGGTATAGGGGGTCTTCATTATCTTGAAATGTCTTTAACAGCGTTTATTGCCTGATTTATTCTCAAAACGACTTATAGTGAAATGGTGATGACCAACAATACGTGCAGTTTTTACATCGACATTCCTGCTTCCCTTGTGCTGATAATCTGCCATCTGGCTGCAGTCAAAAGTTGTCAAGGACCCATTATAAGGTGTCAATCACATAACTTTAAAAATTTGGTTATTTAAAGGGTTGAAAACAAAGAGGATAAAAACAACTGTTTTGCTGTTTACGGGTACAGTAGCTGCATGTGCAGATAAAAAGATATCGAGTCGATATTTATTGATTAAACTCAGGTGATACTTAAATAATGTTTAACTAGTTCTATTTTACCAAATTATATCCCAAAAAAATGAAAAGTGTTTTTTTAATTTCAATTTCAATTTGGTGTTGCAATACTTTTTTCCAACTGTATACTAGATGATTTATTTCTTAACCGTAACAATTCTCTTCTATGTAGCCATCATAAAAATGCAAAATATTATTTATTTATTCTGATTAAGCAAATCTAACTGAAACGGTAGCATTTATTTATATTTTAAAGTAAGAATCAAGCATTTAAACAAATATACTATCCGTTTATCAATTTTACAACATATTGTATTTTCCATTATAACATCCAGAGACTGATGTAGAGGGTGCCCAGGGTTCCCGGGCACCCCATTTTTAGGGAAAAAATGTTGGTTATAAAGGTAATCACTGAAGCATGACCAGAGCGGGCCCCCTTTTAAGCAGTCAGACCCCCCCCCCCCCCCCCCGCCACATCCCGACACTGATAACCACACAATCTCTGTATATAATTGATCGCCATCGGTATTTGAAAACCGCATGTCTAATCGGTACAATTTTAAAAGTAAATTGAATTGTTGAGGAATGGAAAATACTTGTTGTGTACATAAACATACATAAACATTGTAATTCTGAAATTTACACCAAACAGTGTCAGAATTTGTGATGCCGACAAATTGTTGTACCTCAACGTCCTCCTACCTTTGATACACTATAGCACTAATACAATTGCTTTTTATCATGTCCAGCGCTCTCAACCACTCGACCACATCCGCGATAAAATACAAACTTCAATAGTCAACACGATTTTAATCAAGTTTTTTTTTGTCATTTAGGAAGCTACCATTTGATTTTTATGGGGGGCTAGGATGAAATTTGAAAACAATAGGCAGGACAGGAGTTTTGAGTTAAAAAAAAAAAGGCAGGATGAGACACTTGCAAAAAAAAAAAAAGCCAGGACGACAATTTAGGTAAAAAAAAGTCAGGATAAACTAAAAAAAAAAAGGCAGGACCAAACAGAGTGAAAAAAAAAGGCAGGACAGAGATTACAGCTAAAAAAAAAAGGCAGGACCAAATTTTTCATCCTAGCCCCCCATAAAAATCAAATGGTAGCTCCCTTACCTGTGCACTTTATTGCGGGACCTCGTGTCATCATGCGTGATAAATTTTATTGTGAAATGAAGTTCATTCTTAAGGAATAACGCGAGATTGCAGTGTAGCCAATATATACAATATATGTACATTGTCAGAAAATATAAAATTTATTTGTATAACTTTAGAAGCAAGACGAGAAACGTCGCTCTGCCGAGCTTTTCTCCTGCTTCGTAGCGAGTAGAAATAAATGACACATTAAAAAAAAACATGAATATAAAATTAACACACGTGTTATTTACGGCCCGCTAGAGAGTTAACTATACAATATTAGGTAAACATCAGAAAATATAAACTTTTTTGTATGAGGCTGAGAAACTGGAGAAGGACGAGGTTCTACCGAGTCCGTCCCCAGTTTTGCGCCCAGTTCACAAATTATATTTTGACCTAATATTGTTTTTATAGTACAACTCAAATTTAAAACAATGATACATACTTTTTAAATCGTAACACAAATGTTAAACTTATTTTCATCCCTTAATGGATCTCTGATTGTGGGAAAAATGTTTCATGATGAAATTGACATTATACAAAATATAGCTATGTGACTATATTTAGGAAATAAGCACAGCTTGTAGCTACGAAAGCCGAGAAGGATCATTCAAAATTCAAAACTCAGAATTCAAAATTCAAAATTCAAAATTCAAAATTCAAAATTCGAAACTCAAAAATCCTACATTATTCGATCATGATTCCCGCGCTTACGAAAGCTAACAAATCGCTCTTTACACTTTAAAATACTACTGAAAGCTATTTTAGAAAGTTTGTTAAGAACACACACCCATTGAAACAAGGCAAAGGGTCCGTTACACCTTCAAAGGGATACATCCAACTTTACCATTTGCAACCCTTGGTAAAACAGCATCCTTGCCAGTAGCAACCCTCTATCAAGAAAATAGGAAAGGAAACTCAAGCCTGGAAAGTCGCTTCTCTGAAATGGAACGTTCACAATGGAAAAATTGAAATCATCGCTTTTTCGTAAAGTTTAAATATGTATGAAATATTTACCACTGGAGGTTAAACAAACAACAACAAATCTCTTATAATAACCTAGTTTTACAACGGAAGAATCTAGTTATTAAAATATGTATATACAAAAGACAGATTTTGTGTATCGTTTATCAAATTCTGATAATTTTATGTTGTTATATCAACAAAATTCGTTTTAAGTTTTTGACGATTTTTCTTTATGTTATTTGGGAGTTACGGTCTATGATTGACGAAAGATGATACTTTTGGCTTTTACTTATGTAATTCTATTTATTACGAAAGCGTATTACGGTCATCTTTTTTTATTTATTTTTTTCAAATTGTCGACTTTAATCTTGGAATTATCAACTTTAATCTTGCAATTTCCAACTCTAATCTTGGAATTATCAATTTTAATCTGGTTGGAGGGGTTAACTTCGATTTTTTTTTGGTAGGGGTGTGCTATGTTTGTCTAAAACAATGTACCCATTTTTATATAATATTAACTGATATATGGTACCTATAATTATATATTAAAATTATGACCCGGCATGACATTTCCAGGCTTATGGAGGTAGAACGTCATTGTTAGTAGAAAAATTACAAACATGATAAATATCGAGATTCAATAAAATACGTATGGCTTCTGTTTTGTGGACGTCGAACTATACGGTGCATTACGTTTGCGTGCATTACCATTACATTTGCGCGCAAAATCATTACGTTTGCGCACAGCTTTTGATTACAATTGCGCGCATTTTTTTGGCAGGTAAACCCAGGTAAAATACAGGTAATAATACTTATTTAATTATAACTTGTTCAATTATTAACATGTATAAGTTCTTAGCTATACGAGTTTATAATGATCACTTTATAATTTGTTTTAGAATTTAATATGAAAATATATAATTTGAATTAAGAATTATTTTCAAAATTGATAATTGATAGTCATATTTATTATGAAAATAAAAAAAAAATATAGTCACTTATAATTAATTTAATTTTTATTTATATTTTTACCTGAGTTTACCTGTAAAATGATTGCGCGCAAATGTAATCAAAAGCTGCGCGTAAACGTAAAATATTTTAATCCCCAAATGCGCGCAAACGTAGTGCGCCCGAACTATACATTATATACAAGTTTTGAAGAAGTTTTATTTTATCGTTTGAAGTGAAAAATATTTGAATCTACATTTTAAATTGATACACAAAAAAAAAATTCTCTGCTATATAGATTTTATTTCATAAATGGAGTCTGAAATATATCCATAACAAATACACCGTATCAAAGTCATATATCAAAACACTTAAATGTAATCATGAACTGTTGCGCGTCGCATACTATGTATAGAGACATGCATAATAAATCTAAAACAGATGACACGTTTGGCTTTTACTTATGTAATTCCATTTATTACGAAAGCGTCATTGTATCTATATTACGTAATACAGTTTTACACAGTTTGAACTGCTCTGTGCACATGTAATACATTGATCCGATATGCCATATCGGAATTATAAAATAGTTTATATAAGAAACCAAAAGTTACTTGAATATACTTGAAAAATATTTTTTTCTAAAACAATGACAAATACAAATAACGGATTATAGAAAAATAAGTACAAAGCTAAAAATAAACAATAGAACATAAGACTTATTTATCGAATTAAATATGCATGTACAGAATACAAGAATACCGTAAATAATATCAGATTAATTTTCCTATATAGACTTTAACCTTCCCTAGTCAGAGTGCGTGCAGACTCGTCGTATTGTCTAGTTTGTGTGTTTGTGAGGGGGGCGGGAGGGGGAGTGTTGCATGCCAACTCATCACCCATTCACAAGATACACACATTTCTATTTGTGACACTAACATCTATAAAACTTTTAATAATAACAATTCTTATTTTGTATACATTAAATTAATGAAACGAGTGCATATCCCAGAAGCTGTTTTCATGAGCTAAAACAATTTTTAATGTCTCAATATTATATTACAGAACGTGTTTTTGTTTATGTCAAATCAAGTTTCAAATTGAAATGGGTACAGACCAAAACCTTTCAAGAATAATGTTTTGAAAATAATTACACACATTTTTTCAAAGTTGATCAATTAAAATCTTCTCATAGAAAATGATTTACAAAAAGGTCTGGTGTACATAGTGTGTATACAGTTACATCCCAAAGATAATTAAAAGATTGTCTTATATTAGTGTGTAATATGTGTAAACATGGTAAAGACCACTAACATACAGATCTTCTTTTTCTATTTTTAATTCATTGAAATTAATACTTAATATGTAGTTAATAGCCTTACCATTTGTATTAGCAATCCAATAATAATCCCTTCTTCAACTTTTGAATGCTTTCTTATTATTATAGGTTAAGAAATGTTCATAACTTGATACACAAAAAAGTATCAAAGTCATATATCAAAACACTTAAATGTAGTTATAAACTCTTACGCGTCGCATACTATGTATACGCAGCGACATTTAAGGTGGTTTTCCCGCAAAACCGAATAAAAAAACAGTGCAGGAGTTATTTCCCCTATCTAGATCAGAATGTGTAATGGCGGGCGACTTTTGACGATGCAGACACAGTAACAAATGTAGCAATAGGTAAGGTACGCGTATCGCATGAATAATGAAATATATGGCATATGGTGTCTTTTTTAATATTATAATGTATTTTCACATCAAGAAATGGAAATAATTTGAGTGAAAGCTGTATTTATCAAAAGAAAAATAGCAAGCGGAGTTTAAGCTCCGCCCACCTGTTTACCTTATTTGGAAATTCAATGTAGTTGCGAAGCTTGCAGTTTGCAAGTTGGTTAATTGAAAATAACTAAAGTAGCCGTGCACTTGTCAGTTGAGATTATAACGACCTGGTTGAAGAAACTGATGAGAACAAATGGAAAATTTATTCAATATGATCCAATGTCAGGACAAAAACACGACTTAGGTGTAATTTATCGCTTTCAGGTATTACAATCTAGAGATATATACTAAAATGCAGAGGGAATGGCTTGTGCACTAAGAGATCACATAATAAGGTTCCACTAAAGTCAAAATATAGGACACTTTATAAACATCTAAACTTTGCCTGTATCAGAGGCGGATTTAGGGGGGGGGGGGGGGGGGGGGCCCTTTTTGAGAAAAAATTTGGTTGCTTATATAGGGAATCATTGAAGCGTGACTGAAGCGGGCCCCCTCTTAGGTCAGTCAGTGGGCCCCCACTTATGAAAATTCCTGGATCCGCCACTGTGTATTTTTCAACCTACAGTATAATGAATAAAGTCATAAACTATGAGAACATATGTTCGGTGTCTTTCGTATTAAAATGTGTCAAAGAGACAGCAACCCAACCATAGAACAGACAATAGCAGAAGGTCACCAACTTGTTTTCGTGTTCAGACGTTTTAAATCTTCTATGTTTCGTGTTTAGTAGGATGACTTGATGTGTGCTTCATGTTTCCCCTTATTTATTTTCCATGTTTCCTGTCATACTCTTTAACTTCTCGTGCTTTTGACATACATCATGTACATGACATATTATTTTTATACAGTATATATAATAATTATAATCAGTATTAAAATTGAATAGTCACTGCATCCACTTTCCCTCTAAAATTAGAGTACATGGATGATATCAAATATCTGAACTGTGTCCCTGTTCAGCTATATACAAAATGTATATCCCCAGTAAACAGAATCGAGCCATAATGGTATTTTTAAAATTTTCATTGCGAGACCTCATGTCCAAGAGGCAGGAAAAAAAAACCACTTGTAATAAAGCTGTGTATTCTGTTATAACAGACAATTGTGTACAAGCATGAACGGATGCAAATCATATCATTTATTAAATGGAAAAGGCCACAGCCTGTTTAGAAACAGTCAATTTTGACGGTATATTAAAGTCAGTCTGTCTGTCTGTTCCAGAATTGAATATTTTTCGTCGCATCTTTCTCAGGAAAATAACATGGACTTCTTAAATTTGGTTTGAGGGTTTATATGAGTCAGCAATACCGTGTGATGCTTTTTCATATTCATCACTCAACAAATTCCTGTGTACCTTAATATAAAATTCTTAAAGTGTATGGGGTTATCAAAAGTGATCAGTAGCTCACAGATTCACTTGTTTGTTTTATAGTATTTTATATTTTTTGTGGGGGAGGGGGCTGGCTATTGTGAGCAGTGTTCTCAGCACTTCTAGTTAATCATAAAAATTACATTAAGACGAGCAAAAATTAGCAACATGCATATCCTGGGTTCATTTAATTTGCATTAATATAAACATTGTCATTAAAACATTTAATCCCGCTGCAAATGTTTGCACCTGTTCTAAGTCAGGAATCTGATGTACAGTAGTTGTCGTTTGTTTATGTAATTTATAAGTGTCTCTCATTTCTTGTTTTTTATATAGATTAGACCGTTTGTTTTCCTGTTTGAATGGTTTTACACTTGTAATTTTGGGGCCCTATATAGCTTGTTTATTGATGTGAGCCAAGGCTCCGTGTTGAAGGCCATACATTGACCTACATGTATAATGGTTTACTTTTATAAATTGTTATTTGGATGGACATGATAGAGAGTTGTCTCATTGGCACTCACACCACATCTTCCTACATTGTATTTCTATTGTATGGCAAAAGTGATTTCTTTATTTAAAAAAATATATGATTCATTATCATGATTATACTTGTTACAATGTATACACAGGTTCATACTATTTTTGACATACATGACATATAGCTCTGTAATTTTATTCACTACTTGTACATCTTTGGATTTTAAATGTTTGGCTTTGAGCGTTCCTGATGAAGGTAAATCCAGACTCTGCCAGAAAAGTGCTATGGACGCATGAAATTATTGAACCTGCTGTTTTCAATTTTTCATGCTCCTTTATTTAAAAAAAAAAGTATATAATTACATTCTCTTTTTTTTTTAGGTCACCTGACAATAACAGGATTGAGGTTACAGTATGCCATTCAAGCTGTGATGAAATATAAAGTAATGGTTTGAATTTGGAGAGCTTCATTACATGTATTATAGACAGGTAAATTGTTTTATCCTGCAATTATCTACATGATCTAACTATTGTACATGTACAATGGGACGACTCACCTGAAGGGTCTCAAGTTAAACAGAAATTAAAAACTATATATATGTCATCATTTAGGCCTTATGGCCTTCAACAATGAGAAAAACACATTCTGCCACATTGTCTTCTCTAAAAGGCGCCAAATCATAATATTAATAAACCTGTTGAAGTAGAAAACTAATGGCCTTATTTATGTGAGAAAAAAGTGAATGAACAAACAAACAAACAAACAGCAACAAACAAGTGCTCAATTAAATATTACAGACACATACATAGTCAGGGGTACTACATGTATTTGTACAAGTTTATTTTATTTACTTGAAGAAGTAAAAAAAATACACATAACACGTATAAGTAAATAGATAATGTTTGAATAATCTAGCCTTAATTTTCTCAAAAATTTACTTGTACAAGTAAACCATGTAAACATTTCTTTCAATCCTAAAAAAAATCCTCAAGTTTTGAGATGTGAATCATGCCTTTAATGATCATCAGTCAGGGGACTTACTTAAACAGGTGATTTTCTAAATCACTGATTCAAGTAACATTATTTCCATAAAGGTTGGAAGTTAGAGTTGTCTTTCTTTAATAATCACCTATTTAAGTAGTACAAATTAATCACTAAAAGAAGTGATTTAATTTTATTGTAGCTTTAAATATAGAATACTAATGATCCAGGGACTAATTATGTTTCTAAACTTATCAGAACCAACATCTGTGATGTCTAGGAAGACCAGGTCATTTCAGGTGATGACCTTGTACTGAATCTAGGATAATGACATAAAAATCACTTGTTTAAGTATCAGACCTCAATTTCCTTCCCAAAAATCACTTCTTTAAGTATCATTCTGTTAATAACCCCCCACTAATTTCAACACCCCTGAACAGTGAAATTTTTATCGCGAACAGTAGAATTTTATTACATAATCTGAAAGATGAAACCTTGAACTTCACAGGAAAAATACTCCGACTGCTGTGAAAAATCTTTTGAAGAAAGTATCAGTTCATTATGTAAAGCCATTATTATAACATTTTTTCAACTAAAATAGAATTTTCAGCTAAATGATAGCATCAAAGGCATAAACCTTGCTACTTAAAAGAAGCAAAAAGTTCATATTTTTTAATTTTACTAATTAAAAGATATTTAAACCTATTTGTTTAAAATTTTGAAAAAACTACAAAATCCCAATTTGTGACAAAACATCGAATTTGCTACTCAAATAAGTGATTTAAAAATCACTTATTTCAGTAAGTCCCCTGACTGATCATGGTGATTTTTCCCAGTTTAGCTAAAAAAAAATTTTATTAGCTCACCTGTCCCGTAGGGACAAGTGAGCTTATGCCATCACTTGGCGTCCGTCGTCTGTCGTCGTCGTAAACTATTTCAAGAATCTTCTCCTCTGAAACTACTGGGCCAATTAGTTTCAAACTTTAACTGAATGTTCCTTAGGGTATCTAATTTATAAATTGTATCCGAAGTTTTGATCTATCAACAAACATGGTCGCCATTGCTAAAAATAGAACATAGGGGTCAAATGCAGTTTTTGGCTTATAACTCAAAAACCAAAGCATTTAGAGCAAATCTGACATGGGGTAATATTGTTTATCAGGTCAAGATCTATCTGCCCTGAAATTTTCAGATGAATCTTTAAGGAAATTTTGCTGTTTTTGGTTATTATCTTGAATATTATTATAGATAGAGATAAACTGTAAACAGTAATAATGTTCAGCAAAGTAAGATTTACAAATAAGTCAACATGACGGAAATGGTCAGTTGACCCCTTTAGGAGTTATTGCCCTTTATAGTCAATTTTTAACCATTTTTCGTAAATCTTAGTAATCTTTTACAAAAATCTTCTCCTCTGAAACTACTGGGCCAAATACTTCCAAACTTTAATTGAATGTTCCTTAGGGTATCTAGTTTGTAAATTGTATCCGAAGTTATGATCTATCAACAAACATGGTCGCCATTGCTAAAAATAGAACATAGGGGTCAAATGCAGTTTTTGGCTTATAACTCAAAAACCAAAGCATTTAGAGCAAATCTGACATGGGGTAATAATGTATCAGGTCAAGATCTATCTGCCCTGAAATTTTCAGATGAATCAGACAACCTGTTGTTGGGTTGCTGCCCCTGAATTGGTAATTTTAAGGAAATTTTTCTGTTTTTGGTTATTATCTTGAATATTATTATAGATAGAGATAAACTGTAAACAGCAATAATGTTCAGCAAAGTAAGATTTACAAATAAGTCAAGATGACGGAAATGGTCAGTTGACCCCTTTAGGAGTTATTGCCCTTTATAGTCATTTTTTAACCATTTTTCGTAAATCTTAGTAATCTTTTACAAAAATCTTCTCCTCTGAAACTACTGGGCCAAATACTTCCAAACTTTAACTGAATGTTCCTTAGGGTATCTAGTTTGTAAATTGTATCCGAAGTTGTGATCTATCAACAAACATGGCCGCCATTGCTAAAAATAGAACATAGGGGTCAAATGCAGTTTTTGGCTTATAACTCAAAAACCAAAGCATTTAGAGCAAATCTGACATGGATAATATTGTTTATCAGGTCAAGATCTATCTGCCCTGAAATTTTCAGATGAATCAGACAACCTGTTGTTGGGTTACTGCCCCTGAATTGGTAATTTTAAAGAAATTTTGCTGTTTTTGGTTATTATCTTGAATAATATTATAGATAGAGATAAACTGTAAACAGCAATAATGTTCAGCAAAGTAAGATTTACAAATAAGTCAACATGACGGAAATGGTCAGTTGACCCCTTTAGGAGTTATTGCCCTTTATAGTCAATTTTTAACCATTTTTCGTAAATCTTAGTAATCTTTTACAAAAATCTTCTCCTCTGAAACTACTGGGCCAAATACTTCCAAACTTTAACTGAATGTTCCTTAGGGTATCTAGTTTGTAAATTGTATCCGAAGTTATGATCTATCAACAAACATGGTCGCCATTGCTAAAAATAGAACATAGGGGGCAAATGCAGTTTTTGGCTTATAACTCAAAAACCAAAGCATTTAGAGCAAATCTGACGTGGGTAATATTGTTTATCAGGTCAAGATCTATCTGCCCTGAAATTTTCAGATGAATCAGACAACCTGTTGTTGGGTTGCTGCCCCTGAATTGATAATTTTAAGGAAATTTTGCTGTTTTTGTTTATTATCTTGAATATAATTATAGATAGAAATAAACTGTAAACAGTAATAATGTTCAGCAAAGTAAGATCTTCAATTAAGTCAATTGACCAAAATTGTCAATTGACCCCTTAAGGAGTTATTGCCCTTTAAAGACTTTTTTCACAATTTGTTCATCATGTTGACTTACTTTAAAAAATCTTCTCCTTTGAAACTGCTGTATCAATTTCAGCCAAACTTAGGCTAAATGAGTTTCAGAGTATCTAGTATAAATTTTATATTTTATTTCCTTGTATGTCAAGAAACATAGCTCCTATGGCTAAAATAGAACATAGGAGAAAATGATTATTTTTTTTGGCTTTTGAAGAAAATAGGACGATCCAAAAAACATTTAAATAAATTGAAAAGCCAAAATAATCATTGATGAAAGATTTAACCAAAAGAATTAAGGTGAGCGATTCAGGCTCTTGAGAGCCTCTTGTTTTAAGTTCAATGTTTCATCTCATTATATGAATCCATCAAAGAAATTGATTGAGCAAAGATCTTGTATATTTGTGCAAGGCCTTCAAAAATTGCTCCTTTGAGGCTTGTAAATGAGCAGTGTTGTGAAGATAACAGACAAATGGGATTTTCATTGTCTATGAAATTACACTTAAATGATTGGTAAAGACATCTGCAGAGAGTACACAATTTAAAATTCGATTAGTGCAAAGAAATCTCAAGAATACAAGAAAGAAAAAAGGATGTAAAACAAGTACAATGTAAAACATTCTGAATGTGTAAGGGACATAACTATGCCATTTTTTGGTTTACCCATACAACATGTACAAGTAAATAAGATTCACTTGTATAAGTATCCTACAAATTCACTTTTTTTTTCCATTCTTCAAGAATTGCAATACAATAATTAATGTACTTAATATAAATCATGATAATTTCTGAATTCAAAATGAAGTAAAATTGAGAATGGAAATGGGGAATGTGTCAAAGAGACAACAACCCGACCAAATAAAAAAAAAATATTAAACAGCAGAAGGTCACCAACATGTAATTCCCGCACCCGGAAGCGTCCTTCAGTGTCTGTATATATATATGTACGAGCAGTAATATTTATTTACACAGACATGACAGATATGCCTATAACCATGATAATAATAATATACTGAACTTGCTAGCTAAAATTTCTTGTGGATTCTTGATATTGATCAGGTTGATATTGAAGTATTCCTGTCACTGTTCACATTTGGAAAAGGAGATACAAAATAATGAAGTTCAACATAATATTTAAATATTTATTACATTTTACATAGTGCGCCTTATTAAAATGTGTTTGGAAAATTTATTTTTTGTTCAAATGTTGAATGAAGACATTACTACTGGTAAAAAAGGACGAGAATTATTTTGTTAGCATTTTAACAGTACTTTTTGAAGAAGTATGTTTGCACTAACTTTTGATTACTTTTCTCATATTGAAAATTTCATTTGATATATACATTGTACTTGTATTATATTTGCATTTTCATATTTCAGGGATGAAGACCTGCAGTCAGACACCAGTTAAAAGTTACTTATAACTCATCATGGCCATTATGGAAGATCTGATTAAAATTTGTCTAGAAAGCCACCAAATATGTCCATGAAAAATAGAAAAATGACAGCAATTCTACATAATGCACCGTACTAAGTAGAAGCATTGACTGTTTCAAAACCAAATGAATTGGAATTTAGTGTATTGATGCTGAAATAGAGAGGAATATTATTAATTGGACAATTTAACTTCTTTTTCATCATTATTGAAGTTGATGTATACCATCTTAAAGAGTTTTTACTTGACACATGTGACAGTTAAAAGGAATACCAAATATACATAATAAAGGCCGTTTGGAGATTTGTGAATAGTCTTAAAATAGGAGTTTCAAAAAGGATTTCAGTTAAAATGTTGTATTTCACGGATGTCAGAAATGTAATTTTATGTCTCTTTCATGAAATGTTTTAAAAAATCTGCAATATCTAACCAAGACGAGTGAGAGATCTACAGATAGACATATGATATTCAGTTGAACTGTAAACATGGTAAAGGGGAATTTTGAAATATTCATTTATAAGACTTCTATGAGTGTTTTGTTATTTTTATGGCAATTACAGGAAAGCGATGTAAAAAGTAATTCAATATAGATATTAATCCTACCAGAAAACTTACAGATATCATATGTACATTTCAGACATATACAAATTACATCATGTACATTGTACATGTACAAATGTAAGCATGCAATTCACTGATGCACCACCTATGTAGTTACATGTACATGTAATTATAAAAGTAAGAATATGACATACATGACATATGATTGCCAATGAAACAACTCTCAATCAGAGAACAACTAGTCATATACATGTATTAGCCACCAGAGAACAAGAAAATCATAGTTTGTCATGGTTTATATTTCAATCTCATTTCATAACACAGACTATACAGGTTTACAGAATGTTCAAAAGCATTATAAAGTGTTTTGATTTCAGTTGTTGGTCATATTGGTGTTGGCCTTCAATACTGAGCAAGACCTCTGTACAAATGTACAAATGTAACATCCACAGAATGTTTGAACCAAAAAATGTTGGATATTTTTCTTTGCTTGCATTTATCATGTAGCTGCTCTTTTGTACATATGTACATTAACATGTTCATATGCATTTAATTTTCTACTGGTATACATGGTATACTTGGAAACTTGTGATGGAATATTTCCACAGTATAAAAAATTCTTATATCTAGCAAGATTAGCAACTGATGTTAGATATACATGTACAGCATTATATTACCATATGCATCATGTGCATACATAATACATTTTACATGTACATTTGTATGGCAATGAGACAGCATTTCCAACACACAGACAGAAATTACTTTCTATATATTTTAAATTTGAATGCATCATACATGTAATTACATGTATGTATATGTAGTACAGCTAGAATTTCATTAAAAAAAAAGATGATGTGGTATAATTGCCAATGAAGTTTTGATTAACAATTAAGTTGTGTTATTTTTAACCGGATTTTTGTGACAAAAATGTCGGTTATTGATTTGGGGATGTACGGCGGGCGGTCGGGCGGGCGGGCAGGCGGGCGGGCGGCAATCAAATGTTGTCCGTGCATTAACTCATGAACCGTTCAACCAAAGCTTTTAAAATTTTAATATGTTATTACTGACAACTATACGAAGGTCAAGTTCAATAATGGCGATTTTGACTTTTACCGTTCAGGAGTTATGGTTCTTGAAAGGCGGCAATCAAATGTTGTCCGTGCATTAACTCATGAACCGTTCAACCAAAGCTTTTAAAATTTTAATATGTTATTACTGACAACTATACGAAGGTCAAGTGAAATAATGACGATTTTGACTTTTACCGTTCAGGAGTTATGGTTCTTGAAAGATTAAAAAATGGAGTTTTCAGTCGTGTCCGTGCATTTACTCATGAACTGTTCTACTAAAGCTTCCCAAATTTTAATATGTTGTTACTGATGACAGAATGGAGGTCAAGTTCAATAATGACGATTTTGACTTTAACCGTTCAGGAGTTATGGTTCTTGAAAGATTGAAAAATGGAGTTTCCAGTCGTGTCCGTGCATTTATGCATGAACTATTCTAGCAAAGCTTCCGAAATTTTAATATGCTGTTACTGATGACAAAATGGAGGTCAAGTTCAATAATGACGATTTTGACTTTTACCGTTCAGGAGTTATGGTTCTTGAAAGATTGAAAAATGGTGTTTCCCGTCGTGTCCGTGCATTTTCTCATGAACCATTCAACCAAAGCTTTTGAAATTTTAATATGTTGTTACTGATGACAAAATAGAGGTCAAGTTCCATAATGACGATTTTGACTTTTACTGTTCAGGAGTTATGGTTCTTGAAAGATCGTAAAATGGCGTTTCCATTCACGTTGTTGCATTTACTCATGAACCATTCAATCTAAGCTTTTCAAATATTATTATTTCAAAATGTTGATACTGATGACAAAATGGAGGTCAAATTTGATATTGATGATTTTCACTTTCACCATTCATCAGTGATGGTTCTTGCGATATTGCCAGGACACAAATAAATGTAAATAAATCCGGTTTGCTGTCGTTGTGACAGCCTCTTGTTTGTGATTGGGTCAGGTAAAGATTAACCCATGATTTTTGGTAGGCAGAACATTGTAGTTCTATAACCGTTACCATGGTTAACACGTACATACAAAAATGTACATTGTATCATTTTATGAGTTTCCGTCTGACTAATTGTCCTTTCCCCTATATCATGGAAATCAATTCATTCTGATTGATCTGACACTTCGGGATTGTGGTTATGTATAAATTATATTAAGTTAGTTAATTCTGTATTTAGATGTATATTCTGGTACATAAAATTTATTATATTAGGACAGAAAAGAAATACCATTTCAGTTGACTCCAATCTCAGCAGTTGATAAGAAATAAGTTTTCTGATTTTAACATCTTTGAGATGAACATGATGAACCTGAATTAAAATATTATAGCACTTAATAATGAAAACACAATTGATTGATTGTGCTGAATGTCACATAAGCACATACGACTATTTCTTTGCTGTCCATTTGTATTGGTGGACACTTTGCACAGAAGGCAGGAATTTAATATGAAATGAGCGGCAGTAAAAAATAGGTCCCTATTTCCAACTTCATGATAGAATTGTATTCTTTGATGTCTTTTGAGGTTGAGAAATTAAGATGATATATTTACAAGGCTGCAGATTGAATCATAGGTACAATGTACACTGTACATATATACCTAAATCTGAAACAAATCAGATGAGATTAAAATAAGTCGTATACAATGTATGCATCTGAAATAATTTTTGAAACTGGTATATACATGTAGTGGAAGCATAAATTATAGAGCACAAAGTTTGTTTTTTTTAAATTTGGGGTACTCAATGTCTTATCTTTTAATCTTTACTCCAAAAGGTAGTTTGTGCAAATATTGAAACTCACACATTCTATGAAAAAAGGAATTATATCCCCAATGTTAATGCTGGTGTACAAATTTTAAAATGTATGCCTTTGAATTACAAACATAAAATCAGTAAAAGTAGGGCAGAATAATTTTACCAAGTAACTGTAAGGATATTAGAATAAGTCAAATACTGCTCCAGATTGGTTGAAAGGGAATATTCTGTGTAATAAGACGCAGGAAATAACTATGGAGTCCGACATAATAAAAAAAAAGCAAGCCATACAAAAAAACTGGCATAGCAGCTGGTGAAAATAGATGCAAAAGAATCACCAGAATGAATCTAAAAGTGACAAATCATGATTTACAATTGATACCAGTCACACTTGATAAGCAGGAGATATTCAACAAATAAAATCTCCATCTATTGATGTGATGCAGGTAGGAGTTAAGTATATTTATAATTTAAACATTACCAATGACACACCCAATTTCTTTATTAATGCAGCTTTTTTCATTAAAATGTTAATGATTCACAATACACAAACACTAGCAGAGACCTAGTAGGCTAATCTATTAAAATTTATATAATGAACTTTTACTTGCAGAACGAGAACTATACAAGCACACGAGATGCGATTCCGGATTTGAACCAAAAAAAGGGGGGAAGGCTGCATGCCCCAACACTACATGCATGTAACCCACGTATGGGGTGTATAATAATGACCTTGTAGGCTTATCTATTAAATTAATTTATATATTGAACTTTGATTTGTAGAACAAGAACTATACAAGCACCCGAGATGCGATTCCGGATTTGAACAAAAAAGGGGGGAAGGCTGCATGCCCCAACACTACATGCATGTAACCCACGTTTGGGGTGTATAATAATGACCTGAATAATTATGTTGTTTGCCTTCAATAATTTAAATAGCAATAAGACAATAGTTGTTTCAAACTTCGCACAAACATATTATCAAATGAAACGCCGGTGAAAACAAAATATACCGTAGTTTTCCCGTCAGCCGATCCGACTACTAGAGGGTCTTTCAAACGCTTTTTTCGTGCATTTTAGGGCGATTATGCTACAACATGTTAGAATAATTGAAAAGTGCAGGTGCAAGAGCTATACCAACCCACTGCATGCTGGTATTGGTAGAAAGGCCACATTTCAAACTTTTCGAAAAGTGCTGCTACTAGTTATATAGCGTTCGTGTAAAAGAAATTTCACAACCCGAAGTGCCAAAAAATCAATAAATCGATTAAATTCTCCATGTTTTATTGTTTTTTAATTACAAAACCTCTAATGAAAATTAAGTGGCAGCACTTTTCCAGTAAAACAAGTTATCCTGATTACAACGAGCCCAAAATCAGGGCGATCCGATTTCATCTTGCACCTGCACTTTTGACTTTTTTGGGAAATGTCTTTACTTTCAGTTTAAAGTCACGTGACACTAGTGTATTTATATTTTTCTAAAAATAAAAGTTTGTAATATAAATAAGAATAGACCCTTTTCCCCCCGATTACTCATATGACGTGTATTTTGGCTTTTAGGCAGAGAAAACTCACTTTGAGTACAATATGATTTTTTTTGTGTATACTAAATGGAAATTTTCTTGAAACGACCTTAACACCCCTGCGATAGAGACATGTATAATAAATCTAAAATAAAAGAAGGAATTCTTAAAGCTTACTTTGACAAATTTTAAACTGACTTCATTTCAACAAGTTTAAATCTTATTTTCTAAAATAGAGCTACAAAAAAAACAAAATGCTCTGCTCTATAGATTTTCTTTCATAAATGGAGTCTGAAATATATCAATAATAAATGCACCGTATCAAATGACTATATGAGTACACCAAGACTTATAAACATTTACGTGTCGCATACTTTGTTTAGAGACATGCATGATAAATCTAAATTAAAAGACAAATTGAAAAAAAAGGAATTCTTAAAGCTTACTTTGACAAATTTTAAACTAACTTTGTTTCTACAAGTTTAAATTACATATGTATTTATCAAAGTTGTACACAAGTCGAACATGAAAGAATGTTGTTGCTGTTTATAGTTTTAACTACGTGTTTAGTTATCTATAGTAAGGTCGGTTTGTATGGGGTTTAAAGTTTCATGCACGAGTGAATTCAGGTAGTTTAAAGTCATTTGAGCCATTGCAGTTAAAGTGACCAGTAGCACTTTTCCAAATAAATAATACAATAATGTTATATTATTTATTTTCAGATTTGCTGACCTTTAGTATGCGGTTACCAACACCAGCTGAGAATGTTCGGTGTATTTACACAAAAACATTGATTTCATTATACATATACGAATAATAAATGTGCACTTGTCTCTGCAAGTGGCGTCTCTCATGTGAGAGTTTGTGGTTATTTGATTAATATTTTATATTCGTTTGAGTTTACGAAATAGAATTTAAGTTCTAAAAAAGAGCTGAGAATTGTTTGTATTGTAATAAATTTAATTCTTTGAAGTTTTATTTAAATACGCTATTAAACATTACTACGAGCCAATAAATACAATAATTTTGTATTTTATAAATTAGTGCCTTCAATAAATAAAAGTCGTCATAGAACAGTCTCTAGTATATATTTGTTTAGGGGCCAGCTGAAGGACGCCTCCGGGTGCGGGAATTTCTCGCTACATTGAAGACCTGTTGGTGACCTTCTGCTATTGTCTGCTCTATACTCAGGTTGTTGACTCTTTTGCACATTCCCCATTTCCATTCTCAATTTTATCATTTTCATACTTATTCTTAATGACTCGTTTCATTGCTATTACAAAAAATATGTCATAATAACAGTGTACGTATACATTGTAGGAGCCAGGGGCAAAAAGGGGACAAAATTATGCCCCCACCCATTTTAAGACAATTTTTAAACTAACAAAAAATGAAAATGAAAGAGAACAATCACTAAATTTAAGATTATTACATTACATAGAAAATAGGTTTTTTTTCTTGTCACTTTCAGAAGTTTGCCTCCACCCCTTTTCAACACAAACTTTTTTCAAACTTATCCATTCTTATAAATGGCATATTTCTTTACGAAGGTATACACAGACAGACGTGCCGCCGGAATAATCTCAGCTACAGCGGAGGGGGCATTAATTTTAACGCTTGTCCGTCTGTACGTCGCTTGTCCGTCTGTACGTCCGTACGTATTCATGGGAAAATTTACAAACTGAAAGTTTCCGCAATTTAACTTTATTTTGCCTCAAACAAATACTATGAAACTTATACACAATGCTTATTACCACCACACTGAGATCAAGTTAAAATTTGGTTGGCATCACTTTCACCGTTCGAGCCCATTTATAAGTGGAAAAATTTTAAATTTGTCGTCTACGCGCTCTAACTTTTTTTGCCTCAACAAAATGTTATGAAAGTTAAATACAATGCTTATTACCACTTCAACAATGAGCAAACTTCATAACACATAGCAAATCATATAAAACCCCGATGTCATTATATGAAAAAGAAGACTACTTCAAATGCCATCATCACCACTGAACCAAAATGTACATATGATACATATGCGGATAATTAGTATGTTCCAGAGAGGTATACAGCCAATAAAAACATAAATTAAAGCTGGTGCTCCAGGAATATATTCGCATAGGAGTATTTTCACTTAATTTGACACAAAGCTTCATCTTTTTATCTTTATTATACAAAATGTTTCTGTAGCCTGTTGTACTCGTCGTTTAATTGCTATTTTAGGAGGGAAATGATAACTTTATTTGGAAATGTTATTTTTAAGTGCAAATCTTTTTAATTGTTACTACCAGAAAGTTTTCTTGTGAATTTTTAACTTATAGTGTCTTTGCTAAAACAGAACCAACATTGAAAGATCAAGTTTTCAGCGTTTACTCAGAAGGTAATATTTTGACACTAGATTTCCCAATGACAGCAATGAAAAAATCAGAAAACCCTTGGTAAAATTGATATCCAGGAACATTGCAAAAAATTTTCACCAGTTTCAAAGGCGGTTTCGGGTTAAAGAAATAACAGAAATAAATTAATAAATAATCATTTAAAAAAAACCAGTTGAAATGTTATATTACATTCACATATAGAGTGTCAAAACTATGTAAACATCCTCTACAATGAAGGAAAATTTGTCTTTTCGGACACAATGCGAAATGCTTCATTTCTTACAGCATAAAACTCTCATTGTTTTCCCTGTGTGGATAAAAAAAAAAAACAACGCTACGATCTCCATTCTTCGCCTGCCTATTCTCTTATTTTACACCTGACAATAATTCTAATTTACTACACCGATAAGTGGACGACATATTTTTTGTGTTGTATAAATGAGGATGGTGCACATTCTGTATGTGCCTGTCCCAAGTCAGGAGCCTGTAATTCGGTGTTTGTCGTTTTTTGCTGTATATCAAATTTGTTTTTTCGTCTGAATTGTTTTACATTAAAATTTTGTCATTTTGGGGTCATTAATAGCTGACTATGTGATATGGGTTTTACTCATTGACGAAGGCCGTACGTTGACCTATAGTTGTTAATTTCTGAGTCATTTTAGTCTCTCGTGGAGAGTTGTCTCATTGGCAATCATACCACATCTTCTTATTCTTATATTATGAAAGATTCTCAAGTCATGAAAAGAAGAAGAAAAAAATCGAATAAGGATTGAAGTGACACTCGACATATCTCTCTCCCGGAGTAAAAGTGATAACAAGAAATGTTTCACTTGTCTGACATAATGTCGGCACATATCCATTGAAACGTGTTATAATGTTTTCTGTGCTCTAATATATTATTAATCTACCGTATATTTTATCAGATCAGTTGATCAGATTAAGATAATATTTATTGTGTTTGGATTGCAACTGCAATAAAACAGGATTATTTTTCTTAATTTGCGAGATTTTAATTCTGAATTATGAATGATCCTTCTCGGCTTTCGTACTCTGCCGATGTAATTTTCATTAAGGAAGTCTATGTGACGAGGTATTTCCTAACAAATACTAGAAACAAATACCATGGGAGATAAAAAAAATACACAAATAACGTGACGGCTAAAGACCGCTAGACTTTAAGTTAAGATTTACTAAAAAAACATTCGATGAAAATTACAAAGATTATGCTGTGGGGTTTGTAACAATATTATTTCTCTTTATCATATATCTAGTAGTGAATACCGTAGTTTTGAATATTTAATATACCGAGCCTACTGTTTAATCCGTTTTCATAAACTTTGAGTTTAAACCTAAAACAAACTGACAACGCCATGGCTAAAAATGAAAAAGACAAACAAACAACAGCATACACGACACAACATAGAAAACTTAAAGAATAAACAACACGAACCCCAACAAAAAACTAGGGTTGAACTCAGGTGCTCCGGAATTGTAAGCAGATATTGATCCACATGTGGCACCCGTCGTGTTGCTTATGTGATAACAAATCCAATAAATAGTCTAATTCGGTAGATCGCATTCATGAAAGGGGAGGGGATTGTAGTTACGACGTAAGGAACATATCAGATATCATTTGTGAAACGGTTATTCCATAACGGTCAACCAACTCGTGATGGCGTCCGTAAAATTTACGAAGGGATGATTTTAACTTCACCATTTGGAACTCTTGGTTTAATAGCTTCCTTGTGGGCAACAACCCTCTGTCAAGAAAATCATGATAGGAAATGCAAGTACGGGTATATCGTATCGAATGGGAGATATATACCCCGTATGTAGGTGCTGCTGAAATGTTGCTACTTAGAAATGGAAAGTTCACAATTGGAAAGCATAATCATCTCTTTTGTCGTAAAGTTTTGTTTTCAACCGACCCTCATTGTCAATTTCTAGATGTAAATCAAGATATGAGGCCGACTTAACTGTATCTGTAGTATCCTTTATCTCTAGCTCGATGGGATAGATGCGTTCCACATTGTCACCAAATTTGGAAATATTTGGTGAAAGATAATCATCTATATAGCGGAAAGTAGAGTTAAAGGATATTGCTAACTTCTTAACTTTCTTCCTAAGAAGTTCCTGCATGAAATCAGCCTAATAATAATAAAGAAGATTTGAAAAGCTATCAACCTACATTGATACATTGATAGCTTTTCAAATCGTTTCACAAATGTCACACGTATTATCATCTCTTAATGAATCTGTGATTGAAAAAAGAGTCCAATGATGCATTTGAGATTGCACCAAACAAAAAGCTGTGTTCACATATTTAGGAAATAAACACACCGAATTGCAGTATAAAATTCAATTAATTAAGTCTTTCCACCTTTCCGTGTGGAAAGACCTATTGAATTTCTTCTGATTGTTTTTTTTTTCTTCCGCCTAATTTCTTTTTTGCGGTGTAAAAATGTGTTATATTAAAATTTTGTCTTTGGCAATTCATAATTTTTCTATAACAATTTGAAAGAACGATACGACAAAAATACCAAAATTCCAGAATTTAGGCTTAGAGATAAAGTTTTACTTAAAGAACATGTAGTCCCTGTCGGTCGTTCACCAAAATTAGTTGATAAATTTAATGGTCCTTATTACATAACTGACTGTGGGCCGAATTTCACATATAAATTAAGACGCTGCAGTGACCAGAAGGAACATAAATCTATGGTCAATGCGAGCAATCTTAGGCAATATGTAGATCCCACTGATTTCCGTGATCCCCCACAAGCTCCAGAACGTCCAGTTCCAGATAATCCACCCGATGCGCAAAATAACCAACCTGCAGATAATGATCAAGATGATCAAATTGCAGACGATGAGAGTACAGATTCAGAGACTAACAGTGATAATGGAGATGAACCAAACAATGTTATAGATGATACGTTTCATGAGGTTGAGAAACTACTAAATAACAGGAAAACAAGAGGAATACAGTATTTTCTTGTGAAATGGAAAGATGGTTCCAAACCGACATGGGAACCAAAACAGAATATAGGAGAGGGCTTGATACAAGAATATTTTACAAGGAAAACTAGGAGAGGAAGAAGGAGAAAACAGAAAAAATATTTTACGAGGCCATAGGTGAAAACAAATAACTGTATAAACTTCACTGGAATAACACAGATAAAGCTTTAATGGCGAATAACTCACTTACATTCAAATAATCTGGATTGAACTCCAGTTTCGAATCTGCGCAGTGGACCATTCTTTATTTATTTGACCCTTTGATTAACATTTTTTTTTCTAATTTCAGAAATTTGTTAGGCAAATTATGATGTGAAGTCAAATCTAACAGAATGCATATGTGTTTTGTTGTCAGTAGTGCTAGAGTACGGCCGTGCTCATTCGACTAATCATCTTCTTTTTTTTATTTTTAGCAATTTAGTGTCCTGAGAAACTAGAATCCATTCCAATATTATAGTTATGTATGATGAAGTTAAGTGTTCAGTGAAATGTTACCGAGAGCCAAAGTGGAGGAGTTAATTATTGGAGTGTATTAATATTTAGTTTATTTCTTTTTGTAGGATTTAGAACACAGTTATATTAAACATATTTTTAGAATACATTGTCATAGAGATTGCAGATCGTGAGATTGCAGATCATTCGCTTACAAAGAGTGAGCATATAAGAAATCATTCATTTTCATGTTTTATATTTGAATTTTATATTGTTATATTGTCTATTAATATGAAAATGTATTGGTACTTTGACTTTCTGTTGCACTAAAGCACCTGGTTTACTTGATTTTTCATTATTGGAAAACTGCATCAGTACTATTTTTAAAACACACATATTTTAGTGTGAAGTGTTTATCTTCCTCCTCATATGCAAATTGGTACCGAATACTTATTAAATGCATATTTGCAAACAAGCAATAATTATACCTCAGTGCCTCCCTGTTACAAGTGTATTAACATACATACTTTGAAATTTTGGAAGTGTCTCATTGAATATCTGCAATTATGACCATACATATATGTATTTTTAATTTTTTAACTTAAGTATTTTATGGGCATTAGATCACAAAACTACATTCACATGATTATGATATATAAACATTGACTCTATATAAACTTTTACATTATGTTTATCATACTTTTATTCTTTTTACATGTATATATATATAATTATTATTCTTATTTTATCAGTTCAGATGATGTTTCAAATTCAAGCTTTGGGACAAAGCTTAGTGAGGTTGAGGAAGAGTTGTTATAGAAAAATTATGAATTGCCAAAGACAAAATTTTAATATAACAGACCAAAACTTAAGTGAAAATTATTCAATTTTTACAATTTGAGTTAAAGTATTTTGAAGTTTAAATTTTATTTTATTTTCTAAAATTTCTCCTTACATAAGTTACATTATTTTTGGAATGTTAATTTTTGATAAAGAAGAATGACATACAACTTTAATATTTAGATTACGTAATTAAGACGGATAACAAAGAGACATGTAAGTGCTAAATTATTTACTTTGGATTATGTACCTTACATGTAAATTAAGGCTTTTGTTAAACAACCTTTTCCTATTACTCATGTGTGAAATTGTTTATAACACCTGTCACCCATGACTGGATTATTGACCAACCAGTGAAAATAGGTTGTGGTCAAGGGAGCTAAATTACAAGGTAATTTTTGATTGGTGAAAACAGGAGAAAGTTAAGAAATCAGTGATCATGTGACCACGCCCGCATGGAAACAATCTATGTTTTCAACGGTCACTTTGATTACTGATTTCAAATAATAAACATCAATATTTACTAGAACTTTCTCTTGTTTTACACCAGGTAAGTTGAAATATATTTTTTGTATTTTTTGTTTTATTTAAATTAAAGAGTTTAAATTACCTTATATTTTTGGAAAAGCTAACTAAAGTTAAGATTCATTTAAGAAATTCACTTAAATTATTTGTATATATTTTGTAAAGATTTTATTTGTTTCCATTGAGATTAATTATTTTTATGTTGGTTACGCTTAGGACGCGATGCTTTATTTATGTAAACAATTGAGAAACGTTTCAAGAATTTATTTAATTCAAATCTATTCTATGTTTAGAAACATTTAGTTAATTTTATAATAGTTATTTTTAAAAGTTTATTTAAAGTCCGGAAATATTTCATATTGTATCCGTATTAACTTTTAAGTATTATAATGTCCAGGGGAGATAATTTGTAATTTTTATTTGCCGGGAGAAATGTCTTTTGTTGATAAAGCAATGATTATTGAGTTAAATCGAAAGCTAAATAACAAAGACATGAAACCTTATTTTCTACTTTATTATTCTGTAAGTTGTGTTATTATATTTTGTATATAAATTATATATTAAGTTCATAAAATAGGTTATGGTAAGCGACACTTGTTCGCAAGATTTCAGTTTGTTTACAAAATTGTTTGAACATTTTGAATTGACTTTTGAACTTAAATTTAAATTGAATTTAGTTAATTTTATTGTATTACACACATACACGGAACTCGTGACAGGAGTACATGTTTGTTGCTAAGCAACATGGGTATATTCTTTATTTTAATATTTTGCAATAAGAGTAATTACTGTTAAGAATTATGCAAAGTTATTCTACATACAAATTTATTCAGAATAAATTGTATTTGGTATTAGATTGTATGCGTTTAAATATTAAGATAGTATGGCAATGATTTTATTAATTTTAAAAGTTTATTGTTTCCATAGCAACAAATTATTATACAAAACATTTGAAAATAAATATCCTTTTTAGTTGAAATGATTCGGTTTATTTAACATATTGTATTATGCATTAACCTGTACGTAAAGTTTTGTAAAGCTGTTTCACTTGATAAAATAGAGTTTGGGCAAGTTTTGTTTAATTAGTTAAAATTTGCATAGAGTTATGTCCCTTAATTTAGTTCATTTGTGAAATTCTAAATTTATTATCAAGTGAGACTTGCTATTTTATTGTGTAAAATCTGTAGCACTTTGATTACTGATTTCAAATAATAAACATCAATATTTACTAGAACTTTCTCTTGTTTTACACCAGGTGCTAAAAGTCATCAGACACAGCACAGAAAGTAGGTACAACAAATGTTTCAAAATATGTTGCTTAGTTTTTCTGTTTATGATATCATACAGTCTATACGCTTTTGAAACTCACCCTGTTTAACCGAACACTTTTCTTTTGTAAGAGTTATCTCGAAAAACACTGTTTCTCTTGTTATCAGATCTCCTCCACAACCGTAAAAGAAACCGACAAATTTATTTTTCCAAATTGCTCGTTATATCCTCAGGATGTTAGGTTTTATTTTGACCGAAGCTTTACGAAGACCCCATATGAGAGTAATTTTCCCTTTTGTATTGAAATAAGTGAAATAAATTTTTAACTGGAAAACCATAAGTGATAGAGGCCTAGGGTCTTTTGATTGGATTCAGCGTCCAATAAGCTGTCATTTGACGATAAAATTGACAGTTAAAACTGAATTCTAATATTTTCATATAAAAAAAATCCTTACTGGTGGAAAGACCATCAATGGTTCTCTGAACAATTGGTTTTTAATATTTTAACAGATTTTGTTAAATTTGCAACTTATCATTTTCTACGTAAATGGTGTTTTTCAGAGTGCGTGCGGATTAGTCGATATGTTTATTATGTGTGTGTGCGTGTGTGTATGTGGTTGCAAGCACACACTTAACCTAGTTACATGATCAAATCCTTTTCTGTTTGTGACACTTTTATTCATAAAACTGTAGATGTCCATGATTGTTTGTATATTATTAAATCGAGTACATGCCCTTGTGTACATATTGCATACGAACTATATATATACCACACTTCATATACCATTTAGCGCTGTGTTTAACAACTGTCACCTTCTGTTTGATTGTATTTGGATGAGACTAACAGGGTACCTTACATCTGTGTACCTTCTCGCTGTTTTGCAACAGATAAAATTGTTTTGGTGACTCAATATATAATATATATTGGAGCATAATTATGCTACAGTGTCAAATTCAGTTTCATATTATTCACTGTTGCTCAATAAAAATTTTCTCATTAAAAATAATTTAAAAAAGTTAGGTTATACATAGTGTTTAGAATAGAGTTACGTCCCAAATATAAAGATTTTCCTATATTAATATAAATGTTAATAAGATACAGAATAATTTTTTTTACATTACATTTAATTCGTTAAATGCTTAATATATAGTCAGCCTTACCATGTGTATAAGCAATCCAATAAAAAAAGACTGTTCCGTTCTTCACCTTTTAAAAGCTTTCTGACCGGTTAAGCAATGTTCATAATTTGATTCATTAAATTACAATTTATCAATATCTATTACAAACCTCACTCCAATACACCTTAATGCGACACGGTTTACTTTAAAATACTTTATTAATAGTATTAAATGTGTATCTCCTTTATCCGGGTGGTGTTTTAATTTTAACATCCGTATTAAATAAATGAAAAGAGGGGATAACACAAATCCAAACTTCCGAGGGCTTCATAGCTTGGCAATGTAGAAATTATTGCTTTATTAAAGAAAAAGATTAAAATGTATACAAATTGAAATCATACTGATAACTTTTGTTTGTAGAAATAAGAACACAGTACGTTTTTGATGTGATCTGTTGTGTCAACAATTCGCTTTAATGTTGTTAGAAGAAGACCGTAGCATAAGAGTTGAGTAAAATGAAACAAATGTATTTTTTCTGCCACAGCCAACGCCTTGGTAACAAAATAAAAAAGACCAACGTATACAACATGTACAGACAATAGTACAACAATACTAGTCTAGTACATAAACACAACATTGAAAAATAAAGACTGGGTACTACGAACCCCACCAAAAACTGATAGAAGGTGTTTATAAATGGTGAGCAGTTCCTACATATTTTTGCAAATGAGTGGAAATCATTATTTTTTAAATAAAGGTTCACGTTGTAAGTGTTAAAACAAAAAGAGGTATGATCAAATTGTTTGCTTTTAGCTCAACTTCGGATAAATGTCATCTCTTAACGGGCCAAAATTAGTTTCATATACACTTCTTTGCCTTATTCCCTTATGAATTTATAAGTCATAAAACATTTTGGTAATTCGAAAATTTAAGTTCGTTTACCGTAGACAATATGTTAAATCTTGGAACAAAACACTATGATTTCCCCAAACATCAATTTAATAAAAGCGCTACTGCTAACAAAATCAATAAAATACATGTTATATGCATAAACAAATATTTTACAACATAGTTTGATTTTCAGTTGGATGTGTGGTATAATGGGGAGAAAAGTTGTCCTGTGTTTGCCAAGATTTATCATACACTGTGTTTTCCATATGTGCTGGTCCCCAGTTAGGTGCTGGTTTTAATCGTTGTTTGAGTCTCTACAAAAATAAAAAGTCAATGTAAACATTTTATTTATTAAAGTTTTCCAAACAATCTGGAATAGATCATGTACATAATATATAATCATAAAGAGAGAAAGAAAATATTTAACGTAGGCAAGTGATTTCCCAATTTGTTCATTTTCTTATAAGAATTCACTGTAAATAATGCGTCCGCTTTAACTATATTAATTCAAACGTATGAAAACGTAAACTCATAAAAATATTGAACTCCGCTCAAAATTCAAAATGGAAATATCTTGAACAAATACATGCAAACAAAATCTTGAAAGAATGTTGTTGCTGTTTATAGTTAACACGTGTTTAGTTATTTATAGTAAGGTCGGTTTGTATGGGGTTTAAAGTTCCATGCACGAGTGAATTTAGGTAGTTTAAAGTCATTTGAGCCATTGCAGTTAAAGTGACCAGTACCACTTTTCCAAATAAATAATACAATAATATTATATTATTTTTTTTTCAGATTTGCTGACCTTTAGTATTTGGTTACCAGCACCACCTAATAATACAAGCAAGCTAACCAAGGATATGCTACCTTTGCCTACACAATCAATGCAATCGGCTGTTACTTCTTTAACATTACAGGTTGCAACAACTTACCAAATCATTGGGTTCCAATAAACGTTTGGAAAATTAAGTCAATCTGCTTTCCCATAGGGTTTTATGCAGAACAATTACCGGAAATCTATTATGGAAACTTGCAAAAACAATATCAAAATCGAAATCTAACTGAACATTAAAAAAGGTTGAGACATTGAAGGCCAACATTTTTTTTTATTCTTGCGTGTCTTATTATAATCAGACGGTAATTTTAGAGTTTACAAAGAAATTTAACATTAAGACAAAAATTAATGCAGCGTTTCATTGGTGAAATTAACACTACAATACAAATAAAGGATTCTCAAATGATCATGACTTTTGCTTGTAGTAAAATTATCAATCAATCAATCAATTAATTGAGCAATCAATAAAATTGAGAATGGAAATAAAAAATGTGTCAAAGAGACAACAGCCTAACCAAAGAGCACAGCCGAAGGCCACCAATGAGTCGGGCTTCATCTGGTCTCTAAATAAAAATATATACTAGTTATGTATGTGAAAATGGACGTCACACTTAACTTAGATAAAAAGAAAAAAACATAAAAAAAACTAACAAAGATCAGAGTCTCCTGACTTGGGACAGGCGCAAAAATACGGCGGGGCAAAACATAATTTGTGAGATCAAAACCCTCCCGCTATACAACTATATATAGCTTATGTAGAACAAACAAACACACAATAATATGCACAGAAAAACTCAGTTTAAAAGAAATCCGAGTCCGATGACAAAATAGTAAACAAAAGAAACTACACAAACTGAATATGATTCATGAATTAACAAAGAACTACTAGCAGTAAGTGACATGCCAGCTCCAGACCCCAATTAAACATATCGAAAGAATATATAGATATAAGAAGATGTGGTATGAGTGCCAATGAGACAACTCTCCATCCAAGTGTGTAGCAGAAAAATATAATAGGTTAAAGTACCCTCTTCAACACGAATCCTTGGCTCACACCGAATAGCAAGTTATACGGATCCCCCAAAATGACTAGTGTAAAACCATTCAAACGGTCTAAACTATATATACAACTAGAGGCTCTAAAGAGCCTGTGTCGCTCACCTTCGTGTTTTGGTGATGGTGATGTGGTCGTAGATCTTACTTTACTAAACATTTGTGATGCTTACAATTATCTCTTTCTATAATGAACTTAGCCTAGTAGTTTTAGTGGAAAATATTTTGTAAAAATGTACAAATTTATGACAATTGTTAAAAATTGACTATAAAGGGCTCCTTAACTCCTTAAGGGATCAATTGACCATTTTGGTCATGTTGACTTATTTGTAGGTCTTACTTTGCTGTACATTATTGTTGTTTACAGTTTATCTCTATCTAAAATAAAATTCAAGATAATAACCAAAAGCTGCAAAATTTTCTTAAAATTACCAATTCAGGGACAGCAACCTAACAACAGGTTGTCTGATTCATCTGAAAATTTCAGGGCAGATAGATAATGACCTAATAAACAATTTTACCCATGTCAGATTTGCTCTTAATGCTTTGGTTTCTGAGATATAAGCCAAAATCTACATTTTACTCCTATGTTCTATTTTTAGCCATGGCGACCATCTTGATTAGTTGGCCAGGTCACCGGACACATTTTTTATACTAGATACCCAGGGATGATGGTGGCCAAGCTTGGTTGAATTTGGCTCAGTAGTTTCAGGGGAGAAGATTTTTGTAAAAATTACGACGACGGGCCAGGTGAGCTAAAAAAAGAGAGCGAGAACGACATCAACAAACTACTGTTTTTTTGTGTGATTTTTTTTATTACTAGACCAAATATTTCATGATTTTTTATTATCTAGGACTGTATTTTTGATTAATAATTGATTATCAAGTTTAATAAAAAATATAATGTGTGTATAGCAAAAATATTAACTTTGGCTTGAAAGACGTCTATTTAATTGTTTTCGACTCGCTCTGCTCGGAAAAATTGACAAGAATAAAATCCTAAGATTGAACGCGTTCGTTCAACAATCTTTGAATAAGAATGTGTCCATAGTACATCCCCACTCGCACTTTCATTTCCCATGTCTAGTGGACCGTGGAATTGAGGGTCATATATAGAGATGTGATTTTTCTTCTGAGACAAGTGCTTGTGACAATCCAAAAGAACTTGCAGTCATTCGATGTTCAGTACTTCAGTACTTTGATTGTTTGAAAACGAGGTAAAAATATCCTGCCACATTCGGTATGTGTTTTGATAAACCTTTTTTTTTTCTTCTGTTGTGTATCGATCTCATGCGTTAAGCCCTTTTCCACTGATTTATATAGTTTGTTCTTATGCTGTGCTGTAACAAAACTGCCCTAGCTGTTTACAAGCATGTTAAACGCTGCAATATATTGCATGTGCCTGCTCCAACTCAGGAGCATGTAGTTCAGTGGTTGTTGTTTGTTGATGTCTTTTATATGTGTTTTTCGTAAATCATGTTGTTTTAAAATAGGCCGTTATTTTTCTCAATTGAACTGTTTCATATTTTTCAATTCATGGACTATTGTAGCCAACAATACCGTATGTTTTTTCTCATTGTTGAAGATTATATGGTTGCCTATATATAATTGTTTACATCCACTTCATTTGAACTTTGTGGGATAGTTGACTCATTTGCATTAATACCAAATCTTCTTATTAAAAGTTGTGGGGTGTGTGTATTTCTTTGGAAAATTTCAATGTTTTTCTCCCAGGTCACCCAGTTTGAATAGAATATTTTGACATTTTGCTGTGCTCTTGGATTTGAGTTAAGAGCCAACCAAAGCTCACGGCCTGTTGAGTTGATGACTATATGGTAAGCTCTGGATGTCTTTTTGAGTATTGCATACGGTGATTTGGTGATGTCTTCATGCCATGCATTGTCCCATTACTTTATATAGACAGCTTATCAGTCAACCTGATCTATCAAAGTAGCTCTCATCGCCTTTTGTATAGTCAGACGAAACACAAGATATAAACTGACTTAGCTTGGTATATACATTGTACATGTTTATTTGATATACCCATATAAATATAAAAAAGAAAGACGTGGTATGATTGTCAATGAGACAACTCTCCACAAGAGACAAAATAACACAGAAATTATAAACTATAGGTCATCGTACGGCCTTCAACAATGAGCAAAGCCAATACCGCATAGTCAGTTATAAAAGGCCCCGAAATGACAATGTAAAACAATTCAAACAAGAAAACTAACGGCCTAATTTATGCACAAAAATTGAACGAAAAACAAAAATGTAACACATAAACAAACGACAACCACTGAACTACAGGCTCCTGATTTGGGACAGGCACATACATTTTGAATGTGGCGGGGTTAAACATGTTAGCGGGAAACAAAATTCAAGTCAAATTGATATTTCAAAACAACATAAAAATAAAAAAGTGCAAAAAAATAAATATTTTAATAAATGTTGAAAATATTATTGTGTTTGTGAGTGGAAAACTACTTAAAATTGTAGAAATATTCAAAAGTAGCTCTCGCGTTTTTGTTCTGCGGCTACGTTAACGGAACACCAATCAAGTAATCGATCTTCATGACTATGGCTTCAATATTCAATGGTATAAAATATCATGTTCTGCTTGTCGTAGACTCAAAAAGACTTCAAGTTGGAACAGATCTACGAAGACTAAAGAACGTTCATGTGTGGTTTGGCAATTGTACATGCCCACGACACCGATGTCCAGATATTGTTCGGAAGATGTTTTGAGAAGTTATGATGCTACCGGACATGGAAAATTAAACTGTTACAGAACACAAAACTGGCTATCTTTGCTGTAAATACAAGTTAAAAACCGGACATGGTTTACATTAAAGCTAAAAATCCCAATCCCACGGCATCAAATAATTAAAAAAAATAATATATGACCTTTAACATTGGAGGGCTAAACTAGCATTGAGCCGTGTCCAGGTGCTAAATAGAAAATAAAGAGATGTGGAGTAAATGTACACGGGACGAAATCGCACACAATATATAGAAAAAATACAAATTATTAATGAACAGGGCTTTTATTCCTGTTCTTCATCTTGAAAGGAGCTGGAGGGTCTTCAACGAGGAACTAGACCATTGATCCTCATTATACAAAAGTAACATAGGTTAGTGCATCGGACTACAAAAACATAAGTTCCTGGTTCGATCCCCGTTCCGGGGAGAAAATTTCCAATCCACTATTAATAAATATGTTTAAACTAACAATAGCCACACACTTGACTTTGTGGATTACATTATTTTTTTCTACATCCTACATATCGTCGCTGGGCTTCTAAAATGTCGTATATGACTTTTTTGGCTAAAAATACTTTTTGACACCAATGGTCTGGGCGAGAGGAAATCTTTGGTATTACAAAATAGCATACAGTTAGACCAATCAAAATGTGTGAAATAAGACATGTTACAAATTGCCAATGTCAGTTGTTTGTAAAGTTTGCTTCCAAAATGTTGTATGAAAACTTGAAAATCGTTGTAGAATGGCTTTGGGAAAAAAATAATTGTACATTTTCTTTATTTCTGTGAAAATAATTTAAGTTCTTGGATAATCCAGAAATGTCAAAGTTTTTATTTCACTGCCATTTACAAAAATGTTCAAGTTTACATACGACATTTTGGACGCATGCATTTTGCCAAAATGTTTAAAGCCTGTTTGTGAGATATTTTTTTCTTGAAAAAATTGTAATTTACAACATTTTAGAAGCCCAGCGACGATATGTCTTTTGATATTCTTCATACATGTAAATACTAAAAGTCTAACACTGTATCTATATATTTTGCTCCGAGACCAGAATATAATAGAATAGATAAAACAAAACTTGGCCTTTAGATTAAGAAAGGGTCTGAAAGATTTTGTATCATTTTTTCCAGTTCTTCTGGGGTCCTTGAGCCTTTCCCTCGCCAACAATATATAGTTTGCTTAATTTGTAAAAGAGGCTAGCTACACTTCTGTATTATCATCTTAGATTAACCGCTCCAAACTTAAAAGTAAACGATCACGCACCCTTATTGTTTAGATTGATAAAGACTTTTGCATCCGTCGACATTTTCTTCGATTAAAATAATATTGATCTGACAACCGCTGTGCTACTTTAACGACCTTTAAATGAATGACAAATGACAACATTGTCATTTTTTGAATGATAATTAAACAGTGTGGGGAAAGATAAATTGAATACACTTTCGTTTTTCGTTTTTTGTTTTTGTGAAATCAAAAATGAAAAATGAAAACACTTTCATTTTTCGATTTTAGTTTTTGAGAAATCAAAATTGAAAAATGAAAATACTTTTGTTTTTCGTTTTTTGTTTTGTGAAATCAAAAACGAAAAACGAAAACACTTTTGTTTTTCATTTTGGTTTTTATGAAATCAAAAACGAAAAATGAAAACACTTTCGTTTTTTGTGTTTTGTTTTTGATATTTCAAAACGAAAAACGATTGGACTCAGATATACACGGACCCTTGTGGTCAGTTCTGATAATAAATTCAGCTCCATGAAGATAATGATCTAGTTTCTGTAATGCATAATGAATGCTAAATGCTCCTTTTTCAATAGTAGACCACCTAGACTGTGTATCTGACAATTTATGAGATAAAAAGTAAATAGGTTTTTCTTTTCTTAAACATGATAAATGAGTTTCTTCTTCCTCGCAAGGTTGCGTAAGACATGCACCTATGGTATCATTAGACGCGTCAGTATATTAAACTTAAGGTTTTTTCAGGTCTGGGTATGCTAATAAAGGAGTCACAGCTAAACTATATTTAAAAAAATCATGACATTCCTCATCCCATTGAAATTTAGCATATTTTTTTGGTTAGAGCAACTAAACGTATAGAAATCTTTGAAAAATTAGGAATAAATCGTCTATAGTATGAACACGCTCCTATAAAACTTTTTACTTCCTTAACAGGAACAGGGTTTGGTAATGTTTTTATTGCTTCAACTTTGGCATCGTCCGGTTTTACACCGTCGATATTGATTTTAAAACCTAAATAATTAGTTTCTTCCTTCAAATATTGACATTTCTGAGTTTACTGCTTGAGCCAAAGTTTGTGGATTGTCACGCATTATTTTAATACTCAAATAATCCTGATACAACCCGTTAATAAAAAGTTAACTAATTGAAATTGAATTATTGGTTGATTGAAGTTGAATTATTGGTTGATTGATATCTTGCCCTCTAAAACCATGTGTTGCTAATGTTGAAATTCGTTCTTCAAATATTGGAACATTTTCACCAATTTTTTTATTAACCTTATTCAAAAGTTCAAATACATATGATGCATCAGGAATATGCCCATAACGAAAATTCAATTGAGTTTTTAGATTATCCCAATTATTATTCCCCTGATCAGTTTCTCTAAACCACCTAGCAATGAAGTCACCTTCTGGCCTTACAGATGTTTGATAACATATCATTTTACAATCATTCGGATTTAAATGTGTAATCATTGCATATTTTTCTATAGATGGAATCCATTGAGAATATTTTTCTGAGTTTGAACCGTTAAAGCCTTCAAATATCGAATTGACACCGTTTGCAGTTAATTTTTAAGTAAGACTTTGAACTTGCTAAATTTTGAAAAACTAACCCTACATTAAATTCTTGTTCAGCCATTTTGTAGAATATAATAATTAAGATTATCAAAAAATATATCACACGTACCTTAGTATTTTTCAGAATTCGTCCTGGTCACGGCACCAAAAAGATCTTATTACAAGATAAAAGTTTTTTATAGTTTTATTAACGCTGCATAGGCCGATGTGTCCCATACAATAAAATACACAATTATATAATATATACAGAATATAAACAGTATCAAGGTTTCTATTAATTTGACCATTATAGTCTTAAATCAAAAGATTCAGGGACGAATATCTATTAAGCTGACATTGTTTTTGACCAACCTGGAAAAAGATGTTTGAAGAATACATGTATGTCCAGTTTTACCAAATTGTTATTGCTACATGTCACAACCTGGTCTACATGAAAATATGTTATATGCAACGAAGCGGTCAATTGAACAACCTTTTACAAGGTCATGATTTTCTCAATAGATATTCCCCTGTATTTATAAAAAAAGAAAGTGCGAGGTCTTTATAGCCAGTCAAGTTCGTTAAAAAGAAACATAAGTAAATGGATTAACATTATTGAAGAGCAAGATTAAAATTTATAAAAAGTTAAATGAAAAGGATAAGTTTGAATTAAAGAATGAACTATTACATTCTTTATGATTAAAAAGCAAGTTAGAAAACCGGACCACCAAGAGAGAAGGGTAAACGATGAGTTAGGTACACAGAAAATCTTTACACGAATCTATGCATTCACAGTTTCTCATCGTTTATTCATTTGTTTTTTGTTCTTCGGTGCTTTGTTCTAAACTGATATGTACATGACTCTTTTGACATATTGATGCAAACAATAAAAAAATCCATAGCCAATTGTTTATTCGTGCTTTTCGCATACGAATCATTAAAGGACGTGATTTTTACTAGTATAAAGACTGAACAATAGAACAGACGATATTTCATCTCCGTTATTGGTAATCGCCATGTATAAAGACAATAGGGAATCATTGAAATATGGTCTAAACTTGAACATATAATTTCATATTTTTTTATATATTTTATCATCTAAGAGTCTTCATTGACCATTCAGCATACATTTTGCTCACTGTGTATGACCGTAGAGAGACCTACATATATATATATAGTTTTATTTGCTAATATACATGACGTTTTGGTCTGGTGTGAATGGATATTTCAATAGCAATCATACCACATCTCTTTGTTCATCTCATGAGATATACGAATCGATTGTTTTTAAAGTGATAACTCACAAAGATTGACTACACGAAGATATTTATTTCATAATCAGACGTCCAAAAGTTTGGAAGAAAAGCGACAAATTCCAAATGAATTTGTTTGCTATGTTAATCCAGGAAACGGAAATGTCGACCTTCAGCATTCCGTGCTAATACTACTTCGGCAATCTTCGGTAAAATCCGCTGGTACCGAATCGGCCGAGTTGAGACAAATGGCTACTACTAGACAGACAACAATTGAAAGGCAGATACAATATTAAACGAACCGTTCAACTTCTACTTCAAACAAAAGTTACCCATATAAAGATGCTTTTATATATATTTTTGAAGACTCTAAACTATAGATCAACTGCAAATTTAACCAGACTAATATATACACATGGAAAAAAGTATTGCAACACCTTGATTTTTTAAAATTTGAAAAATGAGCCTCTTTTTTTGGATGAAATATAATAAAATATGTGTACAATATTATTGAAACATAGTTTATGATAACATTGGCATTGAAACGAACAAAAAATGTTTGAAAAAAAATAATTTATTTAACCACAATTTCAATACCAAAATGGAGTGTTTTTTGTACCAAAAAATGGATTTTACAACTTTTACTGTAGTCGAACTTTACAATGTCAGACATTTCAAAATTAATCCTTAGATGACTGTTCATATCATGGTTGATCGTTATACGCCAAAGAATTAGTACTTTGTGCGCAGCCTCCATTCAAACGGATAACCGCATCTAAACGTCTTCTGAATCCTGCCATAAATCGACTAATTTGTTGCTAAGGTAGCAGCAACCATTTCTGGTGTGGGCATTGTTTATTTCATGATGTGTTTGAACTGGGGTGTCCTTTCGCGCACTTTCCGCCCAATAGTGTCCCAAATATGCTCGATATGGTTGAAATCCGGGCTACGATCGTGCCATGGAAGATAACCGAATTCCATTTGAACATTGAATCTTCCTCCACGATGCTAATTTCCAACTTTGGCGAGCTATGCACTACATTGGATACGGAAAACTGTGTGTCTGTTCGTTAGCAAAGGTCTCCGTAATGGTCATATCGCACGAACACCAGTAGCCATGAGTCGATCTCGAACAGTTCTTGTTAAAAAGCTCCTGTATGGCCACCACTCTCTTTTTAGGATTGTCCTGTATGCAATGGGTTTCCTTCTGACCAACCTTCATTATGCTTGATTTTCCTTAGCAAATGGTATAGGGGGTCTTCATTATCTTGAAATGTCTTTAACAGCGTTTATTGCCTGATTTATTCTCAAAACGACTTATAGTGAAATGGTGATGACCAACAATACGTGCAGTTTTTACATCGACATTCCTGCTTCCCTTGTGCTGATAATCTGCCATCTGGCTGCAGTTAAGAGTTGTCAAGGACCCATTATAAGGTGTCAATCACATAACTTTAAAAATTTGGTTATTTAAAGGGTTGAAAACAAAGAGGATAAAAACAACTGTTTTGCTGTTTACGGGTACAGTAGCTGCATGTGCAGATAAAAAAATATCGAGTCGATATTTATTGATTAAACTCAGGTGATACTTAAATAATGTTTAACTAGTTCTATTTTACCAAATTATATCCCAAAAAAATGAAAAGTGTTTTTTTAATTTCAATTTCAATTTGGTGTTGCAATACTTTTTTCCAACTGTATACTAGATGATTTATTTCTTAACCGTAACAATTCTCTTCTATGTAGCCATCATAAAAATGCAAAATATTATTTATTTATTCTGATTAAGCAAATCTAACTGAAACGGTAGCATTTATCTATATTTTAAAGTAAGAATCAAGCATTTAAACAAATATACTATCCGTTTATCAATTTTACAACATATTGTATTTTCCATTATAACATCCAGAGACTGATTTAGAGGGTGCCCAGGGTTCCCGGGCACCCCATTTTTAGGAAAAAAATGTTGGTTATAAAGGTAATCACTGAAGCATGACCAGAGCGGGCCCCCTTTTAAGCAGTCAGACCCCCCCCCATCCCGACACTGATAACCACACAATCTCTGTATATAATTGATCGCCATCGGTATTTGAAAACCGCATGTCTAATCGGTACAATTTTAAAAGTAAATTGAATTGTTGAGGAATGGAAAATACTTGTTGTGTACATAAACATACATAAACATTGTAATTCTGAAATTTACACCAAACAGTGTCAGAATTTGTGATGCCTACAAATTGTTGTACCTCAACGTCCTCCTACCTTTGATACACTATAGCACTAATACAATTGCTTTTTATCATGTCCAGCGCTCTCAACCACTCGACCACATCCGCGATAAAATACAAACTTCAATAGTCAACACGATTTTAATCAAGTTTTTTTTGTCATTTAGGAAGCTACCATTTGATTTTTATGGGGGGCTAGGATGAAATTTGAAAACAATAGGCAGGACAGGAGTTTTGAGTTAAAAAAAAAAAAGGCAGGATGAGACACTTGCAAAAAAAAAAAAAGCCAGGACGACAATTTAGGTAAAAAAAAGTCAGGATAAACTAAAAAAAAAAGGCAGGACCAAACAGAGTGAAAAACAAAAAGGCAGGACAGAGATTACAGCTAAAAAAAAAGGCAGGACCAAATTTTTCATCCTAGCCCCCCATAAAAATCAAATGGTAGCTCCCTTACCTGTGCACTTTATAGCGGGACCTCGTGTCATCATGCGTGATAAATTTTATTGTGAAATGAAGTTCATTCTTAAGGAATAACGCGAGATTGCAGTGTAGCCAATATATACAATATATGTACATTGTCAGAAAATATAAAATTTATTTGTATAACTTTAGAAGCAAGACGAGAAGCGTCGCTCTGCCGAGCTTTTCTCCTGCTTCGTAGCGAGTACAAATAAATTTCATATCTTTCGACAATGTACATGTATTGTTTTTATCCGGAAATTTACACTGAACACTTTAAACTTTCGTTGTCAATATGTAAATCTATAAATTTTCAAAGAGATTGGCATAGTTTAAACGCGGAACGCGAAGAGGGCCCCAAAAATGACCTGGTTGACACAAAAAAATCCACATGACCCTGTGCTCAACATATAAACGGGGTAACAGGAGACTTTATTTGTACATGTACAAATAAAGTAAGAATTTATTTGTATACCTGTAATTTGTACAATAGTGGGCTGATTGCAGGACAAATATGTATATGATTTATTTTGAAAATCAATTTACGATTATCTTTTTCATACACTGCACGTACGCTTCGTTAAAGAACCATTAAACCATATCTATAGATGTAAACTTCCAACAAAATTTAAGCCCCAAAAGTAGTACTTATGACACATTAAAAAAAACATGAATATAAAATTAACACACGTGTTATTTACGGCCCGCTAGAGAGTTAACTATACAATATTAAGTAAATATTATAGTGTTATTTACTGGCTGTTTCTGTATTGGCACTGGTATAGATTCAAGGTTTGCTGTATTGGCCTCGAGACCCGTAGGATCGAGGGCCAATACAGCTGACCGAGAATCTATACCAGTGCCAATACAGAAACAGCCAGTTCATAACACTTTTATTAAATGATTATAAGAGAATTAAAACCGGAAGTGAACGTCCCGTATTAGCCCATGGGCCAATACAGCTTTTTACCCGCTTTTTTCCGTATTGGCCCTCGTTGTTTCCGTTTCAAAACTTTAAGACATTACAAAACATTGCACATCATTTAACCTGTTTAATTTAAAAAATATTATACAAATGTTTTATGCATAACGATACTTCCAGAGTTAAGTAATGGCGTAATAAAATTGAAAACCGGAAGTGAACGTCCTGTATTAGCCCTATACGGCTTTTTTCCCCGCTTTTTTCTGTATTGGCCCTGTTTTTTTCCGTATTGGCCCTGTTCGTAGAGCAATATTAAATCTTGATTTATATCGACAGTGAAACGTTTTTAGTATTGCACATGCTGATTTATCCATATTAGGGCTTATTTCCTCATATCATTTAATAACAGAAAATATAAACTTTTTTGTATGAGGCTGAGAAACTGGAGAAGGACGAGGTTCTACCGAGTCCGTCCCCAGTTTTGCGCCGAGTTCACAAATTATATTTTGACCTAATATTGTTTTTATAGTACAACTCAAATTTAAAACAATGATACATACTTTTTAAATCGTAACACAAATGTTAAACTTATTTTCATCCCTTAATCATGTGTTAATGGATCTCTGATTGTGGGAAAAATGTTCCATGATGAAATTGACATTACACAAAATATAGCTATGTGACTATATTTAGGAAATAAGCACAGCTTGTAGCTACGAAAGCCGAGAAGGATCATTCAAATTTCAAAACTCAGAATTCTAAATTCAAAATTCAAAATTCAAAATTCAAAATTCGAAACTCAAAAATCCTACATTATTCGATCATGATTCCCGCGCTTACGAAAGCTAACAAATTCGCTCTTTACACTTTAAAATAATACTGAAAGCTATTTTAGAAAGTTTGTTAAGAACACACACCCATTGAAACAAGGCAAAGGGTCCGTTAAACAAACAACAACAAATCTCTTATAATAACCTAGTTTTACAACGGAAGAATCTAGTTATTAAAATATGTATATACAAAAGACAGATTTTGTGTATCGTTTATCAAATTCTGATAATTTTATGTTGTTATATCAACAAAATTCGTTTTAAGTTTTTGACGATGTTTCTTTATGTTATTTGGGAGTTACGGTCTATGATTGACGAAAGATGATACTTTTGGCTTTTACTTATGTAATTCCATTTATTACGAAAGCGTATTAGGGTCATCCTTTTTTATTTATTTTTTCAAATTGTCGACTTTAATCTTGGAATTATCAACTTTAATCTTGCAATTTCCAACTCTAATCTTGGAATTATCAATTTTAATCTGGTTGGAGGGGTTAACTTCGATTTTTTTTTGGTAGGGGTGTGCTATCATCAATTTATGTTTGTCTAAAACAATGTACCCATTTTTATATAATATTAACTGATATATGCATGGTACCTATAATTATATATTAAAATTATGACCCGGCATGACATTTCCAGGCTTATGGAGGTAGAACGTCATTGTTAGAAGAAAAATTATAAACATGATAAATATCGAGATTCAATAAAATACGTATGGCTTCTGTTTTGCGGACGTCGAACTATACGGTGCATTACGTTTGCGTGCATTACCATTACATTTGCGCGCAAAATCATTACGTTTGCGCGCAGCTTTTGATTACAATTGCGCGCATTTTTTTGGCAGGTAAACCCAGGTAAAATACAGGTAATAATACTTATTTAATTATAACTTGTTCAATTATTAACATGTATAAGTTCTTAGCTATACGAGTTTATAATGATCACTTTATAATTTGTTTTAGAATTTAATATGAAAATATATAATTTGAATTAAGAATTATTTTCAAAATTGATAATTGATAGTCATATTTATTATGAAAATAAAAAAAATATAGTCACTTATAATTAATTTAGTTTTTATTTATATTTTTACCTGAGTTTACCTGTAAAATGATTGCGCGCAAATGTAATCAAAAGCTGCGCGTAAACATAAAATATTTTAATCCCCAAATGCGCGCAAACGTAGTGCGCCCGAACTATACATTATATACAAGTTTTGAAGAAGTTTTATTTTATCGTTTGAAGTGAAAAATATTTGAATCTACATTTTAAATTGATACACAAAAAAAAATTCTCTGCTATATAGATTTTATTTCATAAATATATCCATAACAAATACACCGTATCAAAGTCATATATCAAAACACTTAAATGTAATTACAATAACCCTCAGGGGTTTACGCAGTATATATTGAACGATATATGTAGTCTTTCGGAACACCGGATGTTATTCGGAATACATCTATCCTTTCTATTGCCACCTTTCATATACATGCGCAATAGCTTATCAATTGACCTGTTGGATAAGCATTAGCATCATGAGTTGCTATAGAGATGCAAAATTTATCATGACACAAGCTATGTTAATGAGCATTTGAATACTTCCTTGCACGCAATTGCAAGCTGCTAATAGAATCATATTCAAAACAGTGTAGCTGTGGCCATTGATTGACAACCTTAAATTATCCCACTGATTGGGGCAGATTAGGTGAAAGTGTGTCTGTAGCGACAACTGCTCACTACCTACTTATTATAGAATTTAAACTGTGGGGTCACCACAGGTTCTTAACGCCTTTAATATTAAAATAATTCGGAAAATTAATCAGGAATAACTTTATGTTTTGATTTATATTATTGATATAAATCAAAACATCGTGTTATTCCTGATTAGTTTTTCTAATGTCTTTATTTAGGTGTTGAGAACCTTTTGTGACCCCACAGTTTAAGTGCCTTTAACAAGTACATAGTGAGCAGCGGTTGTTACTGACAAACGTTCACATAATCTGCCCCAGTCAATGGGATAATTTGAGGTCGTCAATCAATGGCCACAGCTACACTGTTTTGAATATGATTCTATTTACCTTACATATATCCGTAATAATTATTTTAATTAGAGTCAAACGTTGAAACCTGGTTACCAGCTGTGTTAATTCATGAGATAAGATTTCATGTAAACAAGCAATGACATAACAAATTAAATGTGCCGCTTTAATAACGATTGATAACCTTAAAATTAATCATGCATGCAATTTTAGCAGACTTAACAGGATCGACGTTAAGATATCAAATGTTTTTTTATAGACACCGAGTGATGATAGATGTAGACAGAGATAACCAATAATAATTTCTATCATATATGGTCAGGGAACAGATTATCTAACTATATGTTCTTATTGTAATTTTAAAGGCTCTTCAAAATGTTCGTAAAACTAAAAATAAATAATTATTATTTCTTGAAGACGATCAGATGATGAATTTTCGGTTTTAATATATATTAAGTACGACAATGTAAAATAGTGCAAGGGGATTTTGAGCCATCTCACTGATCAGTGTAGGCTACACAGTACCCCCAAATGAACAGTATAAAACTATCCAGCAAGAGGGGAAAAGATGGATCAATATAGAAAAATTAACAAGGCAACTTCAATTCAATTTCAGTATATACAGGTATTATTATATAGATTATTCTAATGAATAAGTCAAATGTCAGAGGGAATATCTTTTTAAATATGGCAGGAAAAACAATTAGACATCTCTCCATGAAGTGTTACACACAGTGTAGTCAAAGTTAGCAGTTACATGTATACTATACATGTAACTGCTAACTTCAAACCAGAAACAAAAAGCAAATATGAACTGCACCAAAAAAAAGACAACCACCAAACAACATGCTTCTTACTTGGAACATTCAGAAAATATCTTCAAAGCGAGTTAAAAGTTTTAATAAGTTTTTGTTTTTAACAAAAGCGTTTTGCCATCTAAAACTTTTAAGAGCAGAAAGCACACAACTTAAAATTGCCAATGCTTACTACCCTAAGCATCACAAAAATCTTGCAGAGCAGGTGTAAAGATATTAATAAGTATAGATTATCGGGTTTTCTACACTTTGATATCGTAAAATATCAGCCGCGAGCCACAATGTGATCCTTTTTGGCGAGTGAGTGTAGCGAACGAGCTAAAAAGTTTCACATTGTGTCGAGCGGCTGATATTTTACGATATCTATACGTAGAAAACCCGATTATCTGTTTATCGTTCTATTAATGGTCTTTTTTTCCTCTCCCTCAGACAGTTTTACGCTTGACGAAAGCAAGCTTGATAACGTCTCCTCTCGCATTGTGACGTCGCTGATAACTTCTCCTCTCACACTGTGACGTCGCTGATAATGCCTGGCCTCGTTTTGAAGTCTTGATACGATAATTACTGAGCGACAGAACAGGGTGATATAGGCGTAGGGAAGGACGATAATGATCAATATCAAGCCATTGTTCAAATAACCATGAACATATCATGCATATCAAATTATATAAAAAAAAAAAAAAACCACCCCAGCTATTTACAGGTTCACGTACTGCATTTCTTGAACACAAGTAATCATCAATAAATTACATTTCTTCACATTTGTAATTGAACTTTAGCCTAAAAAAATAACTCTTATAAAAAACCAGCACCTTAAAATGGAACATCCAGTGGTTGACTCAGCATATTGTCTTTCGGGAGAGAGAAGAAACCAATATTCCTTGGTCGTGGGCAATGATTCCTTAATGCGGGGATCACACATTGCCGATTATTGCTCCCGTTTGAGATCAGACAGCAATAAGACACGAAAAGTGAAAAAGTCGGATTACTATCCTCAATTATCTGGAATGTCCTATCATTGTCTGAACGCAGTCGTTTAAATTCGTAACAGATAGGCTACGGGTCGGAATGGTCTTGATAGTTCGGCGAAGCACCCCGACATTTAGGTGCGTCCCGTAACATTCGTGGAAACTCAGCCGACTTTGTCTAGCCGGATGACAAGCGTGACTATGTCGTGGCAGATTCTGTTGTATCGGATAAAAATTCTAACATTGTTCTGTGTTTTCTGGACGGTGTCCTGTGGAACGGGAATGATCTGGAGAAATTTTTCATTGATGTTTTTCTGCCGATTGAGTCCAGATTGCATCCAGATCTAGTCGATTTCAAACCGTCTTTGCCGAAATCGTTCCGGAACAGTCCTGTTATTAATACGAAATTCGCCAATGATACCCACCTCAGAGTCCCGACAATTACAGAATACAATACGACTGAAACCAGACAAAGACGTTTGCAATGAGATAGAGAGGATCGTGATAGAATTCCGTTCCGACAGTACCTGATCATCCCGAGTATGTCGACAGTTTTCGAACGGATAACTTCTGTCAGCGTCGGTTCACTGTCTGGTCACTGTCTGATCTCTGTCGGATTACATTCGGTAGAATCGGGATGCAGTTGTGACCAATTCGGTCGAATTTTACTTTGCGAAAGATACAAATCGGATTAGAAGCGGATTGAGAACGGGATTATCGTGAAAAAATTCTCTTGGAAACGGTTGAATATCGACGCTTCCTGAACAATATCTGACTGTTGTCGTGATTAATTAATTAAAGTTTGAATTTCCTTCCACGATTCACAGGATCTTGATCAGACTTTTGACAAATTTTAATTGGGAATGGTCCTGTCAAGGACGGCAGTAAAAATCGTGAATGTGTGATCACAGCTTTAGCGAAAATATATCAACCCACATTGTCTTTTGAATTGTAATTTCATTAAGTAAACAATCAATGTCAGTTTTTAATTCTTATACCACAATAATTATATAAAACAATACATCTTAAGTAAACAATTATCTAATATTTAATACCAAACAAGCATTTGGGTTTACGATTGCATTTCTTTTTTTAAAGAAAGCAACTTGTTATGTACTGTTACGCGTCGCATACTACCTATAGAGACATGCATAATAAATCTAAAACAGATGACACGTTTGGCTTTTACTTATGTAATTCCATTTATTACGAAAGCGTATTAGGGTCATTGTATCTATATTACGTAATACAGTTTTACACAGTTTGAACTGCCCTGTGCACATGTAATACAATGATCCGATATGCCATATCGGAATTATAAAATAGTTTATATAAGAAACCAAAAGTTACTTGAATATACTTGAAAAAGATTTTTTTCTAAAACAATGACAAATACAAATAACGGATTATAGAAAAATAAGTACAAAGCTAAAAATAAACAATAGAACATAAGACTTATTTATCGAATTAAATATGCATGTACAGAATACAAGAATACCGTAAATAATATCAGATTAATTTTCCTATATAGACTTTAACCTTCCCTAGTCAGAGTGCGTGCAGACTCGTCGTATTGTCTAGTTTGTGTGTTTGTGAGGGGGGCGGGAGGGGGAGTGTTGCATGCCAACTCATCACCCATTCACAAGATACACACATTTCTATTTGTGACACTAACATCTATAAAACTTTTAATAATAACAATTCTTATTTTGTATACATTAAATAAATGAAACGAGTGCATATCCAAGAAGCTGTTTTCATGAGCTAAAACAATTTTTAATGTCTCAATATTATATTACAGAACGTGTTTTTGTTTATGTCAAATCAAGTTTCAAATTGAAATGGGTACAGACCAAAACCTTTCAAGAATAATATTTTGAAAATAATTACACACATTTTTTCAAAGTTGATCAATTAAAATCTTCTCATAGAAAATGATTTACAAAAAGGTCTGGTGTACATAGTGTGTATACAGTTACATCCCAAAGATAATTAAAAGATTGTCTTATATTAGTGTGTAATATGTGTAAACATGGTAAAGACCACTAACATACAGATCTTCTTTTTCTATTTTTAATTCATTGAAATTAATACTTAATATGTAGTTAATAGCCTTACCATTTGTATTAGCAATCCAATAATAATCCCTTCTTCAACTTTTGAATGCTTTCTTATTATTATAGGTTAAGAAATGTTCATAACTTGATACACAAAAAAAGTATCAAAGTCATATATCAAAACACTTAAATGTAGTTATAAACTGTTACGCGTCGCATACTATGTATAGAGACATGTATAATAAATCTAAGATAAAAGAAGGAATTCTTAAAGCTTACTTTGACAAATTTTAAACTGACTTCATTTCAACAAGTTTAAATCTTATGTTCTAAAATAGAGCTACAAAAAAACCAAAATGCTCTGCTCTATAGATTTTCTTTCATAAATGGAGTCTGAAATACATCAATAATAAATGCACCGTATCAAATGACTATATGAGTACACCAAGACTTATAAACATTTACGTGTCGCATACTTTGTTTAGAGACATGCATGATAAATCTAAATTAAAAGACAAATTGAAAAAAAAGGAATTCTTAAAGCTTACTTTGACAAATTTTAAACTAACTTCGTTTCTACAAGTTTAAATTACATATGTATTTATCAAAGTTGTACACAAGTCGAACATGAAAGATTGTTGTTGCTGTTTATAGTTAACACGTGTTTAGTTATCTATAGTAAGGTCGGTTTGTATGGGGTTTAAAGTTTCATGCACGAGTGAATTCAGGTAGTTTAAAGTCATTTGAGCCATTGCAGTTAAAGTGACCAGTAGCACTTTTCCAAATAAATAATACAATAATGTTATATTATTTATTTTCAGATTTGCTGACCTTTAGTATGCGGTTACCAACACCAGCTGAGAATGTTCGGTGTATTTACACAAAAACATTGATTTCATTATACATATACGAATAATAAATGTGCACTTGTCTCTGCAAGTGGCGTCTCTCATGTGAGAGTTTGTGGTTATTTGATTTATATTTTATATTCGTTTGAGTTTACGAAATAGAATTTAAGTTCTAAAATAGAGCTGAGAATTGTTTGTATTGTAATAAATTTAATTCTTTGAAGTTTTATTTAAATACGCTATTAAACATTACTACGAGCCAATAAATACAATAATTTTGTATTTTATAAATTAGTGCCTTCAATAAATAAAAGTCGTCATAGAACAGTCTCTAGTATATATTTGTTTAGGGGCCAGCTGAAGGACGCCTCCGGGTGCGGGAATTTCTCGCTACATTGAAGACCTGTTGGTGACCTTCTGCTATTGTCTGCTCTATACTCAGGTTGTTGACTCTTTTGCACATTCCCCATTTCCATTCTCAATTTTATCATTTTCATACTTATTCTTAATGACTCGTTTCATTGCTATTACAAAAAATATGTCATAATAAGAGTGTACGTATACATTGTAGGAGCCAGGGGCAAAAAGGGGACAAAATTATGCCCCCACCCATTTTAAGACAATTTTTAAACTAAAAAATGAAAATGAAAGAGAACAATCACTAAATTTAAGATTATTACATTACATAGAAAATAGGTTTTTTTCTTGTCACTTTCCGAAGTTTGCCTCCACCCCTTTTCAACACAAACTTTTTTCAAACTTATCCATTCTTATAAATGGCATATTTCTTTACGAAGGTATACACAGACAGACGTGCCGCCGGAATAATCTCAGCTACAGCGGAGGGGGCATTAATTTTAACGCTTGTCCGTCTGTACGTCCGTACGTATTCATGGGAAAATTTACAAACTGAAAGTTTCCGCAATTTAACTTTATTTTGCCTCAAACAAATACTATGAAACTTATACACAATGCTTATTACCACCACACTGAGATCAAGTTAAAATTTGGTTGGCATCACTTTCACCGTTCGAGCCCATTTATAAGTGGAAAAAATGTTAAATTTGTCGTCTACGCGCTCTAACTTTATTTGCCTCAACAAAATGTTATGAAAGTTAAATACAATGCTTATTACCACTTCAACAATGAGCAAACTTCATACCACATATCAAATCATATAAAACCCCGATGTCATTATATGAAAAAGAGGACTACATCAAATGCCATCATCACCACTGAACCAAAATGTACATATGATACATATGCGGATAATTAGTATGTTCCAGAGAGGTATTCAGCCAATAAAAACATAAATTAAAGCTGGTACTCCAGGAATATATTCGCATAGGAGTATTTTCACTTAATTTGACACAAAGCTTCATCTTTTTATCTTTATTATACAAAATGTTTCTGTAGCCTGTTGTGCGTCGTTTAATTGCTATTTTAGGAGGGAAATGATAACTTTATTTGGAAATGTTATTTTTAAGTGCAAATCTTTTTAATTGTTACTACCAGAAAGTTTTCTTGTGAATTTTTTAACTTATAGTGTCTTTGCTAAAACAGAACCAACATTGAAAGATCAAGTTTTCAGTGTTTACTCAGAAGATAATATTTTGACACTAGATTTCCCAATGACAGCAATGAAAAAATCAGAAAACCCTGGGAAGAATTGATATCCAGGAACATTGCAAAACATTTTCACCAGTTTCAAAGGCGGTTTCGGGTTAAAGAAATAACAGAAATAAATTAATAAATAATCATTTAAAAAAAACAGTTGAAATTTTATATTACATTCACATATAGTATGTCAAAACTATGTAAGCATCCTCTACAATGACGGAAAATTTGTCTTTTCGGACACAATACGAAATGCTTAATTTCTTACAGCATAAAACTCTCAATGTGTTCCCTGTGTGGATAAAAAAAACAACGCTACGATCTCCATTCTTCGCCTGCCTATTCTCTTATTTTACACCTGACAATAATTCTAATTCACTACACCGAAAAGTGGACGACATATTGTTTGTGTTGTATAAATGGTGAACATTCTGTATGTCCCAAGTCAGGAGCCTGTAAATTGGTGGTTGTCGTTTTTTTGCTGTATATCAAATTTTTTTTTTCGTCTGAATAGTTTTACATTAGAATTTTGTCATTTTGGGGTCTTTTATAGCTGACTATGTGATATGGGTTTTACTCATTGACGAAGGCCGTACGTTGACCTATAGTTGTTAATTTCTGAGTCATTTTAGTCTCTTGTGGAGAGTTGTCTCATTGGCAATCATACCACATCTTCTTATTCTTATATTATGAAAGATTCTCAAGTCATGAAAAGAAGAAGAAAAAAATCGAATAAGGATTGAAGTGACACTCGACATATCTCTCTCCCGGAGTAAAAGTGATAACAAAAATGTTTCACTTGTCTGACATAATGTCGGCACATATCCTTTGACAAATGTTATAATGTTTGTCTGTGCACTATTATATTATTAATCTACGGTATATTTTATCAGATCAGTTGTTCAGATTAAGATAATTATATTTATTGTGTCTGGATTGCAACTGCAATAAAACAGGATTATCTTTCTTTATTTGCGAGTTTTGAATTCTGAATTAGGAATGATCCTTCTCGGCTTTCGTATGAAGCAGTATAAATTCACTATATTTGATTCATGTGAACTTTGCTTAACCCTATGCACAATAAAAGTAAAAAATAATATATTATCTTAATAAATATATATAGTTTCGGATTTTGTGCTCCGAAACCCTTTTAACTTTATACATGTAAAACTTGACATATTTGTATAGACATTTGACTTCTTGAAATTATTTTCTGGTATGTAGTTGTCTGCTGATTATTTTGTTCGATGATTGTCGTATCACTGACCTATCAAAAACCCTGTTTATCACAATGTGAACAATTTATTTCAATGTTAATTTTGGAAAACGGACTTCAGTAATATCAAGTCCTTAACGATGTAGTCCATGCATACGCATACGGAGTTGTCAAAGATAATTTCTGAATGTTCATTTTCATGTTGGTTGCCATATATATATATACTAAAACAACGTACTAGGATCTTGCATTTTTCTAATAGATAGTCTGAGAGAACATGATGCATTCGTTAGTTGGACTTGGTTTTGAACCACTTTTCAGTAACTGCGAGTACTCTAAATTCTGTGCTTTATGTCTATTGTTCTTTGTTATTGCTTGTTTTTTTTCTCGTTTCGATCTTTTTGAATTAGCCAATTGCAACTGATTTTTACAGTTTGTTCTAAAACTTTGCTATTACATTGTACACTACTGTTCCAGATTAGTGAAGTGTTGAGCGCTAATACACATGTTTAACCCTTCAATATTCTTTGTGTGCTTGTTTAAATTCAGAATTTATAACTTACAGTGGTTGCAGTTTGTTCATGTCTGTAATATCTGTTTTTCATAAATAACTTTTATTTGGTTGACATCTTTCTTGTCGGACCCTTTTATAGCCGACAAAACGATATACGTGTAGGGCTTTTCTCATGTCGAACGGTTGCCTATAAATGCTTACGTCCATGAACTTTCCTGTACCTCTAAATCTGGTGGATAATTGTCTCATTGGGAATAGTATCTTTTCATTCTATACTGATCACATTAGAATGCACCTCCATACGATGGGGAAAACGGCTTTACATTTCAAAGAATCTTACATCATACTTCATTCATAAGAAAATGATTGGAAATATGGGAGGAGCAGTCACGTAGAAATGTTGTCCCGTGATAAAGATTTAGGCGTGGCTATAATGAAATGTAAGTCGATTTATGAAAATGTTAATTAAATATCAAAATCATTAAAATTTCTAGCTTCGCAATTAAATTCAAACCGCTTAAAAAATCCCTTACTGATAATGACAATATAGGCGGAGCTAAATAACGTTTTGAAAGATTGTACGTGCCTTGATCAACATTATAAATCAATTAACCAGGAAATTTGTATAAAATATAATATATTATATGATATGAAATTGTTGTTACATGTACAATATTTAGCTATGTTAATAATCCTTTTAACTGTAGTTTTTCTTTAAATTCATTGACTAACGCTTCTTTTAAGTTGACTGTTACTTTCTACTGCAGTCTTTCCTTCTTTCAACTCATTGACTAACACGTCTATCAAATTGTCTGTCCTTTTCTACTGTAATCTTTCTTTTAATTCATTGACTAACGCATCTTTTAAATTGTCTGTCTTTTCCTTATTCTGGTTATTACTCTCGTCACCATCGTCAAATCTTACACGGCTGTTCTCTTTATTTTCTTCTGACACCGTTCGTTTTCGAAGCGGTTTACTGTATAAATCCTCTATACGAAAGTCAGTTGAAAATTGTTTATCCTGCTTCAACGCATGTTGATGTCCATTATCGGAGTTGTTTTCTTTGGATATTGTACCGTTTAACATATTTATATTCTCCTTGCCTGTATAAAATGTGAAATCTTTGTTGACATTTTGCCACCGTGGTACGCCATCACTGATTGATCTTTGTAAACAGAAATGATAGTTCTTATCAAACAGCGTTGTAATATTATTATCTCTGTGGATACGTTCGTTTTCATTGTTGTTCATCTTTTGGTATTTCTTTCTGTCTAAGTATGATTCTTCGGTCAAAATACTATTAATCTGTAAAATAAATATCATTTGTATACAATAAATAAGTGGATAACCTTCATATAATGTTCAAAACAATTATCATTGCTTGTTTTTTTTTGTAATTTTGATTTCTTATTATTCACCAAATACGGAGTGTTTCTCCAGGTGACTAAAAAACAACACAATATTAGTAGATTCTTTTCCCCTTTTATTATATTTTAGCATATTTCACTATCTCGATTTTCTAATTTAAATAAAAAATAAAATGAAGATTCAAAGTTTAATAGTTTACTGTCGACTTACTCTTGTGATGGTTTTTATAATATCGTCAAATCGCGTTTAAATATTTTATTTGGAAAAACTTTGTTGGTTTACACTAATTATTTTGGAATCAGAATACATTATTATTAAAGGCTATTGAATTAAAAATGTAGTTCACTGTAGTAAAGATCCCATATCAAAAGAACATTTGTATGTCTATAAAGTCGCGTAACTTCTAAAGTACTTAAGAAAGTGACCGATTTCATTGAGCCGCAACACCTCTGAAACCATACAAGGTCGGAAATATTTGTAATACTTAGTATGTCATTTAAATGCAGTGTTTTGTACTTCCTTAAGCTCTACCACAGAAATTTTTGAGAAAATTTGATATCTAAATCCAGAGACCGTAATCGATCCATGTATTATACGCTTTTGCGCATGTTCATTCGACGTACAGCCAGCGAAATTCACGTCAAAGTGAACTTTTTGTTTTAACACTTTTTGTAAGGCCACTGATCGAGATTAATTATGGTGGATATTGGAGATATTTCATAAAAACGACGCCCAGCTAGCGTCCAGAAAATCATGAGTGATTTTTCTTTGGTAATAACATTAGGGTACGAATGAGAGTCCTTCACTAATTCATTTCTTTAAATATTTTTCTCTATTTTTTATTTATTTTTTCCCATTATTATCTATATTGTTTATTTCATCACCTCTTTTTTTCTATTCTATACATATTTCCCATTTCATAATCTATTCTGCACGATTAACCCCTTATTCTGTATTTTTTAGACCCCATCAAGACACGCATATATATTAATGGTTTGCTATTTGAAGATTTGGGTATTCATGGTTGTTCTTCCATTGCATTAACGTAAACATAGGACAAACAAAAGAACAGATAATTTTAAGAACAAAGAAAAATTTATCGAAAAAAAAAGCAATGAAATTAAGAACCCATCCAGTCACTTATTTTTAGCTTTCTTTATTTTACAGGTAAAGTTATACTGTTTAACCAAAAAGTAAAATCACAAAAATACTGAACTCAGAGGAAAATCAATTCGGAAAGTCCATAATCACATGGCAAAATCAAATAACAAAACGCATCAAAAACGAACGGACAAGAACTGTCATATTTCTGACTTGGTACAGGCATTTTCGAATGTAGAAAATGGTGGATTGAACCTGGTTTTATAGCTAGCTAAACCTCTAACTTGTATGACAGTCGTATCACATTCCATTATATTGTCACCGATGCTTGAACAAAACAAACAAGACACAATAGTCAAAATGTCAAAAATAGGGGTACAGCAGTCAACTTACCGATGATTTACTCGTTACAATAGTTTTAAGTGTTGAGGATTTCCTTTTACTTTCCTGGCTCAGTGATTCGTTTAATATTTTGGTCATGCTTCTTCTCTGGGATCTTCGCTCAAATGCACTTTTCACCTATGGAAACAAATTACATATCAAATGAGTTCTAACAGTGTGTTTTGTATATAAACATTACATATTTTGTTGACATTGTCGGATTGATTTTTTTTTTTAAAGTAACAGGTTTTGTGCCTACCAAGAAATGACGAGATCAACATGGAACATTTGTTATTAAAAAGCGTGCTTTATAAAATAGGAAACAAATGAATAAGAAACAACTGATACTTACATCTGTGTTTAACAAACAGTGGAAAATGAAAAAGAATACACCCTGAAATAACAAATTAATATATTTATTGATTGAAAGCATAGTTGTTGGTTTTTATCAGAATTATGTCGTTCCGTCGAGACATGACGACTATATATGATAAATTCTAGATATTATATAGCAAATGGAAACAGATTTTAAATTGAATTTATTGAAATTTTGGATGAGGGAATAAAACCGAAATAATAAAATAGAACTTGCAACATGAATAGAGTTTAAGGAATCAAACTTTGCGTAAATTAGTTAAAATTAAAGGACTTGTACCTATTCAACAAAAACAGCTGAGCAATTATTAAAAGTATTTTTTGAGACTAAACAATTTGAATTTTGATTATTTTACACTATACACGTCTTACGAAATAGGTGAATATATTCAAATATCCACTAAACGTTCACAATTTATATCAGCAGTCACCGGAAAAGAAAAATGTTCGAAAACGCAGCCATGCGACCTTCACAAAAAGTCATGTTTTAAATATGAAAAAAAAAATATATTACAAGCATCCATTTAAATGAGTATGTTGTAATGTCAAATTGTTCTAAATATTTAAAAAACAAGAAGTAATTGTAACAGGATGCTGTTACGAAGTCTCCCAAACAAAGCTCCCATAACTCGCCATTTATATGGTCCCATGTTCATTTGATTTGATTTTTTGTCCAATACAAGAATATATATGGCTTACGGGTGGGGATCTCCACCATTTACAAGTATTCAAACAGGAGGGGGTAGTGGTAACCCCCCAGAGACTTTACCTACATTTCATTTGATTTGTTGTATTGTCCCATACAAGAATATATGTGGTTTAGGGGTGGGGATGTTGACCGTTTACAAGTTTTCAAACAAGAGGGAGTGGGAAGACCCCCTCGGGACTTCCCTTTTATTTTATTTCATTTGTTTTATTGTCCCCTACAAGAATAAATATGGTTTAGGGGTGGGGATCTGGACCATTTACAAGATAATAGCACATTCTCAAAATGAACGGGGTGGGGGCAACCCCCAGGAACTTCCCTTTAATTTCATTTGATTAGCTTTATTGTCCCATACAAGTAATATGGTTTAGGGGTGGGGATGTTGACCGTTTACAAGTCTTCAAACAAGAGGGGGTGGGGTGACTCCCTCGGAACTTCCCTTTTATTTCATTTCAATTGTTTTATTGTCCCCTACAAGAATATATATGGTTTAGGGGTGGGGATCTGGACCGTTTACAAGATAATAGTACATTCTCAAATTGAACGGGGTGGGGTAGACCCCCAGGAACTTCCTTTAATTTCATTTGATTAGTTTTATTGTCCCATACAAGAATATATATGGTTTAGGGGTGGGGATGTTGACCGTTTACAAGTTTTCAAACAAGAGGGGGTGGGGTGAGCCCCTAGGGACATCACTTTAATTTCATTTCATTTGGTTTATTGTCCCCTACAAGAATATATATGGTTTAGGGGTGGGGATCTGGACTGTTTACAAGATAATAGCTCATTCTCAAATTGAACGGGTTGGGGATGACCCCCGGGGACTTCCCTTTAATTTCATTTGATTTGTTTTACGTCCCATTCAAGAATATATATGGTTTAGGGGTGGGGATCTGGACCGTTTACAAGATAAAAGCATATTCTCAAATTGAAGGGGATGGGGATGACCTCCCAGGGACTCCCCCTATATTTCATGTGATTTGTTTTATTGTCCTATAATCATTTCTGAAGACTGCATGTATCTATCACTTACAGTTTTTAAGTTATATTCATTTGAAAATTTTAGAAAATAAAATCCCATAGGGTTCTATAGGAAACCCCTCCCTCCTTTCTACCCCCCCCCCCCAAAAAAAATACCCCTTAATAGACCCCAAGGCACAAACGAAACATTGATGGCTCACCTAGACATGTTAGTCTAACATATTGTAAAATCCTAAGTAAATCTGACAAGCCGTTTAGGGGAACCGCTGCGGACAAGTTCATTTTTAAAGTGGCGGAAGAAGAAGAAGAAGAGGAAGAAGAGGGAGAATAACAAGAATAATAAGAACTGACCAAAAACAATAAGTCTCCAAAATTGTTTGGGAGACTTAATAACACAAAACATCTGTTATATGATTTTTAATAATGTGAATTTCAGCATGGATGCAATTTGGGTACTCCTCATTACGGAATCAAGGATAGATAGCTCGGATGTCGATATAAACTCTTTTTTTCTATTCTCAATACTAGAATAAAAATCAAATTGGCGTACCTATATAGTAAAGAAGGATACGGCTACAAAATAAACACAGAATGGAAAATTTTGTCATTATCATAAAAAAGAACGTAGAAGACAAAATTGTCAAATTAGGCGCAATTTGGCATCGTCACGTTATATGTGAAGTACATTCTAAGATATTCCTAGTGAAATCTGGATAACCTAATTTCTATTAGTAGATATTGAAATTGCAATTTCCACTAGGTGGATACTGAAATCTACTGAATTTAAATTTGAATTGTAACATGTATTTGCACAACTTTGAAAATGATTGAAAAACATGATGGCTGTATTACTGTAACAGTTGTAAAAAGAAAATGTTAAAATCGTACCTGCAAAGAATTGAAAGTTGTGAAAAGATAGGTAAAAACCACTGTCTCTCTATCATTCACACTAAAAAATCCCAACGTCCAAGTGACTCCGAGCAATGGTAAAAGTATGGCAGCTGCCTTTAGTCCTGCCCTAAAATTGTAAAGTCAATGAGAAAGAATTCAAACAAGCAAGACAGACGAAAAACGATTTATACAGTGGTGTTTCCTAACGTCAGTGGAAACTATTTCATGTTTAATTTGTCTTTTCTCTTTCGCTTCTTTTCCAATGTTGTTGTACAGAATCTCATGTTTTCGAGTATGTGTATAGAACCTTGGCTTTCATATTTCGGGTTTCTGCGTTCCGAATGACGGTCTATCTGGAAAAGAGCTTCGAACGAACAGAATTTATAAAGCGTTATTTTTATTTCATATTTCCTATATTGATTATCTAATTGACAAAGTTTATAATTATCAGCTTTGTTTTACAAATAAATAAAATCTACGATTATGTACACTACATTTACTGTATATGCATATATATAGTTTATATGACGCAAACACTCATACTCTGTATCCCCGATATAGATTATTGCCTCATTTGGGGTTTGAATGCTTCATGTGAGTGACAATCTAGAAGGCGGCATATACATGAGGTTTAATTTCATCGAAGACATACTGCATGTAATACTGCTGTTGCAATACGTAGTAGTACAAACAATGGAGGCTTTAAAATGTGCTTTCTTTACTCAATTACTTACTTAACAGCTGATCTCTCCTCAGAATTAGCTCTGCTCAACATTGATTTCATCATAATACGGAGAACTATTATCAAGATGATAGAATTCACCTACAAAAAAATATGTGAATATTAAAAAGACATTCTTAATATGGTGTAATAGGACACGCTATTTGCTGTTATACAATTTATGTTCCTCTCCTTAATCCAGCCTTTCTGTAGGACTTTAATATATAAAATAAAACACTGTAACAACATATCAGTAGCTATTAGTAAATGCATTCACTGGTACTATTCTATTGTATAAACATGTATCGTTATATAGATACAGGAAGATGTGGTATGAGTGCAAATGAGACAACTCTTCATCCAAATATCAATTTATAAAAGTAAACCATTATAGGTCAAGGTACGGCCTTCAATACGCAGCCTTGGCTCACATCGAACAACAAGCTACAAAGGGCCCACAATTACTAGTGTAAAACCATTTAAACGGGAAACTGACCGGTCTAATCTATATAAAAAAAAAGAAACGAGAAACACGTATAAATTACATAAACAAACGACAACTACTGTACATCAGATTCCTTACATGTATAAGTTGTTTCGTCATTAGTAGAATTCAAGTACTTCATGTTTTAACGCAATCAGTTCTAATTTAGGGATTAATTGTTAAACAGTTGTGTTTGTCCATTGAAAGTATTTTTTTTTATAAGAATACATCAAAGGTTGAAAAGGAACAGCAAACGATACCAAAAGAACATTCAAACTCTAAAGTCGAAAATATCCTGACAATACCATGGCTCATAAAGAAAGGGACTAACAAACATACAGAAGATAACAAAACACACCATAGTAAAAATAAGATTAAGCAGTATCAACCCCATCACAAACTAGGGATGATCTTTAATGCTCTGGAAGGATAAGCAGATCCTGCTGTACATGTGGTACCCGTTGTGTTGCTCATACATGCAGTAAATCTGGTAAACAGTATTTTTCGGTCGGTCGTATTAAACAAAAGGGGACGATACTGAAGCGATATCTGTTACATTTCCGCTTTTATCTGTAAAATGGTTATTTCAGAATTAGGAGTAGATAATAAAGTGGCAATCATACAAAAATTAAGCCAAGGAATATCATGATATGTCAAATTAAAGGTGTGTCGTTCTCTTTGATATTGATCTGTTGTGTTGGTCTTGTTTAAAGGAACTTTAAGCTAAAGTTGGAAGGTTTGTTATCCCTTTCAATTTGATGTTCGACAAACTACACAAAAATACTCCCCTTTATTTTCCTGGAGTTGTTTTTTTTCCTTAGACATGTACGGATGAACTGCTTAATCATGTTACAATAGTAACAAATGATAAACGTGAAGTTATTACATAACCAAGTCAGGAAAATGGCAGTTGTTATTTAATAGTTCGTTTCTGTATGTGTTGTATTGTCTGTTGATATTGTGTTGCTTTTCAGTGTTTCTGTTGTTTCGTTGTTTTTCTCTTAAAGTTGACGTGTTTCCCTCGGTTTTATCTCAATCGATTTATGACCTTTGAACAGCAATATACTACTGTTGACTATATTTAAGAAATTAACAATTATTTCTTATTCGACATCGTTCTTTGTATTTATTTCTACTAAAACGATCTGTTAAGATATTTACCAATATTACTATTCCTACTACAGGTACAAATGTCCATAATAGTACGTTATGGGATATCCAACATCTGAAATTAAAAAAAAAAGTTGTTTTGTATTTATCATGACTATAGTAACTTTTATAGAAAACTAGGGGTAAATGCTTCCTGAAATTTTATGTTTACTTCGCGAAATATTTTTCTAACGATAAGACACTAATGCATTAACACATATGGTGATGATGAAATATTGGCAAATGATATTTGTCATTACCATAAGTTTTGCTGAACGAGACACTGACATTCACTTATTAGTTTGTAGATCATTTGTCTATTAATAAACTGACTTTTCTATTTTCTAGTTCGCAACCCTCTATCAAGGAAATCATGATAGAAAATACAAGTCAGAAAAAATCGTATCAACTGAAAGATATATTCGCCACATGCATGCGCTGTTGGAATGTTGCCGTATAGAAATAGAAAATTTACAATTTGAAAGCTGACATCATCTTTTTAGTTTTAAAGTTTTATATTCAACCGACCTTCATTGTCATTTCCTAGATGTAAGTCAAGCTAAGAACCAGACTTGCATTCTAAGTGTATTATTACAACATTGTTTTTCGTATTCTAAACATGAATTGTAATTTACATTTACCTATTTGTTCCTCCATATTGGTCGTGTAATGTGCCAACAGATATCCCTACCACAAGAAGGGGGAGACCTGTAATTATAAATGTGTATTACTAAAAATATTTATTGATATCGTAGACCAAGCATCTGATGTATTCAAATACAGGTATTTTTGATTCTTTGCTTTTATAAGTTCGGGTATTAAGTCTCGAAAAAAAAATTAGGCGCATCAAATTTTAAGATTTTGTTTTCAATTTCAAATTATTTATACCATATCATGTATCATATATTAATTAAAGTCTTATGAATGTATACTGTTGGTTTTATGCAGTGTAAATGTGGTCTACTGCTCTACATGAACCTTGCCTAACATGTTTTCTAAGATATGTTGAGCAAATTCAAATATTGTAAATATACAAATATATAAATATTTGTAACGAAAGCAACTTTAAAATTTAACTCAAATAACATCCCTCTCAAAATAATGAATATTTTAAACCAAAATCTTCACAAATAGTTTATTTTAGCATATCGATATTATTGAGAATTGTACGCACCCCAACCAAACAACATATATTTTTTGAAGTTAGCTCTCCTGCGGAAGACTTTCACAAGCATCACATACAAATGAAATCCTTCTATCAGCATCCAACAAAACATTGAATTTAAGGAGTAATGCAACAATGCAGCCATGGCTGTACAGACATACTGAAAAAAAGAAAACTATTTGATATGTTGAACATGCAAACTCTTTTGATATTGCATAATCGAAGCAATGTGTACTAAAGCACCTTTATGATGCAAAATTCCATAACATTATCAGTACAACATTTCTACCTACTTGTATTGGTATTTGTTTATATTGTATATATTCAGAATCTTTATTATATCACATTATATAACTAATTATAAACTATTAGGAGTCTTTAGCAAAACGTTGAAATTGTTTGTTAAAAAAAAAATGGAATATGTTTTGAATAATAATATATATGTCTATCATTCATTCACACCAAATGCAAAAATATGTACAGTGAAATTTTTTTAAACCGAATCTGTTCATAACTTAATATTTTGTTCGGTTTTGGTCGGTGTGCAGTTTTATTAGGTTCACAACGCATACAAATTGTAATGACAGGGCTTGAGAACATCTTTGGTTAATACAGGTTTTCGGTTAAAGCAGGATTCGTTTGAGTCAAGTTTCACTGTATAATGTTATCATACTAACCTTGTTTTCTGTTCGATCGATTCCAACCAAGAAGAAAACTTGAACCAGAATGATTGAAATTGCAAGCTGTTTATGTACACGTACTCTCTCTTTGTGCAAACTAAAATTATGTGTTGTTTATTGAAGATGATAAACAAGTGAAAAATACAATATAAGGTATATAAATGAAATACAGACAATATATTGTATTTAATTATGATCATCATCTGCTAAACGTACAGTGGTATTAAAATAATAAATGCGTTTCAGGACGAGAACATTTAAAAGTGATGCGAGAAAGATTCCTGTTGCTACCTAACATCCTTAGTCGGAGTGAACAGTATGACAATCCACATGCACAAATAACACCCTGCCTAGAGTATTAATCTGACTTCAAATAGATCAGTCTTTTAACGAACTCCTAGATGCCATAGGGTTATTAGAGAAGCAGCAAAAATCATATCTGAAGTCATTTGTGTGGCACGATTCTGGGATGTTACCTACGTGACGACCTCCTTTTCTAGAGACAAGCACTGTAGTAACGTTAAAAGACAACACAAATTCAGACGCCGAATCGGTCAGTCTTTTAACTAACTCCTAGAAGCCGAATGGTTATCATAGAAGCAGCAAAAACCCAATTTTAAGTCAGATGTTTGGCCCGATCAGGGATATAACCTACGTGACGACCTCCCTCACTAGCGACAATTACTATAGTAACGTTAACAGACATCATAAATGGCAATGTTCTGTGACATGACCAATTCAAAGTACATGTAAATATATTTGTTACGACAAATTAAAAATGGTTTAGCAATATTAGTCGTACTGCTGGTATATGTCTTCTATTCATATTTTTTTGTTATTTTCAACAAATCAAAAATACAATAAACATGTAGTTTCATTTGCTAAAAAAATATATATTCTCACCTGAAAAACTGGAATACTATAACTGTAATGACACAGGCTAAAACAGACATAACACCACCAATGTATGATATATAAGTCAGTATGGTATAATCTGTATAGTCAATCTGATCCTACAAATTAAATAACTAAATGTTGAATATTGTTTTGTTAAGAGGTGCACATGAAAGAAGCAAAAATATCACACACTGTGTTTTTTAAAAAGCTATACAACAAATGCTGCTGGTAATAATGAAATTCTTATTATGATTATCGCTATTATAACCCCTAAATTCAAAAAGCAAAGCATTTTTTTTTATTTTGCAAATATCATTATTGTTTTCGTTGTTGTTTTTGGTAAAACAAATCTTACCTGTATTTCAAAAACATCCATTAGGACAGCAAAATTAGTCAAATGTGTACATTTACAAGCAATATGAGTTGCGTTTGATAATGCTGTGTCCAGTTTACATCCGTCACTTGTCCAAATATTACCGCCACTATTAATATAAATTTGGATTTTACTTAATAAACACATGTTAAATATTATCTACACACATTTTATAATGTCATATATGCAATTAATATTCAAAGAATTATCTGACCGGAAACACAACATCACAAAATATATGCAGTCGGTTTTTTATCATTTTTCTCAGTTAGGACAATGATACTTACGTTTATGTATACATTGTACTTCATTTATAGCTCATAAAATAAGAATTTATTAAATTCAAAACATTTACCAATTGAAAGTAAAATAAGATAAAAACAAATACAATGTATTTGTATAATAAATGAAGGGGTACAGAACACCTAAGGGAGTTAAAAATCAGCTGAGCGTTTTAATCACATACTATTAGTAAGGAGAAATCAAGCGTTTCAACGATCAAAATTAGTGTTAGTCAAACTGCAATATAGCTAACCAAATTGTTCCTATTAATTAAACGGTTCAAATTTCTAGAAATTTTCTCTTTTTTTGTAAACAGGTCAAAGTAGATATTTTGTCAAAACTTTATGAACATTAAACGAGCCAAATTTATTTTAGTCAAAGTGTTGGGTACCCCTTAAATAACGGCAAGAGAAATTCAAAAATATCTCTGTTATGTTAACAGCAGCAGATATTTGAAAGTGCTTTCTTTGACTTACCTTGAAGACATGTTCAGAAATACACATTTTTCTTTTAAATCAACTATCGTTGTATTTTTCTAAAGAGTAAATAAATATAAATGTACAATAAAATAAGAAAAATTAAAGCACTAAATATATTCAGATGATGCTTGAAGGAAAATGTATAATTCTTATGATATTTTATACACAAGATATATACCCAACGCAATTTATAAAACGATTATAAAAATTTACTATTCTACACAAAAATAGAAGCAAACTATTATCACTGAACCAGTATATATTTGTTTAGGGGCCAGCTGAGGGACGTCTCCGGGTGCGAGAATTTCTCGTTGCATTGAAGAAATGTTAGTGACCTTCTGCTGTTGTCTGCTCTATGGTCGGGTTGTTGTCTCTTTGACACATTCCCCATTTCCCTTCTCAATTTTATAGTCCACTTTTAGTTTAAGAATTTCAAAACAACAATGACTTATTTATCTAGTATTGCAACTGCAATTCAATGACAACATATAATATGATATTGTCACTATATATTTGAATGTATTTCTTGCGAATAGTTTTCATGTTACTAATTGAAGAAAACCAGATGAGAAAAATTACGCCACATTTTGTCAAAGCATCTAGTGGTGTTAACTTGTCAAAAACACATTATTTGTTTATATATATTTTCTAAACACATGAGGTGATGTCTGCAATTTCAACTTGTAAGTTTGCTCTTCATTTTCGCAAAAAAAGACCTTATTGCAAACTGTTATTTGTCTTTTGGTCGTTTACATTTTACCATGGCGTTATAATTCGCGACATATGAGTTTGAATGTCCTGTTTTGCATCTTTTGACTCTCTTTCTTTCATCACATTCCTTTCGATTTTAATTTGTATTTCATTTTAAGCAGTTTTTTATATTTACTATGAAAAAACGTTAAGAACGTCGCAGTCACATGACAAAATTATGTGTATGAGCTGATAAACAAAATAACGTCAGACAATCAGAAGACGCGTTACATCCAAAATCAAATTATTCACCTTTATTTCCACCATAATAGTGACAGGTTTTGCCAAATGTTGGAAAACATCTGGGTTAACATTCAGAACACTACTGGATATGATGTCAGAAATGATATATGGACTATTTCTGTAATGATAAGTTATAAGAAAAAGTAAGATAACAAAAATACTGAACTCCAAGACAAAAATCAAAACGTGAAGTCCCTAATTAAATGACAAAATCAAATGATAAAACACATCAAACGAATGGACAACAACTGTCATAATTCTGACTTGGTAAGGGCATTCTCAAATATAAAAAAAACTGGTTTTATAGCGCTAATTGATTTAGTGGTTGTCACAAACTAAATGGAAGAAATTAAATGTGTATTGAATTAACAGCTGTCTCATATTTTGATCTTTTCCTCGATATTGAAACTAATCGACGAGTCACCCTAAAACTATGAAAACAAAATGAATTAAAAGTTCCTAATGCCCAGAAGTAACATACGCTCTGCTCTAACGGTACACCGGTTTACATAAATCATTGGTAGGGATATGCTTCTTAAACAAAACCTCATCCAGCAGAGGTATGATTGAATACGACTAAATTCGTTGATACACCAGCTTTGAGGACAAAATTACAAATTGATTGACCAACACGATATGTCTCGGTCTCAAATAAATAACATCTATCGGAATCTTAAATCATAACATACTAGTTAGATCCTTATACAGTGGATTTATTAATATTTGTCGGATACCAATTTTCGTAGATTTTGTGTGTACAGAAAAAGCACGAATTTAAATGTTCAACAAATTTCTACAGTAATGTATGCAGAGCAGACTTTGCCAAACCCACGAAATTATATCAACGAAAATGCAAGTTTCCAAAATCCACGAAAATTGTTATCCACGAAAATAAATGAATCCACATTATACGAGTCAGATCCTTATATACTAGTCAGGTCCTTATATACTAGTCAGAATTTTACATACAAGTCGGATCTTTATATACTAGTCAGATCCTTATTTACTAGAAAGTTGATTAATCTTTTATGTAGCAATCGCCTTCTATTTCCGGTTGTGACAATTTTAATGACAGTGGATTCTCAAACGTAGCAAAAAAAATGTTTACCATGTTGGCTTAAGAAGATTTAAATGCTATCCTCACAGTTTATGTGTGTTACCTTGATTTGTCTTCTGAGTCGATTTATCACATGTAGGTATCGATAAACTAAAATTATTGCAACCTTATGTGTGTAACCTTGATTTGTACATGCATACCCTTCAGAAGCACATGAGATCCCCCTAGTTTCTAGTGGGGTTCGTGTTGCTTAGTCTTTAGTTTTCTATGTTGTGTCCTCTGTACTATTATTTATCTGTTTGTCTTTTTAGTTTAAGTCATGTCGTTGTCAGTTTATTTTTGATCTATGAGTTTGACTGTCCATCTGGTATCTTTTGTCCCTCTTTTAGGTATCGATAAACTAAAATTATCGCAACATTACTTTTGCTCACGACTTAGGGTAGATAGTCTTTTTATCCGAAATATAAAAAAGTTACCATGCAATTTTACCTTTTTTGAACTTTTAAGTAATGTTTATATAACTTGAACATGCATGTTATATAATGAAGTTTATAGAAGATTCAAATATGCCATAGTTTTCATTGGATTATCTTAAATTACAGTTATTGCTAATTCATATCACTATCATTTTTATTTAAACTATAATAATCAATTGTAATATAAATCGTATAATGAATATCAATTGATTCACAGTAAATGAAATGCATATTAATATTAACTCAGTTAACAAACATTAAATGTTACCCTTTAGTATCATCAACTGATTTCAAATCTTTTGCATCTAGTACCCCAGCAATTGAAGAATACTTCGCTGTAAATACTTGTATGTAGTGATCTAAAAAATGTAAAACGTATGTTGATAAGATCAAATCAAGAAAGGTTACTACAATTACGACCGGTGCCACATGTGGAGCAGGATTTGCTTTCCCTTCCGGAGCACCCGGGATCACCCTTGTTTTTGGTGTAGTTTGTGTTGCTTCGTCTTTAGTTTTCTATGTTGTGTCCTCTGTACTATTTATTTGTCTGTTTGTCTTTTTTTAAGCCATGGCGTTGTTAATTTATTTTCAATCCATGAGTTTTACTGAGCATCTGGTATCTTTCGTCCCACTTTAACAACGATTAAATTAAAAAAAAAGAGACTTAATCGCTTTAGGATAATGACAACACAATATTCATTGATTTTAAAAGAATTTGCTATTCAATTTAGTAGCAGGGGAATACTCTTTACTATTGAAATTATTATATTTACAATTATATTTTACGAACGGTGCCAATAGCACAGTAGGATTTCCATACCGATTAGAAGCATCTGTGATCTTGGTTGGTGTTCGTTTAACTCAGATTTTAGTTTTTTTGTGTTATGTCTTATGTTCTGTCGTGTTGTTATTTATTCGTTTATTTCCATTATTTTTCAAGATAATATTGTCATTTTTTTTCGACTTATGATAGAAATAAGGAGATATGGTATGAGTATCGATGAGATAACCCTCCATCCAGGTCACAATGTGTAAGAAGTCCAGAATTATAGGTCAAAGTACGTCTTTCATGAGTTAGGATTTCCCTAATAGTATGTTCAGCCTCTTAGTAAAAAAATTCAAAATCCTTTTAACTCATACCGATTTAACGTCCTCAGATCGTAGAAAAACTAAACTGAGAACAGGATCATTACAAGCAAACGAAGATTAAGGTCGTTAACGGTTTGAAAACAACCGCTACTGCTTACATAAAGGATCAATATGGTATTTTCTTTAATCAGAAAAAAGGTGCGATGAATTGAAGAAAGGTGTTTTTTCTTCTTCTTTTAAAAACCTTGTAGCCTATGGTGTTCTGATCATAAGATTTTGTATATTCTGTTCACAAATTTACGGCCTTTACACGTCTATGTTTTCTGATGTCTATGTTTCTGATTTAAAAGTTGTGATGTAAAATACTAGAAATCAAACGCAGACAAACTGGTGGTCATAATCTTTTTTCATTCACTTTATTATTTAATGTTGTGAGTTTGTTGCTCTCATATATGGTGGAAATAAAATTAAAGATATAGAAGGGCTGAAAGAATCTTTGTCAAAAGAAAACAACAAATTCCAATTTAATCAAAGATGAATTTAGAAATTAAGATGTAAGTACTGTTGCTTCGTTTATGTAGTAGGGCTCACAACACTTTAATGTTAGAAGTTCTAACGAAAACCTTTAATTATACATTAACACTGGGGTGTTGATATTAGAGGTTCTAACAGAAAGCCGGCTTACGACCAGATTTAAACACTGATGCTTTGCGACTTTTAGAGGTTGTAACGAAATTCAGCTTACAACCATATAAATATTGGTACTACAGTAATGAATAAGGTAATTTTTTAGTTATTGTTATGATTTTGTATTAACTGCTTCATTTAAAAAAAATCAAGAATGTGTCCTAAGTACACGTCTGCCCAATCCGCACTATCATTTTCTATGTTAAGTTGATCGTGAAAATGCGTTAAATCTCTAATTTGGCATTACAATTAGAAAGATTATATCATGAGGATCATTTGTACTAAGTTTCAAGTTGATTTGACTTCAATTTCATCAAAAACTACCTGAAGCGGGACAGACGAACGGACGGACAAAATAACGAACGGACTAACGAACGCACAGACCAGAAAACATAATTTCCATAAATGGGACATAAAAAGGTAACACATGATCAGTTAAGCTTCAACTAATATTAGGGAAATAATGTTTAACATGTTTAACATAATTAACAAAATCGTATATACCTGGTGAATTTTTCACGGCTGCTTCAAACACTGATGATGTTAATGTGACAGCATTAGATTCATTGTTTCCTAAAGGGATTATAGTGTAGTCCTCGCAGATTGCTAAGCGTTCGTGAAACGAAATATGAAATTCTGCAAAATATTGATATTATCAAGTACATTAACTTCTTGTCGGTCATCATTATTATGTTTAAGAGATGTTATGTTTACATTGTTATGTTATGCCATGAAACGTATCCGTAAACGGTGTATGTCAATGTTGAGAATATATCTTTTTTTCGGCGCTTTCACCATGTAAGCTTTTGAGCAACTTCAAATAAACTTTGATAAACATATACAAGATATAAGTTTTTAATATTGAATGTACTTACTTATAAATTCATTGTTACATATGTATTGTAATTAACATGTTACTCTTGTTTGAATATAGAGTTAGACGCCGTTGGTCTTAGACTTTGAATTCCAATATTAAGTTTTTTTTTCAATTGGCAAGCGTGCATGGTTGTTTAGTCTTATTCTTGTACGCCTGAAGGTGGATAATATAATTAATATGTAAGCTAGAAATATGCAAGACATATATTAGTTCAAGATAAAAAGTAACACGAATACATCAGTAAGTTGTGAAATTTAACATGCAGCACTAAAATATTCTATTCCTTATATATGTTAGACGCATACTATTCTATAAATAGTCATTTGTATGACAAACGATGTATGTAAAAGCGATTCCTTTAATATCGAATCAGAAGTTGTGTATTTAAAAAAAATGGGATTATAGCATATTATATTTTATCTGTTTTTTAGTAACAGTTTATTAAATAGAAACACATTACAAATACAAATTTGTCTACAAACCTAGATTTTTCGATTTCACATTCATTGTTTCCTTTGCTGTATATTTACTGATCTCCCTTCGGTGTCTATTCAGATATTTAGATTTTTTCTCAGCAAGGTTTGCAGATAACAGTTCAACACTTGACAGAATTGACAGCATATTTGTCTGGACAAAGTCCTATTAAACAAGAAACAAACTATAATTTACCTTATTGAAATACAAATATCGCAATAACCAATTACTGATTTTACACTTTCCTAAAACGTTTCTCAGTTTTATCTGTCCGTCTACTTTCCTTCATTATTGACTGTCTTGGCTTTGAATCTTTTTGAGGTACAGTTTATATAAAGCAAAGACGACTATGATGTCTTCGCTGTCATACAAGACATTTTCATCAGTTGTAACCAAAATAAATTAAACAAAACAAATGATATAACCTGTGCGTATAGCTTTCATTAATCCCGTGATACTAAACATACGAAAACAGCAAGTTAAAGACAATATCATGTACAAAATCACGCCATTTAATGACAAATGAGACATGCTTACAGAATCATTTGTATGAGTAGATCATGAAATTCAAACACAACAAATTTGATTATTTTCAGGATCAATAAACTACTTTTATTGAGTCCTTCATACTTTTTGACCTCGTACCTTTTTTTAGCTTTTTAATTCATTTTTATTCGAATGTGATTGGTGAGTCTTTTGTAGACGGAACGAGCATCTGGTATACATGTTTTAATTATGGTATCCATTACGAGTTTATTGAAACTGTCCCGATTCTATTTTTTTTTATCGTACATCAATCATTAGACTACTCTAAAATACGTACCGGTGAGGTATATGTCCATACTGGCAGCAAGGAGGGATCTACAATGTTACCCACAGCATCTCCATATCCCTATCAAGGATATAACAAAGAACTAAGTTAAAGTATTAAAACTGTGGTTCTTTTTTGTCTATTCAAAAGTAACATACTTTGTATTTGTAGGCAAGCATGGCCAGGTTATAATGGTACAATCGGATCTAAACGTTTATAACGATGCACAACGAGTAATGCTTTTTTCGTCAGATATCTAAATATACCATTTCCTGGATATATTCTACAATACTGTTAAAACACGCGTTAACTTCTTGCTTTAGTAATGTAAGAAAACACAGATGATGTTGTTTTTGCTGATGAAAAGAATTGTGATATATTTCATCTTACTTTTGAAAAATTAGTGTTAACTTGAAGAGGTCTTGCTAACATTTTGAATTTGTTTTACGTTGGATAGAATATAATAACTACATTTTTTTTGTACTTTTAGTTCCAATAATGCATTATATAAATAGAGGCAACAGTAGTATACCGCTGTTCAAAACTCATAAATCTATGGACAAAAAACAAAATCGGTGTAACAAACTAAAACTGAGGTAAACACATTAAATATTAGAGGAGAACAACGACACAAGATTAAAATGTAACACACACAACAACGGACTAAGCATTAGACAAAATCCGATGAGAATAACCAATATAACATCAAAACCAAATACATGAATTTGAGATAGAAAAGTACCGTGACACGTCTTATAGTAATGTGAATTCACACTCAAAAATAGGAGAAAACAAACGACATAACGGAAACACAACGCACACAGAAACGAACTATGGTATAACAATGGCCATTTTCCTGACTTGGTACAGGACATTTTAAAAGAAAAAAATGGTGGGTTGAACCTGGTTTTGTGGCATGCCAAACCTCGCAGGTTGATGGCATTGTTAAATATAACATTAAAATGACAACATAATAATACAGGACTACAATACAAATAAATAGCAAAACGTATTTGGCAAAGAAAAACATGAATAATAGATAACAAAAGGCATCAGGTTTAACATTCATTACGTCAAAAACGCGCCTCGTCCAAACAAGACTTACCAGTGACGCCCAGATATAAAAGTTCGAAAGTCAAAAAAAGGTACAAAGGGGTATGTTAAAATAAATAAAAATGAGCACCACATAGACAATTAAAAACTGAGCTTCACGAACGCTATGAACTGTCTGTCAGCTGTTCGAGATTTTTTTTGTACATTGATTTGTGATAAAAACTCTTGTAATTGATTTTTTCTGTTTTTTTTTTTATTTATAAAACATTTTAGCTGACTTTACGTTTTATTTCTGCTCATGGTTTAAGTCTTTACTGAGATCTTTATTTGCTAACATTACTTTTGAATGAATCAATTGATGGCTGGTTCATTGAAAATCATACCTTTTCTCAATATTTTCGATTAGAAAAAAATGTTTCACCGCACAAAACAGACATTAAGTATCATTATGCACTCTAATGCATAAAATAATTTCACCATAATTTCGCATACACATTGTTCCGAAAGACTTATTCATTGAATTATTATTTTATAGATTGGGGATATTCTTGTCCATTTGTAATTTCCTTTTTTCATTCTTTTGACATTTATTTTAATCTTGCATACAAAACACATATTCAAACATAAGTACTTAGCAACAAAAATAATCTGAACATTACTACTGATACCTGCGCTATAGATGACAGAATTGATGATGATGCACTAGTATTTCTGACCATATCAGCTAGGTCTTTGACTGTCGTTGTTACAGTTGAAAGATCACCTGGATATAGTTTCGATGAAGACGACGTGGCTGCTGTAAGCCTTTGTGTTAAATTTGTTAAAGTTTTGTGGTCAATAATTTCTTGGTTATAAATATCCTTTGTCTACAATATATGTGAACAAGATTATTTTCTACAGCAAACTTAAATGTATTATGCTGTCTGCTTTGTATTGTAAAACGAAATTTCTTATTTGTCTTTTCTTCATAATTTTAAATACATGTTGTTTCTGTGCTTGTTTTTACAATAACAAATTTGTCTTTTAATTGTTTTCTAAGATCAGCCTTTCATTGGTATTTTGTTAAAATTTGGTTTCCGAAAACATGTGTTTCATAGAAATTTATGTCGCCTATTACATATAAAAAAAAGCATATATATAATGCTGGTATAAAATAAGTCCGCTTTATTTAAATTTAAATCATGAGTTAAACACATTAACTATTGTATTAATTATGATTTCATAGATGATGAATTTATTATCGAAACAGTCAGTATTCCATATCTTCGAGTCCATCAAACATACATAAAGTTGTATCATTGAAGATTGATTTGATTTTTCATTTTTGGTGTTTTAACACCACTTTTAAGCACCTCATTTAGGCTATTTCGTGACGGCCAGTTTTTATCGGAAAGCCGGAATGTCCGGAGAAAATCACCGACCTTCGATAGAAAAACTGACAACCCTAGTCAAATCAAGATTTGAGTCGAGTAAACCCGCACAGCCGGGTTCGAGCTTCCAACCTCAGTGTTGACTGGGTAGTGATTACAGTAGTAACTACTAAACCCCTAGTCCACCAAGGCCCCTGTATCATTGAAGTAATATAGCAAGTGTATAATTCTAAAACGAATGCATGTTGAATAATAGAATTACAAATCAGTATATATCAATATCATCAATAGCTGTATAACATGTATATTGTTATTGAGGAAAATTTAATTCTCGATATTATAATCTAGTTTACCTTATCAGCTATCAATTTGATTTCACGACTGACACAATTTATGAAATCTGGTTTTTCCCATTGACCACCATATTTTGTTATATTAGAGCTTCTGCAAAATCTTGTAGCATTTCCTAAAAATACAAAAACAAATAGTGCCGTGACTTTTAATTATTCTCGTGGGATTTTGTCTGATGTTTGTCAATGTTATATTTAACATAGCCATTAAAGTGCGAGGTTTGGCATGCCACAAAACTAGGTTCAACCTACCATTTTTCCTTTAAAAATGCCCTGTACCAAGTCAGGAATATGGCCATTGTTATATTATAGTTCGTTTCTGTGTGTATTACATTATAACGTTGTGTCGTTTGTTTTCTCTTATTTTTTAGTGTAAATTCACATTGCGATAAGACGTGTCACGGTACTGGTCTATCCCAAATTCATGTATTTGGTTTTAATGTTATATATATATGTTATATTTGTTATTCTCGTGGGATTTTGTCTATGTGTGTTACATTTTAGTGTTATGTCGTTGTTCTCCTCTTATATTTAATGCGTTTCCCTCGGTTTTAGTTTGTTACCCCGATTTTGTTTTTTGTCCATGGATTTATGAGTTTTGAACAGCGGTATACTAATGTTGCCTTTATTTAATTCATTATTCTTTGGAACAATTTCGTCAATTTAACAATCAGTGATTATATTAAATTTTAGACAATTATGAATTTCTAACGATCAGTAAACCTATACCAGATCTTCAGAAATTTCCGTTTAATTGTTGTCAATATCAACTGAGTATAGTGTTCATTAATAAAACGCTAGTACTCCATTCAGTTCCATATTAAGCTATTTGTTGAACTTTTAAAAATGGCATCAAATGTGTTCTACAGTATTTCCTTATTAAACTTATCAGACGATGTCATTATTAACATCCTCCATACCTGTGTATTCCTGTGGGCAGGAAACTGTTGCATATGATGACACACGTGTATCTTGCCACCAAAAGGAATCCTTGGAAAACGAAACTTGTTTAATTTCTCTTTCACAGTGTTCCTGGTCTGCGAATGTAGACATATATTACAGACAAATGAATTTGCATATTTTATTACTAAAGTATGAATCATTTTGTTTTAAAAAACTCAAAATACCCAACAGCAAATTATTATTTGGATGTTTAATATAAATACAACTTAACTAAATTGTAGTGTCTCTTTTATAATGATGGAATAATTAAGAGAACAGAAATAAGGGCAATCATTATATTCAGTAATAGAATCATACCAATTGTAGTGTACATATAGTTTATCATACATATTGTGCAAGCATCACAAGAATGGACATTATAGTTATATTATTGCCGATATGGACTTTGCTCCTCAATCGAATTCAGAAACCTAATAACAAAATATATTGATTGAATGATTTTAACAATAATTTGAATGTGCCTTACCTATTTTGTCACAATGTTCGCCTTTCCATCCGTCTTCACATATACATTTATATGTATTTTCATGTTTTTCACGTGATCCATAGTTACAAAGGTGATATTCCTCTAAAAAGAAACATTGTTTTTATTTTTTATAAAATGAATTGCTGATTACAAGATAAACAATAGACTATTTTCATATTACCGACTTTTCAGTCCGGTTTATATGATTTGTCGATTAGTTACCTTGGACATCATGGTACCAGGTCAGTTAAGTGCAACCTCAAGAAGTTAAATCAGGCTTTCGATAGGTACAATTTAGGGGGGGGGAGATTATCTGCTTAATATTTGTTTTCGGAAAACAGTAAACTTATCTGTTTGATTTTACTTATTTTGGTTGCTCTTTCTTGACCGAGTACCATGAGGTCCAAGGATACTAGTCAACAATTTATGTAATCCAGAGTCAAACGTTTGTTATATTAAAATATTCTATTGCTTAGCACATTTTTAGTATACAAAAGCTAAAAGGTAAGGCAACTCAAAGTTAAAATAACGGATGATCGTATGTCCAGATTTACAGCTATTAGAAATACAAAATGTTATTAATAATAGGAAGATGTTCATGATGTTGGATGAATGTTAATGATATATGTCTCTAAAAGAAACCAAAATGACATAGACGTTAACAACGTAAACTTTAGGTCACTGTACGCTTTAGGTTAGCATGTATACATTTTTGTTATAGATAAATGTTTTGTTTTTTCTAACTTCTATTGGTTTTCGTGTTAAATAATAATAAATATCATATAATATATAAACGTACCATGTTCCTTGATTTCTATACTTTTACAGGCTCGGTGTGGTCGGCAGGAAATTGTCAATTTTTGAGTCAAAAATTCATCCAGATACAATCCATGAAAAAAATCATCTAGACTTAGTTTTCGTGATTTGGAAGTTGGTTCCTCTTTCAGCTGAAACAATGATAATGCACAAAGTTGTAATGGTGATAAAGTTATAACACAGATGCATAATATAACTAATAACAGTTCCATTTCATTTTTCTTTAATCAAACCGGTATTAGGAAAATCCCAATCTTCATACTTTTGATGTTAACCTTTTAATTAACTTGTGTTTCGCATTATATATTCCATATAACAATTTTCTCTAGAGCAATAACCTCGTTTTTCTTCCCTGAATAGAAACATGCATTTTGTATCGTTTAAAACGAAAAAAAATGTTTTAATATAAACTGAAGATTTTTCAAATTATTATAAGTCGATAAAACATGTTTAACACTATAAAAGAAGTTAAAGACAAAAACTGTTGTCAAAATGTACAGAATAAAAAATTAAAATAAAATGTCTGTACAAGATAAGTGACTCTGATTATGAATCATGGTTGTTTAAAGATCTAATCCTTCCGCTTTTTAACTCCATGATTGGATTACTATATTACTCGTAAAAGAGTATACAATTGAATTAGAAAATATGATTGACAGTAGGTCTTATTATTACCTCAATGTATGGAAAGCTTTCCACTGACAAATGTCCATAGTTTAATAGAGTAACAGCTACATAAATAATGTGATCTTGATGAGCGTATATAGTCCAATTATGAGTCTTGTTCTCATATACAGATGTACTATTTCCAACCGATAACACTGATATATCTGAAGTTGCATTTATATGTTCTACGACTCCTTTTTCTCGTTCTGAAATACAATATTCTAATTATTTGACTAAATATTTTACGAATCTCACTATTAAGAATTTTTATATAGATTAGACCGTTCGATTTCCTGTTTGAATTGTTTTTCACACAGTTATTTTTGGGATCCTTTGTATGTTGCTGTTCAGTTTGAGACAGAGCCCCGTGTTGAAGACCGTATCCTGACCTATAATGATTTACTTTTATTTATTGTTACACGGGTGGAGAGTTGTCTCATTGGCACTAATGCCACATCTTTCTATAACTATTAAGTGTTTGCTAGCAAAAATCATCACATGAGTACCCTGTACAAACATAACAATTGAGGTCTTGTAACATAGTAAAGCGCAATTAGTAATACAAATTGACCTTGTGAGGTCCTCGACGAATTTATACTAGAACTTGTTGAATTAATTGTTACCTAACAATATAATTTAAATCACTTGTTTTAGAGATGAAAACAAAGTGTATAAATAAAACGTTATCTTTACCGTACATAATGACGTTAAAAGACAGTCACATTAATTTATCGGACCACAGATGAAATATCACGTTGTGATTGGTTAAACGCCGTCACGTGGTGACCCCTTATGAGACCGTATGGGGTTAGTAAGTTTCATATGGGGTTCATGACGCGTTAACGGCGACGTCATCTATTAATGTTGTTGTGTTTCATTGTTTATTTTTCAACAAAACGCCGCAGAAAAAGTCAAGCGTCCGATAAATTCGTTATACGGTTAACTACTGACCCCCTACGGATCCATAGAGGGTGAATAAAATTCATAGGAGACTCGGCCTCCGGCCTCACCCCCTATGGATTTTACTAACCCTCTATGGATCCGTATGGGGTCAGTAGCGAACCATATAACTTATAATATTCGACCTCATGATGCATAAAATCTGTTTTGATAATTATCAGCGTTTAAATCATCAAAATTAAGAAAGTCATCTGAACATTTAGCTGTTAGGATCAAGGGAATCATTACAGCCACTTTGGAGTTCTGATTTGTTTTGCATATAATTTATGAACTAGGAACATTCAATGAAATACCAATCGTTGTTTGGACGATTTTAGGTAAACATTTTTAAAAAGTACGTATTTTGTATTAAACCCTTAACATTTGATGCAGTGAATTTTGTAAAAAAAATTAAACTGCAAAATAATTACTCTGGATTTCTATTGTTATATTCTTGCACCACTGGTAGGGCTTACAACTTATTGTCAAGTTTTTGCTGGCATATTCCTGTTCGTATTTTCCATCAGTGATTTCATCCATTGATAATACATAGGAAGAGGCTAGATCATCAACATTATTAATCTGAAATATATAACTGAGATATGCTATTGCAAGAAACCATAAACAAGATCTATTTATTTCATTGATTGACCAAAAAGAAATGTGTGTGTCTCGATACTACTAATGACATGGTTTCAATGCAACAAATCTTAAGATACAGGAAAAGGCGTTGATCCTTTAACATGTTTGACCGACTGTGTCCTATTCCTGAATATGATATTTGACCGATTTAAATTTTGGTGCATATTAGGAGCAAGGAACTGATGTTCAGCATCAGTTGAACAGAGTTGGTGTTGCCTTATCTCTTGTTTAGAGATTTGATGTCAATACATTCTTCATTTCCTACTGGGTTTTTTTTCGTGGTGTTGTAAGTTTTTCCTCGATTGATAAGTTTCCTATGTGCCCGTGGTATTTACCGTCCTTTTTTACTAAGTGTAGAGGTTGATGCATGCGTATCAGTAGACGCTAAATCTGTCCAGTAACTCAGTCTGTATCCATTGTTTGTTCATTTGATTCCCATATATTGGTATGCTACCTCGATTTGTCTTCTTTATTAATTTAGGAGATTTTATTTTCGATAAACTATATATAGTGTTTAACATTATCATTTCGGGGCCTTTTATAGCTGACTATGTGGTATGAGTTTTGTTCATTGTTGAAGGCCGTACGGTGACCTATAGTTGTTGATTTCTGTGTCATTTTTGTCTCATTGGCAATCATACCATATCTTCTTTTTTATATATAGTTGCCTTAATGTAAACTCATGATATTTATTTCGTCATTCAGAAAACAAGTGTACTATACTGTAGCAGTTCTAATTCATATTATGTATAATATTACGATGTTTACGAAGGGAGTGTATCTAAATTAAAATCTGCTCACAAGGAAGCTATTAAACCAAGAGTTTCAAATGGTGAAATATAAATCGTCCTTATATATTCCTAATGTCGTAACAACATTTAACTTCCCTTTTCACCACGAATGTGACATACCGAATTAGACTTTTTTACCGGATTTGTAATAACAAGAGCACCACGACGGCTGCCACATGTGGAGCAGCATCTGTCTACCCTTCCTGACCACTTGAGATCACCCCCGTTTTTGGTCGGGTTCGTGTTGCTTAGTCTTTATTTTTCTATGTTGTGTCTTGTGTACTTTTATTTGTCCGTTCGTCTTTTTATTTTTTAGCTATGACGTTGTCAGTTTAATTTCGATTTCTGACTTTGACTGTCTGGTCCTCTGGTATCTTTCGCCCCTTTGGTATCTTTCGTCCATCTTTTATCTTTTTTTTTTTAAAACTTCTTCCTATCTTCAATCCTGAGGTTAATACATTGATATTTATTTGTGGTCAAATTGTTTCTTTAATCATTTCAAAACCATTTAGAAAAAGTAAACTGATTTGTTTTACCATATAAAATAAATCATGTGCATTTACAGAATAATTTTTATATGAAAAATAATAGTAAATAAGTATTAAATGAAGCAAATATAAAGCAGTATTTACGTACCTCAATGTTAGGAAAATAATTTGCCATCATTTCATTCAGTGATATTTTGATATATATGAGAGTATCTGATTCGGCAGAAATAGACCATACGTATGTTGTATTTTCAAACGTAGACTTGTTTCTTATCAAAGACAAAGTCGTTAATTTGCTTGATGCAGATAGTTGTTGATATTGTATCTTTTCTTCTTCTGGAATACAAAAGTGAGAAATAAATCTTCTTAAAATTTAAAATGCATCTTCTTACTACTACTAGTAAATAAACTCATATCTAACATACCATGATTGCAATTTGATATTTGTGTCAGACGCGCGTTTCTTCTACAAAAGTCTTACCAGGGATATTCGAATAAAAAAATGTTAAAAAGGCCACAAAGATGCGAAGTTGAAGAGCATTGAGTACCAAAGTTGTTGGTTTTTATTTTTTTTTTTATTTTGTATTTATGTTTTGTAACATGTTTACTGTGTATCAGCTATCACAGTTTATGTATTCGAATGTTGTTTCGTAGTTTGAAATGTCCGAGGCCCTGGCCAATGCGCGAGATATGTTTCATTCATAGAATATTCAAACCGTTTCTCAACAAAACATACCGATCCAAATTATTCAACGAGGCTACCGAAAGGATAATCAAACTTAAAACATTATTAAAAGAATAAGAATACTAAGTAATATGAATTTAGTGAGTTTTTATGTCTTAGATATAGGAAGATGTGGTGTGAGTGCCAATGAGACAACTCTCCATCCAAATAACAATTTAAAAAAGGTAAACCATTATAGGTTAATATACGGCCTTCAACACGGAGCCTTGGCTCACACCGAACAACAAGCTACAAAGGACCCTAAAATTACTAGTGTAAAGCCATTTAAACGGGAAAACCAACGGTCTATATAAAATTTAAAAAAACGAAAAACGAGAAACACGTATAAATTACATTAACAAACGACAACTACTATACATTAGATTCCTGATTAATAACATCATTTCATTCAGTGATATTTTAGAAAGGGTAACGGGTTACTACTATAGAAAGGGTACCGGCTTACTCAATATACAGTTTAAGGTTTCAATTAATGAAACTAACCCTTAATTTACAGTCTTTTTTTTAAATGTAAGCCTAATCATGATTTTGGACATTAGAAGTGTGGTAAAGTTTTTGTAGAATGTAAACATGAATGTGTTACATTATTATATTTAGTTTGAACTTCGTACACATATATAATATTTGCCAAATGAAGGTGGTGAACTAAATAAATGCATGGACATATTTTCACTTTGGTTTTTGTTATCTCTAAAATATGTAACATATTGATCTAAATAAATAAGTACATACCATTTACGAAGAATTGTATATGTTTGCTCCATTGATAAGGCTTGCAAGTGATTGTTAAGTTTTGACAGGCAAAGTCGGCTTGATAAGATCCATCCGATAGGTCATCTAGTGTTAATGAATGCGACATACGAGTCTCACCAAAGTTATAGATCTGGAGGAAGAAATTAAACTTTCAATGTCCAAACGTCAAATCAATATGTCTATTTATATTAAGAAGTTCTTAGTAAAGCATATTTTACATGGTAAAAGTTTGCATGCATCTAAATTTTTTTTCATCAAGTTAGCTTAAATCTTATTTTATAACCGTTATTTTAGTCATATTAAAGGAAGATGTGGTATGATTGCCAATGAAACAACTCTCCACAACAAGAGACCAAATGACACAGACAATAACAGCTATAAGTCACTGTACGGATTTTAACAATTCCATACCACATAGTCAGCAATAATGACAGCTCTCTGACATATCTTTACATACATGTGTCTGTATCAAGTGAGGAATATAAGCGCTGTTATCAATTCGTTTGATGTGTTTGAGCTTTTGATTTTGCCATTTGATTAGGGACTTTCCTTTTTGAATTTTCCTCGGAGATTAGTATTTTTATGATTTAACTTTTCACAAGGTAAAATCCTTAATGTAAAAAATATGGCATACAGTGCAAGCACGGGGACACATTATGTATGTATATCTTTTTATGACATGATATTGGTAAATTTTTTTGAAAAAAAAATTTTAATTTTAGAAGAATATAGAAATGTTTTACTTTATTTTATATCACCATTATTTTAGTTATTTTTTTATACAATCTTATAAAAATTAAGTAATAAACAAATAACATACCTTTATGTATGGAAAGTTATCACTCATACTATATGGGTTAATCACAAGAACAGATATATGTATAATACGTTCTGGTTTTCCTACGATTGACCAGACATAGGTTTTGTCTTTAAACTGAGAAATTGATTTTGCAAATGACAGTGCCCGAACTTCATTAGTTGCTGTAATTTGGTGATATTGAACTTTTGGTTCCTCTGAAATTAGAATAATTCTTTAACATGTTTATCGAAAGAAACATATTATCGGCCAAGAATGTTATTTTCATAGTAACAAATTAACCCTGTTTTTCCAAGCTTTAATAAGACAAACAATGCTTAGTTTTGCTTTTTATAGTAAAGTTTTCTGACGTCTGTTGTACTGTCAGGTATGTGTTGTAAATTCTGTTATCCCTGTTGTGTTTATCTCATATGTCAATAAACTGTGTAAAACTATGTGAATATTCCGAAATTTATATATTCATTTAGGTATAAAAACAACAATAGCAGACAAAAGTAATAAATCCTTTGAGAGAAAACAAATTCAGGCTGCAAACTAAAACCGAAGGAAATACATCAACTATAAGAGGATAACAACGATACAACAGAAAAAATTCAGTGCAACAAAAAACCAAACGACAATGTTTAACACAGAAACGAACTATTAGGTAACAACTGCGATATTCCTGACTTGCTACAGATCATTGTAAGAATAAAATGGTGGGTTAAACCTGGTTTTAAAGCTACCTTAACCTCTCTTTTGTATGACAGTGCATCAAATTCCATAATATTGACAATGAGGTGTGAAAATGCATGATCACAAGAAACAGATAAGAAGATGTGGTATGAGTGCCAATGAGACAATTCTCCATCCAAGTCCAATGTATAAAAGACAAACAAGTATAGGTTAAATAAATCAAAGGTACCAGGCTTATCATTTGATACGTCAGACGCGCGTTTCTTCTACGTAAGACTCATCTGTGACACTCGGATAAAAATAGTTTGAAATCCAAACAGGTAGAAAGTACGGTCTTCAACACGAAGCCTTTACTTATACCATACAGTAAGCTATAAAGGGCCCTAAATGACCAGTGTTAAACAATTCAAACAGCGAACATTTAAAAAAAATAATCAATGCTTACTTGCGTATGTCACAATGAGACTGTTGTCTTTAATAGGATGCTCATACACAATGGTAACATTATTACTTCTGGAAATCCATGGCCATTCCTCCACAGTCTTCAAGTCTTGTAAGGTAATATTTCTTACATAATGTGTACTCGATGAATCATATATCTAAACGAAATATAAAATATAACTTAATGGAATAAAAAGCAATTATCATAAGCTGAATTCGTAGCATTTGACTTTCATCGGTAATATTTATCATCAATTCGTTACTAAAAGAAAATTATGACATGTCATGACAACAGGAGCAATATCAAATATTAGTTTTGACAATCGTGTTATTTCATTAATGATGCACAATTTTATAGCCGCTATCTATTTTATCTACATTCATTAGTTTCAAAATTAAAGTGAGATTGACTTCCGTTTCAGATATGCAGTCAAACCTGAAAAAAGGGTAGTTGCCTTGGTTCGAGTTGAATACGGACTTACTTGTCCAATATCCGTTTCAAAATTGTGTTTATCTCTATCAATATATTTTGAAAGTTTATAAACGAGCAAATTCGTTAGTTATGAGACAAGTTCACCTCATAGACATGTATAATAAAATAAAAAAGTACAATTTTTAAAAATTCTTCCCAATTTCCATTCTCAATTTTATTAATTATAGAATTAATGAACATACATACTGGTGTAATATACCTTGGTGTGTTTTCGAGTTGAAGATCAGATATAAAAGTAATTTTTCTTTTCACTTATAGGGTGTCAGGACTTTGTGCCATGTATAGATTAAAACGTTTTCTTCAGTAAAATGTTATTGAACACATTGCTAAGGATTGTGCCTGATGTTCATATGATGAAATCATAATCTTTCAGTCAGTTTAACTGAAGTCTGGAGCTGGCATGTCAGTTAACTGCTAGTAGTCTGTTGTTATTTATGTATTATTGTCATTTGGTTTATTTTCTTTGGTTACATCTTCTGACATCAGACTCGGACTTCTCTTGAGCTGAATTTTAATGTGCGTATTGTTATGCGTTTACTTTTCTACATTGGCTAGAGGTATAGGGGGAGGGTTGAGATCTCACAAACATGTTTAACCCCGCCGCATTTTTGCGCCTGTCCCAAGTCAGGAGCCTCTGGCATTTGTTAGTCTTGTATTATTTTAATTTTAGTTTCTTGTGTACAATTTGGAAATTAGTATGGCGTTCATTATCACTGAACTAGTATATATTTGTTATGGGGCCAGTTGAAGGACGCCTCCGGGTGCGGAAATTTCTCGCTACATTGAAGACCTGTTGGTGACCTTCTGCTGTTGTTTTTTTCTATGGTCGGGTTGTTGTCTCTTTGGCACATTCCCCATTTCCATTCTCAATTTTATTATCATATAAGTTTGTGATAAAAATATTTAAATAATCATTTGTTCTACATTTCAAAGAATAAATAAGGTTTGGCTTAATGATAAATTACCGTAATGTTATAAGTGTTATGTGTCATCAAACTGTTTCGAAACTTCTTGTCTTGCATTGACATATTTATAACAATGACATTGTTTGGTTCTGCTGTTATAACCCATATATGTCTGGTGATTGGAATGCTAGTGTTCATGGAAAGAAGCGTTATTTCATCCTTTGCCTCAACGGTTCTAGTAATTGTTTCTAGAAAATAATTGTGTAATTGTATGGTGTGTTCTACCAATATCGATGTATGCATACCTTTTTCAACGTCATCAGTTAGTGTTACAATAACTCATAAGCCTACATATGTATCTTACAACGTAGATCAAGCTAGATTAACAGTTTTTGAATAACATGAATGTCAACAACATTTTATCGATGTTCCACTCGTGTGCGTTTGCCTGAAATCCAAGAGCAGATTGCCACGGAATTTGCAATACACCAGATAAATCGACACTTAGTAGACATGATACATTTTAATTATCCTGCTTTGCTTACATGTAATGATATTTATTTTGTCATATTGAGGCCTTTCACAAAAGAGGGACGAAAGATACCAAAGGGACAGTCAAACTCATAAATCTAAAACAAACTGACAACGCCATGGTTACAAATGAAAAAGACAAACAGAAAAACAATAGTACACATGACACAACATAGAAAACTAAAGAATAAACAACACGAACCCCACCAAAAACCAGGGGTGATCTCAGGTTCAACTGACAATACCGTACATCATTGATAAGTTTTACAATGCATGATATTTGATTACGTTTTGTTTTAAATCATGAAGTGCGAAAGACACAATTTTATATAATAATACTTGTACTTGCATTCGCTTTACGTAAAAATGTGTCTCTCGTTGGCAATAATCACCACATAAATCTGATTTTGGTCCAGTCGCATTTTTGCAATTAGTTGTATTTATACATCAATTCGCCTTTGCAGAGTCTAAAGGACTATGGGTTAATTATCTCTTTGATCGTATATCAAAATGAAAATAACGTTACGTCATTGGTTGAATTTCTATAGTTTATCACGTTTTAAACCAATCAAAACTTTTTTGTGTACACTTTTCGAAATATTACCCAGAATGCATTATATTCTGAAACGGCGAAATGAGAAAAGTGTTTCAAAACATCTATGTAAAACAGAGTGGATATTGTATAACTTCGAGCGTCACTGATAAGAAACAAACTGTGATGACAAAATGCATGTCACCTTATAAAATTATCAACCTGGAATTTTTATGATTTTTTTATACATCAAAGTAATTGAAGTCGTCATGTGTGTCATAAATATATATCTTGGCATCGTTCATATCTGTCATATTTAAGGTATACTAGAACACACCCGTGATATCACGGGTCCGTGACTGAATTAAAGTATACAACTATGCGCAAGCCTTATTTTAGTATTAGTATTGTCATCTGATAAAGTCATGTCGATTATAAGATACACAGTTTTTCTCTGCTTTCAAGTCTTTCTGTTTAAACCCGTTGAACTGGAACTTATCAGTTATTGGTAATATTAATTATTTTGAAAACAAAAGGTTCTGGAATGGAGTATATTTTAATCAACAGCATTGTCCTATAATAAGTTATAAATAAAGGTGAATTCTTTGCTTTGCTGTTTTACGTCATGCCCACTAACAAATTGAAAACTGTACCAATACGCCTTATTTTTAGTCCAGATTTTTAGTATTCGTATTGTTATCTTAGAAAGTCTTACTGATTAAAATACTACAATAGGTAACAATTTGACAATTTAGTAGTGTCAACCCTGTGGTTATGACCCGTGTATATAGCATATTAGTCCTGAATACAACGTTTGGTGGTGCGCCTGTCAGATGGGAACGTACAGATAAGGTAATAGGTAACAGGTGAATATACTATTGGTATCGGTAGCGGACTCGACTCGGAACTTCTTAATAATTGGCAATATTAATTACGTGGAAAACAAAAGGGTCTGGCGTGGTGTAATTTTTAATCTACACCTTTGTACTATATTAGTTATATATAAAGTTGAATTCTGTGATTCGTCGTTTTTACGTGATGACGGCTGACAAATTGGACCTCGTAATTTTAGTATTATAGATGTCCAGAAATTTAACAGAACTTTAAACTTACAGCCGTTCCACAAGACACTCCTTGTTTCTTACCTGTCTCACTACAGTTTTTCCCTGTATATCCAGGCTGACAAATACATTCATACCCACCAGTGTCGTCAGTCTCTTTGCAATGACCATGATCACATAATGTTTGGCTACTCCAACATGAATGGGGAATTTCTGTCAAATAATGCAATCGGTAATGTATTAGCATTCTAAATTTTGTAGTCTTCTGCAAATATGTACTTTAACCTAGTTTACGAAGAATGGCATATTACAAAGCAAGGTATAACTCTGATATTATACAAAACAAGTAAAAAACACATATTATATATTATTATTATGAGGAAAAAATAATTGAATCTAATAGAAATATGTGAATTTCAATGAGATGTTAGGTATTCATAACTATACAATTTAAATTACATGATGAATGTTTATCATTGCAAATTAGGTGGTTGTTTGTAATTCATTCTTTTTGTACGTGACATTTAAGACAATATTTAAAATCTTCATTGGATATGTTGGATATTCAGGACAAGGCAATAAGGTTTGTAAGTATGATTTTTGCATTTATATTCAAGAGTGGCGAAAGATACCAGAGGGACAGTCAAACTCATAGATCGAAAAATAAACTGACAACGCCTTGATAAAAATGATAAAAAGACAAACAGGCAAATAATAGTACACATGATACAACATAGAAAACTAAAAAAACCTAAGCAACACGAACCCCACCAAACACTAGGGCTGATCTTAAGTGCTGTGGAAGGGAAAACAGAACCTGCTTCACATGTGGCACACGTCGTGTTGCTTATGTTATTACAAACCCGGTAAATAGTCTAACTCGGTAGGTCACATTTATGAAAGGGAAGGGGATTGTAGCAATGACGTAGTAATGACGTAAGAAACATATCCGATACCATCTGTGAAACCTTTATTCCATATTAATATTTTTGTGAACCGGTTATAAGTATTTCAAATAACTATTTCATACGGGTTTTCTGATCTTGATGGAACATCTAAATTTCACTCTTTTTTTCATTATTGTACATTAAAACACTAATAAAACAATGTACATGTTTTACAAAAACAAGATTTCCAAAATGTCGACTTTTGTTATGAGAATTAAGTTACGTTAGTTATGTATGATGGCATGAAATATCTACTCACTAGACACCACATTACATGTTGACTGTGTCGTACTTCCGACTGTATTTGAATTGTCAAAAAAAAGTGAATGAACATCAAAAGTCCATATTGGGATTTATATTTTTTTTCAACACTTGATCAAATCTGTGTAAATTTGTAACAAGTCTTTTCTGTTTCTGTGCATAGTGTTTTGGTATAAACACGTGTACTTCATATAAAATATTAGACTCCTAATTAGAAGCATAATAGTTCAATTGTAACAGTTGACATTATCTTACCTATGTACTCAATATTTATGGAGTAGTCGAATGGATTGTTAAGCAGCTGATGATAAATAACTGACACATTATTTGTTTGAGACTTCCATCCTTTCCATTTTTCTTGTACCTTTTGTCCACATACTTTCAAACCATCATTACTTTTAAGTTTGGTAGAATCGTTTATCTGCAATTAGAATTCTTATATATACGTACCAAATGTATTCCATGTGTGATAAATGTATCTTTTCTAAAAAGGTAAGGGTTATACATTTATAGTATACGGTTCAGTTTTCTTCTGTAAAAGAGAGGCAAAAGATACCAAACTGATATTAAAATTGTCAAATGAAAAACATAAAGTAGAGTTTGCAGTACTGTATTGAAGGTTTGACAAATGCTAAGTGAAAGTGGATTATTTAGGAAGTATGCATTTGAAGTGAGAGTTTTATCTAGCTATAAAACCAGGTTCAATCCACCATGTTCTACATAAGAAATGTATGTACCAGTTCAGGAATATGACAGTTGTTATCCAGTCGTTTCGTGTGTTTGATCTTTTGATTTTGCCATTTGATAAAGGTACTTTTCGTCTTGAATTTTTTTTTTTTTTTTTTTTGGAGTTTAGCATTTTTGTGATTTCCTTTTATTTCTTCATTTTTTTTGAAAACTTGTGTTAGTCCGACAGATCATTTTCTTTTAGTGATATCTTCTAGTCAGTCCTATTGCAAACCTACTGATCATATCTTTCATATGGGACGTACTAGTATAATTCAACATGGGAAAACAGCTAATGCCAGGTTTCGTAACCTTATAATCCAAAAGATCACATTGCAAATGTTGTTTCCCATGGGGATTTGTAAATACCTTTTTAAAAAGTGAGTTAAAACTTGTGTGTAATATCTTTGAAATATTTATCTTACCAATATATAGGTTGTTTGGCAGTGTGGAACAGCTCCTAAAAATCCATTTCCAATGAATACTTGGTTAACAGTTATTTTTATTGTACTATTTGGATTTTTAGTAACGATAAAATGATCTTTAGTATTCTTTTTCAAATGAAGTCCAAGTATTTGTGGTATTATGGTTGCTGTTCTAACTTCTTCGTCGATGCAATGTATCTTTTGTATAAAACCTAAAGATAAATAAAAAAGAATAAAAATCATGTTCATTGTAAAAATACAGGTTGATTTATTGACAACATTGGCGCTTTTGTAAAAGGTTTGCCTCAAAATTACAAATACGTCATATACATGATATCAACCAGGCAATTATTTGTAAAATCATAAAATTCACAGAAGTGATTCCTATACTCACCATAAAAATAAGATTTTATATACAATGTCATATATATATAAATAAAGTTGGTTTGATTTGTGTAAAGGAAAGCGGTTGTATTTTTCCTTGATAAGCAACACATGATCATCTTCCTATATCTAACAATACGTCAACCAACATTATTTTTTTCTAAATTTATATTTTTTATAACAAAGATAGTTTTGTTTGATAATATAACTCTACTTTTATAGTGTAGTAATTGTGGTAAAATGGTTTCATGATGAACCCGAACGGAGTTTGTTTATGATGTCCATGCCCACGTCATTTTACGTCAAATATATGCCAATTTAAAAGCCCTGTTGATAATTTTCAAGAACACAATTCATTATTTAATGTTCATATACACACTGTAGTTATTTTTAAATAGGGAATTTGGATATCTTTTATTTTTAATTATACAAATGTATAATGTGTTTTAATGCTTTTATTTTGCGTTTTATCGATAGGCAATACATTGCATAATAATTTTCAGGATAAAATGAATGCATGCCCGAATAATTAATATAGGGTTATTGCATGAATATTGGGGAATATTGTCCCGAGTAAAATTGTATATTGCACGAGCTTGCGAGTGCAATATATGTTCTACGAGGGACAATATTCCCCAATATTCATGCAATAACCCTATTATTGCATAGCAATATAATATATTTGAAAGTAAAAATTGATTTAAACTGAGATTTTGTCGTTAATGACGTCATGAATTTGAAGATTTATTGCACGCTAACTTTTGGTTACTTTCTGTAGGAAATATTATATTGCTATGCAATAATAAAAATTAATGAACAATCCAAATAATATCTTTTGCTTCTTATTCGGCAAAAGATTAAAACAACTTGAGCAGGACATTGCCTGCACAAGTAAGGTTGTCGTGTTTTAGTTTCTTAAGAAGCTGGTGGTTTCATCTGGATATTTTATGATTATCTGTGTTTATAATCTCGAGTGTTTAACGCTGTCATCTTTGAGCTTACCACTTTCTTTGATAAGTTCACCGCATTCCTGACAGGCTTGATACACTAGGCGACAGAAAATTAATGGGATCAACAAGGACAATTTAAACAATCGCTTGGTGTATGATGTGGTTGGCTATACATATAAAATGATGCAGCAATCGTTTAATATTATCAATTGTCATAATTGATATTAAGTAATTTGTATGAAAATTTCAAACTGTGTTATCACTATTTATTTAATGATTTTTATAAAGACTGTTAGCTTCGTCATGCTTATTATAATTATGTTATATTTGTTGTGGTAAAACACCAGTTATATTACTCGATTTATTTCACTTGTCATGGGCGGAGTTTAACCGGTTCGCTCATACATGTAATAAACCAGTCCATCTATAGAAAGGTGTTTTAGTATAAACTCATTAATGAAGTGTCCAGTCATTCTTTTGTAAATTCCTTTGATGACACTGATAGGTGATTAAAAATCAGTAGTAATTATAACGGCAATCATCTTTATCAAACACATCTTCAAATAAACTGTCCTTATGCATATTAAAACGTACGCTCCGCCCGATCAGTTGAAATACCATTGGTAATACGAAAAGACTTTTTTATGATTATTTTAAACATCTGAGTAGATCTAGGTAGATCTAGTTATTCCGCGTTGGAGATTTTTTTATAAGCTAAACAAAAGGCCAAACTGATACATGATTGTAACGTATCAATCTCTATTAATCTTTCATCATATCCTCTTGTATATTCGTATATATTCTATAATGGGTTTTATTTGGGGTCAGGGTTAACGTTTTTAAATAATATATTCTTTGTATAAATAGTTTATGTATCTGTGATTGGATATTTTTTTCAGAGAATATAGAAATTTCTTAAAACATACAAGTTCAAGATGACGGGAAAAAAGAAAATGGTTAAACAAATAATAGTTTTAAAGTTTCATAATAAAAATACTAAATAATATTTTTTACTCAAATACTGTGAAAAAAAACTACATGACTGTCTTGTCATATACATAATAGAAAAGCTACAATGATCTCATAAAGTGAATATATACTTCAATTATAATAAATAACAACTTACACATAAATAATCCTAAGTACCCAAGTACAACTACCTTCATTTCAATGTCACAATATAGGTATATCTATTTTCGTTCTTGTCTGAGTAGGCCTAATTCTGAAATATAAAAAAACAAGAATGTGTCCAAAGTACACGGATGCCCCACTCGCACTATCCTTTTATATGTTTAGTGGACCGTGAAATTGGGGTCAAAAGTCTAATTTGACTTTAAAATTAGAAAGATCATATCATAAGCAACAAGTTTACTAAGTTTCAAGTTGATTGGACTTCAGCTTCATCAAAAACTACCTTGACCAAAAACTTTAACCTGAAACTTTCCCTTTCATTTTCTATGTTCAGTGGACCGTGAAATTGGGGTCAAAAGTCTAATTTGGCTTTAAAATGAGAAATATCATATCATAAGCAACAAGTGTACTAAGTTTCAAGTTGATTGGACTTCAGCTTCACCTGAACAGACGCACAGACGAACGGACGAACGGAGTCACAGACCAGAAAACATAATGCCCCTCTACTATCGTAGGTGGGGCATAAAAATCACAAAAAAGTCAGACCTTCCAGGAAAATTCAAAACGGAAAGTCCTTAATCAAATAAGTACATAAAATGCTTAAAAACGTCAAAATATTAGTGACACAATTAAATATAAAATGAGTTTGTAATGGTTACGATGCACATTAATAACAAACATTGATTACTAGAACTCAAATTCAAAATTGTCGATTTTGATAAATGCACCGCTACATGTTATACATAAAATGATGCACGTAAAATTATAAAATTGCATCGGGTGGTAAAGGATTTTTTTTGTATGCTAGGAGCAATCAATTAAGGTGTGTTTTATGTGTTGTCGACTGTTCTACATTGAATATTTCTTTTACAATAGCGTTGGCTTTATCTTCTGTCATATTCTTTTTAAAAAAGAAAATAACAAAAGATCAGAGCTAAGAGGAAAATTATACACAAACAGTCTATATATTCGTTTGATGTGTTTCAGCTTATGATTTTGCCACTTGATAAGGAACTTTCTTCTTTTTCGGAGTTTAGTTTTTTTGTGATCATTTTACTTTTTTTCCTAATCAAATGGCACAATCAACAGATTAAACACATCAAATGAATTGAAACTAACTGTCATATTTCTGAATTGGTACAAGCATTTCATATGTAGAAAATAGTGGATTAAACCATGTTTTGTAGCTAGCTAAACCTCAGTTTCATGACAGTCGCCAAAACATTAATTGACAACGTTGTCAACATTGTGTTTTAATCCTTATCACTGTAAAACAAACACAAATGTCAACAAAGTAAAACAAAAATGCATATTGAAAAGCACATTAGCAAAAATGTTAGACAAGAATACAAACATTGACCAAATAACGCAAAGACGGGATGGTTCAGTACCGAGCCACGTCAAATAGCCAAAAATAGACTAAACAGAAAATGTAATTATTTACAAATACAAAAAAAGAAAACTATAATTTCTTAACTTTATAGCTTATTATTGTATGTCTTTTTGTATTCGAACTGGGCGATAACGGATTTTCAAAATAAAATCTGATTTGGTTTGTCAAATTAAGCTCATATGTTAATTTACATTCAAGCGAATTTCAATGAGTAAAAGGAAAACATATATGAAATACGTCAAATAGACATTACAATTACGCAGATAACTAATGCATAAGATATAAAGAGGTTTACCATAGACTTCAACGGTGTCTATAGTGTATGACAAGCTCGAAATCGCCCCGATTCTTCAATATGTTAATTTTGTGAATAAAAGTATTTGCCTTATATTATATATAGACAGATAAGATACTGTAACAATTTGATGTAGCATTTGACTTGGTGTAATACACATGCTATTATAAACATTCAAAATTATCTAGATTGGGTAATATACATCAACAATGCAAAGAATATGCAGTTGAAATATAAACTTGGTGTTAAAATTAGTACATAAAAAATAACTAAATATATTTTACGCACGTCAACTCAATGTATAGGGCTTGAGTGTATTTACAGAAAATAACGTACTGTAATCATCTTGTAAAAAAAGTACAGTTATGTTGAAGTGAAACAAAAAGAAATAAGTGTAAAATGCATTGGCATGCATTATGAAGCGTAAAAAAATCCAAAAAATTACGACAAAACTTTTTTTTCCTTGAAACTATTATAAAAACTTGAATTCAATTGAAATGTTCTCAAATCGAGACCGTGGACTGATGGAGACATTGCATTTAACTCAATTTGCCCGCTGTGGTTGCGTTTATAAACAACAAACACCCAAAAGGACGCTACTATAAAACAAGAATGTTACTGTCGGATGGTAGGACTCAAAGAAATTACCATACTTCTTTACCCACACCATCAATTGGGTTACATTGTAAAGTAGGAGCTATTTTCTTTTTATGATTTATTATTATTCCAGATGAGTCGTTTTTATGTATATTTGTCATGTTTTATTATAAAAGAATACTATAAGTTGATGGTAAGTTTCGTCAAATTTTGTTGTTACTGCTTTAAAATGTCTAAATATTTTGAAGACAAAAAAATAAACTCGTAAATATTGCTTTCCATCAGGTACCTGTTTATTGAAACTGTCCTAAGATCTGTCCTAGGAATGTCTTAGGACAAAAGTTGGGATAAAGTTAGGACCGACTTACGACACGTTTCAGTATGCACATCGAAGCTATCTTAGGAATATCTTAGCTAGGATGTCCTAACCACTCTCATCAGTATTGTCGTAAAAGAAAATAGCGTATTAAAATTCGAATTTTAAAATATTGTATCAAATTTAACCTTTGGCAATTACTATGATTTAAAAAAAAAACAGAGATAAATGATTATAAAATAATTATTAATTTAAAATACAAGGTAAAAAATATTTTTTATATTATAATTGTACATTTTAACTCTATGAAACAAAACATAAAATTATAACAAAAAATGTACTGACGATTTATATAAGAATTGAACAAACTAATCGTAAATAGTTGAAACTAAATATGTAATCGGTAAAATCACTATATGCATTGAGTGAGCTGACTTCGAAGTGTCAGGGTTTCGTACTTTAAAGTTCAATGACAAATCTCGTGCATCTTTCATATGAATATTGAGTGCTTCAACTATTTTATTACGTGTGCTGAAAAGAGAGATTTGGATCTAATATGTACCATGTATAGAAGCTACCAATTGATTTTTAGTGGGGATAGGGCTAGAATGAAATTTGAAAAAGGCAGTACAGGAGTTTGAAATAAAAATAAAACAAGATGAGCAATTTTGCCCAAAAAAATAAAATAAATAGGCGGATGGCAATTAATGTCAGGAAAAACAGTCAGGATAAACCAATAAAAATAGGCAGGACCGTATAGGGTGAAAAATTAAAGGAAGGAAAGATATTACAACCAAAAGAAAGCATGGCGATATTTTTTATCCTAGCCCCCACCCCACCCGGCCATAAAATGGAAATGAAACATATACATGCCATATTTGTTTATAAAAAAAAACTATTCTAAATATATTCTAAAATTAGGTCCATCATAAGACCATTTAAGACACCTAAATTTGTATTCTAAAGTTATGTCAATTCCTAGGATTTTCCTAAGTTGCGACATGTTTGATAAACCCACTAAGGACCAAGATACATTTGTATGTCCTAAGTTGGTCTGAGGACACGTCGTAGTCCTAAGAGAGCTTTGATAAACAGGGGCCGGTAACAAGAAATTTTATCAAGAGAGGTCGTAAGTATTGATTTAAGGGGAAGATAAGATAGTTCAAAGATCACTCAAAGAGTGTAAATCAAAGCTCTCTCAGGTTGTTCGTAGATCGCTCTTATTTCTCCCTTAAGTTGCATCGTAATAGTTTTCAAGTTACGAGTTCTTAATAATTTTCTGGTGTCTCCGTTTTTGGTTTCTCGCAAAGAAATTAGAATCACCTTAAATGAATCATAGAAACGTTTTGATGAACGATTAAATGCGCATAACAATCAACTATCCATTTAACCCAAGGAACCACCGGCCCTTTTTTGATAAAAGTAAAATTGAATTAAAAAAAAATGCACCGCTTGAAACATGAAATTATTTTAACTGCTTATAGAACATTATTATTTTAATAAAAATATGCTTGTCTCAGGACAATCCCTTTGAGGGTCCTATCATTCACAAGGCCAATGTTAGGATTTGAATCGAGTATAAATGACGAGTCTCAAAGGACGCTTATTTTTCTATCCTACCGTTCATTTCGGTCAAACCCCTTCTCTAATGGTTTACTTTTATAATTTGTAATTTGGATGGAGAGGTGTCTCATTGGCACTCATATCACATCTTCTTATATTTTTTCACTTTAAACAATATTTTTTTTCACCTTTTAAAAGCTAAAAATAAAATCACAAAAATACTTCACTCCGAGGAAAATTCAAAACGGAAATTAAATCCTTAACCTATATAGCTAATGGCAAAATCAAATGATTAAATACATCAAACGAATGGACGACACTTGTCATATTCCTGACTTGTTACAGGCATTTTTAAAGTTAAAAAAAAATTATGGATTGGACCTGGTTAAAAGAGCTGAACCTCTCACTTGTATGACAGTCTTGTCAAATTCCATGATATTGATAACGATGCGTGAACAAAAAAGACACAACAGGCAAAAATGTAAAAAAAACACAGGTATACAACAACACACAACACACTAAAAACTGAAGATGATGATTCGGAAGGGTAAGCAAATCCTGCTCCACGTGTTGCGCCCATCGTGTTGCTCATTATATTACAAAGCCGGTAAATAATTGGTCAACCAACTCATGATGGCTTCCGTAAAATTTAAGAAGTGATGATTTAAACTTCACCATTTGGAACTCTTGGTTTAGAATTGAAAAAGGTCACAAATTTCTCCTTGCTTTATATTCAACACTTCTCTCAACAAGCCAAAATTGTAATGATTTACAAAAAGAGAAACTACCATCCTCCACATACATGGCCAAGAAAACACTAAATTATAATTTCCTATTCAGTTGAATTAACAAGTGAATGTACAGCTAAGAGTAGTCGGGACCACTCTTACAAAAAAAGTCAAGTGAAGCTATTGCGAATTGTTCTTGGTACACCCCTAAGTTGCTAAGTTTGTTATAAGAACACTTAATAACTGTCCAAAATTTAAGAATGATTTTGTGTTACCGGAATTAGTAAGAATGCTTTAGGGTAGACGTAAAAATCGTTCTTAAATCATGCACTTTTTCAAAACATTAAGGGCTGTCAATCATTCTAAGATAGGTCTGAGATAAGGTCTGACGCCCTTAAGACGTTCGTAAGACATACGAATGCTTCTTGTTACCGGCCCCTGGACCCTGGCTTATTGTTAGACTACTTGTATTAAGTATATTTCTTTCTTTCTTTTTTTCTTTGCTTTTTTTTTATTTTTTACTTCCTTTTCAAACTGAAAGTATATATCATAGGGAATGATTAATTTGACCGTTTAGGCAACACTCCATGCACTTGTAGGTCCCAAAAACTAGTTGCGTTGCTATGGTCAAAGCAGTTTTGAAATGGAAAATATAAACAAAAAACATCCTATCTTCATTATAAAAACCTCAAGAGTTTCAAACCAAAACATATTATGCAAAATTTAAGTGCGTCTTTGATGCGTGCAGATTTACACATCACTCGTTATTAATCTAACAGCGGCGTAAAAATTTTAAATCTTTAAAACCGCAACGACATCAACATGGCGATCTTTAAATATTCAATTATAAGTGTAAAGCATTTTATTGTCCTCAATACTCTTCTATCTAAATGAATAATCAAATGAAAAATATAATGGAAAACAAGACAAAGTACAGATCTTTACAAACTGTATTAGATAAAAGTATATGATGAGTTCATGATGGACTTGTTTGTGTCGGCGGAGTAATCAATTCTGTCTGTGCAGATTGACACAATCCGACATTAATGCGCCCCGTAATGTGTTTGTGGTTACGACACACCATAAACAATATCATTAGTTAAATGTTTTGTCTAAGGTATCTTCCCAACATAAAAAGGATCATTATTTAGAAGACAAAATTATTTCCGTTCATATGTCAATCACTGATTGAAATGAACAACGAAGATATTTGTTGATGTTTGAATGTTTTTCTTTCTTTGCTCGTTCATGTACATACAACTGTCGTCTTTGTTAAAACATTCGGAATTGTATGCACTCTATGCTCTCCCTCTTTGAATGTTATATAGTATGTCTGACATTTTTGTTTCGAGCGTCATTAATGAGTCTTTTGTAAATAATACGATCACCTGGGGTGGTGTTCTCGAAAGTATCCTAAGATTCGTCGTAAGTCATAGATAAGACAGATTTTAGGATGGACTTAGGATCGACTTAGGACACTCTTAAGTTGCGTCTCGAAGCTATCTCAGACGCATCTTATGTTAGGACGTCCTAAACATATCCTATGTGCGAAATCCTAAATAGTTAAAGTAATTGTTTGATAAAACATTTATTAGAGACGAAACCAATTAATAAATTTGTTTACAAAATTTTGTAATAAAAAGTATTTAATGAAAATAAAATGCATGATTTCAAATGTAGTTATAAAATAATATCAAAATGATTTTGATATAAACTGTAAAACAATTTGTTTTGAAAGGAAAATATCGAATTCGTAATGTCATCGTATCGTAAAAACACGAAGTTCAAAGTTTAAAATCATGCACAATTTCTTTATACGAGTCAATAACCGATGGAGCGTCTCTTTTCACGTTCTTCTTCACGTAAACAAATGAGAAAAAGCATGCACAAAGTTAGGATGGAGATATGATGATCTTAAGACACCTAATTAGGTGTCCTAAAGTTAGGACGAAAATGTGATATATCCTAAGTTAAAGGGGCACTAGCTACGATATATATAAAAAAATAAAGTATGATTTTTTTTAAGATCAATCATTAATCAAATTGGAATAATGAAATAATAATTTGCGTTTAGCAATCAATTTCCTTTAATTTTGTTGAAATAAGCGATTAAACATAATTTTTGACTGATTCACTTGCAAGTGAAAACGTCATCATCATTCTAACCGGTATTCATGTGAACTTCAAGTTAACCCCTAGCTAGATATTGACAACGCATGCATTGTACGTGTACTGGTTATTTAAAGAAAAAGAATGTCAACAATGAAAGTGAAACTACGGTAAATCATTTGATTACTAATTCGATGCACATAAAATCATTCTTATATGGTTAAAAACAATGAGAAACATCTATTTTTAATCTATAAAATAAAATCAAACAGAACTATAAAAATGCAATTGCACGTGTTGGTTTAATCTATTCGTATCTTTATTTTTGTTAACATCGCTTATATGGTCATCTGAGGTCAAATCGATAGTTAATTAGATGGCGTTTGGACTAAAATACACACGAAACGAACCTATATATTATCTACCCCATGCTCTGTAAACTGTTTATTTTAGACTTTTGATAGTTTGGATAAATGTTTTACATTGTTATAAACCAAATATGAGAATTTGGGTCAAATCGGTTACAATGAATTTGACAGCTAGTGCCCCTTTAAGAGAGCTTCGAGAACACGACTTAGGACAAAGACTTGTCATACGATGGTCTTAGGACACGTCTTAATCCTAAGATAGCTTCGAGAACACCACCCCTGATGTACAAAATGTCATCCCGATCTTTAATGATAAATAAACGTGTTTTGTATGTTTTTTTTTGTTTTTTTTGTTGTTTTTTTTTGTCTTTTTTTTTGGGGGGGGGGGGGATAATTATTTGATGCAGTGCGGTGTAGTGGCCTTAATATCTTTAAAATATACGTTTGTTTGCCTTGGTCCTTTTTTTCATTCGTGGTAGGTACAATGTACTAAGTGATTATTTTAACTTTTTAAAGAATTGAAGGGCTTCTTTTTCGTAAAACTATTGTCACAGTGGTAAATTATTGAAACTTTCTCGTGAGCTCAACCATATAAATGATATCGAAAAATGAGAATGGAAATGTGGAATGTGTCAGAGAGACAACCCGACCATAGAGCACACAACAGCCAAAGTCCACTAATGGGTTTTCAATGCAGCGACATTTTGTTTTTAATCTAAATCATTTACAGGACGAATTTTTCTCTGCTTTATCATGGAAAAAAACATTTTGCGTCCGGAACTCTATCTAACCCCAGACACATTTCATAGAACCATTCTAACTATCGTTTAAGAATTAAATGCGTCTTTTTGATATTTTATCGGCGAAAAACGCATTTACAGAAGCGTATTATGCGCGGCATACAACAAATGTGCACGCCATACAACAAATGTGCACGCCATCAACGCTTTCACAAAAAGAAGCATTTTAATTATTATAGTAATGTCATTATTATATATGCTACTACTACGATCTTATTTACACCCTCCCCTTCATAACACACACCCGCTATGCATTAGTGTGGCGTTTCAAGGGAAGCACGACAGTCGGGCACATGTATTCATTAATGTTGGTTTTCGTTGAGAAACAAAACGTAAATGTGAATTGCCTCTCAAAGGTAGTCAGAGAGTCAAAATCAGGATTTTTATGAATCATCTATGTTTTTAAAATATTTTTTTTTTATGCAGCAACAAGGAAATATGAATTGAATAAGAAATTACAGCAATATCTATGCATTTTGTTAACGTTGTAACAGAGACCATGTGCAGGCATAAATGCATTTTATCAAAGAATTGAATGCTTTTAATTTTGAAATTTTATTGTGTATAAACATGTTAACCGAAAAGCAGTAAATCGCCTCTTTTTAAACTGTGCACACGTTTAACGCTTTTACATTCTTATGAAAATTCATTTTTTCGTTTCACTATATTTGTATTGCATGTTCAAGTTTATCCCAGATTCGAGCCTTTTATAGATTTATAGACAATACGTTTGTAACGTCGTCACTGGAAATTTCTGCAGTCAGTTGTTGCATTTTTTACAGAAATAAAATATAGCTGTATGAACGCCTTATCCTTTAAAAACTACAGTATCGAATGAAACTTCAGAGTGATGTAATTATATGGAAATAAAACATATCTTTTGGAATGCCTTAATTGGTCAATACAACTAACAGAATATGAAATTTCTATACAGTGACTGATTTTTAACTATATTAAAACAAATGTTTGCGCTATTCTCTTTAAAGGTCGTTTCTTGTTAAGCTACATTTTACTTAGTTATCTAAAAGCGTACATTTCCCTGTAACTTAAAAAATGACATAAATTTAAAACCATGCAATGAGTTAACAAGTTTGGTGGTTACAATGATACTTCCCCATTTCTTATTATAAGTTAGCTTATCCAAAGAGAGCCAATGGCGGATCCAGGGGCGAAGTGGGAGTATGCTGCCTTTAGTTCGACAAAGTAAATGAAACATATACGATATATATAAATGTTTAACTTAAAATTGATTTACATCGTTCCGCTCGGCTAAATATGGGTATTCAGGAATTACGCCCCCTCTTCAAAATCCGGGATCCAACACTGTATTAAATGAACTGTATATTCGATATGGAGTTACGGAGAGCTATCAAGTTGTATTCTTTTTGAAATAGAAAAATAAAAGAAAATCGTACAAATAATTTAAATGATAAAAAGTTTTTTAAAATTCCACACAAAAATAACTAAACTGTTCAGAATATCAAGGTAAACGTTCAAGTGATACATATTCATAATTCTTACAATTGAATTATTTTTTTTATATAATCTTCAGATGCCTTATTATCTTATATATTTAAGTACTGAGCTTGAAATAAATTTGTATTGGTTACTCTGGATCTTTTAAAAAACGGTAATGTAGCGAACTTATATGTTTACCTTTTAAGTCCATTAATAGTGCAATGCGGATATATTAAATTTATCTGATCTTTTTGAGTTTCCTTGTAAAATACTACACAAATATATACCATAAAAATGCAAAAAGATATAAGAAGATGTGGTATGAGTGTCAATGAGACAACTCTCTATCCAAGTCACAATTTATAAAAGTAAACTATTATAGGTCAAAGTACGGTCTTCATCACGGGGCAAGCTATAAAGGGTCCCTAAAACTAATATCCATTAGTACTAACATTATGGAACTATTAAATGCTAAATCTAAAAAATAAATATACAACTTTACTCCTGTACACCAATATTGAGATTTCGTCACCCGTAAATATCTAGGAACTCTATAATTTGAATAAACCAAAAAAAATCGATCTGAAACAATTTCCAAAAAATATACCGAGACTCTACTAACATACAAGAAGAATACTTCGCTCTTAAATTTTTTAATTTATTTTTGTTAAGACTCAAAAACAATTTTCTGAATGTTTTAATATATATGTTATTCAATTTTACAGCTTGAAAGATACTTACCAATACTGATGTTAAATCCTTCTCTTAATGTCACACACATACAAAACTATAATTACAAAAAACAAAAATCACATCTTTCACTTATTTAGACGTCATAATTATTACAAAATGACAAGAAATTCGATTAATAGGTTGGTGGACTGCTTTTTCGAGAGTGCGTTATCTTTCTGACAAACTTCCGCGAGGACCGTCATTTTGTTGTTATTAATTCTTGTTTCACTTGGTATTCTTCATCCCTATACCTGTTTATTTACCTGTCTGGATAATTGACAGATAACACTACCTTTCACTAACGAGATAATCGTAGTTTGATAGAAACAAACATCTACTCTAATCTTTCATCATCTCATTACCAGGCGTGTTCCGATCATGACGCTGTGAGAATTGTAAAAACGGCGGTTCTTATGGTACTACATGTATATATTCGCACATGGGCATGGCTTTTCACTTTCGTCCATTGAAGTTATAACTTGATAAAGCTATACACTTTTTGTAAATATGACGCTGTGAGAAGTTAAAAAAAACTGTTCTTAAGTTATGGTACTACAGTCATATTCACACATGGGCATGGCTTCTCACTTTCGTCAATTAAAGTTAGGAATGACTTGATAAAGCAATAACTTTTGGTAAATATGACGCATTGAGAATTTTGAAAACGGCGGTTTTTACGGTACTATATGTTCGCACATGGGCATGGCTTCTCACTTTCGTCTATTGAAGTTATGAATATCTTGTAAATGATTATGCTATAAACTTTTTTAAATTTATAAATAAACAGATGCAAGGTTTATGTCAAATAGACAGTAACCCAAAGAGTATGGTTAAAGAAATCTTTAAATGAAAAATAGCATCCGTTTTTTTAATTTACAAATAGTTATTAAAAAAAAACTTTTGTGGGATATATGTACATGTAGTTGTCTCATTTACAGTCATACGACCACAATTCTTATGTAATTTTTAAAATATATATATTATATATTTGCGAAAGCAAATTTACAGATCTAACATTGTTGGGTTGATGTTTAGACGAGTTGTATATTATATATATATATATATTGTACGTATAATTGTTAATATTTTGAATTTATAAGTTAGTGCCGGTGTAAATCTCAATTTTAAATTATGAAATTAATTATTTCAAATGAAAATACAATAGATGATAATCTTTATTATTGAACTTTCGCCAAAGTTTTCACGTTTGTCACTAAACTAGTTCATTGACTAATCATAATATTATTTTTTACACTTTGTTTTAACATTATTTTTTAAAATACAATCAGAAAATCAATTAACAAAGACAGTAAAACTTATGGTCATTGTTTTCGTTAATAGGCGTAAAAAATCAAAATATTATTAAGTGCGAAGTGACGTATTTCATTTTATTTATGATTTGACTTCGGACAATGAAAGTTTATTTGATTTTCATCACATTTGGAAACTTGCTGCATCTGTTCGAGTGCGCAAAGAAAGGTAGTATTTTTTTTAATTTAAAATATAGAGAATTTCATTTTGTGTATTTTGGTAAAAACATAAAATGAAGTTAATGTCTTATTCAATCGAAGTAGTTTTAAATAGGGATAGTCACGTTATAATATATAGAAGAAATACTTGTAGGAGAATTTTTCACTGCTTGGTATTTATTAAAATCAGGCCCATTTACCTAAAGCCCTGCAAATTTTACTAAAATTCTCATGAGATGTGCTATGATTGACAATGAGACGACTCTCCATCCAAGTCGCAATGTATTAAAAATGTTAAAAATTATAGGTTCAGTACGGCCTTTCATATGGAGCCTTAAATGGTTAAAAATAGTAATATGGACAGTTTCTGGCAATAATTTATTCCTATCCAAAAGAATTTATTATGGAAACATGCGAGATCTGCTATTTGTTTTTAGTATACATTACATACCTTGTACTAGACTGAGACTTTATTTTCAATTTTTGTTGATTTTTTTAAAACTTCCTTATTTTTGTCCCTGTATGCAAAACAAATTCATGGGGTAAAGGTTTGATACGTGCCTCTTTGATTCAATTTTAAAGATATGATGGATGAACATAAATAATTCAACAAATCTTCAAAATAGAGACTTTCCAAATACAAGATTCGTATTTTCCCATATGTTTCGAACAGAACTTACTAATCTATTCAAGACGGTTCAAGTTAGATTCGATCATCATTATGTTAACATGATGGTATATTTATAATGTTAACTGGTCAACATTACAGCATACATTCAATATGTATTGGTGTTGACCAATGGGGGAAAAAACTATACACGTTACACGTCTTCGTCTCCTCGTGATGATATCGCTTCTTTTGAAAATTGAGATCGAGAAGATATCATTTTAAAAGGGACTTCCGACGCCGTATATGTATTTATGTTAATCTGTTAGTCTCTGTTATAATATATTGGAAGTACTGTTACATGTATATATAGGTTGAAGACATTATGCTGCATTTGAGCCGTCTTTTTGGGGGTTTTGTTTCCCATCATTTTCTTTTTATTCATACATGGTAGAGAGTTGTCTCATTGGCACTCACATGACATCTACCTATATCTATATACATGTACATGCTGATAGTTTTGTATTTCCAGACGCGTATGCATTTTTCTTTGAAGAAGACTTCTCAGAAGCGCTCGTTCTAAAACAGTTGGACGGCCAATCCAATTAATACATGCATTAGCAGTATATGATACAAGCATATATCGGTTGATAAAGTATCATACCCACACAATACAGATAATGAATTAGGATAGGGCACATTTCTCACTTTCAGTGCACTTATCAACATCAACAAATCTTCTTGACACTTTATTAAAATAAATATTTGTGCAAATAAGCTGTATAAATATACCGAAATATTTCTGGAAAATTTCAGATAAGATTGTTTTCTATTAGGTAAGTAACCTCGTTTTGAGAAACGCAGCATCTTTGAATCAAGTCTTGTTTTGGGTAATTGTGAAATGAAGATAAAAAATATCCGTGTTTTTAATTTGTAAAATAACCCTGTACAAAGTTAATATCATTCAAATATCTTTATATCCATGTATTTAGTATTTACCTAATGAACACGTAGACACAGGTCGTGTGATGCTAAAAACAAAGGTGTAACCCAATTATATATATTTTTTAAATGTTAAAGGGCTCCTTTTTTAAAGTGAAAATGCTTGAAATAAAATGTAAGGTTAAGAACTAGAACTATTCGGGAGTGTTGCAGACTTGTAATAATCAATACATGCGCATGGTAAACCTAATTTTATTTATAGTAAAGTATATTCAAACAGATATATGCATTATGTCAATTATTGTTCAACAAAAGCACGGAACAGATTAGTCTGCAGATTGTTAATAGGATTAAGTAAATATTCAAATGTTAAAATATTTACGTCGATTTATTTTTACGAAGGTATCATTTTTGAATGCTATCATTCCACAATTTAAAATAAAATTTAAAATATATAAAAAGAAAGATGGTTTATAACTGCTATGCAACGAGGCATCACTCCAACAAGAATCAAATGACACAGATTTTAATAACTTTCTTTATAGAGGAAATAACTTACATGTATGTCCTTCTGTAAACATATGGGCATACTTTATACAAAATGAAAATTAATTATAAGAAACCATTTTAACTTTGCCTTCACAAAAGTTCCCTTCAGTCCTGCAATGTTTCTCTTGCCTCATAGTATGGCGTGCATATTTTACACTTTTCTTGAGTGGCAGGTGTACAACCAATAGCTGTAGCTCCCTTGTACATCTTTTTAATCATATGAGCGGCCTAATTTGGCAATGTTTTCCTAGCAGCTAGACCGTGCAGAATGCACCATGCAGGCTGGCAGTCCGACGCCTTGCAAGTGAGATTTGGGATAATATTGGGGTAGGTTATGTCAATAAACTGGAGCAATTACAGCTCCAAACTACTAGGATAGTTACGGGGTTACCTATATTCACAAGCTCAAGGATTATTTATGAAGAACTTGGATGGGAAACATTAGCTGAAAGAAGAGAGAGAAGAAAAATCCAAATGTTTTATAATATGCAAAATAATAATATTATGTTCCAGAATATTTGTCAAATCTAATTCCCGAAAAAATACATTTGTATGACGGTCTATACTCTAAGCAATGGAAATGACATCATTATTCCATTCTGCAGACTAGCATTAACTAATGATTCTTTTATTCCATCAACCTTACGTCTTTGGAATAATCTTGATGATTCAACTCGTGATGTGGGATCAATTGATAAATTTAAAACTTAACTAAAAAACCGTTATCCTCAGAGTAATATATTTGTACCGAAGCAATATGAATTTGGAAATCGAAAATTGAATATAATTCTCACCCAACTTCGATGTTTTGCATCATCCTTAAACTATGATCTAAATGTATATACGGTCAATATTATTTCTGACCCTTCTTGCCGCTGTGATGTTAATCGTGAAGATTCCGATCATTTCTTTTTTAAATGTATATTATATTCAGACATACGAAATAAAATGTTTGAAAGTCTGCGCTGGCCTCCAAATGACTGTAAAATTAACATAGAACTACTAACCTCGGGTAGTTGTCTCCTTTCTCTAGAGCAAACCCAAACCATTTTCAAATATGTCTTTGAGTTTTTAAAAGTTCGGAAAGATTTCAAATTGTCTAGGTAGCAAACCATGATCGCACACACATCATCATCTAAGTAAAATTCTTCTCCCTTTTTTTGGTCTTTTTATTTTTTCGGTTTTTTTTATTTTATTTTTTTGTGTTTCTGTTTTCTAAATAATCATTTATTTATTTATATATTTTTTTTCTTTCTGTATTATTATTATTTTCTTTTTCTTCAATTTTCGTCTTTTGATCTATATATATACATGCTCATACAAATATTTTTGTATTATATTGCTATAAATGTTAAATGGAGAAGACTTCATAAGTCTGTTTGACTTGTGTCTTATCCAATTTGTACTTAAACAAATAAAATATGTTTAAACTACCATGCAGAATTTTATGTTGGAACTTAGTCATATAACTTATGGGGAATTGAAAAAGGAAAAAGAATATTTAATTTAATGCGTGCGTAAAAATGACATAATCGCAAATTACGCAAGGTGGCCTATCTTGACCATGGGATATTCGTTGTTGTTTGTCTTGTTTGTGTTTGTTGTATTTTATTTTTTATGTTATAATAATTTAGTGTTGTTTGTTGTATTGGGGGTCATTCATGACGGTACTTGGTGCCCATCAATTTGTTTATATAATTTACATATTAGTTTATTCATAGTACTGTTATCATTTCATGTATTGTATGGTTTGATTTATTAAGCTCAGTTAATGCTTAGTAAAAACAATATTTTTTTCAGATATTGTATTTGTTGTAGACAGATCTGGAAGTTTAACATCAGACGATATAAACGGAACGATTGATTTCATCTATAATGTGACGTCATATCTCGATATTGGCTCCGATAATGTAAAGATTTCGATCGTATCTTTCAATGACGAAGTACACACTGAAATAAAATTTAACGATTACTCTACAAAAGAAGAATTATTGATTGCAATTGCTAACTTGAAAGGAATGTCAACAAATGGAGGGACTTATACTTATGACGCATTGAATCACGTGCGAAATAGCACATTAACGTCTGATGGGGCGCGAGACGACGCTGAAAAAATGGTTGTTGTAATGACTGATGGGGCGTCAATTGATCTCGTAGCAACTATCGCTATGGCTGATAAGTTACGTAACGATTTGTCTGCTGAATTATTTTCGATTGCAGTTGGAAGTAAACCTGACCAAATCGAAATTGACGGAATTGCTAACGACCCTGACAATTACTACGTGCATTCTGTTTCCGATTTTTTATATCTTTGTAACATGATTCCGTCTTTAGTTCCAAAGCTTGGTAAGTATTTGAATTTAAAAAAAACATATATAATAATATATATTTTACATATATACACAGAATGATGCATCGACCATTGCAATACTAAACGTTTTTGGCGTGAAGGCAAATTAAATACAGGACTGTATGCTTTCACTACCTCATATACAGAAATAAGAAAATGTGGTATGAGTGCCAATGAGCTAATTCTCCATCTAATTCACAATGTTTTAATTTAAAAGTTATCCAACATATAGGTCCAACATAGGTCAACACGGTACATTTGCTCAAAACATTTTGATAAGGCATGCAGAAAATGCTAAGCATACGTAAAATGGCAACAAGGACAAACTGTAAATTCTACTTTCCAAAATCATTCAATTTAGTCAAGTTGAACTTACAAAAATCTCTCCCTTTCTTTACAGGCGTATCTTCTTTTTTTTTTACTTTTCCTTTTATACTTCAAATGAATGGAATGAAATGTTTTTACAGATGAAGGTGCTGTAGCCAATGTTGCTAGTGATTGTCCAGTAGAACCAGGAGTTACAACAGAAGCTGCTGCTGCAGTTATAGAAGAGACAGATAGTTCATCGAGTATGTAAAGAAATATTAATTATTTCATCATATTATTCTAAGCAGTCAAGCTCAATATCAAAATAAGAAGATGAGTCCATTTTAAAAATCTCTTATTACAATATGTAAAGTATAAAAAAGAAGATGTGGTATTATTGCCAATGAGACAACTATCCACAAAAGTGTTCCTTACTATTATATTACTGTCCTGTCAAATTCATTGGTCATGCAAGGAGTCATTATTTGTAACATCATTATTAAGATGTTGAAAAAGCGTACTAATCCGTTATAAAAACTAATGAGGAACAAAGTTTTTTAACAATGACATTGGTATTCTAAAAAAAAAAAAAATCATCATTTTAAATATTTGTATACTACTATTAAAATTAAAAAAAAAACATATATAAAACATTCACAATTAAAAAACATTAACAACTATTACATTTAAAAAAACATTTACAACTATTACATTTAAAAAAACATTTACAACTATTACATTTAAAAAACATTTACAACTATTACATTTAAAAAACATTTACAACTATTACAATTATAAAACATTTACAACTGTTACAATTAAAAAACATTTACAACTATTACATTTAAAAAACATTTACAACTATTACAATTATAAAACATTTACAACTGTTACAATTAAAAAACATTTACAACTATTACATTTAAAAAACATTTACAACTATTACAATTATAAAACATTTACAACTATTACTATTAAAAAACATTTACAACTATTACATTTAAAAAACATTTACAACTATTACAATTATAAAACATTTACAACTGTTACAATTAAAAAAAATCCAACAAAAATCAAGGGAGAAAAAAACAAAAGAAAAGCAACTTGTAGCTATATAAACAACTTGGTAATAATTATTACAAGATGAACTATTTTTAATTAATAAAAATCGTTGCGCATTTGTTGCGGATTTCTGTGCTTGAGAACGGTTTTATCAGCTCACAATTGTCTAATAAACACCTACATGTATAACGCATTTATAAATATCAAACCAGGGCTATGAGTCTTTCGGATAGGGACTGTCTTACCTAGTTGGGAGGTAAGAGTGTGACGTTTGGATGTCGAACAGCAATTAAAGCGCCATTCTGTTGCTTTTTTGTAATGAATCAGTACATGTAATCTTTTACCCCTTTTCCGTTATCAATTAGAAAGTACTTGAACAGAAATTATTACTAACAACTGTAAGTTACATTATTATCTGTAATGGTTGATTTAGTTTACCTTAACTGTCAAGATAAGAGTATTATACATAATCCGACGAAAGAAAATGTTAGGATTATAATAACTCAGATACCATTGTACCTCACCATACATGTAGTACAAATCAAAAACTCTTAATAGCATGAAACAAGGTTACACCTATTAACTGATGTTCAAATTTTGTAAATTGATATAACAAGGTTACAATCAAAACCTGACGAAATCGCATGAGCTCAAAACGTTACTAGGCCGGATGCGTTGACAGGGTACGAGTATACTTCTATGCATGTATCACCCGCTATGTAAATTCCCAATTAGTCAAAGCGTTAAACGTGGGGGGGGGGGGGGGGGGGGGGGAGGGGGTGTCACATGTCGCGCCTTATCTCAAAAACGATTTGTGATTATTACCTAAAACTCTACACACTTCTTAGTTATATTAATATAAAGATCTGTATACTTTTTGGTGATGGTTCAAAATTTTATTATAAAGTTATTGAGTTTTTTTGGAAAAAAAGGTGATTTTCACATGTCGCGCCGTATCTCAGAAACTTTTTGAGATTATTGCATAAAATTTCACACATAAGACGACGTAGCGCAGCTGTTTATTATATACTGAGTGCCAATGAAAACGCAACACTTGGTTTTTCAAAAATAAAATTTATATTAGAAATGATAATCTTTCAAATAAATTGTTCTTGAAAATTATCAATTTTAACAATAGATCGATATCAAACAAAAATGTTTCCTTGTCATCTTTCGGGCGCAATAGGTAAACGAAACATCCAATGTCGAATCATCAACTCACAGTCCTAACAAAAAATGTTCCAACCCCGTGGTGCAGCGCAATCTCGACAACGCCGTGGAATTGATCATCCCAGACGTTTAATGTGATTCCGAGGAATGTTTCTCCACTTGTCCCGCCAAAAAAACCACAAGCTGACTTTATGATATTGGTGGTGGTTTTCATCGTCTAAACCATGTCAAATCTGATGCAAAATTTGCTCGATCGGACTAAAATCCGACGAAAAGCATGACTTTTGGCCAAGGCGGGTGCTAACTGTCTATGTAACCACCACTGACGGTTTTTTGGTACATAATGAATGATTTTTGGTCTACAGAATTCAATGTTTACGCCAGACAGCCGTTTAGATTTCACTAAGGAAAGCCTGTGGTGCTCTTTAACAATTTCTGCGCAAATGGTGCTTTACTGAAATTGCTCCAAAGGTTCTACTGTGACCACCATTGAACTCTCGTGACCTTTGGACAGCCATCAGAGTCGATATCGGATATGTTAAAGACCAAATGTATCGGTCTTGCTGAGCGTTTCTTGCGTTTTGTACCCCGGGATGTGGCTTATCATTAAATGATCCATTTTGGTTGAATTTGTGGATGATTGGTGTTATTGTAGACGCTACAACTTCAGTCTTCTCGTAATTGTATGCTGTGAAAGGCTTCACTGGATCATGCCCAAAACTGCATGTCGCTGGTTGTCAGAAAGTCCTGGCATTTACTCAGATGTTTATTGCAGTTTCTTAACAATAAGGGCGGGAAAATTCATGACAGTAGCCAAGGTTTAAATGACAAAATCGTGAAAATGGTGCGTATGTTGAAAAGCAGTGAACTCGGTTTATGTCCGTTCAAAATAACCCTTACTTCGCATTTGTTCCAAAAATCACTCAACCGTAAAAGCGTCGACAATTGTCTTAAAAGTCATTTTCAACCAACTATACAAAGTTCTAATATAAATAAAATAAAAATTTTAAGATTTTTTTCAAAAACAAAAGTGGTGCGTTTTCATTGGCACTCAGTATATATCTGCTGGATGAATATAATGCAAGGGTTCATCAATACTGTAACAGTACTATTTATCTTGTTTTTGCAGTGAAAGGTTTGCTTAATTTAACAATAGTTGCTACGAGGCATTGCATCGCTTTTTATAGATAAGTTTATTAAACACAGTCAAAACTTTTAACCCGAGCCTCTTCGATTGTTTTTGTACAATTGAAGTGCATGCTATACTGTTTGTGTTTTACCCTCATGTTTTTTCAATTGAAAATAATAGTAGTCATTTATTTGTTTTTGCAGATAATTGGGTGTGGATATTGGCAGCAATCCTAGGCGCTATTCTAATCATTCTATTATTGATATGTTGTATTTTGTTTCTGAAAAAGAAAAAGAGGTAAGCCTTTGTTTCAATCTCTCAAATTGATATGAAAAAATACTGCACAACTTTTTTTCCAATCTTAATATATTTGCTGTATATAGGACGGTACAATTGAATATAACCTTTTAAGCGAGGCATATGCATGCATAACTTTTCTCTTGTTTGGTAGTGCGCACAATTTACATGTTACATAACCGTATGCTCGCAATAGCAGCAGGATTTTGAATACAAGGAGACTAAAACGTCTAGCATACGTGTATTGCTTCGTGTTTTCTGACAACCTGTTTGTATGGTAGAAATGTCAATTGCCGAATAAAAACATGTATTAACTCAAAGTCGACAAACAATAATATAAAACAGCTATGTTGAGGAAATAAAATTAAAAGGTACCAATTTCACTGCACCAAATTCGTATTAGACAAATTATGTCCGTATTTAGTGGTGTTTGTAAGCAAACTATTTGGAAATTCAAAGACCTAATATAAATCATTTTTGCCTGTCCCAAGACAGGAGCCGCTGGCCTTTGTAAGTCTTGTTTGTTTTGGAATTTTAGTTTCTTATAAATATTTCTGAGTTTAGTATGACGCAGTGGCGGATCCAGAACTTTTCCTAAAGGGGGCCCACTGACTGACCTAAGAGGGGGGGCTGCTCTAGTCATGCTTCAATGATTCCCTATATAATCCACCAAATTTTTCCCACGAAAGGGGAGCCGGGCCCCCCAGCCCCCCCCCCCCCCCCCCCCCCCCCCCCCTTGATCCGCCTATGTGACGTCAATTATAACTAAACTAGTACATATTTTTGTTGCGTGGCCACCTGAAGCACGCCTCCGGGTGCGATATTTCCTCGCTGTATTGAAGACCAATTGGTGATGTTCGGCGGTTTTCTGCTCATTGGTCGGGTTGTTGTATCTTTGACACTTTCCCCATTTCCAGTCTCAATTTTATTTGAAAATTCAACCAAACTGGATTAAAAACCCGTTTGTAAGGAGCTTTACATTTCGCGAGAGTGGTTTTACATTTGTAATACTTCATCATACATGTAGCAATTTAGTATTTAACTTTTCAAAGAAATAACATCGTATGAGTCTGCAAATTCTCCCCCTTTTTGTTGCTATAAAATTCCTTCAGCATGAAAATCGATGTTATATCATATCATATGGGGGAAAAAGGGGGGGTTAGGAGGGGTCCTGATCCCGAAATCGCGGGTTTAAAAAAAACGAAATCCCGAGGTCCCGAATTTAAATGAATTTCAATCCCGAAATCCAGAAATATAAAAAAAAAGAAATGCCGGATCCCGGAAGGGTCAATCCCGAAATCCCGAGCTTAAAAAGATTCTAAAAAGACCCGATCCCGAAGTCCCAATAAAGGTCACTATTCCCCTTCATATTTACTTGTAAAAAGCACTGCCTATACTCTATTTGACCTCAGGCAGTGGAATATTCTACCATGAGGTAGAAAAACAAAATGGCTACCTTTTTTTTTAAATGGTAAATGGTTTATTGATCATTGTTTTGCAGGAAACCAAAGGAGAAAACTGAGACATACAAAAACATTGAATTTTCCACCTCCAGACCGAAAGTTCAAGGGAAAGCTATATCATTTAGAGAATCGTCAATACTGTCAAACAACGGATGGACTTCGGGAGTAAACAAAGAATTAGTTGAATCGTCTATTTATAATCTCAACCGAGAATCAACGGCATCTCTAAGTTCTGTTATGTACAGGGATATGTTTCAGTTCAAACCAGAATCCAAACAAAATCAGTGGGTTGAATAATTATCATTGGTGATGATGGGAGTTTTTAACGATTTTTACTGGCTATACAGCCCCTCGCACGGTCAGTTAGCATTGGTATTCATGTGCAGTGCTTTCTGTACAGCGGGATTCGGTTTCCATTACTTGGCTGGATTTTCAGTTTTGATTAACACATCTGTTGAAAGAAAGCTAAATCTAATATAATGGTTCAGAATTCCTTCCATCTAGTTTATATAGCAAAAGAAATATGTTCTTTGTACAATATGTTATCATGGGTATTAACTATTGATTCTTGTAACATTAACGACAAAACTCTTTATTTAGGGAAGCAATAATGTTGTTAGTTTTTTGTTAATTGAAAGGTATCATATGTGAAAAAACATGTAATTTGATTTTTTTTTGTTGAAAACGATAATAAATCTGGTATTTCATGAATACATTCTCTAAGTTTATTACCTTAAAAGACATATAACGGGGGGGGGGGGGGGATCAATGTTATGGCCAATCGACAAAAAAACTTCACAAAATTTAGCTTATGAATATAAGAAGACGTAGTAAAAGTGCCAATGAGACAACGCTCTATCCAAGTCACAATAAGTAAAGGTAAACCACTATAGGTTAAAGTACGGTATTTAACACGGAGCAAAATTGTGATTAGGAACTTTCCGATTCTGACTTTCCAACAGCAAGCTGTAAATGCATAATATGCTTATGAATAAGTATTTTTATCCCCAAAAGCTTCTGCCCATTGATAGGCAGACTGTTATAGTACCTCAGTGGTTGTCGTCTGTTGCTCTATATCGTATTTGTTTTGTGTGTGTTAATTGTTTTGTACATCAGGTCGTAAGTTTATCCCTTTTGAGTTAGGTCATTTCGAGTCTTTGCTTTTTTAAGCTTACTTTGGGTAATGGGTTTCGCTCATTGTTGAATGCCTTACGGTGACAAATACATTGTGTACGTGTTCACTCCGCACTGCGTTCACTTCTACGTTGTCTGTTCTCTGTTGGATTCTGTTGAGTTATTATACCACATCTTTTCATTTGTATAATTATAGAGATTTGTGACTATACTACAATGTACTGTTAAGATTTTTTTACAAAATGTTCAGAGACTAGTAGAAGGAAATGTGAAGTTAATCACCAAACAAACAAAAAGACACACACACTTTTACAGGTAAGCATATAGAAGTCAACATACAGCAATCGATACATTCAATTGTCGATCATTTTAAACAAGATATATCTAGTCATTTATTATTTTGAAATTAATTCGCCAATAAGTTTATGCCACAACGGACTGTTTTATCTATTGATATGTATAAAAGTGGTTATGCAAACAAAAATTATGTTACTATTAACCCTAATTTTTGGCTATAAAGGCTTACTTGTATCGAAAATGATAAAGATTGTCTTCTTACTGGCATTTTTCTAAATTAACACCATTTGGCTTACTTAATTTTCAAACAGTACTTACATGCGATTTTATGAGGAAGGCTTAAGTGGGGTTTAAATCTCACAAAATATGTATACACCGCCACCTTTTTGTGCCTGTCCTTAGTCGAGAACCTCTGGCCTTTGTTAGTCTTGTGTTTATTTTTTAATTACTGGTTCGGAGTTTAGTGTGAGGTCCATTTTCTCTGAACTAGTAATCATTTTACGTGTAGGGGATATCCCACCTCCGTGTGAGTGATTTTCTCGCTGTGATGAAGACCCATTGAAGGCCTTTGGTTGTTTTCTGCTCTTTGGTCCGGGTTGTTGTTTCTTTGATATATATGCCATTTCCATCCTCAGTTGTATTCGTTTCATTTCTTCACTAAATCTACCTACATTGCTTAATGTCCATTCTTTTTTCAATGCTTACCTTTTGTATATAAAATCTAGTCTGATGTTCAGTCGCCAATATAAAAAGCTAAGATATGAGGGGTGATTTCAAACGAGTAGGTTAAATACGTTGAGATGGCTTCAAGTAACGTCTCGCATGTTAAGACACAATAATATCTAGACTAACAGTAGTGTTTCAACTGTATACACCTTCTTTTTACTTTGTATTTAACCGAAAATATAATAAGTTTAGTATGTGGGTATTTTTAAAAACATTCTGTAAATGTATCCATCATCCCATTTCATTCATATTCAAATGGTGGACTGAGGACCCTGTCAGAAAAAAAATCAGGATAGAGAGGTGCTATGATTTTAAATGAGAAAGCTATCATTGTGGTTTTGCTCATTGTTAAAGGCCGTACAGTGACCTATAATTGTTACTTTCTGTGTCATTTGGTCTCTTGTGAAGTGTTTCATTGGCAATCACACCATATCTTCTTTTTTATATCCACCAGACACCAAATGACGTGGAGGTCACCGCAAGTTCTTAAATCGTGAGCAAACCCATAACACTTCGCATAAGGAAGGCTAAATATTGAAGAAGAGAGGGGAGTCACTGAAAATGTATATATGTTGGATAGGGTCGAACATTGTCTATTGTATAAAGAGATCATCCACAGCCTCGTCAAAGAGTTGGCTAGAATGCAAAATACGTAACTCTTCTCATTCAAGCTACCAGAATAATCGTTTTATTCCTACGGTACCAGACACTCCAAGCTTTAGTATTGTCTTCTAGACACAGACTCTATGGTGATCTATGGTCCATTAACCATAGCAGCCTAGATTACTTTATATGTGTATCCCTTCACACCTCTTCACTGTCATATTGACTTTTAACGCGGAATCGCATATTGTTTTTATTTAAATGAAATATTTCTTTTTGCAGTTTTGTGGTACGTCAAAGAGTTGATCGAGGTAAAGTTTGTATGAAGCGCGTAAATGCTTCATCTAAAATCGTGTATACAAAACCAATAAAGTCACTTATAAAAACATACTGTAATCATGATGAAATTTGAAAAAAATAGGCAGGACAGCAGTTTTGAGTAAAAAAAAGGCAGGATGAGACACTTGCATAAAAAAAAAGTCAGGACGACAATTTAGGTAAAAAAAGTCGGGATAAACTAAAAAAAAAGAAGGAATTTCAAGGACCGAACAGAGTGAAAAATAAAAAGGCAGGACAGAGAGTACAGCTAAAAAAAATGCAGGACAACATTTTTCATCCTAGCCCCCCCCCTAAAAATCAAATGGTAGCTCCCTAAATATATATATGAGTTCAGATTGCATTGCGACTGTGTTGCTTTTGTTCTCCCAATTTGTACAATGTAGGTACTTTTAGAAAAATATGATAAAAATATTTTGAAAGAAAACAGAAAGGAATTTTTATTCGAATTTTGTTTGAAGATTTAATGTCTTTATAGAGATATTATATACATGTACTTTTCTTGTGTATTGTTGTCAATTCATTATCAAATGATTTGACACAGTTAACCAAATAACAATCATATGATATGGTATCAATTTCAATTTACCACTGAACCAAACAAGCAAAAAACTTATCAACAATGACTTTTAAATAATAAACAGGGAGTAATCAAAACTTAATGTTTGAATTTTGACCTTTTATTTTCAAACGAACATATAATTTTTGACATATATTCTCGTTTAAACGGTTTCACACTTAGTCTAGTAATTTATGGGGCCCTTTAATTTATAGCTTGCTGTTCGGTGTGAGCCAAGCTCCGTGTTGAAAGCCGTACCTTGACCTATAATGGATTACGTTATAAATTGTTACTTGTAAGGAGAGTTGTCTCATTGGCACTCATACTACTTTTACATCTTCCTATATCTATATATGCTATTTGTAGGATTGATCTTTTAAAATTTATAAAGCTTATCGTCAAGGTCCAAAGGGTAAATACTTAGATTTCTTGTATGTTCATTATCATAGTCATTTTAAAGCATGATAATGTTTTATATTTAAAAAAAAAACTAATAATTATGTCAAACCAGCAACAAAAAAGTGTTAAATGAACAAAATATAATGCTAGGTTTGTGTCAATGAGATAGCATTTATAAAGAAACGAAGCATTTATATGATTTCAATCAGAACGAAATATCAAATTTTCTAATTTATTAATATTACTGTTGTCAATTGTTATTTTAACATTTCAGTTGTGGCGGTCGTGTAGATAAAATCCCCTTTTATAAGTAAGGCGAGGCTTTGTAAGTGTAGTACAATGTTTATATAAATCGTATGTAAACTAGAGGCTCTAAAGAGCCAGTGTCACTCACCTTGGTATATCAGAAGTGTTTACGTCCGTTTGAGCAATTTTTAACTATGAGCGGACGCGAGTACCACGAAAATATTTCAATGTGTTGTTAGTTGTAAGGAAATAATTTACTGTTCTAAATATATTTGTGGTACTCGCGTCCGCTCATGTTCAAAATTCAATAATTCTACACTGAAAATTCCTTGTTTTTACGGATAAGTCGTTAATATGTGAACCAAGAATAGGCCTGATAAAACTGATATATAATATATAGCTTGTAGATTATTACGCGATAACTTAAACTTTAAACTCCTCATAAGATTTAAGCTAGGCGTAGCCTTATCAATAATATAGTTTAAGCCCCAGTCCCACTAGACCACGACCGCACCACGCTCACCGCGATCTAAAACAAATTTAGATCGTGGTGAGGTCGCGGTATTAGCGGCATGAAAATGTAAATTTTCGTTGCTTTCACGATGCTACTGCGTCCTCTCTACGCTTCTACAAAGATCCCGCTACGATTATACCACGTTCTCACCGCGCTTATTCTGCGACCTCACTACGTTTATCAAGATCTTTCTACGCTCTTCACGTTCTCACTACGACCATACCACAAGTTATCCGATTGCAACAAGATCTTACTGCGATTATAACACGTTCTTACTACGATTATACTACGTTCATAGCGCGATCTTACTACGTTCTCAGCAATAACGTCAACATCGTGTTCCATATCAATACAGTTCAATTCCTTCTATTTCTGATTAAATCGTAGATTTCTCGGAAACAATACAGTCATGCCACCAAAATCTACCAGAACACGTGGGCATGGTGGTAGGAGTTGATGTAGAGGCAGAGGGAGCAAAGTAACGAATCCTGATCAAGCAGAGATGTCGGACCGACCAATCCAACCTAAATTACAACCTATTGCTGGTCCATAAAGCTCAATGACGATATTTTAGTGAACGATAGCAGAGATGACATAGATGTATCAATATATATAGAAAGATGTGGTATGAGTGCCAATGAGACAACTCTCCATCCAAGTAACAATTTATAAAAGTAAACCATTATAGGCCAAGGTACGGCCTTCAACACGGAGCCTTGGCTCACTTCAATCAGCACGCTATAAAGGACCCAAAATATTACTAGTGTTAAACCATTTAAACGGGGAAACCAACGGTCTAATCTATATAAAAACGAGAAGCATGGTTGAGCCGTTAGAGCAAATGGATAAATACATTCAAACAAACAAAATCTAGGGAGCTTTTTTATATATTTTATGTGAAAATGACAATGAGAATGATGGTCGTAGTGTGAACGTAGTCAGGTCGTAAGAAGAGCGTGATGAGGACGGCAAGGGCGTGCTAGAATCGTACTATGGTCGTGAACAGCGTGTTATAGTCGTAGTGGAAGCGTAGTTGGGTCGCAGTGAGAATGTGATGGTCGTAGTGAGGTCGTGATAACGTCGCTGTGGGATCGTAACACAGATTCTCCGAATAGAATCACGCTTTCGCTACGCTCTCGCTACGATTGTACAGCGACCTTTGCGATCTTACTACGATCTTAGTGCGCTTTCACTTCGCTTCTACTACGATCTGATTTCGCCACGACCGCACCACGATTATTTTGAACATGTTAAAAGTTGGTCACGCTCTTCACGATCTTGAAGACCACACCACGACCGTGATACGACCTTACTGCGATCTACACGACCGCACTACGATCATCAAAATTTGCATTTTTTCACAGATCGTAGTGCGATCGTGGCCTAGTTGGACTGGGGTATTACATGACTTTCCCAACAACCGTTTTCTTGAAAAATTAACCCTAAATGTTTATATTCATCAACCTCTTGTATCAGTGTATCATTTATATATATTGGTGGATTATGGGGTTTTGCTCTTTTTCTAGATATGGTCATGGTTTCAGTTTTTCTGTGATTAAAATTAACAAGCCATTGTTAAGACCATTGTTGATTTTTTTCTACATCAGAATTCATTAATTCAGATGTAGCATACTCGTCCTCAACAACTATATATAATGAATTATCGTCAGCAAAAAGTCTAATGTTGCATGATATGTCACATACAATATCGTTTATGAATAATAAAAATAATACAGGGCCTAAATTTGAGCCCTGGGGGACACCTGCTTTAATGCTTTACACATCAGAGGTCTGTCCTCCTATGACAACTCTTTGTCTTCTTTCAGATAAATAACTTTTAAACCATTTTAGTAAGTCCCCTCTTATTCCATATTTTTCTAGTTTATGAAGGACCAGACCCGGTCAAACGCTTTACTGATATCACAAAACACAACTCTTATTTCCTTTCCAAAATCAAGGGCTTTAGCGATATCGTTTGTAATATAAATAAGTTGATCAACAGTACTATCTCCAGGCATAAAACCTGATTGCAAGTTTGTAATAATTTTATAACAAGAAAGGAAATTAAATAAATATTAAAAAAACACATTTTCCATCGTTTTACCAATAATAGATAACAGAGTGATTGGTCTATAGTTTGATAAAATTTCTTGAGAACCACTCTTAAAAACTGGTATTACATTTGCTATTTTCCATTCATACGAATATGTGCACAATTGAAGTGACTTATTGAACAACAGAGCCAGGGGATAGCTTAATTCTAAAGCAGCATATATATTTAAGAAATCTTGGACTAATGATTATGTTATCGGGGCCTGTTGCCTTAGACACATCTAACAAGAGAAGTTGGTCATAAACTTCCTCTTGCGTTATAATTATATTATCTAATGTACATGTATGTATGATTTCATCTAAATTTGGTTCTGGGATATTTGCAGATGAGTCATCAACACTCGATTGATCACAAAAATAACGATTAAATGCGTTTGCTTTATCCTTATTATCGTCTAAGTAGGTATCATTTAATAAAATAGGGGGGTAGTCCGAGGATTTGGAAGGAAATCCAGCCATGTTGCGCAATTTTTTCTACCAATTCTTAATGGAATCTACGTTTGAATGTAATGATTCACATTGTTTTTCAAAATAATGGGTTTTTGCTATAAACACTGGACACTTTTAATTTGCAAAACACTCATTTGCAAATCCGCCGCCGCCTCAAACAAGAGCTACAATATCATGTATATAACCAAAATGTGCGGAATTACATGGGATTCAATAATTTCATTGGTTTTATACTGTTACTTTCATATTTATTTTGCAATTTGAATTATAAAAACATGGGATTTTCAATATCCCATGGGACAGGGCAAAATCCCATGGGATTTACCATTATCCCATGGGATTTTGGTTAAATCCCATGGGATTTTTTTTGGTCCCATGGGATTAATGTTGTCCCATGGGATATTTGTTGTCCCATGGGACAAAAAAAATCCCATGGGACTATAATTATCCCATGGGATTTTTAATATCCCATGGGACAAAATAAAATCCTATGGGATTAAAATTATAAATATATATATATATAAATATAAAGTTATGTGTATGTTACAATGAATGCTGTTTGGTAGTAAAATGTTTAAAATGTATACGAGTTTTTTTTATATTTTTTATATATACATATATATAATTTTTTTTAAATTTTGTCACAAACATGTTTTTTATTTGTTTATATGACAATAAAGATTATTCTTATTTTGGAATGTATAATAATAATATTTTACAGTCAAAGAATAAAGTCCTTTCACTGAAACAAAATGATGAAATTTCGAAATAAATGAAAAAATATTGTTTTGAAATCTTTGTCTTGTTTATTCTATTATGAAAAATAGAACTGAAAAAATATTTCATATTCTGACTGAATAGTTCACTCTTTTCATGAGGTAAGATTTTCTTTGTTATAGGTTCATTGCAATACTTGTATAGGCAAACGATTTAAATTATAATATATAACTTTGTGGTGTACATAATAGTATGCTTATATTTGCAAATTTATAATATAAACACTTTTTGTTAAAGTTTTTGCTTTCTTTATTCACAACTTGCTATGTACAATTATTCAGTCCACTATATAAGAGTGAAGTCAATAAATAATTTCATTCACTAGAATATTCCTGCAATTCTTAGACAAAACATTTTTTCAATCTGTTCTTCAAAGATCTTCCTCTGTACATCTTTATTGAATCGAGAGATTCAAATGAGAAGACAAAGCAAGTTTATTTGGACAACAACATTCTAATATCTTGTTCATTCGTTCCATCTTTCAATTGATAATTACATTGTTGTATTTATATGATCAAGTTCTTGTGCATCAATGATCGTGATGATATGACTCCTTTTTGTTTATAGTCATCATGTTGAAATTTCCTCTTTCAAATAAATGTAGGAAAAAACATGTTCCATTTCAAATTAATAAAAAAGTCGCACTATGGAGAAAAATATCAGCTTTAAGTTTTCCGTTCAGTATTGATCTGTGAATGATGACCATGAAAATCCAGATTTCTGACCTACAAATACACAAACTCAAAAATTATCAGTGAAGAGATCAATAAAATGGCTATTTTATCATGTTTATGATTAATATGATAAACTTTCATTTAAATATTCAAGTACTAAATTACAGAAATCGCTTAAATTTTATAATAGTTTAGTTAAAGTACAGCTTATTTAAAATTATAATAAAAAATATAGGCCACCGTTGAGTTAAATAAGATATTACATTTTTAATGCCAAAAAATGGCATTTTTGCACCAAAGGGAGATAATTTGGAGCTTTTTCAATGATATATGCATTTTAAAAGTCATCTGGGGCCAAACCAAATTGATTGTTTTGAATGATTTGGTGTACCATATGATAAAGATATAAATAAATTGAGTTATGAAAAAAAAATATTAAAACATTTTTCTGAAATTGTTATACCCTAGAGCCTCCTTAAATGTCATTTGATCTCTATTGGAGAAATGTCTCATTGGAAATCAGACTGCTAAGTGTTTCTTATTTTTATATCAACCCAGCCATATTATACCTGTCTAATATCAGGAGCTTGTACATAGTTCAGTGGTTGATGTTGGTTCATACCTGTCATTTTTATTTTTCATAATTTTTTGTTTTTATAAATTAGTCTGGTATATTTGACGTTTGAATTGATGCTCTGTTTCAAATTTGGTTAGTGTTGACTTTTATAGATTACTATAACATGTATAGGGTATGGGTTTTCTCATTACTTACAGGTCATCAATGGCCTCTAATAAGTAATTACAATGCTTACATCCACTAAATTGAACTCTGATGGATAGTTTTCTCTTTAATCATACCACATCTTATTTTAATAAATATTTAATTATTATTCAAGGACAAAATTTTTTATAACAGTGGACTTACCATTTAGGCTTTGTTGACCTCTGTAAATCTTATTTTGTTGATAATTTCTTCTGTTTATAGTTTCCCCTTTATCTTTCATGTTCTTGCCCTACACATAAAAGGGTAAACATCATTTAATGACAAAAATAACTACTACATGTATTACATAATTAGTAGGCAACTGAAAATTTTGTCTTATTTGTATATAACATCAACTTACTCATCATTCTTGCTGTTCAATATCATGAATATTATCATTATTCTATGAATATGAGGTCACAGTAAAATTAACCTTGGCAGGCAGACATCTTTTTTTATTTGATACCTTGTAGTCATTCCATACAACAAGTAGACCTATGCTTAAAAAATCTAAGGCCAAAATTAAAAATATGTTTGTTTCCCCTCCCCCCACACGGGTCAAAAATAAGCGCCCGGGTCAAAAAATTATTTTCCACAAAAAAATCGAAATTATTTTTTTCCTGAAAATAATTTGTTTCCATTTTTGGAAAGTGCTTGAAAGCAGAAGGATTGATAATCTAAATAAATACACTCAAATTGAGCACAAACAACTGATAAGTGGCCTGGACTGGACAAGTCAAACCATTCATGTGACCATGCTATGACAATCACATCCAGTTAAAAAAAACTAGAGGCTCTCAAGAGCCTGTGTCGCTCACCTGTTAATGTGTTTACTGATGTCGGCCATCTTCGTTGGTAGGCGGGGTCATTAGACACTTTTTTTTTAAATAGATACCCTAGTATTATGATTGTGGCCAAGTTTGGTTAAATTTGGCCAAGTAGTTTTAGAAATGATTTTTATACAAGTTACAAAAATGACGAAAAGTTGTTCAATATTGACTATAAAGGGCAATAACTCCTTAAGGGGTCCTCTAACAATTTTGATCATGCTGACTTATTTGTAGATCTTACTTTGCTGAACATTATTGCTGTCTACAGTTTATCTCTATCTATAATAGTATTCAAGATAATAACCAAAAACTGCAAAATTACCTTAAAATCACCAATTTTAGGGCAGCAACCCAACAACAGGTTGTCCAATTCAACTGAAAATTTGTGAGGGGATATATCTTATTCTGATGGACATTTAAATCTTGAAAGATTTGCCCTAAATGTCTTAGTTTCAAAGATATAAAGCAAAACCTGCATTTTAGCACTATGTTCTAATTTTAGCATGTCGGCCATTTTGTTTGGTAGGCTGGGTCAGCGGACACATTTTTTAAACTACAAACCACAATGATAATTGTGGCCAAGTTTGGTTAAATTTGGCAAAGTAGTTTCAGAGAAGAAGATTTTTAAAAAAGTTACAAAAAATGATGAAAAGTTGTTAAAAATTGACTATAAAGGGCAATAACTCCTTAAGGGGTCGACTGACAATTTTGGTCATGTTGACTTATTTGTAGGTCTTACTTTGCTGAACATTATTGCTTTTACAGTTTATCTCTATCTATAATAGTATTCAAGATAATAACCAACTAGAGGCTCTAAAGAGCCTGTGTCGCTCACCTTGGTCTATGTAAATACTAAACAAAGGACACAGATGGATTCAAGATAAAATTGTGGTTTGGTGATGGTGATGTGTTTGCAGATCTTACTTTACTGAACATTCTTGCTGCTTACAATTATCTCTATCTATAATGAACTTGACCCAATAGTTACAGTGGAAAATGTTAGTAAAATTTTACAAATTTTGTGAAAATTGTTAAAAAAAATGACTATATAAAGGGCAATAACTCCTTAGGGGTCAATTGACCATTTTGGTCATGTTGACTTCTTTTTAGGTCTTACTTTGCTGTACATTATTGCTGTTTACAGTTTATCTCTATCTATAATAATATTCAAGATAATAACCAAAAACAGCAAAATTTCCTTAAAATTACCAATTCAGGGGCAGCAACCCAACAACAGGTTGTCTGATTCATTTGAAAATTTCAGGGCAGATAGATGTTGACCCGATAAAATTTTTTACCCCCATGTCAGATTTGCTCTAAATGCTTTGGTTTTTGAGTTATAAGCCAAAAACTGTATTTTACCCCTATGTTCTATTTTTAGGCGTGGCGGCCATCTTGGTTAGTTGGCCGGTCACCGGACACATTTTTTAAACTAGATACCCCAATGATGATTGTGGCCAAGTCTGGATTAATTTGGCCCAGTAGTTTCAGAGAAGAAGATTTTTGTAAAAGATTACTAAGATTTACGAAAAATGGTTAAAAATTGACTATAAAGGGCAATAACTCCTAAAGGGGTCAACTGACCATTTCGGTCATGTTGACTTATTTGTAAATCTGATTTTGCTGAACATTATTGCTGTTTACAGTTTATCTCTATCTATAATAATATTCAAGATAATAAACAAAAACAGTAAAATTTCCTTAAAATTACCAATTCAGGGGCAGCAACCCAACAACAAGTTGTCTGATTCATTTGAAAATTTCAGGGCAGATAGATGTTGACCCGATAAAAATTTTTACCCATGTCAGATTTGCTCTAAATGCTTTGGTTTTGAGTTATAAGCCAAAAACTGCATTTTACCCCTATGTTCTATTTTTAGGCGTGGCGGCCATCTTGGTTAGTTGGCCAGGTCACCGGACACATTTTTTAAACTAGATACCCCAATGATGATTGTGGTCAAGTCTGGATTAATTTGGCCCAATAGTTTCAGAGAAGAAGATTTTTGTAAAAGATTACTAAGATTTACGAAAAATGGTTAAAAATTGACTATAAAGGGCAATAACTCCTAAAGGGGTCAATTGACCATTTCGGTCATGTTGACTTATTTGTAAATCTTACTTTGCTGAACATTATTGCTGTTTACAGTTTATCTCTATCTATAATAATATTCAAGATAATAACCACAAACAGTAAAATTTCCTTAAAATTACCAATTCAGGGGCAGCAACCCAACAACGGGTTGTCCGATTCATCTGAAAATTTCAGGGCAGATAGATCTTGACCTGATGAACAATTTTACCCCATGTCAGATTTGCTCTAAATGCTTTGGTTTTTGAGTTATAAGCCAAAAACTGCATTTTACCCCTATGTTCTATTTTTAGCCATGGCGGCCATCTTGGTTGGTTGACCGGGTCACCAGACACATTTTTTAAACTAGATACCCTAATGATGATTGTGGCCAAGTTTGGTTAAATTTGGCCCAGTAGTTTCAGAGGAGAAGATTTTTGTAAAAGTTAACGACGCCAGACGACGACGGACGACAGACGAAGGACGACAGACGACGGACGACGGACGACGGACGCCAAGTGCTGAGAAAAGCTCACTTGGCCCTTTGGGCCAGGTGAGCTAAAAACTGCAAAATTTCCTTAAAATAACCATTTCACAGGCAGCAACCCATCAACAGGTTGTCCGATTCGTCTGAAAATTTCAGGGCAGATAGATCTTGACCTGATCAACAATTTTACCCCATGTCAGATTTGCTCTAAATGCTTTGGTTTTTGAGTTATAAGCCAAAAACTGCATTTCACCCCTATGTTCTATTTTTAGCCATGGCGGCCATCTTGGTTGGTTTGACAGGTCACGCCACACATTTTTTAAACTAGATACCCCAAGGATGATTGTGGCCAAGTTTGGTAGAATTTGGCCAAGTAGTTTCAGAGGAGAAGATTTTTGTAAAAGTTTACGGACGACGGACGCAGGACGACAGACGACGAACGCCAAGTGATGAGAAAAGCTCACTTGACCTTTCAGGTCAGGTGAGCTAAAAAAAACCTGCCTTCCTGGTCTGTTTACAAAGGGTAGACCCGGGGGAGGGGAAACAGACATTCTTTTAAATGTGGCCTGATAAAATGACAAAACCAAGAAAACTTATCATTGACCAAAGAACAATAAAATGCGGTCATGGTTTATATATGAATCTGCCATTCAGACATGCACACCTTACAATTGTTTCATATCTACCAAATATAATCTACCTGTAACTTTAAACATATGATAAATTGACAAAACAATGCAGTGTTTCATTGACCAATGAACCATGCATGAAAATGTGGTCAAGTTCATATAAAATATGACAGACAGCTAAGTGCATCTTACAATTATTTCATTCACTAAATAAAGGGGCCTTATTGCTTACAGTATCCGGAAAATAGTCCAAACCACAAAAACTAAATATTTTCAAAGTTCCTTATACCCTGCCAATTTGTTATGGTTGTGCCTGTTCCAAGTCAGGATCCGATAATTCAGTGATTGTCGTTTGTTTATGTGTAACATATCTGTTTTTCAATTTTTTTGTACATAAATTAAAGCACAATACATTTGTACATGAAACACAAAGCTCATCACTGAGATAGTAGTCTCAGATAGAGGGAGGCAGGGTCAACCAAACTCCCCTATTCAATCTGAATGCAGGACAGAAAGTCACAGTCAAAAAGTCACACACTGTCACAGGACAAAAAGTCACAATTTAGTTTTGAGATTATTTTTCTTTGAACAAGAAAACACACTGTCACAGGACAAAAAGTCACAATTTAGTTTTGAGATTATTTTTCTTTGAACAAGAAAACACTCTTTTTGTATTTTTCTTGAAGTTTTATACATGAACATGATGTAGCAACTTTTAAATTAAAATTTATTAAAAACAAATAAATCAGTGCATTAGGTTTGCGCACATTACCATTACATTTGCACACAAAAATCATTACGTTTGTGTGCAGCTTTTGATTACATTTGCACGCATTTTTTAACATGTAAATATAAAAAAAAAGATATATGATTGCCTTTTACAGCTGACTATGCGGTATGGGCTTTACCTCGGGCTTTGCTCATTGTTGAAGGCTGTTTGGTGACCTATGGTTGTTAATGTCTGTGTCATTTTGGTCTCTTGTGGACAGTTGTCTCATTGGCAATCATACCACATCTTCTTTTTTATATTATGAACAATTTCCTAAAATTAAAAATGAATATATGTAATAAAAAGAAGATATTTCAAAATCTTTTTTCATTTATATTCAATCAATTGTCAACAAATTGTTTGTGACTTTTTGTCCTATCAACTTTGTTACTTTATGCCTGAGTTTGACATGTGTTTGACTTTTTGTCCTGTGACTTTTTGTCGGAATGTCCTGTGACTTTCTGTTCGTTTACCTTCCATCTAAATCAGTGAACTGAATAATTGTTTTTTGCAGAAGTCCGGGGAGTGTTAAAAAATCACATGTGCAAGTTGAGAGTCAACACTTACACAGGGACTACACAATACTTTTTCAGAATGTCAGCAAAAAAGAATCACTGGTGACAGGGGAGTGTAACCGATGAATTGATCCTGAATCAGATAAGATTTTCCCGGTACGTCTAAACACCGCTCAGGAGGACCTCCTGGGTGCACACATGCAGGACATACAAAGTGCACTCATGGCAGACCCTATATAGTCGCCGTCGTATCTGCACACATGATGGATGTATATATTCGTTATAGATCGTCATACACTTCTCATTTTAGAGTTAAATTTGCAAGCAACCTCTTGTAAGATTTTAAAATAATAATGCTACTAAGAATATATTATTTCCCGGGCCAATTTTCGCAATATTTTCGCCATATAAAATATTTAGGCGACTGTGCTTTTAGTGAATATAAACGATTACGAGGCCTCACGAATAAATATAAATATGAAATATACTGGAACATCGATTAGCATAGATCGAGCAGCAGAGTAAACTTCCACATAAATCTCGAAGTTATTTACGCCGGATAATATAGACTGTGCTCCTGAATAAAGTTGTCAAATACATTAATTTGTGTTTTTTACTTCTACAAGAAATTTGATTCAAATGCTAATTACGCACCATTTGCTGAGCAGAGAATCATTCTAAGCCAGGAACCGTCTATACTAACTGATAACAGTAAGAATAGAAAGTCTCTGTAAAAAGGCAGTCAATCCTAACAGAACTGTATTAACTTAATGATACATGTACATCAAGTTCCAGCACCTCACCAAGCACCCTTGCCTTGCATACTGAGATGGCAAACTGGTGTGTGTCAGTATTTTAATATAAAACTGCGTAGGTTCATATCGTTTGATTCAACGTTTGTTTGGTTATTTTTTAAGGATCGTTGTAAAATTATATCTAAATCTTTGTTAAAATACGATTTTAAATTGTTCAATTCTTTCTATTTCATAATTTTGTCAAAGTCTACTTTTTAAAGTTTTAAATTTTACAGAAAAAATGAATATTCCATTTTGATTTGAAGAAAATCTTTTTGAACTGTCATGACATGGTGTTGCAAAGCTGATTACAGGTAACTATAACATACAGTAATTTTCCATTTCGACAGTGCGTGTATTCTCGGGTGTGTATAACGTATAGTTTTCTAGAGAACATCCTGTCTACGTGTAATACAGATCGATGACATTATACAACATTTCTTTGTCCATTCCCTATTTCAACACCACTAAGTTTTCGATGAAAAAAAATCGAAAATTTTTTTATATAAAATTAAGAAGAAAAGTAGCAAATATAAACTTCAGTAATTGCGCATTGAGTAAACATAATTCCAATATTGCATGAACAAATCCGTGAGAAAACGTATATATACATGTATGAATAAAGATGTGTTTTAAAAGACCTATTGGCATTATTTCACACTAGGACCTAAGATAACTAGAACTAAGCAATGGTTGATCCAGAAATTTTCATAAGTGTGGACTCATTGACTGCCTTAGAGTGTTCACGTCCAGTCATGCTTCCGTGATTCCCTATATAATCTACCATTTGTTTCCAAAGATTTAGGAGGGGGGCTGGTACACACATATATATATAAATATACCTCTGCGGCGGAGCCAGCCATTTGAAAAGGAGGGGGGTCTCAACCCAGGACAAAAGGGGGAGGGGGTGGTTCCAACCATATGTCCCCATTCAAATGCATTGATCGTTCAAAAAAAGGGGAGGTTCCAACCCCCGAAACCCTCCCCCTGGATCCGCCACTGATACCTAGTATGCATATAATTAAGAACAGCTTTGAATATATGCATATAAAATAATGGTACGTTTAAAAACCGTTCAGGATCTCCTGGTTGCACACAGGACATTAAGTAACTAGGACATATATATATAATAGTAAGAGTTCAGGGTATACATTCGATAACTAACATATTTTATAATTTTGTTATTTTTGTTTTGATAAAATCAGAGACATATAATACATGTATTGAGACATATATATATGTGTGTCTCTGAAAAAATCAAACCATCTTTAAAGAAGTTATTTCAGTTTGAATCGACTGTCTTTTGCATTAGAATTCCAAAACGTTAATGTTATTTACAAATGCCAAAACCTGCAAGAAAGAAACATTTATATTCGGTGATTTTTACACTAAACGTTTTCGTAATTTGTTTTAAAAAATATTAAAAAGTACATGTACATCGTTTTTTCAAGATTTGTATAGTAACTGGTTTAATTAAGTCCCCTTGATGAAATTTAAATTGCGAGACGCTAATTAATAAACTATGATCTATCTATCGGCATGCGTCGTTATTTGGGATACGTCACGGATGGCCGATGATCATATTCAATACGATATACCAATCATCATTTGAATTTGGTCAATTGATCTTTAATAATTAGGACTAATTGGTGATGGCAGAGAATAAGTCGCTGGTGATGGTTAAAAACACATAGAAGTAAACTTAGCAACAAAAAAAAGGTTTCCTCGGAAAAAATTATGAAAATATATGAATATGCTAAATATTTTTTTTTTCCGAAATAATAATTAAAGACGTTTAGAAATAACAAATTTTCACAGTTGGGAAATTTTCAATTCAAGTTATTTCATTTTGAAAACGTTGAGAAATATAGATCTTATTATATGTTAAATGTGGGCCGCTTGGAGATCAACTTGTGAAACCCTGCATAATTAGGGTTTGTCTACTTTCGTCTTTTTCAATTGCCAAACATTCTATAATCAAGGATTTGTACAAGGCCTTGTTATAATGAATATTATCGCCAATATCACCATAATTAAATAAAGAACAGATACAATATTCGCCTAAAGAGTTTGCCATCTAACAATTCAAAATGAAATGTTGAGTCGAAACTGAGGTACCAAATCTATAAAAAGAATCACTATTTTAGTCGAAATTAAACTGTATATATTCTTTTTTTTCAAAACTCCTGAAATAATTTAACATTATCTATAGAGAGCTTACATATGCAAATCTGTTTAGAAGTATGTGAGCGTAAATAAAATTTGTTTATTACCCCCCCCCCTTTTTCCTTCTATAAAATTTAATTGTAAACGATTTTCGTTCTTAATTTGTGTTTGCTCATTAACTGGGGTTCATGCTGTCAAAAAACAAAAATGTCTCCTTGTGTAAAAGTTATTGATAAAAAAAAATTGAAGCTTCCAGAAGAATAACGGTACGTCTAAACACCGCTTGAAGGACCTCCTGATTGCACTCATGACATACGAAGTGCACTCAGGACCCTTTATAGTCATCGCACACAGGATGGATGCATATATTCTTTATACGCTTCTTATTTTAGAGTTAAATTTGGTAGAATTTGAAATCGAACTTAGATAGATATGTTACATTTGTAATTCTTAGAAAATAATAAGGGCACGTGTCACTGATTACACAACTACTGAGCCATGAATTATCCAATCAACAAAATTAATTGGATTATCTTTATTGTTGTTTTATACATTGTGTTGTTAGTACAGTGTGACCATGCGGGAAGTAATATTGTGACGCCTAGAATGAATATCACGATGTTTTAAGATTTTCGTCTTTTATTAAGATTTCGTTCCATAAATTTTTAAGTTTTATTCTTAATTTTATTATCATGTCCTGGACCAGTAATTAATTCTTTGCACGAGTTTGAAAAGGGAAATAAATGTTCATACTTTAAAAGAATTTATATTAATTAAAGTTTTGTATATGGAATCCGTTCTAAACGGTAAAAGCCGTACTTTTCAAACAATCAAACTTATATACATGTAGTTAGATGTTATTTCTCATTTTTATCGAACTTGTCCAGGAATTTTATTTTTGAGTTATACGAATATTTTAAGAAATCCGTTTTTATTAAGTTTTTTTTCTCTAATTAAAGTCGTTTTGTCCAGTTTCACAAGCCTGAAACGAATTTCAATGCGAAAATAAATTCTGAAAATGAACTTGTCTCCGTTTTCGTCTCCGTTTTTTTAAAAATTATGATATTTTGGGTATAATTATTTCTAAAAAAATATGTAAGTTAGATTGTAGTAGCGAGAAATTATAAAAAAAGAAGATGTGGTATGATTGCTAATGAGACAACTATCCACAAAAGACCAAAATGACACAAACATTAACAAAGAAAGACTATTTCGAAGACAGTTTATTGACACGAAATCTGTTCAAACCACGACTAAGTCTTCGTGCACAGATTTCCGGTAAGGTTAAACTGAATATTGTACATAATTGTCTTCTCTTGTATAATAGTTTGTTGAGAATAAAGATATACAAATGTAATAAAATTTGATATTCAGTCAACATTGTGTTTGTTTAAAAACTTGATTTAGATAGAGAGAGAAAAGAATCACACTGAAAAACAAAAATCGAACTTGTTACAGAAAAAAAACTATAAAATAATTTTCTTTATTCGTGAACTGCAAAACACAACAAATTAATTTACCCGTCATCATGAAAAATAAACTGAAAAAGCACATCGAATGAGATATATATTTTATTTTTTCTATATGCAAATTCATGTTAAAGGTAAAACTGAACTAAACAATACAATTCCTAAAAAACAATAAAGATAATCCAATCAACAAAAGGATAATTCATGGCTCAGTAGTTGTGTAATCAGTGACACGTGCCCTCATTATTTTATAAGAATTAACATATCTATCTAAGTTCGATTCAGGCGCGGATCCAGAGGGGGGAAGGGGTTCCGGGGGGGGTTGGAACCCCCCTTTTTTTGGCCGATCAATGCATTTGAATGGGGACATGTAGTTGAACCCCCCCTTTTTTTGCCCTGGGTTAGGACCCCCCCCCCTTTTTAAAATGGCTGGATCCGCCCCTGCGATTTCAACTTCTACCAAAATTTAACTCTAAAATAAGAAGCGTATAAAGAATATAAACATCCATCATGTGTGCAGATATGATTACGGTAATGGGTCCTGAGTGCACTTTGTATGTCCTGAGTGCACTCAGGAGGTCCTGAGCGGTTGTTTAGACGTACCCGAAGAATAAATCATTTCCTGAACCTAAAATACATTTATCTGTAATTAAAGAAAATTCGCCTAAAACATTCTCTCATATAAAAATTCGCCTAAAACATTCTCTTATATAAAAATTCGCTTAAAACATTCTCTCATATAAAAATTCGCCTAAAACATTCTCTCATATATTTAAACAATTAATTGTAAAATAATTAATTCAACGTCGGACTTTCTGTCTGTTTACTAATACTTTTCTTGTTCAGTTTAGTTTATACCCATAATAGATGAACGGAAATAAGTACTTTTTTTAGAAAAATTTACAACTAGATGAACGGAATTAAGTACTTTTTAGGAAAATTTACAACTCAAATTTTCAAAAACAAAATTCTACACTTTTTACCTGGATGTTTTTCTCTGTCTCGAAGCCGCAACCTTTGACCCCGTATCAAACGTAGCGACCAACACCTCACATGACGTATTCTCGATGTTGAGGCATTGACAATATACAATCACATTTATCAATATACAGCAAGTAAGTAATTTGGTGTTGAATGCCAGTAGATCAGAATTTGTTAATTGAACTTTACCTGTTTAAGGGGCACTAGCTGCCAAATTCATGTTCTTCGTCGATTTTAATAAAATTCACATTAAACGTGTATATAGTGTTGAATTGTTTATTAAAATGTTGCGCACAATCTTGGCTGATATGCATAAAACCATTATATTTCATGACACTGCATGAAAAAGAAATTGACTTATCGTATAATACCAGAACCAGAGACATATATATTGTATCTAATATCTCTGCCAGAACTAAAAAATAAACTACAGTAAGTCCACATACACATAAGAGGGTATGGATGTGAATTAACAGAATAGAGAACAAAGGACAAAGAAAAAAAAAGGAATAAAGAATAGTGAAAGAAAGAGAATAATGGAAAAAAGTGTAAGTTATTAAAAATATAACTAAAAAAAGAAGACAGAAAAAAAGACACCCCTCCGAGACGAGCCTTACATGCACTGTTATTACCCAAGGTTAATTTTACGGCGGCTCATTTTATTTTGGCTTAGAAATAAACATAATTGACAAGTTTCCTTCCCCTGCATTCTCGATCCCACATGTAAATAGCACGGTGATTTTCAAAAAGACATTGATACATCATTACAACACACACTTGCCGTCAGTATTTGAATATATTGATTAAGAAGGTATAGAAGATTAATGCACGCACACTATTATCCACCACTGGCCTAAATAGTTAGTCCGCAAACAACGAGGGTAATAAAAACCCAGCACTGTTACCTGTTACTGTTACCTAGTCTTTATCTTCCTCCTCTAGCAGGAGCTTCGCTTCTATAGCGTAATTTCCAATTTGCACCCTTATTTGCACCCTAACCCTTACACACGGGGCACTCATAGAATCAGTATACGTAGGTAGTTATTATAATAATTTATATATATCAGTAACATATATACAGCATGCGGACTAATCCATCACCATGTAAACGTAGTTAACTATATATCTTACACAGTCCAATCGTTTCATAACCGGATCACTATTATATCTCCATATAACATAGTGTTATAGACTATAATTAAAATACTCCTGCCCTCGCAATAGCATTTACTGTTCAAAACACTGTCCTTGGTATCTTTAAAATCTAAAAAAACGTTTCACTGTTCATTTTGTAGACAATTATTCCATATAAAACACGCTAATAAAATATTTAAAATCTAAAACCACTTGATATTTTACAAGCCTTGGATACGAGTTTTCAGTTCAAACACTATCCATCTCTCAATATTGCAGAATAAATCCTGACACAATCCATTAAGTGCGAATCAAATTTACTCGGACATTAAAAGTAAACGTTTGTGATATAGTTTGTAACACAGACCTCTGGTTAATGTCTCTATACGGACCTGTTCCTTGTAGGTAAGAAAATGATATGATGTACAGTCTATAACTAGATGTAAAAGATTCTCCTTGTCATCAAATAGTTCTTGAATTAGCAAAGGTGGCTTATTACAATCTACGAGAAGAGATTTCAACTCTTGCATAAAGCGATTTCTTATGCTTGACAGTTTTTCACATTTAAGTATAAAGTGAGTCATATCTTCTGGTTCAATGTTACATAATGGACAGATTGCTGAGATACAGTTTTTTGAAAATCTAGACCTCTGATACTGAAGAATCATTATTCCGGTGGCGATTTTAACTTTAATTGCAGCCATATTAATAGAGTATGGGTCAGTCCCACTGCTTTTCCAAATATTATGCACAGTTCCTATGTTGGAATCATTAAAATTAATATATTTCAAGGATGACTTTTCTTTAGCTTCCTTCTTTAAATTTTGTAAAAAATGATTATTTATACAGTTATTCACAAGTCTATTCCAGCTTATTTTTGATGGTGGATTCTCAATGATATCATAAGGCGATGGCAATCCATAAATTACAGTTAAATTGTGTAGTTTTGTAAACCAACTTCCAGATTTTTCATCTTTCATAGCCAATTGTCTAAAAGCAATTTCTCTTTCAACAGACTTATCATTTCTAATTATATTTCCAAATGTTTTCAGAATTTTCTTATGAATTTCTCCCTCTATAGGAATACGCCCTAATAATAGTAAAGTTGCAGCTATTGATGTGCGTTTAGGCAAGTGCTGAATTTGCTTTAATAATTGTCTAAAGAATAGTTCCATCTTTTGTATATCTGTATTTGAGAGCGATATGACATCTAAACCATATAGTAGTCTAGGTATAACATATATTTGAATCAAGTGTACAGAAACTTTTGGATTTACTCCATTCAAACCGTGTAACCCAGCACCCATAAGGGAGTATACAGTTTTCCTTGCCGTAGTAATACGCTTGTTCACAACTTCTTTAACCCCAGCATTTTTAGTTATATTTCTATCTATTCCAAGGTGAACTGCAGATTCAGAAAGTGTTACTGATTTTCCATTCAAAGACCAAGATTTTGGCAATTTATCGTTATATACTAATATAGTAGATTTTTGCTCACTGAGTAGATATCTCAATTTGTTTGCATGATCTGCCTGTACATTTAACATTGTTTGTAATTCATATGGATCTGTTGAGATTAAAGCAACATCGTCAGCTACTGTTGGGATACCACAATAAATGGGCCCAATACATGCTCCTAATTGATTTCTTTCAAAAGTTTGTAAAAGTGAATTTATAAATATTTTATAGGCTGTCGGTGACCAGATACCGCCCTGTCGTACACCTTGTTGTTCCTCTATTGAGTTTGAAAGCAACCCTTTCCATTTAATTTTTGATTTAAGATTTTCATACCATCTTTTAAAGAATAACCAATTGTCCCCCGTTAATCCAAACTTGTGCATTTCTCTCATCAGGCCAAGATGCCACACAATGTCAAAAGCTTTCCTTGCATCCATTAAAGCCACATAAAGTGGTGATTTTGTCTTAATTGCTTGAATTATAAGTTCAGTTAAAATTAAGGCAGCAATAATAGGCATTTCTCCAGAGGTAAATCCTTTTTGTAATTTATTTTGGTTTTTAATTACAGAGTTTTTATTTTGAGATAAATGAGCTTTCTCAACAACTTTTCCTACTGTACTTGTAATAGTTATTTTCCGATATGAGTTCGGATCAATTTTTGGTTTTCCATTTTTCAAGACAGGACAGGCTATCCCACCTTTTAATAAAGTTGGAATATGTAAATGTTTAAAAATAGCATTTATAAGAAAAGTCATTATAGTTATCATAATAGGTCCACCATATTTCAAATGTTCAGCTGCTATGTTTTCTTCATCAGCAGATTTATTATTTTTCATAGATGCTAATATACTTTTCATTTCAACTTCTGTTACAGGTGAAATATTTTCTATCTTATTTTCAGTAAAAGTTTTAGTTAAATGTTTTATATCATTTTCAACTAGACTAAAATGTTCTTTATCAAAATTTTCAGAATCCATAGGAGATGCCAAATCTTGAAAGTAATCCATCCATGCATCACGAATCAAGTTATCGTTATTTAAAGAAATATCATTAAAAGTAAGCGAAGTAGTTGTGGTATTTGCTGGATTTCTTTGTTTCCTTACTAAAGAATAAAAACCAGCATCATTTCCCTCGTGGAGTTCCATAATTTTCTGATATTTGTTAATTCTTAAACTTGCCTCAAGTTGCCTTTGCATTGATCTAAGCTTCTTTTTGTAAAACTGAATATTTTGGAATAAAATGTTACTTTTATCAGTAGGTCGGCCAGCGGCTTTCCACTTTGCAAAATGATCTCTATTTATCTTAGCCATATTTTCCAATTCTGGAGTCCAGGGCTTTTTCTTTAACCTTTTACATTTTGAGCGTTTAGAACGGCTACATTTAGAAGCTGACGCTGCCATGATTGTACAAAGTTCATTTATCTTATCTGGTATATTATCAAATGTCAAATTAAGGTTTATTTCATCAGTCCATGTCGACAGTTTATTCTCAATCTCTTCCTGATAAGCAGTTTTATCAACCTTATTCCAATTTATTCTTTTGTTCTCAATCAATGAATTAATTTCCTCATTCGCTTGTATATTACATGGAATAGTAGTCAGTATTGGATCATGAGTAGAGGTATTTATAGACTCACGTATAAAAGTCAAATAATTGCTAATGACACTTTTGCTTTCTAAAAAATAATCTATCTGGGAGGTATCTCTTCCATTATAATGATAAAAGGTAAAAGTCTTTCCGCAAGACGGTGGTATTAAAAGATTGTTTTCCTTTATAAAATCTCTAAAAACTTTATCTTGTTTAGAATCTCTATAAATAGATGCATTCATGTCCCCACCTATCACAATTCTGAATGCATTGCTATATTTTATGTAAATTTCTGATAGTTCATCAAGGATTTCCTGATAATTGTCTATGCTATTTGCATTGCCACGACACGGGAGATATGTAGATAAAAATATAAATGGCTGTGTAGTATTAAACTTGATACCTATAATTCTGTTGCCCCCGTCTGGTAAAAGTTCAACAAATTTTTCAAATTTCTTGTGAATACATATTGCCACTCCAGCATGGCCCCTACGGCGCTCATATGCATCAGAAAGTGAATTATCATCAAAACATTTTGCATAGCATATAAAGTCTTGTAAAAATTCATCAAGCTTATGTTTTTCATAACTGTGGAGCCAATGTTCTTGTAATAACAAAATATCGGAACGCTTTGAAAGAGTCTCAAGATATAACTTATTGCTATTAAATCCCTCAATATTAAATGTTAATAAATTTAAGGACGAAAGTACTGAAGACGGAGTCGATTCTGTCTCAATAGGGTTATCTATAGGCGAGTCTGCTGACTTTGGGTATGCCGAGTAGGTTTCCCCTTCTCCATATGAAGTCTGGTGATTGGTTGAATAAAATGGAGGTTTTGGTGATTTTGGTGTTGTTGGTTGAAGACCGACGCTCTTTGTTGGTAAGATGGTGGGCTTAGACATTGTGAAGTTTTCGTCATGTTCGTAGAGACATGTTTCGGACGAAAATTTTTCAGTCTTACTTTCGTCGGAGAGTGAGCACCTAAAAAATCAGAATTCTCATCATAGGACTTCATAGAGATTGTTTCATCACTTCTTGTGTTCAAAAGAAAGTCATCCATTTGGTGACATATGTTATGTAAACTTGCTGATTGAGCATGCGTTTTATTATTATCATTTTGCATATATGGCTTTCGACGTTTCTTTCCACGAGAAGTTTTTACATGAGGCACATGCGAGTTTCTTATGAAAGTTAATTCAGTGTTATTTTTATGCACATCAAGTTCTAATTGCCTAACCTTTTGCTCTAAAAACCAGATTTTCATTTCTCCTATTTCAGACTGTGGTGTACTCTGTACATTTTGTGTACAAGAATGTGAATTAGTAGAACCTTGTGTTGGATAATTTTCTAACTGTTCAACTCTCTGGTTAATAATTAGTAAAGAATGTTGAAGATCTTTATTCTTATCTTCCAAAGTTATAGAATATGCACGATTGGTAGCTAACTGCTTTTTAAGTTGATCAATTTCAGACTCATATTTCAGAATTTTACTGTCTTTAACTTTCAATAATTTATCTCTTTTTTCAATTTGAGTTTGGAGATGAGCAATCTCTGCTTTATGTAATTCAGTGTTATCAGGTGAATTAGCCATATTCGGACCAGATGGTAAGGTATTTACTTGATCTAGCAAACTTTCAGTCATAGCAGTTGGCTGACAGTTCTCTTTTAGTTCAAAAGTTCTAGTCGAGGGTGTTTGACCTACACTTTCTGTGTTGCTATTAAGATTTGCCTGGCGAATACAAGAATTAACAGCAATGTCTATGTCTGAGTTTACAGTACCCCGCTGACTGGTACACATCCTACATATATATGAATCGTCTTTAAGCTCTATCTCTAATACATTTTCAGGTGTTAAGCCCTCACATTTGAAGTGTATCCACTGATAACAAATGTCACAGGCTACAGATGTGGGATTTTCATCACATTGTTTATTACATACCAAACACAGTGGGAACTGGGGACCTATGAGTGGTTCATTACCACATGCTGCATTGTCCACAGCTGGAAGAGACAAAGCTTTATTTACATTTAATGAAGACAGTTTTTTCCCAGTAGATGCTGTTTCAATCTCTTGACAATTTTCTGCTGACTGACCCGATTTATTAAGGAATTGTTCACAGTATTCACGGATTTGCTCATTTATGTCACTAAAAGAGTCATTTCTATCTAAAATGTCTAAAATATGTATCAAGTAGTTCTCCACAAAAGTTATAATATGACCTTGATTCCCATTTAACAGTATCTTCGATTTTGAATTATAGAAATTTAACACAAAGAGTTTGTTATTTCCTTCAAAAACGGCAGTTGACTCAGAAACAACGGCCCCCCTTTTCTCTGTAGTTTCTGTGGTGTTTAAGGTAAGCCCTTTGCTATGTAAATAGTTTATTGTTACACTTTTAAATTCCTCATAGGCAGCTGCTGAAAAAGTTATCACAATGTTTCCTCGTGCCATAGATAATATTACTGAGTGAGGTCTAGAAGCAGCCTCAATTTTATTCTTTATTGCTTTACTCCTATCAAGTTCATAGTTTACGGGGAGTACAGTAAGATTTACAGTATCTACTTTCGCATCTTTAGATTTTAATTTAGAAGGTGTAAATGGCACCTTGGTGACTCTTGAGCGCCTACTACGCCTCGACAGTTCCATGACGGCACAATTATAAACAAGTCAATACTATCAATGGTAAAAATAAAACACGCAAGTAAAAATTTTACAGTAAAAATCAGGTAAAATGTACAACTACGCAGGTAAAATAATATACAGATGGTGTGGTGATGCAGTTCATGAAAGTTCTTGATAAAAGTCACTTCATTTAGAAATAAAAAGCTTACAAACAGATGCCTTTTTTAACAAAATTTCTATGCATTCAAGATGGCGCACAGTCCATGCCGTTTGAGATATGTACAGATAAAGTTCAACTTTCCAAAAGGAACGATATTTGGGCAGGAGTGAACGACGGAATGAGGAAGAATTGCTGTCTGATAAAATAATGTGCAAATAAAACACTGTTGTTAAAAACGAGAGTGCATAAAACCATAAAATAGGGTGCAAATCTTCTCTCTTGAATTTTCCGCCCGCCACCATTCCACACATGCGCACTTTGAACACAGCCACCGGTGTGAATCTGAAAGCTTCCCACTATCCATTTCTACCCATAGAAAACTTTTGCCTTTCATTTATCAAAAATGAAATATGTTGATATTAATGGTATATAAGAATTATTGGGGAATTCAAACCATTCCTATTGTAAGTGATAAAACTAAATTTATATCAGGGTGATTGAAATGAGGAAAAAAAGGGGGGATCAGGAGTTCAGGGCCCCCTGTTTGGGAAAAGAATTGGTTGATTATATATGGAATCACTGAGTCATGGCAGGAGCAGGCCCCTCTTAGGCAGTCGGTGGACCCCAACTATGAAAAATTCTGGATCCACCACTGTGGTCAGGGTGGTCTTCAGTTGTATTATCTTTTTAAAAAAAAAATACACCTGTATAGTGTATATTCTTTAGTGTAAATCAAGGGAAAATACTGTGAACTATCTGTGCATTGGGGCTTATTAAAAGGTATTTCGGGGGGGAAGAAAGAAGGGAGGGTGAGTCCATGGGAGGTAATCCCCACCCCTTTCAATTTGAGAATATGCTATTATCTTGTAAACGGTCCAGATCCCCATCCCTAAACCATATATATTCTTGAATGGGACGATAAAACAAATCAAATGAAATTAAAAGGAGGTCTTTGGGGGTTTCACCACTCTGTTCAATTTGAGAATGTGCTATTATCTTGTGAACGATCCAGATCCCCACCCCTAAACCATATATATTCTTGTCGGGGACAATAAAATTAATAATGAAATAAAATAAAAGTGAGGTCCCACCCCCTCTAGTTTGAAAACTTGTAAACGGTCAAGATCCCCACCCCTAAACCATATTTATATATTCTTGTATAGAACAATAAAACAAATAAAAGGAAATATAGGGAGAGTCCATGGGGTTCACCCCCACCCCCACATGTTTGAGAAACTTTTAAATGGTTGAGATCCCCTGTCATCCAGTGGTTAGGTGAAAAAATTTCAGGATCCCTGATCCCCACCGTCAAACCATATATATTCTTGTATGAGACAATAAAACAAATCAAATGAATATAGGATCATCCCCTTTGTCTTGGGTTGGGAACCCCCCTTTTTAAAATGGCTGGATCCGCCCCGGCATACCATCTAGCTAGCTATAAAGGCTTTAAAAATATGAAATGAAACAAGGAAATTAACAGTGTAGGCAACTGTTTTGAATTTAAAAAAAAGTCTTTTACATACATAACAATGTTAAATTTTTTGTGCATTTATTTTTGCTTATCGTATTTTCAATAATGGACAAAATTGCATGATTGAATATTGTAATTTAAGAAAAATCAGCATACATGATATAAAATGGGAAGTGGAAACTGGGAATTTGACAAAGAGACAACAACCCAATCAAAGAGCAGACAACGGCCGAAGGTCACCTATGGGTCTTCAATGCAGTGAGAAAAATTCGGCACTGGTCTTCAGCTCATAAATATGTATCAGAAATGAAAACGAGATACAGCTTTCAGTTGTATTAATAAAAACCTCACAATAAGTTCTGAATATCAGAATATACAGTATTGCAAGATTCTCTCAAAATGTACACATAGAGCTGAAAAACTGTCAGTGACTGTAAAATTAATCATGCTAACATTAAAGTCCATGGAGTCCATCTTAATATGCATACTCTCGTACAAAGGAATATAAGTATGCAATAGACATCAAGTTTTCAAAAATAAGAGTATCTATGCCATTAATTTACGACAAGATCTTAATCAAGTAATAATTTCGGTTTGTTTAAATATTTCGGAGGTTAGTATGACCTCCTCTTTGGTGATGATGTTTTCGTTTTAAAGTTGGGAAAATTGTTTGTACATGTACCAACAAAAATAAAAACACAAAGTCAATCTAGAATTATGTTTTTATCATTTTTTTATGTTTAGGTTGTCAGCAAGATGAAAAGGACAAGTATGCAGTTCAAAATTCAAAATGTGGATAAGTTGAGGTTCTAGGTCTTACCTTTGCAGATTTTCATATTTTGCATGAATGAAATCAAAGGTTATATGATGGACAGCAGAGAAAGAAAAAAAAAACTGTTCAATTATCCTGCTCCTGGATAAATGTAAAACATCTTGTTTTTCTGTAAGTTTTATGCTCTGTTTTGATAGTGTTAGTGCATTCATCTTTCCAGTCTTTCCTCTAAATTGTAAGTTTTTGGTGAGTGTTCACCATGAATTTCAGTAAGTAACTTGTGGATTTACATGTATATACTCAAAATTTAGTACTAATATTAATGGGATTTTAGCATGACATCCTGCCAAATGCTTGTTAATCATGTTTATGTTCCAGAACAAACAAGTATTTGGACTGTAGGCTTGCCCAATTTTAAGAAGTTGGTCAAGTTTATTACAAACAAATGTACAGTACAGATCAAAATAACTGAAATCTTTAATAGATTAATACAAAAAGTTTAATTGCAGTTAAAATAAAAACACAGGTTTGGTCGAGCTTGTACCAGACAGTACAAATATACTTAAATGGTCTGACTGTACACATATGGTGGGACTGTAAGTTCTGGACCGTAAAAGTAACATCCGAATACTGATATGGTCTGGAACATTTATACATGTCTTAAAATTAATATCAAACACATTGGTGTTTGATAGAACTATAATGTTTTGGGATATCAAAATCAAAAATATCCCATTTTTACTTTTAATAAAGAAGAAGATTATTGATGTATGTTTAAATGTATATTAAAATGAGACAGCAAGCCAACAACACAAAAATAAGGATAAAACATACATATTTTTTTTGTATCAATGTTATAATTGCCAATATGTTCAAGGTATTTTTTCATTGAAATAAAACACAAATTGAAATCTGTCTGAACTTCAAAAGCTTAAAGAAATATTGTTTCTGTTGTCTGCATTTTGTATAATATATTGCAAATTCTTGTGAATAATGGAATGTTATTATAGGTGTCTAAAGTTTTAACATTGATCTTTATACTGTAAATTCATAAATTATTGCGTGCATTTATTATTGCGATTCTGTCATTTTAGACTTAAATGCGATTTTAAATTTTACGATTTTGAGAAAAATCCTGTTTAATCCATATAAAATATTTCATAATGCGAGTTTAAATTATTGCGTTTACAACTCCGTTGCATTTTTCGCAATAAAAAAAAACTCGCATTAATTCCGAATTTACAGTATATATATATATTATGTATATATGAAAATACCCAAATGTTATAAAGAAGAATAAATTAATTGATTGTTATATGGTATTAGAATAGGAAGATGTGGTATATTGCTAATTTGACAACCCTCCATCAGAGACCAAAGGATGTAGGCCGTTAGCAACTGATGACACTGGACAACCTTTAACAATCAGTAAAATCCATATCGCATAGCTATTTTTATTGAAAATCATATTATTGCTACATGTATGAAAACAATTTTGTATAATCCATTACTTTAGATTTTATTGGTTCTTTTTCAGAAGGATTGAAATTCACCACCTAGAATAAATGGAGAAAACATAGAAACAAGACCAGAATAAATTCAAAGACAAAAGTTGGATCAGTTATTATTTTCATCACTCAGTCAATGATTTGAAGTTCTTTTAAATTCAAAAAAATATTGAAACCACAATAATGTCAAAGTTCTGTGCTGAATGTCCAAAAAGTGGACTATACCATCAAACAATGCTGGATGATAAGAAACTATTAATGTTTTGTGTTGAGAGATATTGTGAAAAAAATAGATTTACTTAAATAGCTACTAGTATGTTAAGCCTAACAATAGAGTTTTTATTGATTTCAAATGGCAAATAATTGTGTTTCAAGAAAGTATTCTATAATTCATGAATAAACATATATTGATACTTACATTATCTGCTTTGTTGTTTAAAAGTTTAGTTTTGAACAGTTAAAGAACAATATGCTAAATTAACATTTCCCAAGAAAAAAAGATATTCAATTAAAAAGATTCATCTTATAATAATTTACTACCAAATAGAAAACATTGTAACATACACATTACTGTTTATTTATATCTATATATTTACAATTAGAATCCCATAGGATTTTAATTTGTCCCATGGGATATTAAAAATCCCATGGGATAATAAAAATCCCATGGGATTTTTTTTGTCCCATGGGACAACAAATATCCCATGGGACTACAATAATCCCATGGGACAAAAAAAAATCCCATGGGATTTAACCAAAATCCCATGGGATAATGGTAAATCCCATGGGATTTTGCCCTGTCCCATGGGATATTGAAAATCCCATGTTTTTATAATTCAAATTGCAAAATAAATATGAAAGTAACTGTAGAAAACCAATGAAATTATTGAATCCCATGTAATTCTGCACATTTTGGTTATATACATGATATTGTAGCTCTTGTTTGAGGCGGCGGCGGATTTGCAAATGAGTGTTTTGCAAATTAAAAGTGTCCAGTGTTTATAGTTTAGCAAGTTTACGCATTCATTCCTAATTTTCTTAAAGTTTGCCCAAGACTCAGCAGTATTGTATTTTTTTGCTTTTTTTGTGTGAACGTTTCCGTTTACGAATTTGTCTCCCTATAAGTGACGTCATGGTCATCCAGGGTGGATCTTTCGTGCGAACAACAATTAATTTACTTGTTATATACTTGTTAGCAGCATCTAGAACTTTTTGTGTAACAATGGAGACTGCATTATTTAAATTTGTATCAAGTATTGTGTCCCAGTCAACTTGTCTTAACTCCTCGCAGTAGCGATCGTAGTCCCCTTTTTCAAAATCCCAAAACCTTACGTTTAAATTGGGTGTATTTCGGTTTGTGCAAATTAAGTATTTGTCTAAAGAGAAAGTAATAAAACTCTATGATAAAGGTCAGTTGGTCAAGATACTAGAAGCTGTAGTACTGTCACGACTGTAAGAATTTTCCTTGATTGTTTTAATCAGTATACAGTCCGATATGCGGTTTAATTAGAACAAAAGAATTCGACCTCTTGTGTTTAGAAGGTAGAAAAGTGAAACAAACTTTGTGTACGTTTGTCAAGATGTCACAAAAGTTACTTTCCGTAAAGTCATTATAAATATTTGCATTCACGTTGTTTAATTTTCATATTGTACAATTGTTAACAATGCAACTTGCAAACTATCGTTTGTAAAACGACCATAAGTCAAGCTGTTACGTCATTTAGGGGGTCTCCTTAAAAACTGCTACTTTTTTTTGCCCGACATAGAAAAAATCTGGGGGAAATTACAAAAATTGAGAAATGAATCGTCAATCGTTTAAGACCATTCCCAAAGTGGCACACCTAAAATTGACATTTGGACGCAATTTCAAAGTTGGATGTTATATGACGGTGTTTTGTTAATAAATTTACGCATCGAACACACCCGTCCTATATATGTAACATCACATGACTTTTAAGTAATTAAAACTAATTTTTTTAAAATAATATTTGCATGTCTGACATGTTTTTTTCTTAAACAATTACATTTACACCGACAGTCATAATTTCTGTATTATTTTAAAAAGTTTTGTTACACATTTTGTTACATCTTAGTTATACAGTAACCCAGATTGGTTGATCATTGTGAAATTGCATATATTTATATCGTTGTATTCCTTTTGTTTGTGTTAACAATTGTCGCTCAGAATTATTTTTTATACATCATTTATTGATCTTGTAATTTCTTGTAATTTAGTTTGCGTCTTATTTCTATGGTGTCATATTTTGGCTATGTTTGTGTTCGATCATACAGTATAATAAGTCGGTAGTTGCCCGCGAATGGATTTTTTTTAATTTCTTGTGACTCTTTGCGTCTTATTTGTTGATTGCAGTTGGTTTTTGTTTTGTGTCATGTGGAGATATGGTGTGATTTTGTTTTTGTTTTGATGTGTTTGCATCTTAGATTGGGATTGCACTGAGTTATTTCCTGATTTCTTTTGTGCTATATTTTCGATACATTTTTATTGCCCCACCTACGATAGTAGAGAGACATTATGTTTTCTGCCCTGTGCGTCCGATCGTTCGTTCGTTCGTTCGTCCAGCTTCATGTTAAAGTTTTTGGTCAAGGTAGTTTTTGATGAAGTTGAAGTCCAATCAACATGATCAACTTGAAACTTAGTAAACATGTTCCCTATGATATGCTCTTTCTAATTTTAACGCCAAATTAAAGTATTGACCCCAATTTCACGGTCCACTGAACATGTAAAATGATAGTGCGAGTGGGGCATCCGTATACTATGAGCACATTCTTGTTAGTCTATCTTATAGCATCTTACAATTGGCTCACTCTATTTTTCTCATACATGCTCACTATTACAAGTCAAGTACTATAGTAGTACACCGGTGTCTTCATATTTCATGTACTACACATGCGTATATATATTACTCGAATGTGAAACATGCAACAATACTCTACCAAAGCAAGCCAAGAAACAAAGATTAATTTAACTTTAAAGGGGGTATGGTTTTCTCGTCTGAGCGCGACCATTTATTGTCCGGCCTCCACCAATCAAATATTTTTTTCTTTCAAAACTTAACACTTTAAGAAGATCAGAATTCATAATATTTTTTCTGGTTGTAAATTTTGCCTGACAACAATATTTTGTCGAACGAATTTTGGATCAGACGATATTTTTTTGGAATGAATCTTACCCCTCACTCTTTTCACAATTTGAAGTTAAATTTTCGTTCCCGTATGTAAATAACCAGCACAAAGACTATTTTTTTTTATACATTTGAAGACTTCCATCGCACTGTTCAAACCAATATTCAGTGGCGGATCTAGAATTTTACATTAGGAGGAAAAAGGGGGGGGGGGGGGGGGGGGGGGCTGACTGACCTAAGGGGAGCTCGCTCCAGTCATGCTTCAGTGATTTCCTATGTTTAATCAAACATATTTTTCCGACGAAAACATCCCCCCCCCCCCCAAATCTGCCTTTATTCTTTAAAACGTTGTTCTTATACATACTTACCTCCATGTTATTGTTTCAAGTATTCAGTCTGCACCAAACACTTACAATCAACCAAGCCGTTGCTAAGACGGTGCGTAAAAGAGCAGCGGCTGGGGTTAAAATTGTACTTACTAGACAGTTTTTGATAATCTGTTACAGTTTTGTACAAGAGTTAGTCCTTTGTTGTTTTAATAATAAAAACGGAACTATTATGATGTTATGGGAAATATTGAGTTTGCTTGATATTGACAAATCAAAAATTCAAGTCACATGGTAATGTTTGGGATGCTTAAACCTTTGACATATTTTGTAAGTTGAAAAATGAATATACTAATTTAAAGACCTTTTGGGGTGTTAACATTTACGGTTGACTAGCATATTTTATGTAGAATGTACAAACCTATTTTATTTAAAAAAAAAAAATGATTATTCTAAAAGATAACGAAAATTAAGCATATGCTCTTTATTCTGTTCTTGAACAGGGCTCCAATTTAAAAAAAAAGAAGGGTTCATCAGTACCATCAGTATTACAAGGCTATGAAGGATGCATTCACATCTCTTCCGTTATGGAAACGTTTGACAAATTATGTATATAAAAAAACAAGTTCCTTTTGTGGCATAACTTTATTCATATAGATTATTTCTCCTACATATCTTTATATATTGCTTTCTTTAGTTCAAATTGGAATCTCAGATAAGCATCTGGTACTTTAAAACCTCTCCTCTCTGTTCTATGCCTCTGGTCGACATGTGTACTTCAGAATAATTCCTGACTGTCGGATGTATAGCAGAACTTTCACATAACTTCTTGATAAAACTGCTGTCTATCTCCCTTTTCGACACTGCAAACATAAAAATCGACCAGGCAATTAAAGAGGGGGTTGCAACCACATGTTCCCCGTACAAACGGATCGGAACTAAGAGCTCTTTCACGGATCTGCCACTGGATTTATACATCAGATGCATCACAAAATATAAACATGTTATACTAGAATATGAAATAAAGAAAATTAAAAATATTAATCGAAAATGTTGAATTATAATTTATGTCTACGAAACCCAAAGTTCCTACTTAATTGGCCTTGTTTTCAAATCATATCAAATGTTTTCATTGGTCTTCACATGTTAGAATAATGTAGGTTATTGCATATTCTTCAGAGCTGTATCTTGAACTAATGAATTGAAAAAGAGGGGATGGATATACGTACTAAACATTAATTTTGTCTGTATTTTCAACATATCTAACAAACATGTGAGAAAAATTAGTTTTAGAATACGAAATATTTCTCTCATTCTGTAAACAGATATTGTAGGATTGTTAAGGTATTTTGGTGTTTTTGAACCCCCCCCCCCCCCTTTTTTTTTGTAATGTACACCACAAAAACATTTAGTTAGGATAAAGAACTAATAAACGATAGTCCTATAATGTAAGGCTTCATAGTTTCATTTCATTTACATTCAACATGTTTATCGGAATTTTTTTTATATCAATATTGAACCGTTATCTTTTATCGGATTTTTTTTTAACTACCAATGTCGAACCGTTCAACCGTTCAACATTGATAGTAAACAAAAGTTCGATAAAAAATGTTGAATGTAAATGATATGAACCTCCGGTCTTATATTAGAGGACAATATATAAGACTTCTGAGATTCATATCATTTACATTCAACGGTTTTATCGGATTTTTTTTTATTACTTTGAACCGTTCAACATCAATAGTAAAAAAAATCCGATATAAAAACGTTGAATATAAGTGATATGAACCTCCGAAGTCTTATATAATAGCACTACGGTAAATAGAATAATTGAAATTCAGTTAATTGAGTGTGGGAGGCTATTTTAATCCATTATCATGAGTGTGTATTATATAATGTTACAATGTAACAAACCTATCGAACACACCGTGAAAAATAACATTATCTCCCCTGGAAATGCTTAAAGTGTTATTTGGCCTGTCTCGCTGAGCTCTATGGTTACCCGAGGGGTTGATACAAGCTATGCTTAGTGTTAGAGTGCCCTTACCTTCCTACAAGGTGTCAGTCCCAAATATCAGGCGCATTGCCTTGCTCGTTCCGTGGTGAGAGAGCGATGTCATCGAGGAAGAGGCTGGAAGTACCCAACTGTTACGTCATGTCATGTGTCCCTTCGGATCCCTCGGTGATGTACCAGTACCCGTGTGACAGGTTGGGGAAACCCCCTAGAACTACGGGGCAATTACACTACACCCCCCTCCATCTTAAAAAGGAGGAACTACAGTTCCGACAAAAACGACTGTATATCTTACTAAAACTCCCAAGGGGAAGACTGGCAACGTCTTTTACTAATTAAACCATGACACAGGGTATCCTAAGTATCCACCCCCTTAATCCTGGATAAGGGGAAAATTGACAAAACTTAATATTTCCCAAGGAAAAAAAAAATAATTTAATTACCCATGTAAAAATAAACATGAAAATCGAGCTCTGAACAGCTATCTTATCTATGGAGTACCAAACTCCCAACAATTTACACACCAGAATTGCCACAGGGTGCCAACCTCAACAGGTTCTTCAGGACAAATTACAGCCGAACTCCACGTCGACCATAGCCATATGATATTCTAATTTATACAGTCCTGGACATTGGTCTCACTCGAGACGATAAACTGCGTGCTCAACACGTCTGAAATCCCTGACTCTGTGTAATGTTCACATGCATGTACATGTATCGACTGTTTAAAACTGAACTGACAAATAATCATACTTTATAATATAAATGCACAATATAAAACAATCTCAATGTCCAAATGACAAGTTCATTAATACCGCCCTGAATTTCCAAGTGAAACTACTAACATGTATATCTTTATACATAATTTACAACTGACTAAATACTATAGGGTTTTAATCCCATAACTGGGAAGGATGTACATGACCATAAATAATTTGACTCTTGTCAAAAATCCCATCTATATATAGTGCCTCTATATAAGGATGCATTTAACTATTTTACTACTGTAATAGCTATTATCACCAAAATTTACATAATATCAGGGTCATTACACCGCTCTAATATCCGTTGCATCTATTTAACATATCTGTACACTATATATATGTGAGAGTGTGAAGCAAAAACTAATAAAAATCACATAAAATACAACAATGGTTCGCACTCAACACAATTCCAAAGGCATTAAATCCCAAACTGGGAAAACTGTTCTGTTTTGACAATTTAACTACTGAAGGCGCCTCACCTCAATGTGAGGACGGTGACCTAACAGGTCAAAGCGTACACTGTCATGTAAGACTGATCCTTCACAGATCAGTGAAACATTCCCACTTTCAGGGAAACGTTCTGTTACTACATTGTACAGTTCCGTCATAGAACTTACACTTGCCATACACTGCAAACCTCCATACTGTATAACCACAATTGTAGGAACTTGAGGGCTCTGTCTCGACTTGATCTGCGAAGAAGAAGGCTCTACCTGGGATTCAGCTAGTTGTGAAACTTGGCTTCCCAGGAGAATTGCGGTTTCATTCTCCAAAGTATGGTGTGCATCCGTGTCATTGTTCTCAATACTGGACTGCAATTTTCTCTTTTTGTTCTTATTCTCTACAAGACTATAGCTAGTAGAGCTGACGTTCAAATTTTCACTCTCATAGTGAATTTCTTCTGGTTTATCCATTACTATGGTACGTTCTTCTTGTTGAGACACAAAATTGTCTTCCTCCTCTTCTTTTTGAAGGATTGCTGACTCAATTTGAGTTTTATCAACAAACACTGGCCAAAAACTGCCATTCATCTGAGCAAGTTCCTCAGGTTCTGGAGGGTTTCTAGGATTGTAGTTAAATCCTTCAGCTACCATATCTTGTTGTTCAGGCGTTAAAAAGTGAAGAACAGAAGTTAGGACTCTCCAATTGAGTAAACAAGCAGGGCTGTTTACTGGTCTCAAACTATACCTGAAATAATCTGTCCATCCCATCTCTTTACAAACTGTACGATGGACTTGCATCTGTATCCCTGTAACATGTGTAGAGCGAGGCACAAAAGACTTCTCATTGAGGAAATTCACCAAGTCTTTGGCAGTCACTGTTTCCTGCCTGGTTAACCATTTTGCTATGAGCATAACCACATAAGCTCTATGTTGGTGAAATCGTCTGTCCTCCATCAGTCTTTTGGCATGATAGGTCTGAAAGATTTCAGAAAGATGTTCTTCAAAACAATGTCGTTTTACGTCTCTTCTATCTACCACTACTGGGCAGTTCTTTACAGGACATTTACGGTCTGTTCGACTTTGAATACATGTCCTCTCCTTTTTTCCACTTTTGGGACAAGTATAAAACCCAAGGTTTCCTCTGGATTCTTCCTTGTTAGTACAGCACTGATCTTTATTGTCTCTACATTGATCAGGCTCTTCCTGTGTTCCTCTTTCCTCAGATTTCTGGGTAGACGTTGAGGCCATCATGCCTTGGTTAGACTCTACTTGAGGAATGACTGTTTCTAAATGAAATTCAGCACTTTGCCTGCTGGCTGGGAACCTCTGTGTTGACCCTTCTGTTCTGGGTTTCTCATCTGAAGATGAATCTGAAGTGTTCTTTCCATGAACAACGTTGACATTAGGTTCATGAGTTATATTTTCACCTCCTAGTATTAGTGGCATGTTCCTATTCTGTACAGTTAATGTTAATTCTCTAATATTCATGACAACTCTATTATGCATGATAAAGTCACATCCCAGTATCATATCACATGAAACTGGAGCTACATACAGTTGTTGATTGAACTGTATATCTCCAATCTTGAACTTAATAGGACTAGTAAGCCTGCATGGCATTGTCATGTTGGTACCCGCACCATACATGGTGGTCTCCCTGATAACAAAGGGCTTAGGCTCTAAAGTGTCAAAAAATGTGTCCTTTAGAATAGTAACTTCAGAACCAGAATCAACTAGAGCAAGTACTTTCTTTCCTGCAATCTTTACCTCAACTCTAAAAAGTTTGGCTGCTCCTAGTGATCTCACTGTACCGATTCCAGACACTACTCCTTCGGAATCATAAAAATCATCTTTGTGATTCTCATTAAAAGATACTTGTTGAGATGTTGGCTCTTTGTGTACTGACTGTCCTGTATCTTGTACATATAGATCTGGACAGTCTTTGATATAATGACCTTGCTGGTGACAATTAAAGCATTCGTTATTATAATAATCATGTCTGGTATATCTCCTGTCACCTGAATTATTCCCTCGCCCACGGCTGCTGCCATTATTACGTCTAGGCGAATAATCAGAATACCTGTTGTCTTGGTTAGGTGACCTAGAATTTGGACTGGTTTCCTGTTTGGCTGATTGTTCCTGAACCAAACTGGTTACTGCGGACATCATTTTCTCTATATACTCCTCTATGCGAGAGAGACGATTATCCATACTGGACTTGGTGCTACCTACACCAAGAACTACTGGTGAGTTATCAGACTTCTCTGAAAGAGATTCCTCCTCCTTCTTGCTAGTTTTCTGAATGGCACTGACTACCTTTCTAGTGTACTGACACCATCTAATCATATCCAAGGCTGCATCCATGGACTTTGGTTTAGAGATACAAGCTTCTGTTCCAGCAACTGTATCATTACAACCCTGACAAAACCTCATGATTGCCTGTTCAGTCATTAGTTGTTCACTGTACCTGCTATATGCTCTAGTGGCGAGAGTCAACACTCTTTCCGACCACTCCTCCAAGGTCTCCTTTTCTCCTTGGGCACTTGTCTGGAACTGAACCTGTGAGGTTTCTGGCAGTTCTTGATGACCAAATCTCTTGTTCATATTAGATATGATATCAGTAAAACTTGATGTTTTGTTGTTTTCCAGGAGTAAGGTGTAATACTCACTGGCTGCATCATCTAGACACCAGCAGAGCTGTTCCCTTTTTTGTTCATCTGTCCACTCAGCGATTTTAGCATAAACAGAAAACTTGGTATGGAAGGCTTTCCAGTTGCCCTTCCCACTATAGTGGAGCGTTTTTGGAATCGAGGAAAGAAATTGTCTGTTCTCTATTTTCTTCTTTTTTCTACTTTCCTGACTGCTTGTAGAACTTTGCATATCTGTGTCAGATTCTGACTGGGAGTCACTAGACCCTCTAGACCTTCTAGAACTAGAACGACTACGGTGTAATGGGAAACTCCTTACACTTCTTAAAGGTGAGAAATCACGCTGTTGATTCTCTTGAGGTCTGTTGTACTCAGGTTCTGACCTTCGCTTTGTTCTGGTCTGACGGTATGCTGAAACATATGACGTGTCAGAATCACCTGTATATTTATGTCTAGGATCACTTCTTCGTTGTCTCCCATAGTAATCACGATTATATTCCTTCTGTTTTACTGAAGGTTGGTTGTAATGCGGCTTAGGTGCTCCTGATGGTGGAGGTTGCTGCTGTGTGCCAGGTATAGGTAACTGAGGCACATGCAATGGTTGTGGCTGATAGCCTGAAAGGTTAGGCTGACCCATACTTGGGTACGTTAAACCAGGTATGTATTGTTGGTTGTAAGGCGTTACATTTGTTGGTGCTTGTGGCGGTGGTCCACCTCTAGGAGGTTGAAACATAGAAGTTGGGTGACCAATCATCTTATGTTGTTGAATTCTTGTTACAGAACTTGGTGGTTGAAACCTTGGTTCTGGATAATTTGGTTGTTGAACAACTTCACTAACCTGTTGTTGTAGCCGCTGTTGAGGTATAAAAACCGGCGCTGCAGCTAGATGTTGTTGTTGCACAGGCTGTGCATAGTTAATGACCCCTTGTTGAAGCTGGTCTAGCCGTTGTTGTAGGCATTGTACTTTCTGTTGCATTTGCACTCTTTGTTGAACCTTATTGAAGCCTGGATGTTGGTTGGTTGGACAACTATGTATATCAATCTGACTTTGTACGGTCGGTTGTTGACTCTGGTTGACTTCCAGTCTGTGAAGACTGTTGAAGTCATGTTGATATTGGTTGACATTGTGGTGCTCATGTTGTACACTTGGTGAAAAGTGAACATGGTCAGGTGTAGGTGTATGTAAAAATCTTGGTTGTTGTTTATAATCAATAGTTGGTCCAGGGCTGTTATATCTTGGTGGAGGGTGTTGCACCTCTTGTTGATGGTTACAATCCTCCTGTTGATTGACTACAGGGTGTGGAGTATGCCAGGTCTGGCTAAGCGGTGTAAACATTCTGTCATTTGGTTGTTTTAGGACATTACCGTCCTGTTGACTCTCTGATTGAGGGTGTACAACCATGTTGGTCCTTGGTGGTGGAGTACGATACTCATTGTTACAAACACTCAGGTCTGAGTTCAAACTCTCTGAAGAAAGGCTCTCCTGTGATGGTTCACAATGTAACTGCTCTAACATAGTTAAATGTTCAGAACGACTTTGTATTTGTTCCAGGCGATGTTTGTCCCATTCAAGACTGGAGCAGGCTCCATCCTCTGAGCAAGATGATTCTACCTCATCTTGAGTACCTGTATCCTTAAAACTTGAACAAGGATACTCCTCTGGCTCCATATCAACAATCACATGATCAGGCTTTGGAGGCAACATACGCACAGAACAGGCTCCGTCATGGACAGCTTCCCTGAGCTCAGCTCTTGGTCTTCGTGAAAAATCAATTATACCCAGAATACCTTCTGTCACTCTCAAGTGTGGAATTTGGAATAAAACATCTCTATCAATGTGGATACCTTTTGCCCTAATATCCATGATCCTTCCTGCTATGGCCTCCCCTATGCCAGGTATGCAGGTAAGTATTACCTTAGGACAGGTGTTAATATTGATCATGTACCCCTGCATAGTGACTTTGTACTTTACAAAGTTATAAAAATTTATTTGACTTTATTCAATATAATTCACAAAATTATATATATACACGGATCAACAATAATTTTTTATTCAATAAAAACTCAAGTCAAAAATAAATATACACGGAACACTATAAAAGCAAACTGCTCTTGTGTTTGTTTACATCTGTTTGTTTAAATCTGTCAACAGAATCCAAGATGGCGTCCAAATCTCGCTCACGTGACCTCGCTATCACAAAAGCAAACTTTTCAAAAAGTTTTTCTCAGCCCAAAAAACTATACAAAACGATGTATTTCTACTCACTTTCACCTCGAAAGTAAACCACCGGACCTGGTTTGTCTCCCTTAGACAAAATACTAATATTCAGGTTTGACTGTAGGCACTCAAAATTTTGGAGTGATGCCAAAATGGCGTCCAATCCCCTGCAGGACCAAAATTTAAACCACCCGCAACTACCAGTAAAGTGTTATTTGGCCTGTCTCGCTGAGCTCTATGGTTACCCGAGGGGTTGATACAAGCTATGCTTAGTGTTAGAGTGCCCTTACCTTCCTACAAGGTGTCAGTCCCAAATATCAGGCGCATTGCCTTGCTCGTTCCGTGGTGAGAGAGCGATGTCATCGAGGAAGAGGCTGGAAGTACCCAACTGTTACGTCATGTCATGTGTCCCTTCGGATCCCTCGGTGATGTACCAGTACCCGTGTGACAGGTTGGGGAAACCCCCTAGAACTACGGGGCAATTACACTACATGCTTAACAACAAGATACAAAAAGCTGCTACCTTTTTTTGCCCTATATCACATAATTATGAAAACACATTACATAGATAGGGAATACTGTGCTTGTGTACACGTTTGAATGTGTAGGTGGCACACTCAGAACGATCGTCTCTAGATTTTTTTTTAAATTTCGTCCCGGCCTTTCCGGGTTCACATAGCAACACGTTTTTTTCCTTTCCAGCTATTCCTGATTATGAATAAATCAAAAACATGCATTTATCCCAAAGCAACAAATATTAAACAACTCATCTATACCAATGGTGATCGTCTAATTCCTAGCTGATTCCTTTAATCGTACCTTTCTTGACGACACCCATCGTTGTAGCGTCTACCATTGGAGGTAGCGAAATTACCTGATTTGACAGAAGAGCGAAATAAACAAGGGGAGCAATTTTATCGAACCGCATTCCGGACTGGTATAGATACTGAAGGACTTGGTTTTTAAAGTTAATATGTTAAAACTTTGTAACGTAGTTTGTCAATGCATCTGAAGTAATGTAAATTTGTGAATGAACAGATAACGTATTATTTAGTTCATGGGAATTAGCATATGATACATTGTCGTATTGTTGTGCCATAGAATGATTATGTCTGTCCGTCTGCGTCGGTGTCGTTCCCCCCCTCGGTCACGTTACAATATTGAATGTATTTCTTTCAATAAGTTATTTCAAGGTCATTTCTCATGACATCTCCTTTCTGTTACAGCATTTCTTTCCTTTAAATTTGTGGTTGCAGTGACGGATCCAGAGGGGTCGTAGAGGGCGTAGCCCCCCTTTTTGTTTGCACTTTTGTTTTTTGTACAATGATTAATCAGACTAGACTTCGTGAACGCGATTTCCCGTGCGTGTATCTAATTTTCATGCGACAATTCTTTACTTGTAAAGATATTTTTCGCTCGTATTTACTGTAATATATTATGGATTATGTCAAAGTCATGTGATTTGCTACGGTGGAGTTGACTCGTGCGTCGAAAAAAGTGTTACTCAAGTCATTTTGAAATTCAAATTACAGTAACACATTGCTTAGGCTGAGGATAAAAAGCATGACACCTTCAAACCGACAAAGGATTTAGCAAGAACATATAGACTTCTATTTCACAATTTCACTAAACAGAAAGTACATGTAATACTTTATTACATTCTTGTGAAAAAGTTTCACGTTAATATTATTTACCTACGAAAGCAATGTTTAACCCCACACGCCCCAGTCTATTAATAACATAGCTGAATAATGATCCCCAGTCAGTAAGCTCTAGATAGATTTTGACTCTAAGGTAAGAACCATTTTATTTACGGAGGCAGTCTGAGTTTTGCCTTAAACAAAGATTCAGGCTGTATATATATGCATTGAAAACAATAATCTTGTCCGTTTTTTTTTTTGTTTTTTTTTTGGCTATTAGAAAAAAACATTTCTAGCAATAAATGAACATGATGAATAAACAACGGCGTATTTTGTTGGGGGGAGGCTTGTTTCACGGTTCGAATGCAAATCCCATATCTGACCAGAGTGTCTGTTTCGCCGGACTGATATATTGAATTCTTTTTTTAAGGCACGACTGCAACCTGCCTGCTGGGTGTGGCCTTTATGTCTCCATTTGTTGACCGCCATTCATAAATTCGTTGTCATTTCAGACTCATTCGTAGCCTTGGTTGTTTTGGAACCCCTCACTTCCCTTGTTGGGTGTCAAACATTTTTGGATAAATATTGCTTGTTTGTCTTTCTTAACTCGTGTCGGATAAACATTGCTTGTTTGTCTATCTTGTCTCATGTGCGGGAGTTTCTCACTACAATGAAGAACCTTTGGTGGCCTACAGCTGTTGTCTCCACTATGGTCGGATTGTTGTCTCTTTGACACATTCCCCATTTCCATTATTAATTTTATTATAGTAATTTCATTGAATAGCCCGGCTTATATCTAGTTTACAACAAGAATTCTGTGAGGTTATGCTACCTAAACATACAACAAATGAAAATCTTCCATGTACATTTTTACTGACAAATTTTATGTTTTTTTAGCCAAAAAAAAGGTTTCAATAATTTTATTATAGACAAGTAATTGGGAGAATACGGCATCAAACATGTCAAACCCTTACACTTTAAATATAAGATATACAGGAACTGTTGCAAAAGTGCATTTTACACTTATTTTATGTTGTTTTAGCAAAAAAAAAAGTTTAAAAAAGATCTTATTATACCTCGCCCCCTTTCCAAAATCCTAGATCCCCTAGCTTGTCATGCCGCAACTATTTCTTATTAGATCGTATTTCAAATTGATTCACCTTTCAAGCAAATTTGTTGTCGGCGCAATAAGATATGTGCGGCTGCATTCTCAGGTAAATTGAGGTCAACAGTCGACCTGGCGTAGAGTTCAATATTGATTGCATTTAGTTTAAGAACAATCTAATCAAGATATTCAATTTTATCTCACTTGACCTAAAAGGTCAAGATCAAGTGAGCTTTCCTCATCATTTGGATCTGTCGTCGTCGTCTGGGCCAATTTAAAACAAACTTGGACACAATCATCATTGGGATATCTAGTTTAAAAAATGTGTCCGACGACCCCGCCTGCCAACCAACATGGCCGCCATTGCTAAAAATACAATGTAGGGGTAAATGCAGCTTAGGCTTACTGCAGATTCATTATTATTCGTTGGATACATATATTTGTGGATTTCGTTGGTACAAGTGAACCATGAAATTAAATGATCAACGAATGTCAATTTTTATATAGGCGTTAGGCGTGTACGCAGACTTCCACAAAACCACGAAAGTAAGTATCCACGAATATGCAAGTTTTCCTTAATCCACGAAAATTGATACCATCGAAAGCAAATGAAATTTCAGTATATCTTTGAAACTAAAGCATTTAGAGTAAATTTGACAAGATAAAAATGTTCATCAGGTTTAGATATATCTGCCCAGAAATTTTCAGACGAATCAGAGAACCCGTTGCTGGGTAGCTGCCCCTGAATTAGCAATTTTAAGGAAATTATGATGTTTTTGGTTATCATCTTGAATATTATTATAGATAAAGATAAACTGAAAGCAGCAATAATGTTAAGAAAAACTACGATCTACAAATAAGTCAAATGACCATTGTCAATAAACCCCTAATGCCCCAGTCACACTAGACCACGATCGCACTACGCTCACCACGATCTAAAATAAATTCAGATCGTGGTGAGGTCGCGGTATGAGCGGCATGAAAATGGGATTTTTTGTTGTTTCCACGATGCTACTATGTTCTCATTACGCTTCTACAACGATCCCGCTACGATTATACCACGTTCTTACCACTCTTATTCTGCGACCTTAATACGATTATCGCGATCTTACTACGCTCAATAAGTTCTCACTACGACATACCACGATTAATCCGACTGCAAAACGATCTTACAACGCATCTTCTGCAATTATAGCACTCTCTTATCAAGATCATTATACGATCTTAGCAAGTGCATACCGCGATCCAATTACGCTCTCATCAATAATATCCACATCATATTCCATATTAATACTGTTCCATTACTTCCAACTGTCATTAATAAGTAGAGTTCCAGAAAACAACACTGACATGCCACCAACATCCACCAGAACTTGTGTGTGTGGTGGTAGGGGTAGTAGTTGAGTCAGATGGGTCTCTGGTACGAATCCTTATCCAGTAGACATGTCGAATCAACAATCCAACCTGAATCAACGTATTGCTAATCCATCTAGATCAAATGACGATATTTCATAAAGTAATAGTGGTACTGATACAAAATCAAAACCTGAGGAGCTTTTATGTATTTTAAAGACAATGACAATGAACATTACTAGAACTCGAAATGGTTGTAGTGTGAACGTAATCAGGTCGTAGAATGAGGACTGCATGAGCGTGCTAGAATCGTACTAAGGTCTTGAAAAGCGTAGTATAATCGTGGTATAGTCGTAGAAGAAGCGTTGTTGGGTCGCAGAGAGAACGAAATGGTCGTTGTGAGGTCGTAGTAACGTCGTTTTGAGATCGTATCGCAATCTCTCCGACTAGAATCGCGCATTTTTAAGCTAGGTTCACACTGCCGATCAGACCAACTCGATCAATCTCGATCAAGACAAATTAAGCGATCGGGAGTCTGGTCCGTCTCAATCAACAAGAATGTTCGGGTCGTCATCGATCTGACTTTCTACCCGAGAGTTTTTGACATGTCAAAAACATTCGAGTAAGGATCGAGAAGCCAGTCACTCGAGAAGAGATCAATAATTCGTCGAGTAGTGATCGAATTGATCGGGAAAGGATCGTGTAGAGATCGAGTTAGGTCGGAATACAAATAGTTTACCGATCAGTACTCTATCATTTCGATCTTTGCTCGACTAATATCCGATCATTTCTCGATCAACTTCAATCTGTAAGATATGTGGTCAAGATTTACTCGACCAATGCCGATCGCTTCATGATCACTGCGACTTCTATATTTTTTTCATCAAAAACCCGATCTCTCCGCGACCACATTCGATCACTCTTCGATCTCTACTCGGCCATACATCAGTGACGCCGAATCTAAAAAAGTTAAAAGGGCCAAATAAAGTACGAGGTTGAAGAGCATTGAGGACCAAAATTCCTAAAAGTTTTGCCAAACACAGCTAAGGTAAACTATGCCTGAGGTAGAAAAGCCTTAGTATTTCAAAATTTCATGATATATCTGCCCTGAAATTTCCAGACAAATCAGACAACCCGTAGTTGGGTTGCTGTCCCTGAATTGGTAGTTGTAAGGACAAGTTGCAGTTATTGGTTTATCTTGAATAAGATTATAGATAGAGATACATGTAAACTGTAAACTGTAAACAGCAATAATGCTCAGCAAAGTAAGATCAACAAATAGGCAAACATAGCCAAAATGGTCAATTGACCCCTAAGGAGTTATTGCCCTTTATACTTAATTGTTTACAATTTTTTGTAAATTTTTTAAACTTTTGCAAAAAATCTTCTTCACTCAATCAACTGGGCCACATAGAATTAAACTTAGCCACCATTTTCAGTAGGGTATCTTGATTAAAAAATGTATCCGATGATCCTGCCATCCAACCAACATTGCCGCCATGGCTAAAAATCGATTGATTATTTGATTATTAACGTCCAGTGGCAAATATTTCATGCATGTTCAGGACGAAAATAAACATAGGGGTTTCCTGTAAAGAAGTCCATGGGAAAATGTTAAAAAAACAATTTCAAATGGTCACATCTTGAACACTTATTTAAAAAATGATAAGTGGTCTTCAGTAACTAATGTAAGCCTACACTGCAGGAATGACCTACTATTAATTTAACTATTAGGCCAAATTAAACCACACTTGGTCTTAATCGTTATATGGGTATCTTGTACTATTTGTTGTGATTTTCACCTTATGTTACATGATTTCCAAAACAAAAAACAAGGTGAGCGACACAAGCAGTCTTCAGAATCTCTTGTTTCATATTGTGCTTTGTGAAGAATTTATTTTCCTGCATTACAATTTTCAGTTCTCTTAGACCCTTTTGCCAAATTAAGGCATTTTTTTCTACAAGAAACAAAAAAAAAAACATCCCGCAACTGTCTCACAGGCCTCTCGAACAAGAATCGACGTGTCAGCTAACTGAAGCCTCACACATATTTCTCGGCGTCGTTGCTTCATGTTCATTTTCTTCGCTACAATTCAAGTTTAGTCCACGGGACACATAAATGTATGATGACCCGCTATTTCAACTTGATCTGAGTTTTGGGGTTATAAGTATTTGGAATTTTCATAACATTTTGTTGAAGCAAACATAACTTAGAAAATGGAAACAAAAAAATCGGCTATTTTTTTCATTTCTAAAGGAGCATAACGATAGAACGGAAAAATTGACACAACCCAGATTATTTTTTTCTGTGTTTTGTGGTGCAAAGTATTGCATATAAGTTTAATATACATTTGGTTGGGGGAAACTAGAGTTATACAGCGTACGGACTGTCGGGCGATGAGACGGACAAGGGTAACACTTAATTTTCTCCTTTATAGTGGCGGGGGCTCGAAAATAAGACATTTTATTCATTGTACGTTTTATACTGAATATGTTCTCAACCGACCAATACCGATTATTTCTGCCACCAATACTATTATACGATCATGTCGATCTGGTCTAGTCAGGATCGTGTTGAGATCGAGTATTGTTGATTTATAAAAAAGACGATGTGGTATGATTGCCAATTAGACAACTGTCCACAAGAGACCAAAATAACACAGAATTTAAGAACTTTAATAGGTCACCGTACGGCCTTCAACAATGATCAAAGCCCATACCGCATAGTCAGCTATAAAAGGCCCCGATATGACAATGTAAAACAATTCAAACGAGAAAACTAACGGCCTTATTTATATAAAAAAAAAATGAACGAAAAACAAATATGTAACACATAAACAAACGACAACCACTGAATTACAAGCTCCGGACTTGGGACAGGCACATACATAAATAATGTGGCGGGGTTAAACATGTTAGCGGTATCCCAACCCTCCCCCTAACCTGGGTCAGTGGTATAACAGTACAACATAAGAACGAACTATAACAATCAGTTGAAAAAGGCTTAACTCGTCAGATGGACAAAAATACAAGTGGACGTGGCCGGGTACTTAGTCGAGAAAGTCGAGAAAGTACTTAGTCGAGAAAGTCATGTAAGGATCGTAAATTGGTCGGGATCATCAAAAAGATATTGAACTAGTGGCTGGATCCCATGATCAGTCGCGAAGAAGTCGTGAAGGAGTCGTTAAAGGTCGAGTTTGAGTCTTTTGCGGTCTGGTAGCAGTCGGGTAGAAACTCCAAATGCAAACAGTCCCGATCAAAAAATTGGTTACGCTTGATCGTGGAAATTTGAGTAATCGGGTATAGAATTGATCTGATCAGCAGTGTGAATCTAGCTTTAATATAATTTATCTTGCGGTCGTGTCAGTCTATTTTGTGTAAATATTTGGTCATCAGCTTTTGCTCTGAAGCTTTCAAGATGTTAATAAAAACTGTTAAAGAACAAATTAAAAGTGTTTTTGTTTATTAAAGTTATTGCCCTTGTACAGTGGAGATTACTTCTAACCTCTCATTAGAACTCTCAGAATAATCTGTCATAGATCTGTTCTAGACTGTCCTAAAACATATCTACCTAGAACAGTTCTACCCTAGAACTGTTCTAAGTAGAACTGCCAGGATCAGTTCTAGGGTAGAACTATCTAAAACTGTTCTACGTAGAACTGCATGTCAAAAACTGTTCTAGCCGTAGAACTGACCAAACCTGTCAGGATTGTAGAACAGTTCTAAATGACGTCACTGCAGTTAGGACATCTCACTGGTCACCATTCAATGTTATAACTATCGTTGATAAAGCCACACGTAAAATATATTATATTCTTTTGACTAATCTATAGTTAAGACAAAGAGTTCTTAAAACTTTTCTATGATAGAAATGACTAAATCAATTCTAGCAGTAGCACTGACCAAATCAGTTCTAAACTGTTTTAGTCGTAGAACTGTCTAAAACTTTGGTCAGTCTAGGTAGAACTGTCTAAAACTGTTCTAGGGTAAAACTGTCTAAAAGGTGTCAGGATGACAGTTCTTCATACCGGAAACACGTGTTATGATTTCGCAATATTTATTTTTGAGTTTTGAATTTTGAATTTTGAATTTTGAAATTTGAGAATTTTGAATTCTGAATTTTGAATTCTGAATTTTGAATTTTGAATGATCCTTCTCGGCTTTCTTAATATTCGGCTTTAACCAAGATTCTGTTAACATAATTATATCTCTATCCCCAAGCTCTGCCTACAAAATATCAAGTTTTGATTTAACACTTTGAATATAAATGCAAGTAAATGTGATCAAATCGCGAAGATCTAAATTCGAAACTGAATCATTTAGGCTAAAATCATTTGCAAATGATGGCCCAGGATTTGTTTCAATATCACCAGAAAGCAATATAATAAAAACTACAAGAATTATCAAATAACAAATAAGCTCAGTTTTTACAAAAAGGCATCTTGATACGTCTTTACACACTTTGGTAGTTAATCGTGTACTTGAAAATGGTGTTGTAGGAAGTTGATATTATTAAAAAATAACAGTATATAATAGAGCAATTGTGATCCCTAAATAACCGTATCGAAGCATAAGTAATACAAGAACAACAGTATTCATGTGAATACATTTTTTATGATGAAGTCGAGTTGACCTCGTATAATTTAACCCCACCCTTATTCTATAAATAGTTATGTCAGTAGACATATAAAGTTATAAAAAAATGACGGTATAGAGTACAAGGGTGTGGCTTCAACAATATAATAAACAATTTCAAACAGACATAAAGCATAAAGCATGGCAAACCACAGAACAGGCATATAAAACAAAATAAAATAAAAGGAACATATATACACAAATTTTGTTTAGTTGTTGGCATGCTATTTTCACACAGCCCTACAAGCTACAATGACTAGTGAGAAAAAAGAATAGAGAAATACGCCAATAACGTGGTTTTTAAATTATGAAAGATGGGGAATAATGGGGGAAATTTGAATAGATTACATGTATAGAGCAAATGGCGGAAAATAATGAATGTAGAAATGTAGAATCCCTATCAAGATTCACATTATGATATATCTCAAATATTGATTCATATCAAATTATATTCTATGATAAAAACAACGGTGAATTTTTATAGCTATTTTTCCAAATTGTCCAGTTTCTACCAATAAGAAAGTCTTAAATTGCTTGTTTTTACCACCCCTGAAAAGGTATGATAGATACAGGCCGATCATGTGACTATTTAACCATGGAAATTAGTTTAACAATAAAATGATTACAACAATACTTTCGTTACTTACATGATATTCATCGTACTTGGAGATGGACTTTATAATTTATTGATTATATTATATGGTAGCTTTTCCAGTTGGAAATATTACATACACATTCTAGACTAGAACAAACTTATACGTATGGTAGTTAGAATTTTGATACAAGGGTAATTGGGCCCCCAAACTAGTAACATATTGTAGTAGGACACGTAAGAAATATTTGCAATAACGATATATGTAGTTCAATCAGGGGAGGCCTTGTCACTTACTTACCCCCCCCCCCCCCCCCCCTTCTAATTTGGTGTAGGTCCAGGACTGTGGTCTATTGTTGTCGGAAGTAAGTCCGAATATTTCCACTGACATTTGTGAACTCTAAAGGTAGATCGCGTCATAGAATAGAATAGAATAGACAATTTTATTTTAAGTCATATATTAAATTCCGGGTGCCGTATTGAATTCTACATATCAGGTGATCGCCCGTTAACAGTAATTTCGCTAGTTAATTATTCGTATTTGAAACTGATATTGATATATATATACATGTATGTTGTTAAACATATACAATGTATCTATGAAGAAATATTTTAAGTCCTTCTTATTTAGAATTAAAACGAATATTCGTTCTTTATTATATATTTTGTCCGTAGGCTACTTATTCTCGAATTGATTAAAGCGTTAATTGATCAAAAAGGCTGTGGTCAAATGAATGTTGTGAGTAGTTTTAGTGTCGAGGGTGTGTCTTGTTCTGTGGGTTTTCATTGGATTGATGTATTGCGATCCTCAATGTTTTTAAATAGCCACACAAGCCAGCCATGTTTTTAAGAAGCAACAAAGTGATCTTTAATTTTGAAACTGTTCTAACAACTACATATACAAGGTAGATATTTATTCTTTTATTTTTTCCAATATTAATTTCGTTTCATGTTATTCATGAAAAAAGAACTTTTTTTTCTCATTTTCTCTTGAATATTGATTATGACATAGAAGACTATCTGGCATTGAATTTTCGACGAAGTTATGACTTAGATTATAATAGATATGTATTGGCGGATCCAGGGGGGGGGGTCCGGGGGTTGGAACTCACCCGTTTTTGGACGATTAATGCATTCGAATGTGGACATGTAGTTGACCCCCCCCCCTTTGACATGGGATAGGACTCCCCCTTTTAACATGGCTGGTCCGCCCCTGGTATGTATTATGCACCTCTTAATATGGATTTAACAGGATATACATGTATGGCTCAAGTTATTTAATATGTGATTTCAAAATTTTGAAAGACACCTGAATAATTTAGATTCCACGATCCCAGAAAAAAATTTCAAATGCTAATTCAAAGTTTCTCGTGTTAATCATTGATTTATTTATTCATCTAGATCTGTAATTGAGTTAAAAGGAGTGACTGATGAAATTTGTGAGGCAGCTAGGTTCGTGTTAGACAATAGAATGAAAAAAAAACCGATGAGATTCCATTGGCTATTATATAGAAAAGGCTAATAGCTTATACTGATGAAACTCTTGAATACTTATACCATTATAGGTCAATGACAGTCAAAATAACTTGGCAGTCACAAGTATCTTGATATTTTTAAAGTGGCAACAGCCGGAAAAATATATAATTTAATACGGATAGCCTAAGTTTTACCCAATCAGGGAGGGAGGGTGAAGAAGAGCAAATGTTTTATTCATTGCTGAAGGGTGCTTTTTAGTACTCTTTGGATTGTTGCTTTGTATGCAAGTTCCTATTTTGAAAATTACTTTTTCCCACGGAGGTTTTTTTCTCTTGATTTGATCGTCCTAAATATACACGAAGTCTTTACCACAGAGAGCCAAGCAGGACATCAATCAATCTATTAATGAGAAATGTTATTTATTATTTAACATTCAAATCTATTTTCTGAAACCAATGTCAAATTAACTGGGAGATGCTATATTTTCCCAGGGTTTACCCCCTCCTCCTTCCTCCCTGGTGCATGCATATTGTTTCCATTTGAATTTAAGTTTGATTTCAAACATTTTACATTAAGCATAGCTAAGAAATAGCTGTGGAGCTAAAGTCTTGTCAGTCAAATTTTCCCCCCAACTATTGATCATAAACAAGGAATAGTTTTCAAAGGTACAAGGCTTATAAATTAATACACCAGACGCGCGTTTTATTTACATAAGACTCATCAGTGACGCTCAGATAAAAACAGGTAGAAAACCAAAACAAATACAACGGTAATGAACATTGAGGATCCAAAAAAAAGTTTTACCAATTACGGAACTATTATTAAAACAGCAATTTAGAAATTTGAAACCGATATTTGGAATACAGTTGTGTAAGCATTTAATTGGGGACATTTGTTTCCATTGGAATTATTTGGCCCCAACCCAACATACGTGGTCTTTTAACTCTAAAGTTTTTCCATAGTTCACTGGGGTAAAGCTGATGAACGTAACTGCATTCACGGTCATCCCAAGATGTCGGATGAAAAATTAGGTCAGTTTCTGTATTGTCTGTTAAATTGTTTCTATATCATTTTCTTTATAAATCATACATTGAAACGATGTAAATTTATTAAAGAATCACTCGGAAATCACTAATTATTTCTGAGAAATGTGCATGAAACGGGAAATTCGATTTGAAAAAATCGCCAAGATGACCGTAAATCACAATCGAGATGACCGTAACAGAATCAGCGATTCATAACAAGGCTGACCGTAACTGCTTTTAAGATGACCGTAATTTGTAAATGATGACCGTAACTTTTAAAGGATGACCCTCAATTCTAAGAAATATCCGTATTTATAAAACTATCTTTTTGTATCAAATGATTAATCGTGTTGGTATACACATATTAATATGAGAGTTTTATCCTATAAGTAGAAGAAAATAAGACGTGCTTCAAATGCAAAGATTACCATATGTATCTTTTTTACAGTAGAGGGTTTAATTTTTAAAATGAATTTGCCAAAAGACATGCAAATGAACAGGGAGGGAAAACATGAGCTACAAAAGCGCGATAAAATGACACCTTACAAGCATAATGAAAAAAATGCGGTGCACAGCCTTCAACTGCTCGACAAAAGATTTTGTTTGTTTGTTTCTGGGATTCCTTTTAATGACATATAATAAATACACATTTTTAAAAATGCCAAAAAATTGCATGTACACCCATTGATATTATATCGTCTTTCATTTTGTCGTGCAAATAAAATAACAGAAATATTTTGAAAATATCATTCGTATAAACTAGTGAAGGTGAGCTCCAGCAAAGTAGATCCTTAAAATAGTATTGTACGAAAAGCGTATCACAAGGCGGAACGTTGTCAATTTGTATATATACAGAAATATTATTCATACAGTCAGGATTCAACTGCTCGACAAAATATTGTCTGTTCGGATGTCAGATGGAATTTTTGAAAATTCTTAAGCATTTAAAAAAATTCCAATTAAATATTTCGTGGAAGTGCAGACTAAACATTTTCAGTGGTTGAAGATTATAAACCCTAGTTATCACACACAAGAAAATCATATTTTTTCGAAGATATCCATTTTCATCATCCAAATTAAAAGTCAAGTACTGTTAGAAAAAATAGCTATTCGAACACACCTACTCTGTTTTTGTGATTCATTAGATAGGTATCTCACTTGACCCATATATTTCATCTTTTCGTACTGTCATTTTTTTTACGTTATAAAGTCAACCTGTAGCTTTGATATATAATAATGATAGAATCTGAAAAGCGAGATGCTATATAAAATACTCTTGCTTTGTACGTTTTAAAGACAAATATACACCCCAAACATGCACCAACATAAAAAGGTGCACTCGATTTTTGTCTTTTCGATACAATCGTTACCTGTTTTAGGGAATTTTTTCTTGAGTCACATAATGGAAGGGCAGACACGAACATTTCCGAACTAAAAGATTGATATGTTCTCCGTCAGTGATTAAAAAAAATCGGAGGTTATGCATTTTCTGCATCCAACTTATAGATACTATATATAAAAAAGAAGATGTGGTATTATTGCCAATGAGACAACTATCCAGAAAAGACCAAAATAACACAACTATAGGTAACCGTAAGGCCTTCAACAATGAGCAAAGCCCATATCGCATAGTCAGCTATAAAAGGCCCCGATAAGAACCATGTCGTCGACTTGATATCTTATTGTTTTGCATTACTATGTAATAGATACATTGAAAACTTATGCAAAAGGTGTTTTTAAAATAAGAAAATTGTCGTTTTATTTGTTTCTATTAACTTTTTAAAATTTTGTTACTATATCAAACATTACAGTTAACATTTATCGCTTTCTCGATAAACACAGAGCTTCTATTCTTTTGTTCTATTTCAAAAGTGTTTCCGCCTGCATATATCAAGACAAATTAAGATTTTAATCTGCTTCCTCTGGAACCATACACATGGGCTCGATTACCAAATATTCGTATGTATTAATAATGTTTTAATGCTCCATTTATTGGCATTATGTTTTTCTGGTCTGTGCGTACGTTCGTCCGTTCGTCTGTTTGTTTGTCCGTTTGTCAAGCTTCAAGTTAAATAAAATTGAAACTTAGTACACATTTTCCCTATGGTATGATCTTTTTAATTCTAATGTCAAATTACAGTTTTATCCCATTTTCATAGTCCACTAAACATAGAAAATGATAGTGTAGATGAGGCATCCGTGTACTAGGGACACATTCATGTTTCTTCAAATTTTCGTCGTATCGCTGTCAATTTGTGTTAAAATTTTAACGTCGATATCAATAAATATTTCATTGTTTACGAGAAATATGCAATTTACTATCATTGTTATAAATCCTATATGGCCAATTATATTATAGTTTAAAAAAAGAAATTTATGAAATATATTTATATCCGCTAACCGAGCCCCTATTGAGATCGACAAACTCAACAAAAAAGCTTTGGATACAATACGGATATTTCTTAGAATTGATGGTTATCCTATAAAAGTTACGGTAGTCCTATATAAATTACAGTCAGTCTTTACAAATTACGGTCATCCTTTACAAGTTACGGTCATCTTTTTACCAATCACGGTCATCCTTGTTTTATGTTACGGTCATCTTGAAAATATTTTGATTATGATTTACGGTCATCTTAACGATTTTTTCAAATCGAATTTCCCGTTTCATGCACATTTCTCTGAAGTAATTAGTGATTTTCGAGTGATTCTTTTATAAATTTACATCGTTTCAATGTATGATTTGTAAAGAAAATGATATAGAAACACTTTAACAGACAATACAGAAACTGACCTAATTTTTCATCCGACATCTTGGGATGACCGTGAATGCAGTTACGGTCATCAGCTTTACCCCAGTGATAGTTTACATTTTAAATTTGGATTAGGTCACTTTTGATGTGTAAACTATTGTTTGGTACGCAGTTGTGTAAGCATTGGTATTTCGTGTGTATAGGCCCTGTACTCTCGGCCATGAGTCGCTGATTTCGAATATTTCATATGTAAGAAGAATTGCTATTTTTATTTCAACATTTGCGTGTAACTTTCAAAATAATAATTAGACGAAAAGAGGGGCGAATCCTACCAGAGGAACAGTCAAACTCATACATCGACAACGCCATGGTTAAAAATGAAAAAGACAAACAGACAAATAATTTTACAAGAAACAACACATAAAACTGAAGACTGAGCAACACGGACCCCACTAAAAACTGGGGGTGATCTCAGATGCTCCGGAAGAATGTCTCAAGGATGTATAAGGTATAAATATTCGGGGTATTTAGTTAACTATTCCTTAAGATTTAAACTGATTTCATCTTATTTAATATGTTCTACATGTAGCTCCGACCCCTACTCAGACCATGAAAAATAATAATATATAGGGGCATCGTATTAAACTACTCTTAGTGTTATATTGTCTTTATTGCAGCAAACAAACAAAAAGAAAACAGTAAATATATATAATCCTTTGAAAACTAAAAAAAAAAAAAAATAACCAAAAAATAAAAATTCTTGAAATCTCATGTAAAAACGACCATACATAGTTTAGACATGAAGGTCCAGTTAAAGTCGGATAATAATTCTAATTGTAATTTCAGATCACAACATTATATTTACTTAGGAAATATATCTTTTTTTTATCATATTTTGAATCGCAAGGTTTGATATAGTATTAATGAAAAATGTCTGAAATATCTGAATGAGGCCAAACATATAATTAAGATTGTTTGATGTTACCTACCTACCCACCTGAAAAGGGTTCCTTGGAAGGGCAACGTGTTTGTCAGACAAGGTTAACATAACCTCGTCCTCATAATTTATGTTTTCGTAGTCAAATTTTTAAAACTCAGATACTATATATAATAAGTGAACTATTTTTATTTATGGAATGATTGTAAGGTGAACATGTCAGACTGACAGGGTTCTTTAACCTTGATCCCATTTTTATTAAATATTGAATAATTATTAGTTTTCGTGTTCTAGTAAATTTTTAAGTAGCTATGAGCAAAAAGGCCAATATATTTAGTGTGTAGAATGATTGTAAGTTATACATTGTACATATCTATCTGACAGATTCATATGACCTTGACCTCCAGCTCTTAATTCATTGGACAGTGAAAACTTTACATGATTTTTGTCTCGCTTGACGGAGTCAAAAAGCGAGACATAGGTATGCTGTTTCCGGCGACGGCGACGGCGGCGGCGGCGGCGGATTGCATTAGTTATAGTCTATTTACTCTGAAACTTTTGCTTAGTTTTCATGTATTAGTTTGTTATAGGTCACTTTATAATGAGCCACTTGGTAAGTTAATGATAATTGGTATGCAGTTGTATAAACATTGACATAGATCATTTCCATGGAGATTATTTGGCCCCGCCCTCTCAGTCGTGGTTGATTGACTTTGAAACTTTTGTTAGTTTTTATGTATTATTTTGTGATTAGGTCGGTTTATGGGGGACCCACTAGTGGTGTGTCATTGGTATTTGGTATGCAGTTGTATTAGCATTGGTGCATCTCATTTCCATGAGGATTGTTCAGCCATGTACACAGCTATATTTGCATAGGTACTATTTATGTACTAAAAATCTGAAGTACTGGAAATTTACTTTTAATATTCAGTACTATTTTGTTACTTTAAAATTATTGTAATATTTAGGTACCTGTATTTTACAGTATTTAATTTGTACTTGAAATTTAGGTACTACAGATTTTTGGTTACTACCGTTACATTTTCAGCATTTTGAAAGTTTTTCTATTTCAAATCTCTTAAAATTATGATTTTCAAACAGAATATTGTATTATTTCTGTACCAAAATATATAGTACAAATCAAGTACTGTAAAATACAAGTACCTAAATATTACAATAATTTTAAAGTAAAGAAATAGTACTAAATATTAAAAGTAAATTTCCAGTACTACATATTTTTTGTACAGAAATAGTACCTATGTAAAAGTAGCTGTTTACCTTCAGTGATGGTTAAATGAACATTTGAAAAACTTACATGTTCAAGTGTTGCTGTTTTAATTTCAATATTTGCATTATAAAAATTACAAAAAAGCGAGACATTATATCTCTGTAATAACAGTTGATGTCAGTTAATTAAGCTTTAAGCAATACTTAAACTATATTTGGTGTATGGAATATTTGTAAGGTATATATGTCTGCTTGGTAGGGCTCATATGACTTTGACCTCATTTGTTTGGCCGTAAATTTTAATGTTCATTGGTCAATGTTTAAGGTAGCAATACACAGTTGGGGAAAAAAACTTAAAATTGACACTCATAATTTTTAAACACCCTCTTTGCCCTCCTTTCTAACAAATAAGGCTTAATATTTGTGTTATGCATATATATTTTTTGTATATTATACAAAATATTGCAAAGGGGGGTGGGGGGTGTACATGTCACAAAAGTCTCCAAAATTAGGCCCAAAGAAAAATTTCAATCAATTACAGTGATACATTTCCTGAAACCATAGGTTTATTTCTATCGAGTGGTCCGAAAAAAAAATCATATGTATATCTGCTCCTTTTTCCATAAAATTGAATTGAAAAGATCGAGCCCAAAATCTTTGTTGATAAACACTACAATAATTTTGGACCTATGGGCGGTACTGATAGGAAAATACGGACTGTTAAACAGATAAATGTCTTATAAAACATGCTAAAAGCAATCTAAATTTACATATCAACCCACTAAGAAGGCTATATCAGTCTTCAATTATCTAAAATTCAGTTTTGTTGTACAAAAACTTTCATATTTAAAATATTCACAATCATCTTATGGCAATAATGCGAAACAAAACTTCTATCTGTGTATTGCTACCTAATATTTTCATATTGGTCTGTTTCTTGTGAACTTATGATGAGCAATCGAACCAGTATATTTGGTGTACGGGAAGATTGAAAGGTATTCGCAAGACTCAACCTCTTTTATCAAAATCCTAAATCGGCATCTGTCATTGGTACGTCTAGCAAGGTTTATCTGGCTGCGACCTCATTTTCGTGATCTTTTCGTGGATAATGATAATGTTGTTTACATGATGGAATGACTAATATTTTTGAAATCTGGTTTCGCTACTTCGTAAAAGGTAGAAGTAAAAGAGGGGGAATTAACTTAAAAAGTTTAAGGGAGATGCATTTTTGTGAATTATTAAGATGATATTAGTTCTTGCTTTCAGTATTGGTTAGGTTCCAGAGATGATTGATAGTCATTAATCACATAAAAATGTTCTATTCCAGAAAATGTCTGAAGGATTCCAGCATGATTTAAAGTTCTGCCATTACTAAAATGAGTTTAAGAATCGTGTAAAAACATTAACTAAGACTATTAGACAAAGAAAATTGCTTTTGTAAAGAAGAACATTTGTATAATATGTTTTGTTATTTGTAGCACATGGAAATACAGTACTGCTAAGAGAGGAGCTGACTTAAACAGAATAACTCATAATGACAAAAGAACAAAAGACTAAGAATAAGAAATTTGGTTGCTTGGTTGCTGATTGGTATGTAGTTTTATTCGTTCATTGCATGTTCACTTGTTTGTGTTAATATGTCTTTCGATTAAGTTAAGCCATTTCAATTGATATTTTAAAGTGCGTCACTCTATCTATTTGTGATGTAATACTTAGTCTATTGTTTCAGGCTAGGGTGAAGGTTGGTACCTATTAAAACGTTTAAATCCAGATCATTTGTTTACATCTGTCCTGGTCAGAAACCTGTTATTCAGTGGTTGTCGTGTGTTGATGTGGTTGATAAGTGATATTTTTTTATGTAGAGTGGACCGTTTGTTTTCTGTTTAAATGGTTTGATACTAGTCCGTTTTGTGGCTCTTTATAGCTTGCTGTTCGGTAAAACACCCCATAGAAATTAAGTCAGAAAATTTGTTCTAACACAAAATTGACGTCTTCGTCGACTTGTAAAGTTTTTGTTGACCAGTTAAGCTTCAAACAATCGCCCCTCAAAATGTACATCATTCGTTCGGTGTACCGTATGGCTGGTTATTTTGTGGGTGTAAAATTTCGCGATTTTCATTGAAAAGGGTATACGAAATGTTTTGGCGGTTATTATTTTGGAGGATTCAAAACTTTTATCAATACCTTTGCTTGTACACTTTCAAATGGGCGGTTGTGTTCCATCCGCGAATATGACCGATAAGGTACACCCCGTGAAAATAACCCACTACACGGTACTATCACGGTTCCGAGTCTCATATATTACGTGACCTACCCCAAAACCTATTCGAAAAAATGAAAATACTGATCAAAACCAATAAGTTTCTGGAGATTTATCCGAATTTAATTAATCGTTACTACTCGGCCACTCAGGCTACGCCTTTAATAGGACCTTTACACTACAATACGACTCCATTATAGCACGCCTATAATAGCACGCCTCCACTATAGCACGCATATATTAGCTCGCCTACACTATAGCACGCATATAATAACACGCCTCCCCTATAGCACGCATATAATAACATGCCTCCACTATTGTAGGCGTAGCGTGAATGACCCAGTAGTTAGATTGCCACTTATTAGTATAATTCACAATGAAAGCATGGAAAGATGAGTGCAAGGAGACGACGAGAAATGTAAGATGTTGAAAAAAAGTCTGATTTCTTTTTTAGAGGAGAAAGGTGATTCAATTCCTGAATTTGAGAAAATAACCAATATTGTTTAAATGATTTGGCCCTAGTAACAAAATTTCAGTCTGAAACGGTCATTTAGCACTAGTAACAAGATTTCAGTCTGAAATGGCCATTAAGCACTAGTAAGAAGATATCAGTCTGAAATGGTCATTAAACACTAATAAAAAGATTTCAGTCAGAAACGATCATTAAGCACTAGTAAAAAGATTTTAGTCTGAAACGGTCATTAAGCATTAGTAAAAATATTTCAGTCTGAAACGGTCATTAAGCACTAGTAACAAGATTTCAATGAGAAACGATAATTTAGCACAAGTAACAAGATATCAGTCTGAAACGGTCATTAAGCAATAATAAAAAGATTTTAATCTGAAACGATCATTAAGCACCAGTAACAAGATTTCAGTCTGAAACGATCATTAAGCACTAGTAACAAGATTTTAGTCTGAAACGGTCATTTAGCACTAGTAAAAAGATTTCAGTCTGAAACGATCATTTAGCACTAGCAACAAGATTTCTATCTGAAACAACCATTAAGCACTAGTAACAAGATTTCAGTCAGAAACGATCATTAAGCACTAGTAAAAGGATTTCAGTCTGAAACGGTCATTAAGCATTTAGTAAAAATATTTCAGTCTGAAACGGTCATTAAGCACTAGTAACAAGATTTCAATCAGAAACGATAATTTAGCACAGGTAACAAGATATCAGTCTGAAACGGTCATTTAGCAATAATAAAAAGATTTTAATCTGAAACGATCATTTAGCACCAGTAACAAGATCTCAGTCTGAAACGATCAGTAAGCACTAGTAACAAGATTTCCGTCTGAAACGGTCATTAAGCACTAGTAGAAAGATTTCAGTCTGAAACGATCATTAAGCACTATTAACAAGATTTCAGTCTGAAACGATCATTAAGCACTAGTATCAATATTTCAGTCTGAAACGGTCATTAAGCACTAGTAAGAAGATTTCAGTTTGAAACGGTCATTTAGCACCATTAAAATGATTTCAGTCTGAAAAGATCATTTTGCTCTGATCAAGTCTAAATCGACCGAATCTATCGCGAGAGGAAATCAATTTGTCTAAGACTTTCATACGCCGTTCCGATCGATAGGTAATACAGTCCGTAATTATTAAAAAAGAAATAGGTGATATAAATTAAATTTTAGATCCTGATACGGAATAAATTCGAGATGTCATAAGCTATAAAATGCTAAAAATGAGTCGAAAAAATAGAAATTCTTTCAAAATAATAAGTGATAATTCCCTACAACAGTATCAGTTTCTAGTTAGCTGAAAGACTACAAAATCGTTGTAATAGCTTTTTGTTTGAAAATGAGATACTAGTTGGTCGTTAACATTTAATTATAGGCCAATTACGCTTTTATTTAAGTTGTGGAGGGGAATAATGAGGCGAGTTGTTTCTTAACATATCTATAATTATCTACTCAGAAGTAAATTGAATTCACAACAACAATTCGTTAATGCAATACGTCATATGAATTATAAAGTGACAAATTAACTTTTTTCTCCATGATTTGTCTTGGTTTTTTGAAAAAAATTGGCAGAGGTTTCCACAACAGTAATGATAACATAGTATTCAGACCTTAATCAGATGAATTAAAAGCTGTACAATTACTCAATAAAATGAACACTAGAAATGGAACCATATTCTGATATTAAAAGCTTTGTCCTTACTTTGTCAGATTTATCAAATCTTCGGTCTTGTACATTACTCAGAAATCATTGTAAATTTACAATATTTCTCATACCATTGCAATTGAAACTACATATAACAACCATTACAAAAAATATTAACCAATGAAATATATATATACCCATTTTTACTTCTTGTATTTTTGACAAAGGATGTGGTTGAATCAAATATAGAACTGTTATTGTCATCTATTGGTGTCGTTCTGATTTTTTTTTTAAATTTACAACGTTTCGTATGATGATGGACATAAAAGAACATCGGCTTTCTGCCCGCCTAACTCGAATACAGTTTCAATGAAACGTTCCTATGAACATACTGCTCCTCATTAGACTCTGTCCTATATTTTCTCCCATGTTCATTTATTGTAACCCTGTCGTTTAATGTTGTCATTTTAATGGTATAATTAACACTGTCATTAAAGCGGGAGGTTTGGCATGACACAAAACCAGGTTCAACCCACCTTTTTTCATAAAATGCCCTGTACCAAGTCAGGAAAATGGCCATTGTTACATTATAGTTCGTTGCTGTGTGTGTTACATTTCGGTGTTGTGTTTCTGGTGTGTCGTAGTTCTCTTATATTTGATACGTTTCCTCAGTTTTAGTTTGTAACCGGGATTTAATTTTTTCTCTATCGATTTATTAATTTTGTACAGCGGTATACTACTGTTGCCTTTATGTATATGATAATTCTGGGGGTCTCAAGCAGATCTATGTCCAGAAAAGATGTACCATATTTATAGCACATCAATTTGTACATCGCAAAGCACTAAGTTTTAACTTAAAACATACATCTAAGTACATTATACTATATCACTAAGGACATTCTTATTAAATAACACTCTATTCATTCTAAAAAAATAATATTCAAACATTAATCAGATAGATAAGATGCCGTGGCCCTACTTAATAAAATGTAAATAGTACTGGAACCATATGCAAAGCCGTTCCCTTACTTAGTCAGATGCCTCTGGGACAACTTCACCGTAGGCCAATAAGACACTTATGATGTATTCATTATCAATCAAATTTATGAGAAGGTGTATTCTAAATGCTGTACCCATATTTTGACTATTTTATTTATTATATCTGTTTAGTTCACGCATCATTGTAAATATAACGGAATTTGATGAGACTGTCGTATAAAGTGGGAGGTTGAGCGCAATCAAGCCAGGTTTAATCCATTTTCTACATTTGAAAAAGCCTGTACCAAGTCAGGAATATGACAGTTGTTGTCCATTCGTTGTTGATGTGGTTTGTCATTTGATTTTGAGATGTGATGATGAACTTTCCAATTTGATTTTCCTCGAGTTCAGTAATTTTGTGATTTTACTTCTCTTCATCCCTTAAAAAAATACATTTCTATAGCATATTACTAAGTACATTCTCATAACATAATACAAGATACAATCTGAATTTTATAACTCTTAGTAATCAATCAGATGAGCGATGTACACTAACTCAATAAAATGAACATTTGTCTGGAACCATATTCTGATATGCCAAGCTACACCCTTAGTCAATCAGATGTCTATGAGACAGCTTGGGATCTCAAGCAGATCTATGAGAAGCTGTATCATTCTTATTAATTTGTACATTGTTATCACAAAGCACTAAGTAAATTCTTATTTAATAACACTAGATACATTCTAATAACAAAGTATTCAAACTTTAATAAGTTGTATGAGAAGCTGTGTAGTTACTCAATAAAATGTAGATAATGCGTTTACTGATACACAACGCTGTGCCCTTACTTAGTCAGATGCATTTGAGACAGCTTGAAAAACTGTATTGTAGCATGTACATTCTTTTAGCATAGCACTAAGTACTTTCTTAAACATAACACTATATATAAAAAAGAAGATGTGGTATGATTGCCAACGAGACAACTGTCCACAAGAGACCAAAATGACACAGACATTAACAACTATAGGTCATCGTACGGCCTTCAACAATGCGCAAAGCCAATACCGCAAAGCCCATACCGCAAAATCTATGTACATTATGATAACATAGCACTATTTACTTTTTTTATTAGATATTACTAGGTACATTATATTAACATAAGAATACGTACATTCTTATTAGATAACGCAGGGATTTGGAAAGGTGGGGCGAATTTCTTAAAGATCGCCAAGCGGTTCGAGGCGAAACAGTTTTGGACCTTTTATGGGCTAAAAAAACATAAAATAAGTGTGAAACGCACTTTTTTAAACAGAACCTGGCGTGGGGCATATACATTCTATAGTTGATGTAAGGTGTAAGGGTTGGACATTTTTTATGCTGTATTTTCCTTATTAATTTGACTATCCTAAAGTTATAGTATGGATCCAAAGCTATGTATATTTGATGTGGGACTTGTCAGTAAAAAGTAGACATGAAACATTTTCGTTTGTTTTATATTAAGTTAAAATAAGCTCACAAACAAGAAATACGTCGGGCTATTCGATGAAATTACTAATACGACCGACACATGTTAAAAAAGTCAAGCAAGCAATCTTTATCCAAATTTTTGGTTGATATGTTTCACCCAACAAAATTAATAGAAGTGAGGGATACCAAAATCAACTTATGTCTACGAAAGAGTCTGAAATGGCAACGAATTTATGAATGACGGTCGACAAACTGAGACATAAAGACCTCAGTCAGCAGGCAGGTTGCAGTCTGGTCTTGAAAAAATTATTCAATATATCAGTTCGGCGAAACAGACGTTCCGGTCAGACATGCAAACCCCGGTCTTAAATAAATGCGCCCATTTTTTATTCATCATGTTCATTTAATACTTATTAATTCTGTTGGACATTTCCGTTTCTATAAGCAGAGACGTGGATAAGATTATTGTTTTCAATACAGATACGGCCGAAATTCTTATTTAAATCAAAAATCAGAGTCAGATTTTTTTTCTCCCAAATACCTTAGACTACCTCCTCCAATCGAATGGTTCGTACCTTAGACTTAAAATCTATCTAGAGCTTATATCAAATGGGGACCATAATTCAGCTATCATGTCTTTTTAAAATAGTCTTGGGCGTTTGGGGTTAAACATGTTTTCATAGGTAAATAATACTGCTGTGGATTTTTTTTTCATGAGAGTGTGTTAGAGTATTACTTTCTGTTTGGTTGAATTGTGAAATAGAAGTCACTACGTTCTTGCTCAATTCTGCGTCGCTTTGTACATGAAGGTATAATGGTTGTCATCCGTAGCCTAAGCAATGTGTTACTGTAATTTGAATTTCAAAATGTCTGAGTAACGATTTTTTTACGTACTGGTCAACTCCACCATAGTTTATCACATGACTTTGACAAAATCAGTAAAATACCAGCGACAAATATCTTTATAAATAAAGAATTGTCGCATAAATATTTAATAAACGGGAAATGGCAAGTTCAAGATGTGTAGTCTGGTTAATTATTTACAAAAACAAAAAAATTCCAAGCAAAAAGAGGGGATGGCGTTTCTTATAACATAACATAAAACACATTCTGAACTTTATAGCTTAAGTACTCAATCAGATGAATAATAAGACTGTACACGTACTCAATTAAATGCACATTCTTATAGCATAGCACCAAGTTCTCACTTAAAAACATAACACAAGATACATTACATTATCAGAAGATTAAGTACATTCTTGTTAGATACCACTAGAAACCATATGATTACATAGCATTGAAACCTTAATCAGACGAATGAGAAGCTTTACATCTACTCAATAAACTGTAGATTAGACTGGAACCCTATTCTGATATGTTTGCCAAGCTTTGTCCTTACTCATTCGGATGCATTTGAGACAAGCTTGGGATCTCAGGCAGATGTTTGAGAAAGCTTCACCCTAAGCGTGTATTCCTACTTATTTCGTTAAACATAACAGAATACACATTCTCAACTTTATAGCTTTATTACTCAATCAGATGAATAAAAAACTGTACACGTACATTCTTATAGCATAGCACTAAGTTCTTACTTAAAAACATAACACAAGGTACATTGTATTATCAGAAGATTAAGTACGTTCTTGTTAGATACCACTAGAAACCATATGATCACATAGCATTGAAACCTTAATCGAACGTATGAGAAGCTGTACAATTACTCAATAAACTGTAGATTAGACTGGAACCATATTCTGATATGTTTGCAAAGATGTGTCCTTGCACATTCGGATGCATTTGAGACAAGCTTGGGATCTCAGGCAGATGTTTGTGAAAGCTTCACCCTAAGCCATACATACACATTTGATGTATATTTTTCTCAATCTTATGTATGAGAAGGTATATTTTTACTTATTTCGTTAAAGATTTCCCTAGATACATTCTTATAGCATAGTATTAAGAACATTCTTAAAACATAACAGAATACACATTCTGAACTTTATAGCTTTAGTACTCAATCAGATGAATAAAAAAAACTGTTCACGTACATTCTTATAGCATAGCACTAAGTTCTTACTAAAAAACATAACACAAGGTACATTACATTATCAGAAGATTAAGTACAATCTTGTTAGATACCACTAGAAACCAAATGATTACATAGCATTGAAATATTAATCGAACGAATGAGAAGCTGTACAACTACTCAATAAACTGTAGATTAGACTGGAACCATATTCTGATATGTTTGCAAAGCTGTGCCCTCTCTCATTCGGATGCATTTGAGACAAGCTTGGGATCTCAGGCAGATGTTTGAGAAAGCTTCACCCTAAGCCATACAGACACATATGTTGTATCCTTTCTCAATCTTATGTATGAGAAGGTGTATTCCTACTTATTTAGTTAACGATTTTGCAAGATACATTCTTATAGAATAGCAATGAGTATATTCCTATAACATAATATAAGACACATTCTGAACTTTATAACTTTAGTACTCAATCAGAAGAATAAAAAAACTGTACACGTACATTCTTATAGCATAGCACTAAGTTCTTACTTAAAACATAACAAAAGGTACATTATATTATCAGAAGATTAAGTACATTCTTGTTAGATACCACTAGAAACCATATGATTACATAGCATGGAAACCTTAATTGAACGAATGAGAAGCTGTACAATTACTCAATAAACTGTAGATTAGACTGGAACCATATTCTGATATGTTTGCAAAGCTGTGCCCTCTCTCATTCGGATGCATTTGAGACAAGCTTGGGATCTCAGGCAGATGTTTGTGAAAGCTTCACTCTAGGCCATACATACACATTTGATGTATCTTTTTCTCAATCTTATGTATGAGAAGGTGTATTCTTACTTATTTCGTTAAAGATTTCCCTAGATACATTCTTATAGCATAGTACTAAAAACATTCTTAAATCATAACAGAATACACATTCTGAACTTTATAGCTTTAGTACTCAATCAGATGAATAAAAAAACTGTACACGTACATTCTTATAGCATAGCACTAAGTTCTTACTTAAAAACATAACACAAAGTACATTACATTATCAGAAGATTAAGTACAATCTTGTTAGATACCACCAGAAACCATATGATTACATAGCATTGAAACCTTAATCAGACGAATGAAAAGCTTTACAACTAATTAATAAACTGTAGATTAGACTGGAACCATATTCTGATATGTTTGCAAAGCTGTGCCCTTACTCATTCGGATGCATTTGAGACAAGCTTGGGATCTCAGGCAGATGTTTGAGTAAGCTTGACCCTAAGCCATACAGACACATATGATGTGTCCTTTCTCAATCTTATGTATGAGAAGGTGTATTCCTACATATTTCGTTAAAGATTTTGCAAGATACATTCGTATAGCATAGCAATGAGTGTATTCCTATAACATAACATAAGACACATTATGAACTTTATAGCTTTAGTACTCAATCAGAAGAATAAAAAAACTGTACACGTACATTCTTATAGCATAGCACTAAGTTCTTACTTAAAAACATAACACAAGGTACATTACATTATCAGAAGATTAAGTACATTCTTGTTAGTTACTACTAGAAACCATATGATTACATAGCATTGAAACCTTAGTCGAACGAAGGAAAAGCTGTACAATTACTCAATAAACTGTAGATTAGACTGGAACCATATTCTGAGATGTTTGCAAAGCTGTGCCCTTGCACATTCGGATGCATTTGAGACAAGCTTGGGATCTCAGGCAGATGTTTGTAAAAGATTCACCCTAAGCCATACATACACATTTGATGTATCTTTTTCTCAATCTTATGTATGAGAAGGTGTATTCTTACTTATTTCGTTAAAGATTTCCCTAGAAACATTCTTATAGCATAGTACTAAGAACATTCTTAAATCATAACAGAATACACATTCTGAACTTTATAGCTTTAGTACTCAATCAGATGAATAAAAAAACTGTACACGTACATTCTTAAAGCATAGCACTAAGTTCTTACTTAAAAACATAACACAAGGTACATTATATTATCAGAAGATTAAGTACAATCTTGTTAGTTACTACTAGAAACCATATGATTACATAGCATTGAAACCTTAATCAGACGAATGAGAAGCTTTACAACTACTCAATAAACTGTAGATTAGACTAGAACCATATTCTGATATGTTTGCAAAGCTGTGCTCTCTCTCATTCGGATGCATTTGAGACAAGCTTGGGATCTCAGGCAGATGTTTGTGAAAGCTTCACCCTAAGCCATACAGAAACATATGCTGTATCCTTTCTCAATCTTATGTATGAGAAGGTGTATTCCTACTTATTTCGTTAAAGATTTTGCAAGATACATTCTTATAGCATAGCAATGAGTATATTCCTATAACATAACATAAGACACCTTATGAACTTTATAGCTTTAGTACTCAATCAGAAGAATAAAAAAATTGTACACGTACATTCTTATAGCATAGCACTAAGTTCTTACTTAAAAACATAACAAAAGGTACATTATATTATCAGAAGATTAAGTACATTCTTGTTAGATACCACTAGAAACCATATGATTACATAGCATTGAAACCTGAATCGAACGAATAAGAAGTTGTACAATTACTCAATAAACTGTAGATTAGACTGGAACCATATTCTGATATGTTTGCAAAGCTGTGCCCTCTTTCATTCGGATGCATTTGAGACAAGCTTGGGATCTCAGGTAGATGTTTGAGAAAGCTTCACCCTAAGCCATACAGACGCATATGCTGTATCCTTTCTCAATCTTATGTATGAGAAGGTGTATTCCTACTTATTTCGTTAACGATTTTGCAAGATACATTCTTATAGCATAGCAATGAGTATATTCCTATAAAATAACATAAGACACCTTATGAACTTTATAGCTTAAGTACTTAATCAGAAGAATAAAAAAACTGTACACGTACATTCTTATAGCATAGCACTAAGTTCTTACTTAAAAACATAACAAAAGGTACATTATATTATCAGAAGATTAAGTACATTCTTGTTAGATACCACTAGAAACCATATGATTACATAGCATTGAAACCTTAATCGAACGAATGAGAAGTTGTACAATTACTCAATAAACTGTAGATTAGACTGGAACCATATTCTGATATGTTTGCAAAGCTGTGCCCTCTTTCATTCGGATGCATTTGAGACAAGCTTGGGATCTCAGGCAGATGTTTGAGAAAGCTTCACCCTAAGCCATACAGACACATATGCTGTATCCTTTCTCAATCTTATGTATGAGAAGGTGTATTCCTACTTATTTCGTTAAAGATTTTGCAAGATACATTCTTATAGCATAGCAATGAGTATATTCCTATAACTTAACATAAGACACCTTATGAACTTTATAGCTTTAGTACTCAATCAGAAGAATAAAAAAATTGTACACGTACATTCTTATAGCATAGCACTAAGTTCTTACTTAAAAACATAACAAAAGGTACATTATATTATCAGAAGATTAAGTACATTCTTCTTAGATACCACTAGAAACCATATGATTACATACCATTGAAACCTTAATCGAACGAAGGAGAAGTTTTACATTTACTCAATAAACTGTAGATTAGACTTGAACCATATTCTTAAATATGTTTGCAAAGCTGTGCCCTTGCACATTCGGATGCATTTGAGGTAAGCTTGGGATCTCAGGTAGATGTTTGTGAAAGCTTCACCCTAAGCCATACATACACATTTGATGTATCTTTTTTCAATCTTATGTATGAAAAGGTATATTTTTACTTATTTTGTTAAAGATTTCCCTAGATACATTCTTATAGCATAGTACTAAGAACATTCTTAAAACATAACAGAATACACATTCTGAACTTTATAGCTTTAGTACTCAATCAGATGAATAAAAAAACTGTACACGTACATTCTTATAGCATAGCACTAAGTTCTTACTTAAAAACATAACACAAGGTACATTACATTATCAGAAGATTAAGTACATTCTTGGTAGATACCACTAGAAACCATATGATTACATAGCATTGAAACCTAAATCAGACGAAGGAGAAGCTTTACAACTACTCAATAAACTGTAGATTAGACTGGAACCATATTCTGATATGATTGCAAAGCTGTGTCCTTGCACATTCGGATGCATTTGAGATAAGCTTGGGATCTCAGGCAGATGTTTGAGAAAGCTTCACCCTCAGCCATACAGACACATATATTGTATCCTGTCTCAACCATATGTATGAAAATGTATATTCTTACTTATTTCGTTAAAGATTTTGCAATATACATTCTTATAGCATAGCACTAAGTACATTCTTATAATATAACATAAGACTCATTCTGAACTTTATAGCTTTAGTACTCCATCAGATGAATAAACAACTGTACACGTACATTCTTATAGCATAGCACTAAGTTCTTACTTAAAAACATAACAAAAGGTACATTATATTATCAGAAGATTAAGTACATTCTTGTTAGATACCACTAGAAACCATATGATTACATATCATTGAAACCTTAATCGAACGAAGGAGAAGCTGTACAATTACTCAATAAACTGTAGATAAGACTGGAACCACATTATAATATGTTTGCAAAGTTCTGCCCTTGCACATTCGGATGCATTTGAGACAAGCTTGGGATCTCAGGCAGATGTTTGTGAAAGCTTCACCCTAAGCCATACATACACATTTGATGTATCTTTTTCTCAATATTATGTATGAGAAGGTGTATTCTTACTTATTTCGTTAAAGATTTCCCTAGATACATTCTTATAGCATAGTACTAAGAACATTCTTAAATCATAACAGAATACACATTCTGAACTTTGTAGCTTTAGTACTCAATCAGATGAATACAAAAACTGTATTCGTGCATTCTTATAGCATAGCACTAAGTTCTTACTTAAAAACATAACACAAGGTACATTATATTATCAGAAGATTAAGTACATTCTTGTTAGATACAACTAGAAACCATATGATTACATAGCATTGAAACCTTAATCGAACGAATGAGAAGTTGTACAACTACTCAATAACCTGTAGATTAGACTGGAACCATATTCTGATTTGTTTGCAAAGATGTGTCCTTGCACATTCGGATGCATTTGAGACAAGCTTGGGATCTCAGGCAGATGTTTGTGAAAGCTTCACCCTAAGCCATACATACACATTTGATGTATCTTTTTCTCAATCTTATGTATGAGAAGGTATGTTTTTACTTATTTCGTTAAAGATTTCCCTAGATACATTCTTATAGCATAGTACTAAGAACATTCTTAAAACATAACAGAATACACATTCTGAACTTTATAGCTTTAGTACTCAATCAGATGAATAAAAAAACTGTACACGTACATTCTTATAGCAAAGCACTAAGTTCTTACTTAAAAACATAACACAAGGTACATTACATTATCAGAAGATTAAGTACAATCTTGTTAGATACCACTAGAAACCATATGATTACATAGCATTGAAACCTTAATCAGACGAAGGAGAAGCTTTACAACTACTCAATAAACTGTAGATTAGACTGGAACCATATTCTGATATGTTTGCAAAGCTGTGCCCTCTTTCATTCGGATGCATTTGAGACAAGCTTGGGATCTCAGGCAGATGTTTGAGAAAGCTTCACCCTAAGCCATACAGACACATATGATGTATTCTTTCTCAATCTTATGTATGAGAAGGTGTATTCCTACTTATTTCGTTAAGATTTTGCAAGATACATTCGTATAGCATAGCAATGAGTATATTCCTATAACATAATATAAGACATATTATGAACTTTATAGCTTTAGTACTCAATCAGAAGAATAAAAAAAACTGTACACGTACATTGTTATAGCATAGCACTAAGTTCTTACTTAAAAACATAACACAAGGTACATTACATTATCAGAAGATTAAGTACATTCTTGTTAGATACCACTAGAAACCATATGATTACATAGCATTTTAACCTTAGTCAGACGAATGAGAAGCTGTAAAATTACTAAATAAAGTATAGATTAGACTGGAACCATATTCTGATATGTTTCCAAAGATGTGTCCTTGCACATTCGGATGCATTTGAGACAAGCTTGGGATCTCAGGCAGATGTTTGTGAAAGCTTCACCCTAAGCCATACATACACATTTGATGTATCTTTTTCTCAATCTTATGTATGAGAAGGTGTATTCTTACTTATTTCGTTAAAGATTTCCCTAGATACATTCTTATAGCATAGTACTGAGAACATTCTTAAATCATAACAGAATACACATTCTGAATTTTATAGCTTTAGTACTCAATCAGATGAATAAAAAAACTGTACACGTACATTCGTAAAGCATAGCACTAAGTTCTTACTTAAAAACATAACAAGGTACATTACAGTATCAGAAAATTAAGTACATTCTTGTCAGTTACTACTAGAAACCATATGATTACATAGCATTGAAACCTTAATCAGACGAATGAGAAGCTGTACAAGTCCTCAATAAACTGTAGATTAGACTGGAACCATATTCTGATATGTTTGCAAAGCTGTGCCTTAACTCATTCGGATGCATTTGAGACATGCTTGTGATCTCAGGCAGATGTTTGAGAAAGCTTCACCCTAAGCCATGCAGACACATATGATGTATTCTTTCTCAATCTTATGTATGAGAAGGTGTATTCCTACTTATTTCGTTAAACATTTTGCAAGATATATTCTTATAGCATAGCAATGAGTATATTCCTATAACATAACATAAGACACATTATGAACTTTGTAGCTTTAGTACTCAATCAGAAGAATAAAAAAACTGTACACGTACATTCTTATAGCACTGCACTAAGTTCTTACTTAAAAACATAACACAAGGTACATTACATTATCAGAAGATTAAGTACATTCTTGTTAGTTACTACTAGAAACCATATGATTACATAGCATTGAAACCTTAATCGAACGAATGAGAAGCTGTACAATTACTCAATAAACTGTAGATTAGACTGGAACCATATTCTGATATGTTTGCAAAGCTGTGCCCTTGCACATTCAGATGCATTTGAGACAAGCTTGGGATCTCAGGCAGATGTTTGTGAAAGCTTCATCCTAAGCCATACATAGACATTTGATGTATCTTTTTCTCAATCTTATGTATGAGAAGGTGTATTCTTACTTATTTCGTTAAAGATTTCCCTAGATACATTCTTATAGCATAGTACTAAGAACATTCTTAAATCATAACACAATACACATTCTGAACTTTACAGCTTTAGTACTCAATCAGTTGAATAAAAAAACTGTACACGTACATTCTTATAGCATAGCACTAAGTTCTTACTTAAAAACATAACACAAGGTACATTACATTATCAGAAGATTAAGTACATTCTTGTTAGTTACTATTAGAAACCATATGATTACATAGCATTTTAACCTTAATCAGACGAATGAGAAGCTGTACAATTACTAAATAAAATATAGATTAGTCTGGAACCATATTCTGATATGTTTGCAAAGCTGTGCCCTTATTCATTCGGGTGCATTTGAGACAAGCTTGTGATCTCAAGTAGATGTTTTAAAAAGCTTCACCCTTAGCCATACATACACATTTAATGTATCTTTTCTCAATCTTATGTATGAGAAGGTGTATTCTTACTTATTTCGTTAAATATTTCGCTAGATACTATAAGTTATCTACGTTCATATCCGTAGATATGGATATTTTAACACCCTGAAGTACCCCAGTACACCATGAGGCGTAGCCGAAGGGTGTACAGGGTACTGAAGGGTGTTAAAATATCCATATCTACGGACATGAACGTAGATAACGAATTTATCCCCGGTCTTAGTCCGAATCGGGCGAGTTTTATGAAAAATCGGGTACAAAGTGTAACGTGAAAACAACGTTTTTTTCATTATCTAAATTTTTTTTATTGAAATTTGGAAATTTTACACATTTTTTACGGGGTGTAGGGTACTACCTTTGGTAGAACCCTACAGGTAGTCAAATATAAGACGTTTTTAATACGGAAACAGAGAAACTGGATTGAGTCAAATTTGGCGCTCAATGTTGTCAGAGTAACGCCATAGATGGTGTGACGTCAACGTGGGTAATTTGCATAGCTAGGTCAGTAGTCCCATTCCTTGAAAATGTGGCAGTCAAGTGATGCATTTAATGAAATGAGTGTAAATGATCGGCATAATAGGACAAAATCGTTAATGAATTAAATATTTAATTACAAACATCATGGATACTCTTCAGAATTCAATATTTCACAAGGAGCGATCATGGAACTAAGGAAAACTTGCGTGAAGTTCCCCGGGATAATGGTTAGCAACGTCCGGGGATATGGGTTAGCAACACCCAGGGGCTATGGGTTTTGTAACGACGTGCGTTAACCAATCAAAATCCTAGATATATACTAAGCCGGGGATAAATTCTTATAGCATAGTACTAAGAACATTCTTAAAACATAACAGAATACACATTCTGAACTTGATAGCTTTAGTACTCAATCAGATGAATAAAAAAAACTGTACACGTACATTCTTATAGCATAGCACTAGGTTCTTACTTAAAAACATAACACAAGGTACATTATATTATCAGAAGATTAAGTACTTTCTTGTTAGATATCAATAGAAACCATATGATTACATAGCATTGAAACCTTTATCGAACGAATGAGAAGCTCTACAATTACTCAATAAACTGTAGATTAGACTGGAACCATATTCTGATATGTTTGCAAAGCTGTGCCCTTATTCATTCGGGTGCATTTGAGACAAGCTTAGGATCTCAAGTAGATGTTTTAAAAAGCTTCACCCTAAGCCATACATACACATTTGATGTATCTTTTCTCAATCTTATGTATGAAAAGGTTTATTCTTACTTATTTCGTTAAAGATTTTGCTAGATACATTCTTATAGCATAGTACTAAGAACATTCTTAAAACATAACAAAATACACATTCTGAACTTTGATATGAGCGTCACTGATGAGTCTTATGTAGACGCGCGTCTGGCGTACTAAATTATAATCCTGGTACCTTTGATAACTATTTATAGGTTTAGTGCTCAATCAGATGAATAAAAAACTATACAATAACTCAATAAAACGTACATTCTTACAGCATAGCACTTCGTTCTACTTTAAAACACAAGGTACATAATATTATCAGAAGATCAAGTATTTTCTTGTTATATAGCACTAGAAACCATATGATTACATAGCATTTTAACCTTAATCAGACGAATGAGAAGCTGAACAATTCTTAAATAAAAAGTAGATTAGACTCTAACCATATTCTGATATCCAAAGCTGTGCCCTTACTCATTCAGATGCATTTGAGACTTGCAAGTGAATAATTCATAATCAATATCTTTTAGCTTATCTTGACAAAATTAAACCATAATTGCTGCTGAAAGCGAATTATAATTTCACTATTTCCATTTCATTATTGATTGAGCAAAACATATATATATATATATTAGATTTTTTATATATCTCGTAGCTAGTGCCCCTTAGATAGATACATTTAGTAATTAAATGAAATTTTTATATTTCAAAAATAATTTTTTTGATCATCTATCAAATTTATTGCTTATTTTCCTGTATCTATTAAAACCCATATTCGGAGCGACACACCATAAATATATATGCTACACATGGTCTATAGGTCATCACTTGTGCCGTGATACACATGTTTGAGGAACAAAAGATGTCCTTGTTCATAATTATACCGAATCAAATGTCCCCCCAATAATACATGTACTACTTGCAACTGGACGTTTAACAACCAACTAAATTTATAAATTAATCCGTCTCATTCTAAGTTTTGTTGTACGGTGTAACGCAAACAACATATGAAACAATTGCAGATTTACACATGTTAATTTGCATACAATGCTTCAGTACTGAAGCTAATAGACTTTCAATTTGACTAATGTGTAAAAAGCAACATGACAACTGGATACAAACAAACAATGAATGTGTTTTTTCGAATCGAACATGCCTAAAATTACTGCTGTATTTGGGTGTAGCCCCCAAGGGTGACTAGGGAAACGAAATATGGTCACTTGGTCTTCCCTATCTAATGTACCCTTATTTTCAGTGGCAGTCCAAATTTCCCCGACCATCATACCATGATGGCCTCCATCACTACAAGACCTACCTATTGTATATATTGTTAATGTGTTCTCGTCCTGAACGTACATGAAATATTTGCCACTTGGCGTTAAGCTATCAACAATCAATCAATATTGGAGGTTAAAAAAGTTGACCGTATTAAGCGCGGGAATTAAAATAAGAAGTGGTAACTTTTTATATAATTACATTTTTATGCTACAATCACAAAAATACTGAACTTAGAGGAAAATCAAATCGGAGAGTCCCTAATCACATGGTAAAATCAAATGTCAACACATCAAAAACGAATGGACATATAGAGTTATGATATCAAGCTTTAACGTTTGGTGATGATCATGATGCCATGGCCGTTTTTAACAATCTTGACTTGCTAAAAGGATTGATTTTTCTATGTATTTGTTTAAACCTGCCACAGAAAGCACGTGCTGTCAGACACGAAAATTTGAAATGGGAGTGCCTCGCGATTTTTTCCAGCCAATAAAAATTACAGATTCTAATTGATTATTGTAATGTAACATTATTGATAAAGACATGTATGATATGTGTCTGCCTCGAACATCACGTGGTGCGACATACATGGTTTAATTTATATCAGATTCCAATACTTGCTGACAGGATAAAGATGATAACCAGAAGAAAACAAATGATTTGGTGATCTTCTTAATCTCAAGTATTTTAATTCATTTTGATGTAAATAATTTATTAACATACAAATTTGAAATGTCATGGCCTTTCATGTGTCCTCCTCTAAAACTTATATTTAGCTAAGAACTTCAAATGTTTATTTCAGCAAAGTATCCTAGATTTTGATTTGAATTGTCTTTACATGATCAAAGACTTGTTAATTGTCACTTGAAAACATATGTCTGCAAGCATCAACTTCCTTATGTAACCTTTTTTGGCATTGCACAAGTCATGTCTTCTCTGACTGTTCATGACGTTTAAATGCTAAATCCCTGGGATGTGTTTTAGTTGATTTTAGTCTCTGATGCATGATTTTTTATCATTAATTGTTTTTGGCTTTTAACTAGCTGTCAGTTACTACGAGTACTCTCAAATCGTATTTTCTGGTTAATTCGACCTGTTGATACTGTTTATAATGCCTTTTTGTTATTTTATATTAATATGGAACTTTTCTATATACCAGCTTTGATTATTTTGAATATCTTCTAATTTTCACTACATTTGTATAAACTTCAAGATTTACCTGTATTAATGAACCGGTTTTTTTTCAAATGTGATAATTTTCGAAGGGTTAAATATTTCGCAGTGGTGTATTGCTATGGCTTTGTTTGGACTTATTTGTTTGCTTTTTTGGCCTTGAATGTTTATCCCTAATATTCATTAACTGTACATTTACATTCAGATATCGCAGATCAAATTTATTCGTTCATAGTGTATTAATTTACGTTTTTTGATTGAGTTAAGCTTGCCAATTATATTTTATCGTATGTTTTTCTATGTTGTGATGTTATGCTATTGTTTCAGAAAAAGGGAGAAGGTTTGGTACCATTAAAACGTTTAATCCCGCTGCAAATGTTTGCACCTGTCCTAAGTTAGGAATCTGATGTACAGTAGTTGTCGTTTGTGTATGTAATTTGTACGTGTTTCTCGTTTCTCGTTTTTTTATATAGATTAGACCGTTGGTTTTCCCGTTTGAATGGTTTCACACTAGTAATTTTGGGGCCCTTTATAGCTTGTTGTTCGGTGTGAGCCAAGACTCCGTGTTGAAGGCCGTACATAGACCTATAATGGTTTACTTTTTTTAAATTGTTATTTGGATGAGGGTTGTCGCATTGGCACTCACACCACATCTTCCTATATCTATTATAAATTATTGAATCAAGAAATTAATGTGTAAGCACAATTTGCTGGTTTTTTTTTGATATTTTAAGAAAGGTATAACTATGAGAAATATGGATCTAATTTTTATTTTAAGAAAGGTATAACTATGAGAAATATGGATCTAATTATGAAAAAATTGAGAATTATTGCATTTTACGAAATTAATGTGTAAGCACAATTTGATTTTTTTTTTAATTTGAACAAAGGTATTACTGTAAGAAATATGAATCTAAATTTGAAAAAAGAAATATGGATTGCAGTCTTCACGCTTAACCACAAGTCAAGCAGCACAGGATTGTAAAATTGCTTTCAGGCTTGTTAAATTCATCCCTACAAGCCAACGGAATCTAACTAAATTTTTCGTAAAATTGAACTTTTTTTTTGGTGGAAGACAGGAAACCTTATCTTAATAGACTGTTATGTAGTCCTTAAGCTATTAATTATTCATATTGAAGTAATTTTGAGGTGAAATGAGTGATCTTTAGTGAAAAAAACGTCGAAAACTGGAAGCGCAGAAAAATCTCCGTTGTTAAAGGCTAATATTTTTGAAGTTTGATCTATATGGAAAAAAGAACATACTATTTTATGTTTATTTTGTGAAGTCCTTTAGTTATCAGAAATAATATTTGGGTAATTTCGTTGAATATATGTTTTGAGACAGAAACCCAATAACTGGAAATGAAAAAAATAATCTTGGTTATTGGTGGTTAAAACTTTCGAATTGGGATATAAATAGAAAATACTATCTGATGTTTATCTTAAGAAGTCCTATAGTAATTAGTCTTAAAAAATGTAATTCTTGTGTAAAATATGATGTGTACAGAAAAATTGTAAAAGCTCGGTTATTCATGGTTATTTATGGTTAAAACTTTTAACATAGGATCTTTATAGACATGATAGACAGGCTTTATTATCTTATGTTTATATGCATATGTATTCCTCTTGTTATCGATATCAATAATAACCAATTTGTTGTGTGAAATATTTTGTTTTACGAACTAATTACAAAATAAGAATGTGTTCATAGTACATGGATGCCCCACTGCACTATCATGTTCTATGTCCAGTAGAAGATGAATTCGTTACATAGTGTGCAAGTGAATGAATGAATGAATGAATGAATGAATGAATGAATGAATGAATGAATGAATGAATGAATGAATGAATGAATGAATGAATGAATGAATGAATGAATGAATGAATGAATGAATGAATGAATGAATGAATGAATGAATGAATGAATGAATGAATGAATGAATGAATGAATGAATGAATGAATGAATGAATGAATGAATGAATGAATGAATGAATGAATGAATGAATGAATGAATGAATGAATGAATGAATGAATGAATGAATGAATGAATGAATGATTGATTGATTGATTGATTGATTGATTGATTGATTGATTGAATATTTTATTTGAGAAAGCGTGAATAATATGCTAAGACAATACATAAACAAGTACATTGTATATACAATCTAAAGTGATCTAATACGTCGTACATGGGGCCAGTAAATTTTGTTTGAACATTATTGTACTAGAAATCTATTTTTAATCTCTTTATAATTAATGGAACTCGTAAAAACAAAAACACTGGATAAAGTAAATTAGGCCTGATTTTATATTTACTGTTGGTAATATTAGCTATCTCACCTCCTATACATTTCTAGGAGTATGATTGGTTAAAAGTGTCCGCATGGAGACCGTGTATATTTCATATTAGGTTAGTAGGGAAAAGAGGGGCTAATTTCATACACGGTTAGTAGTGGTGTTACGTCCCTTTATATTCAATATAAGGTTAGAAGAGAGGCGGGGCTTATTTCTGAAAAACAAAACGGTACTGAGAAACAACTTAAACGTTTCAACAGACGAAGAAATTGATGATTATGATTGAAATATATGCATAAAACACATTTAAACCTAAAAAGTTGTTATTTTTTTTGTAGGATCAATGGAAGAAGTTTCTAAATGCTAACAGTAATGAAGACTTGCTTATTTTGATAGGTCACTAGTCTAAATTTCACACGTTAAGATAGTCTGTAAGATAAATTCGTTACATAGTGTGCTAGTGACGTAATACGGAATATATAGGGTTAGTTAATTCCACATAGGGATTCGAGCTTCCCTCTTATCCCATATATACCGTACTAGGTCACTAGCGCACTATGTAACTAATATTTTACACAATGTGCAATTGTCCTAGTAAGACGATAATTTATAAAATTCATATCGGGTGAGGCGAAACCAAATAATTCAGTGAACTGATTAACTTGGTAAAGTTTCTAGAAACTCAGCGTCTCTCTTTTTCCTTGTAATGTCCGCCATGTTTACTTTAGTAGTTTACCGTAAATCGTCAAAAAGTAGTGCAATAGATAATTGTCCGAATATAAACACAGTTATAATGGTAAAAATTAAAGTCCATATACTCTTCTTCAGGGTCCAAATTGAGTTCTTCTTCTGTGTCTTTGTCAACCACTATTCTGTTATCTTCCATAGTTTGAACTTCTTTCTGTACAACTATCATAGTCTGTGTGGCTGATGTAACTAGCACGACCCGCCTATCCTCTGTTTGTTGTGTAGCTATTTTTTGTTGTTGCAGCTTCTCTTTTTGGGTTTTATTTTCCTTTAAACCCACAGAAATATAGGTCTTGCATCCAAGTGGCATTTGAATTATAAGGACAATGTCAACCAAATATGTTGACATATTCAATACAAAACTGTGGAAAAAAATATACATATGGACTTTAAAGACTTTAACCCCGCCACATTATTTATGTATGTGCCTGTCCCAAGTCAGGAGCCTGTAATTCAGTGGTCGTTGTTTGTTTATGTGTAACATAACTTGATTTTCGTTCATTTCTTTTACATAAATAAGGCCGTTAGTTTGCTCGTTTGAATTGTTTTACATTGCCTTATCGGGGCCTTTTATAGCTGACTATGCGGTATGGGCTTTGCTCATTGTTGAAGGCCGTACGGTGATCTATAGTTGTTAATGTCTGTGTCATTTTGGTCTTTTGTGGATAGTTGTCTCATTGGCAATCATACCACATCTTCTTTTTTTGTATTTAAGCAACTAAAAAAATCCTTTTTTATTATATGAAGAGTGTAAGGAAGATAATTCCAATTGGTCTAATAAAAAAAATGTACTGAAATTTATTAGGACAATATCAGCCAATCAAATTGCGAGAAATTACTCTAATTCAGGATCAAATATTATTATGAAAGAATAAAGAACCGTTTTGAAACGTTAATCCTGTTATTTCAGATGCCTTTGTGAATATTTCACATCATGGTAACACATATGTGGAACACATTTCCTCTCCTCTCAATGATGATATCAGTGTAACGTGTGAGGTCCGCTCTCACCTTATATAGCTAATATTATGTCCTTTTTATGTATGCTTAACAGAACTGTCCCAGCTTAAGTTATAACATTTTGAGAGGCAATAACTCCTCAATTGGTTGAATTGTTTTTCATGAAAATGTAATGGAGACTAATTATGTACAGTTGATTGGCTAGAAAAAAAAATCAGTCTTTAAATGTCAGATTGTAAGAAAACTCTTATTGCAGGCACAAAAACTATATGTATAAAACAAAATGATTTAATGTTATATCTAAATAGCTACATATATGTACATGTATCGGTATTAGATCTTTTAAAGATCTTTATTTATAAGACTTCTGAAAATATCCAAGCAAATAATTTGTTCATTGAAACATATCGGAGCTTGAAATGCCATTATATATTCATTTTTTAAGATTTTTTTATTAGTTGTTGGCCATTATGAAGTCTGAACTTAATACCAAAATGTACACTGAGCCTTCAAAAAAGAGATTTACTCCATCTTTATCATACATCTATAGTGTGTTATAAGCATTTTCAAGCTTTTTAATGGGGTGCACATATAAAATTAAATTTACAAAAATGAATGGAAAGAATAGGAATTATCATCTTTCATTTATGTTGAATAAGTATATATGTACACTATTAAAATTGTAATAACAGTAATATGTACACTATTAACATTGTAATAACAGTAACATTGACAGATTTGTACAAAAACAAGTGTTATTGAAACAAGAGAGCTGGTGTCACTCACCACAAGGATATGTACAGATTTGGACAAAAAACAAGTCTTAATGAAAATAAAGAGTTGGTGTCACTCACCAAAAGGTCTATGTACACATTAAACAAACAACACTCTCCAACTTTGTAAATGAGAATAAGACAAGACAAGGCAATTAATTACAACTTAGGCACACGTATGGTGCTCAAGAGGATAAACAGTTTTACATAAGCAATTACAAATTTAAAAATACATTAATAAGCAAGACGATAAACACTAAATAAATTTGTGTGTGTCAGATGTTGGTATATACTTTTCTCTTAATGACACACATTGTTCATTTGTACATTCAAAAAATAATGATGTTTGTCACCATTACTTTTGTCTTATCAATGTTTACATTTAGTTTCCAGACAGCACTGTGTTCATCAAATATTTTACGTTCTTTGTATATCGTTAGCTGATTCTGCCAATCATCATCATATAATAATACGAAAATTCAAATATACATGCCTAGTTCATTGAGACAGTATTCATTTACCTTTCCTGAACATGTTATATCATGCTCAATAAAATAGCATTCAAGATCATTAATGAAAGGTGAAAAATAGCTAGGCGAAAGGTTTTCACCTTTCTTAACTCAAACTTCGCACGGAGAGAAAATTTGAACAACCCGAGTTGTGTCTTACACATGATTTGACATTTAAACAGAGTTAAATATTTTGCCTGTTATGTTACTAGAAATATTAAGCTTTAACCACAGTCCTACCCTCCATACAGTATCAAAGGCTTTTGAAATCTACAAATGTAAAGAATAAACGCTTTCCAGAGAGTTAATTAAGTTGAATCAAATAGTATAAACTAATTATATTATCAAGTGTGGAGTGACCTTTCCTAAATCCCGCTTGGCATTTTTGGGGTAATTCAATTTCTTGTGCAAACTTGACTAGTCTGTTATTTTGTATAGCTGTAACTACTTTACCTAAACATGATACAAGTGTAATATCATGGTACGAGTCTGGATCTTTTAAGATCTCCCTTATTCTTATAAATGGAATTATTTATCCCATTGATCAGACTTCTGGTATAATCCCTGTGCCGACTACGAAATGGAACAACTTCACTCAAAGAGGCAAATATAGCGGCTTTGTTTTTTTTTTAAATTCTTATAAATTACTTTGATAATTTTTTCCTCGGTAGTAGGCACATTTCAAATTTCGTCAAACTTATTAAATTCTAGCTTATGTTATTGAAACTATTCCTCTTCATTTACCACACTTTCATTAAGCTTCTTTAAATGGTCATACATTACTTCTAGTGAAATTGAACTTTCACTATTTGGTTTCGGAGAAAATCTATTTAAATCTTTCCAAAATTCTTTCGGTTTTTTATATGATTATTACGAAGCTCCTGTTCTGTCTTTTTTTAAAACAATTGTTTATTCCTTTTTTATATTCCTTACTTGCTTACAATAAATTAATATGATGAATCTAATTAGTCTTCCAAACACGGTCTTTCCATTTTAACCATGTTTTCATTTGGGACAATTTGTCTGATATCTATATCAAGTAAACACGTGCTGAGCAAGCATACAACTGAACTCTTATCTTTTCTCTTCCAATTTTTTAATGTAGATGTCAATATCCTAAAACTTATCATGATATTTCATACCTTGAACTCAGGGGATATTGAATCATTCATGCTAATACAAAATATTCATGTAACATAAAACGTTCGAGACAAAGAACATTTACGTTTGCTGGAGCGAATATCTGAACGTGTGTATCATAAACGAGTAGATATGATACTTTTTTGTTAAACAGATTGTGTTTGTGGTTGGAGCCAATATTTGTAGAATTTCCAATTTTAAATATTTAAGAAATAATTGATGCAAGCTATACTTTATTGTAGTTTTAACATGGGTAGGCATTGTGATACCCATGGTTGAACCTCCACCATCACTGGTGTCAACCAACTCACAATTTTATCATAAAAGTATTCAATCTTAATTCTGGTTGGGCAAATGATCATATGTATGCCCTTCACAAGGAGTGTCAAATTTTACAAATTTATACTACATTTTTAGGTATTTTTGACATATAGCTCTTCAACGATTTTCGGTACTTATCCATCTTCGGATTTCAAATGTTTGGCTTTGAGCGTTCCTGATGAAGGTAAATCCAGAAAAGCGCTTCGGACGCAATAAATTATTAAACGTGTTGTTTTCCATGTTTTACATCACTGGGTCGATACCTCTGCTGGTGGACTATCAGTCCCCGAGGGTATCATCAGCTCAGTAGTCAGTTCTTCCGTACTGACATGATTTAACAAACTTTACTAAAATTGTCCGTTTATAAATTTTTTATTTATTATAAAACTAAGGTTTCAACTCCCTGAGTTAAAGTTGGCTTTAGATGAATTTGGCTATTTATTTTAGGTATTTTTGACATATAGCTCTTCAACGATTTTCGTTACGTATCCATCTTCGGATTTCAAATGTTTGGCTTTGAGCGTTCCTGATGAAGGTCAATCCAGAAAAACGCTTCGGAAGCAATAAATTATTAAACGTTTTGTGTTCCATTTTTTCTAAAATGTTATAGCTTTATCTTTTTATTCGAAACTTGCAAATATCTTCTCAAAGTTTAACGGAAACATGAGAAAAGAACCCGGATAGAACCAACAATTTGAGTTGCTATAACCAAACAACCCGGATGTTGAACCAGTTACCATGGTTTCGAACCAAAGAACCCGCGTATATTTGCATACTCCCCTTCACAATTATTCACTGTCATATTAACTTTTAACGTGGAATCGTATTTTCTCTTTAAATGAAATGTTTCTTTTTTTTCAGTTTTATTGCATGTAAAAGAGTTGATCGAAGTACAGTTTGTATGAAGCGCGTAAAATGCTTCTTTCTTAAATCGTGTACACGAAACGAATAAAATCAGTTACAAAAGAAATCCTGTAATCATCATAACCGTACTATTTTTGAATGATACAAATATACAGAAATTTACGATTTCATTCAATTTTCTAATTATTCATTTGCTTTAAAGCTCCACCTTAGAAAAAAATGATGGACTTCTGTGAAGTAGATATATACATGCATTCATATTGTATTGTCCACTGTGTTGCTTGTGTTTTCTAATTTGTACAATGGAAGTTACTTATAGAAAAATATATAAATATTTTAAAAGAAAACAGAAGGGAAATTTTGTTTAAATTTTGTTTGAAGTTTGTATGTCTTTAGATATATCAAATGATTTTCTAATGTATTGTTGTCAGTTAATTATCAATTGATTTGACACAGTTAACCAAATCGCAATGGTATTGTATTAATTTCAATTTACAAATGAATTATACAAGCAAAAAATAATTAACAATGACTTTCAAATAATAAACAAGGAGTAATCAAAACTAAATATTTAAATGTTTACTTTTCATTTTAAAATGGACATTTAATTTTTGACATGCATAGGATATTTGTTGGAATGATCTTAATTCATATAGCTTCTTGTCAAGGTACAAAAGGTAAATACTTAGATTTCTTTTATGTTCACCATTATTTTCATCTTTAAAAAAAAATGTAAAAACATGAGAATAAAAAAATCTATTTTGAAAAGCGAATATAACAAATTAACCAACCAAAAAAAAATGGTAATTGAACGAAATATGAATAATACTAGTTTTATCAAGTGTACATGTATGTCAATGAGATATTTTTTTTTTCAGAAACGAAACATTGAACTTCTATCAAAATCAATTAGCAACTTTTCTTCTTATCAATTTTACTTGTGTCTATTGTATATTTTAACATTTCAGTTGCAGCGATTATGTAGAAGAAATTTCTTTTTTGTAAGTGATGCGAGTTTGCAGATCTTTATTCGTTTGTGTCAAACTACTTTTCAAAAGTGGCAAAGTTCATAGGCATAAACACGTCTGAATTCTTCTCGGTGGGCGAGTTTTCTTGTATCTATACGTGTATGTGTATTGAAATTAGCAGAGTATAGTTTAAATTAAATTTAATAATCTTTATTTTTCTTACAGATGTTGTATTTGTTCTTGATAGATCTGGAAGTTTGGATGCATCTGACGTCACCGATGCTATTGAATTCATCTATAACGTTACAACATGGTTGACAATTGGAGACAACAATACATTGATATCATTATTGACATTCAGTGATGATGTCACAGAAGAATTCAACCTTGGCAATTTTCCAAACAAAACTGACTTACTATCTGCAATAGAAAGTTTAAGTAACATGACATCGTATGGCGGTACTTTCACTTTTAAAGCTTTGGAATTCGTTCTGACGTCATCATTTAACGAAAGTATTGGTGGAAGATCTGGAGCGGAAAGAGCTGTTGTTGTTTTAACAGATGGTGCTTCCCTAAACTATCTTCAGACTGTAACTATGGCAGATCTTACACGGTCAGAACTTGGTGCCGAAATATTTTCTATAGGCATAGGGTCGACACAAGATGTTGATGAACTTAACGCTATAGCCAGTGACCCTGATAGCTACTACGCATTATCTGCACAGGATTTTGTATATCTATGTAACTTAGTTCCAACTCTGGTCATTAGACTTGGTAAGTGTCGTACAATGTATATGCAATGTAAAAAAACCGGATTCATATGGAAACAAAAAATGGGCCGGGATTGTTTGATTTAAATGTGAAATTTTCTACAAGGAATGAGGACCTATACATTTAATACTTAAAATAGATATAAAAAAATATGGTATGAGTGTCAATGAGACAAGTCTCCATAGCCATCATTAAACGATAAAAAATGCCATATTGAATATATAAAATATAACATAATTATACAATCATATTTTTTTTGTATTTTAACAACCGTCTAGTTTTACATGTATTATACATGTATATATAAGTTCAAAATAACATGTGAAGTATAACATGTCAACGATTGCTTTATTTGCAAATGAGCGCATTCTAACAAAAATAAGTCATTGTACATAGATAAATGTTGCACTACATGCCAGCACGTTTCGGATAACAACAAGGTGCTTGAAAAAAAGCAAAATGATCAAATAAATCATGACAAGTAATTGTTTTCTATGAATAAAGCAAGGATTATCTAATGATTCGTTTCTGGTACAAAATGTATATTTTGTTTTGAAAGTTATTACAAATGTATAATGTATTAAACATGTGTTCCAATGTCCCAATAAATGCACTCAAAAACATTCCAGTAAAACTGTTAAAAATACACATGTGGTAATGCTTTATATGCAGCGATTGTCAGTTGTTTAAACATTTGACTGTGTATATGCATGTACATGAATGTATATACTGTAACATTACAGTTAATTCCGAATTTATATGAAAAATAATATAAAAAACTACCGGTTACATGTAGATTCTTAAGGCATAAATCTATACATTTTTTTTTACCAGATATTACAGTGAATGCTACCTTATCAGAGGGATGTCCTGTGTTCATACCAACAACACTTCAAACTAAAGCACCACAGAAAACTACTACATCACCAGCAGTTACAACGACAAGTAAAGAGGAACCATCAACAACCGAAACATCAACTGTAATGAGAACAACCATGGATGAATCATCTATTGAACAATATATTACTACTTTGGATGATGAAACAACCATCACAGAAAGAACTACTGCCTTAGAAACTACAAGTGGTGACAGGCAAACATCACCTGCCGAGTATACTACTACTCCTGGACAAATGCCAACTACGTCGTTAGAAAGTACAAGTGATGTAAGGCAGACAACAACAACCAAATATAATACCACTCCGGAGCAAATAACAACAACGTCTTTAGACTCTACAAGTGTTTCAGCAGGACAAACAAAAACCGCCTTATATACTACCACTCTTAGGCAATTAACAACTACATCACTAGAAACTGCCAGTACTGCCGGGCAATCATCAACAATAGATCCATATACTACCGCAACGGAAAGAACATATACCACATCTGAAACCACTTTAGACACAGAAGCTACCGCTTCAGGACAAGACATAACTACGAATCAGGCAGTGCATATGACGACTACATTAACTGCTGGTTTTGTGTCTTTTCAAGCCCCATCAAAAACATCAACAGACATATCAACATTTCATAGTATAAACAATCCAGGTAAAACTGACTATGTTGTCTTTAAAACACAAAACTAACATATCCATAACATTTATTTATGAATTTAAATTCAATCAGGTTTAACTACATCTGATTGGAATTACACAACATCACACTATTTTTGCAGTTTTCCTGACTGTGTATTTCTTTCTGACTATTCTACAGTTCGATGTTTCACTAAGGTATATAGTGTAATCTCAACTATTTAGATAAACAAAACACTAGACTCTTTTCATCTTTAGACATCCTGAAATTTTTGTATTCTGCTGCTATACGGATGCTACATTCCAGAGTCGATTATGGAGAAGGACTGAACTTATCGGGTTGATAATTCTATCGTTACGCAACGTCTGGAAAATATTCTAAATTCATTATTTATGTGCACTTAATAAATAATAACTGCACCGTACTGAGTATACCAGAGTTTACCACTTGATTAGTAAACATATTATCTTATATCTATTGTTTCAGAAAAGCCAGAATCTATAAGTGACAGTTCTAGCAGTTCATTCAGCACCGGAGCAGCAATAGGGATAATCACAGCGTTTTTGTTTCTTACTCTCTTGCTCATTCTTTTATTTTGTTTGCGGAAAAAAATACGGTAAGTTCGTTCCTCTTCATTTTTAAAAGGAGTTATTTACTGAAGCAACGTTAACAAAATGGACGTCCTTTGCTTTTTGAATTTTATTTATGTTACATTTATGTTCAACACAATCAAACGAATATTAAAAACTATAACAGGACATGAACACAATTCATGATATAACTCTGTATTTCTGATACATGTTTTAATTTTAATTTTTAAACGTGTGTGCAAATAAACTCATCATATATACATGAAACAGGCTCTCAATTGTGTGAGCTAGACGAGCGTTTACAAAAAACTCTGATCACTGACGCTGAAATCAAGTATGTAACGGCCAACTAAAGTTGAAAAGCATTGGCAACCCAAAATTCCGAAGGTTTTACTAGATATACATGATAAACATTGTAGCTGAATAAATGTTATCAAATTATTATTATCATTCATTTATGCAGTACTTCCTATAATTGAATAAGGAAATAAGAAAATAAGACACGAGTGCATTTTTTCTTTAGTGCATGTTGGTTACACAGTTCTTTAAAAATAATAAAAATGTATTTCAGTTCAAGGAAAAAAGCCTCACCAATGAGTAAAGAAGACTGTATGATAAGACAATACACCCAAAGCAGCCTAGGAGCTCCAAAACCGTTATCCTATAGGGAGGCAACATTTACTGGTAAAACTGATACGAATGGCCAACTTACTAGACAGTCTAGCAATTTATCTATGTTTGATGCTTATGTATAATGTCTTAGGTTTAATAAAATAATCATATTAAAATTTTTAATTTGTTTGAAAATATAAAGGATATCGAATTATTTATGCCTATTTCAAGCAGAATTAAACATGTTATGGTGTTGTAAATACAATCATGTATGTATCATATGTTGTATGTGTGTTATGTTTATCGTTTATGAGTTGCCTTGAGAGTTTTAATATATAAGCTTTACCTATTGCCAAATCAAGTTCAACTTGTGTTCAATAAAACAGAATACGTTTTAAAGTAATGCATTAAAAGAAATGTTTCTGCATACTAGAAAGTTATATTTACTAACCAAGTCATTAGAATCTAATTGGTAAAGTTGACGTCAACTCTGTGAAAGTTTTACTTACGCCATCACCAGTCTAATTCTTCTGAGTGGTGTTTATTTGGACTTCTTTTGTCTTTTTTGTGGTTTATTTTGCCATAGCGTTGTCTGTCTATATATATGTCTTTGATTTATTAGCTTGAATACTCCGCCTCTATTTTTGCATTTCGAAACTGTTTCAAATGTTGCCTTTCATCACAAGTGTTGAGTCTTATAAATGTCGACGAAACATCGTCTTTAGCAACAAATTATAGGCCTGACATCTTGATTCGTTTTTAAAACTATTTTATTCAGAATAATACATGTACTATTATAATAATTGATAATTTACCAACTGAATTTCTTTTAAACTAATAAATAAAAGTATAATCAATATCATTTTAACAATTAGGTTATATAATTATGTGTAAAGAAAAAAATCGGTTTAACACTATACTGCGATATGAGAAACCATGTTGTTTGAGTTTAGTAGCTATATACGATCAAACGTACAACCTTCCAAATAAGATAAAATTAAGAATGGAAATGGGTATAAAAGAACAAATCTAAAGCACTTTAACAATATAATGTGAATAACGGTGTGTTTCATCATTTGGTAGGCCTAACTGTATTTACATTGGATATTGCATCAGTCACAGGGACTTGGTTAGCAGATTAAAAAAAAATTTAAGTATACAAATATGTATAATAAACTGCACAATGCTAGAAGAAAAAACATATATTGATATATATAATATGAAATTAAAAATTAAAATTAAACTGCTAACCGAGTCTCTGTGAAACCACTCTACACTGAGTATGAGTTGTATCTAATTACTATTATAATTTATTATCTGTGTAATATAATATAATAAATATTTCTACAATCTGATTATACAGTAAGGAACAGTATTCATGTACATATATTGCACCAAGGAAAAGACAAGTTAAACAAAAGGAAATAACTACTTAAAATGCATGCACTGTAGCCGTAATTATAAATACACAATTTGCCAATTGTATGATACAATTTAATTAATTTTACTTCCGTCTTAACGAGTTAAGTTGTTGTTAAGAACATTAAACATCCCTAACTTACAAATATTTTATTGTGTGCAGTTTGAAAATGAGATTTTAAAATAGTTAAATTTACTGAATATACTTTACGAGGTTAACATTTGCACTTAAACTACATCCTAAATGAATATGCTTGATTTTTTTTATATGAAACAAATCACACTGAGCACTCTAAATCATTGTACATACAAAAATATATTTAATTGTACATGTTATAATTGCACATGTATCCTATTAATCGCGAAATTAAATAACTAAAAAAAAATATGAAATTGACTACTTCAATTCCCATTAGCGTTACAACTTCAGTTTTTCTCTTAAAATGTTTTTACTAATGATGGTGCAAACGACAGATGTTCCAGAAACAAATGTCTTAGATGTTTTGTAATAAAATGAGCGAAAAGTAGCAAAAAATAAATGTCAATAATTGGCTACGCGTCTTATTCTATCGAAAATGCATACATAAAATGGCTGAAATGTATATATCTATATGTATAGATATAACTCTAATACAATTAAGTTAATTTGATGACATAGCCAAACTTTTGTTTGAAACTTGCACTCTGGGAAAAAAACTGTTTGTTGAATGGTACAAATGCGATCGAAATAATAAGGTTAAATATGTCTCCTTAGCAGAACAGACTAAATATCATAAGGAAGACAAAATGTCATACGAATCAACAAACAAATATAATATGCTTGTTTACGTTTCTCTCTATCAGTATCCACAACATTCTGAAATTTGCAATTCCGAAATTAATATCTGAATCTATTTATAAAGTCTAATGTGTACTATTTGTTGAACTCTAGATTTATTTTCCAAACACTTTCTTTTGTTTTAGTCCTTTTGCAATAATGCATTGGCCCTGCATTACAGATGGATATTTCAATTCAAGGTGGTCCGTGTCTTGATGCTTGGGTTTCTTTGGCTTCTGAGATGATTTCTTTGTAGATTCTGGACTCACTTTTTCATTTAAGTCTATTTTTTGCTCACAGTCAACTTTAATACATTTATCATAGTGGAATTTCATTGGCGGACAGTATGCAACCATCGTCCAGCAAATGTCTAAGATTTTTTCGAAAAAAATGTCAGTCGTTCCTTTTATATCAGTTTCTGCATATTGTTTCTTTATATCACTATATGTTGTTGACAGGGTAGTTGAAGGTGAACTGTTGTCTCGAAGTTTCTGAAATTGTATAAAAAACATCATTTTAATCTCTAAAAGGTCAGACAATTTCTTAATTTTGTATCTGTCTAATATTGGTATTAGTAAAATTTGTCAATTGTATGGCAACCTGATTGATTGCAGAGTATACTATTCACTTATATTTGATTGGGTTTTTTTTATTTCTTTTGGTAACGATTTTCTTAACTGTTTCTCTGAATTATAATGTTTTCCTGAATTTATTATCTGAATGTAAATGTGTTCATAAAATGTTACACTATGAGCCTTCTGTCAAGAAAACTATTGCTAGCAGCACAAGTCAAAACAATAGCATAGTAGCTATGTAAGTAAGTACCTGTTTACATATCTAATGGCTTGGTGTTCTTCAAGTACCTGTTTACATATCTAATGGCTGGGTGTTTTTCAAGTACCTGTTTACATATCTAATGACTGGGTGTTTTTCAAGTACCTGTTTACATATCTAATGACTGGGTGTTTTTCAAGTACCTGTTTACATATCTAATGACTGGGTGTTCTTCAAGTACCTGTTTACATATCTAATGGCTGGGTGTTCTTCAAGTACCTGTTTACATATCTAATGGCTGGGTGTTTTTCAAGTACCTGTTTACATATCTAATGACTGGGTGTTTTTCAAGTACCTGTTTACATATCTAATGGCTGGGTGTTCTTCAAGTACCTGTTTACATATCTAATGGCTGGGTGTTCTTCAAGTACCTGTTTACATATCTAATGGCTGGGTGTTCTTCAAGTACCTGTTTACATATCTAATGACTGGGTGTTTTTCAAGTACCTGTTTACATATCTAATGACTGGGTGTTTTTCAAGTACCTGTTTACATATCTAATGACTGGGTGTTTTTCAAGTACCTGTTTACATATCTAATGGCTGGGTGTTCTTCAAGTACCTGTTCACATATCTAATGGCTGGGTGTTTTTCAAGTACCTGTTTACATATCTAATGACTGGGTGTTTTTCAAGTACCTGTTTACATATCTAATGACTGGGTGTTCTTCAAGTACCTGTTTACATATCTAATGACTGGGTGTTTTTCAAGTACCTGTTTACATATCTAATGACTGGGTGTTTTTCAAGTACCTGTTTACATATCTAATGGCTGGGTGTTTTTCAAGTACCTGTTTACATATCTAATGACTGGGTGTTTTTCAAGTACCTGTTTACATATCTAATGGCTGGGTGTTTTTCAAGTACCTGTTTACATATCTAATGACTGGGTGTTTTTCAAGTACCTGTTTACATATCTAATGACTGGGTGTTCTTCAAGTACCTGTTTACATATCTAATGGCTGGGTGTTCTTCAAGTACCTGTTTACATATCTAATGACTGGGTGTTCTTCAAGTACCTGTTTACATATCTAATGGCTGGGTGTTCTTCAAGTACCTGTTTACATATCTAATGACTGGGTGTTTTTCAAGTACCTGTTTACATATCTAATGGCTGGGTGTTCTTCAAGTACCTGTTTAATGACTGGGTGTTCTTCAAGTACCTGTTTATATATCTAATGGCTGGGTGTTTTTCAAGTACCTGTTTACATATCTAATGACTGGGTGTTTTTCAAGTACCTGTTTACATATCTAATGGCTGGGTGTTCTTCAAGTACCTGTTTACATATCTAATGGCTGGGTGTTCTTATAGTACCTGTTTACATATCTAATGGCAGGGTGTTCTTCAAGTACCTGTTTACATATCTAATGGCTGGGTGTTTTTCAAGTACCTGTTTACATATCTAATGACTGGGTGTTCTTCAAGTATGTTTACATATCTAATGGCTGGGTGTTCTTCAAGTACCTGTTTACATATCTAATGGCTGGGTGTTTTTCAAGTACCTGTTTACATATCTAATGACTGGGTGTTTTTCAAGTACCTGTTTACATATCTAATGACTGGGTGTTTTTCAAGTACCTGTTTACATATCTAATGGCTGGGTGTTCTTCAAGTACCTGTTTACATATCTAATGGCTGGGTGTTTTTCAAGTACCTGTTTACATATCTAATGACTGGGTGTTTTTCAAGTACCTGTTTACATATCTAATGACTGGGTGTTCTTCAAGTACCTGTTTACATATCTAATGACTGGGTGTTTTTCAAGTACCTGTTTACATATCTAATGGCTGGGTGTTTTTCAAGTACCTGTTTACATATCTAATGACTGGGTGTTTTTCAAGTACCTGTTTACATATCTAATGGCTGGGTGTTCTTCAAGTACCTGTTTACATATCTAATGGCTGGGTGTTTTTCAAGTACCTGTTTACATATCTAATGACTGGGTGTTTTTCAAGTACCTGTTTACATATCTAATGACTGGGTGTTCTTCAAGTACCTGTTTACATATCTAATGGCTGGGTGTTCTTCAAGTACCTGTTTACATATCTAATGACTGGGTGTTTTTCAAGTACCTGTTTACATATCTAATGACTGGGTGTTCTTCAAGTACCTGTTTACATATCTAATGGCTGGGTGTTCTTCAAGTACCTGTTTACATATCTAATGGCTGGGTGTTTTTCAAGTACCTGTTTACATATCTAATGACTGGGTGTTCTTCAAGTACCTGTTTACATATCTAATGACTGGGTGTTTTTCAAGTACCTGTTTACATATCTAATGACTGGGTGTTTTTCAAGTACCTGTTTACATATCTAATGGCTGGGTGTTCTTCAAGTACCTGTTGACATATCAAATGGCTGGGTGTTTTTCAAGTACCTGTTTACATATCTAATGACTGGGTGTTTTTCAAGTACCTGTTTACATATCTAATGACTGGGTGTTCTTCAAGTACCTGTTTACATATCTAATGACTGGGTGTTTTTCAAGTACCTGTTTACATATCTAATGGCTGGGTGTTTTTCAAGTACCTGTTTACATATCTAATGGCTGGGCCTGTTTACATATCTAATGACTGGGTGTTTTTCAAGTACCTGTTTACATATCTAATGGCTGGGTGTTCTTCAAGTACCTGTTTACATATCTAATGACTGGGTGTTCTTCAAGTACCTGTTTACATATCTAATGGCTGGGTGTTTTTTAAGTACCTGTTTACATATCTAATGACTGGGTGTTCTTCAAGTACCTGTTTACATATCTAATGACTGGGTGTTTTTCAAGTACCTGTTTACATATCTAATGACTGGGTGTTCTTCAAGTACCTGTTTACATATCTAATGGCTGGGTGTTCTTCAAGTACCTGTTTACATATCTAATGGCTGGGTGTTCTTCAAGTACCTGTTTACATATCTAATGACTGGGTGTTCTTCAAGTACCTGTTTACATATCTAATGGCTGGGTGTTCTTCAAGTACCTGTTTACATATCTAATGACTGGGTGTTTTTCAAGTACCTGTTTACATATCTAATGACTGGGTGTTCTTCAAGTACCTGTTTACATATCTAATGACTGGGTGTTTTTCAAGTACCTGTTTACATATCTAATGACTGGGTGTTCTTCAAGTACCTGTTTACATATCTAATGGCTGGGTGTTCTTATAGTACCTGTTTACATATCTAATGGCAGGGTGTTCTTCAAGTACCTGTTTACATATCTAATGGCTGGGTGTTTTTAAAGTACCTGTTTACATATCTAATGACTGGGTGTTTTTCAAGTACCTGTTTACATATCTAATGGCTGGCTGTTCTTCAAGTACCTGTTTACATATCTAATGACTGGGTGTTCTTCAAGTACCTGTTTACATATCTAATGGCTGGGTGTTTTTCAAGTACCTGTTTACATATCTAATGACTGGGTGTTTTTCAAGTACCTGTTTACATATCTAATGGCTGGGTGTTCTTATAGTACCTGTTTACATAACTTATGGCTGGGTGTTCTTATAGTACCTGTTTACATATCTAATGGCAGGGTGTTTTTCAAGTACCTGTTTACATATCTAATGACTGGGTGTTTTTCAAGTACCTGTTTACATATCTAATGGCTGGGTGTTCTTATAGTACCTGTTTACATAACTTATGGCTGGGTGTTCTTATAGTACCTGTTTACATATCTAATGGCAGGGTGTTCTTCAAGTACCTGTTTACATATCTAATGACTGGGTGTTCTTCAAGTACCTGTTTACATATCTAATGGCTGGGTGTTCTTATAGTACCTGTTTACATATCTAATGGCTGGGTGTTTTTCAAGTACTTGTTTACATATCTAATGACTGGGTGTTTTTCAAGTACCTGTTTACATAACTAATGACTGGGTGTTTTTCAAGTACCTGTTTACATATCTAATGACTGGGTGTTTTTCAAGTACCTGTTTACATATCTAATGGCTGGGTGTTCTTCAAGTACCTGTTTACATATCTAATGACTGGGTGTTCTTCAAGTACCTGTTTACATATCTAATGGCTGGGTGTTTTTCAAGTACCTGTTTACATATCTAATGGCTGGGTGTTTTTCAAGTACCTGTTTACATATCTAATGGCTGGGTGTTCTTATAGTACCTGTTTACATATCTAATGGCAGGGTGTTCTTCAAGTACCTGTTTACATATCTAATGGCTGGGTGTTTTTCAAGTACCTGTTTACATATCTAATGACTGGGTGTTCTTCAAGTATGTTTACATATCTAATGGCTGGGTGTTCTTCAAGTACCTGTTTACATATCTAATGGCTGGGTGTTTTTCAAGTACCTGTTTACATATCTAATGACTGGGTGTTTTTCAAGTACCTGTTTACATATCTAATGACTGGGTGTTTTTCAAGTACCTGTTTACATATCTAATGGCTGGGTGTTCTTCAAGTACCTGTTTACATATCTAATGGCTGGGTGTTTTTCAAGTACCTGTTTACATATCTAATGACTGGGTGTTTTTCAAGTACCTGTTTACATATCTAATGACTGGGTGTTCTTCAAGTACCTGTTTACATATCTAATGACTGGGTGTTTTTCAAGTACCTGTTTACATATCTAATGGCTGGGTGTTTTTCAAGTACCTGTTTACATATCTAATGACTGGGTGTTTTTCAAGTACCTGTTTACATATCTAATGGCTGGGTGTTCTTCAAGTACCTGTTTACATATCTAATGGCTGGGTGTTTTTCAAGTACCTGTTTACATATCTAATGACTGGGTGTTTTTCAAGTACCTGTTTACATATCTAATGACTGGGTGTTCTTCAAGTACCTGTTTACATATCTAATGGCTGGGTGTTCTTCAAGTACCTGTTTACATATCTAATGACTGGGTGTTTTTCAAGTACCTGTTTACATATCTAATGACTGGGTGTTCTTCAAGTACCTGTTTACATATCTAATGGCTGGGTGTTCTTCAAGTACCTGTTTACATATCTAATGGCTGGGTGTTTTTCAAGTACCTGTTTACATATCTAATGACTGGGTGTTCTTCAAGTACCTGTTTACATATCTAATGACTGGGTGTTTTTCAAGTACCTGTTTACATATCTAATGACTGGGTGTTTTTCAAGTACCTGTTTACATATCTAATGGCTGGGTGTTCTTCAAGTACCTGTTGACATATCAAATGGCTGGGTGTTTTTCAAGTACCTGTTTACATATCTAATGACTGGGTGTTCTTCAAGTACCTGTTTACATATCTAATGGCTGGGTGTTTTTCAAGTACCTGTTTACATATCTAATGACTGGGTGTTTTTCAAGTACCTGTTTACATATCTAATGACTGGGTGTTCTTCAAGTACCTGTTTACATATCTAATGACTGGGTGTTTTTCAAGTACCTGTTTACATATCTAATGACTGGGTGTTCTTCAAGTACCTGTTTACATATCTAATGGCTGGGTGTTCTTATAGTACCTGTTTACATATCTAATGGCAGGGTGTTCTTCAAGTACCTGTTTACATATCTAATGGCTGGGTGTTTTTCAAGTACCTGTTTACATATCTAATGACTGGGTGTTTTTCAAGTACCTGTTTACATATCTAATGGCTGGGTGTTCTTCAAGTACCTGTTTACATATCTAATGACTGGGTGTTCTTCAAGTACCTGTTTATATATCTAATGGCTGGGTGTTTTTCAAGTACCTGTTTACATATCTAATGACTGGGTGTTTTTCAAGTACCTGTTTACATATCTAATGGCTGGGTGTTCTTCAAGTACCTGTTTACATATCTAATGGCTGGGTGTTCTTATAGTACCTGTTTACATATCTAATGGCAGGGTGTTCTTCAAGTACCTGTTTACATATCTAATGACTGGGTGTTCTTCAAGTACCTGTTTACATATCTAATGGCTGGGTGTTTTTCAAGTACTTGTTTACATATCTAATGACTGGGTGTTTTTCAAGTACCTGTTTACATATCTAATGACTGGGTGTTTTTCAAGTACCTGTTTACATATCTAATGACTGGGTGTTTTTCAAGTACCTGTTTACATATCTAATGGCTGGGTGTTCTTCAAGTACCTGTTTACATATCTAATGACTGGGTGTTCTTCAAGTACCTGTTTACATATCTAATGGCTGGGTGTTTTTCAAGTACCTGTTTACATATCTAATGGCTGGGTGTTTTTCAAATACCTGTTTACATATCTAATGGCTGGGTGTTCTTATAGTACCTGTTTACATATCTAATGGCAGGGTGTTCTTCAAGTACTTGTTTACATATCTAATGGCTGGGTGTTTTTCAAGTACCTGTTTACATATCTAATGACTGGGTGTTCTTATAGTACCTGTTTACATATCTAATGGCAGGGTGTTCTTCAAGTACTTGTTTACATATCTAATGGCTGGGTGTTCTTCAAGTACCTTTTTACATATCTAATGGCTGGGTTTTCTTCAAGTACCTGTTTACATATCTAATGACTGGGTGTTCTTATAGTACCTGTTTACATAATTTTTTATCTAATGGCAGGGTGTTCTTCAAATACCTGTTTACATATCTAATGGCAGGGTGTTCTTCAAGTACTTGTTTACATATCTAATGGCTGGGTGTTTTTCAAGTACCTGTTTACATATCTAATGACTGGGTGTTCTTCAAGTACCTGTTTACATATCTAATGGCTGGGTGTTTTTCAAGTACCTGTTTACATATCTAATGATTGGGTGTTCTTCAAGTACCTGTTTACATATCTAATGGCTGGGTGTTCTTCAAGTACCTGTTTACATATCTAATGGCTGGGTGTTTTTCAAGTACCTGTTTACATATCTAATGACTGGGTGTTCTTCAAGTACCTGTTTACATATCTAATGGCTGGGTGTTCTTCAAGTACCTGTTTACATATCTAATGACTGGGTGTTCTTCAAGTACCTGTTTACATATCTAATGACTGGGTGTTTTTCAAGTACCTGTTTACATATCTAATGACTGGGTGTTCTTCAAGTACCTGTTTACATATCTAATGGCTGGGTGTTCTTCAAGTACCTGTTTACATATCTAATGGCTGGGTGTTTTTCAAGTACCTGTTTACATATCTAATGACTGGGTGTTCTTCAAGTACCTGTTTACATATCTAATGGCTGGGTGTTCTTCAAGTACCTGTTTACATATCTAATGACTGGGTGTTCTTCAAGTACCTGTTTACATATCTAATGACTGGGTGTTTTTCAAGTACCTGTTTACATATCTAATGACTGGGTGTTCTTCAAGTACCTGTTTACATATCTAATGGCTGGGTGTTTTTCAAGTACCTGTTTACATATCTAATGACTGGGTGTTTTTCAAGTACCTGTTTACATATCTAATGACTGGGTGTTCTTCAAGTACCTGTTTACATATCTAATGGCTGGGTGTTCTTCAAGTACCTGTTTACATATCTAATGGCTGGGTGTTCTTCAAGTACCTGTTTACATATCTAATGGCTGGGTGTTCTTCAAGTACCTGTTTACATATCTAATGGCTGGGTGTTCTTCAAGTACCTGTTTACATATCTAATGACTGGGTGTTTTTCAAGTACCTGTTTACATATATAATGACTGGGTGTTTTTCAAGTACCTGTTTACATATCTAATGGCTGGGTGTTCTTCAAGTACCTGTTTACATATCTAATGGCTGGGTGTTCTTCAAGTACCTGTTTACATATCTAATGGCTGGGTGTTTTTCAAGTACCTGTTTACATATCTAATGACTGGGTGTTTTTCAAGTACCTGTTTACATATCTAATGACTGGGTGTTCTTCAAGTACCTGTTTACATATCTAATGACTGGGTGTTTTTCAAGTACCTGTTTACATATCTAATGGCTGGGTGTTTTTCAAGTACCTGTTTACATATCTAATGGCTGGGCCTGTTTACATATCTAATGACTGGGTGTTTTTCAAGTACCTGTTTACATATCTAATGGCTGGGTGTTCTTCAAGTACCTGTTTACATATCTAATGACTGGGTGTTCTTCAAGTACCTGTTTACATATCTAATGGCTGGGTGTTTTTTAAGTACCTGTTTACATATCTAATGACTGGGTGTTCTTCAAGTACCTGTTTACATATCTAATGACTGGGTGTTTTTCAAGTACCTGTTTACATATCTAATGACTGGGTGTTCTTCAAGTACCTGTTTACATATCTAATGGCTGGGTGTTCTTCAAGTACCTGTTTACATATCTAATGGCTGGGTGTTCTTCAAGTACCTGTTTACATATCTAATGACTGGGTGTTCTTCAAGTACCTGTTTACATATCTAATGGCTGGGTGTTCTTCAAGTACCTGTTTACATATCTAATGACTGGGTGTTTTTCAAGTACCTGTTTACATATCTAATGACTGGGTGTTCTTCAAGTACCTGTTTACATATCTAATGACTGGGTGTTTTTCAAGTACCTGTTTACATATCTAATGACTGGGTGTTCTTCAAGTACCTGTTTACATATCTAATGGCTGGGTGTTCTTATAGTACCTGTTTACATATCTAATGGCAGGGTGTTCTTCAAGTACCTGTTTACATATCTAATGGCTGGGTGTTTTTAAAGTACCTGTTTACATATCTAATGACTGGGTGTTTTTCAAGTACCTGTTTACATATCTAATGGCTGGCTGTTCTTCAAGTACCTGTTTACATATCTAATGACTGGGTGTTCTTCAAGTACCTGTTTACATATCTAATGGCTGGGTGTTTTTCAAGTACCTGTTTACATATCTAATGACTGGGTGTTTTTCAAGTACCTGTTTACATATCTAATGGCTGGGTGTTCTTATAGTACCTGTTTACATAACTTATGGCTGGGTGTTCTTATAGTACCTGTTTACATATCTAATGGCAGGGTGTTTTTCAAGTACCTGTTTACATATCTAATGACTGGGTGTTTTTCAAGTACCTGTTTACATATCTAATGGCTGGGTGTTCTTATAGTACCTGTTTACATAACTTATGGCTGGGTGTTCTTATAGTACCTGTTTACATATCTAATGGCAGGGTGTTCTTCAAGTACCTGTTTACATATCTAATGACTGGGTGTTCTTCAAGTACCTGTTTACATATCTAATGGCTGGGTGTTCTTATAGTACCTGTTTACATATCTAATGGCTGGGTGTTTTTCAAGTACTTGTTTACATATCTAATGACTGGGTGTTTTTCAAGTACCTGTTTACATAACTAATGACTGGGTGTTTTTCAAGTACCTGTTTACATATCTAATGACTGGGTGTTTTTCAAGTACCTGTTTACATATCTAATGGCTGGGTGTTCTTCAAGTACCTGTTTACATATCTAATGACTGGGTGTTCTTCAAGTACCTGTTTACATATCTAATGGCTGGGTGTTTTTCAAGTACCTGTTTACATATCTAATGGCTGGGTGTTTTTCAAGTACCTGTTTACATATCTAATGGCTGGGTGTTCTTATAGTACCTGTTTACATATCTAATGGCAGGGTGTTCTTCAAGTACTTGTTTACATATCTAATGGCTGGGTGTTTTTCAAGTACCTGTTTACATATCTAATGACTGGGTGTTCTTATAGTACCTGTTTACATATCTAATGGCAGGGTGTTCTTCAAGTACTTGTTTACATATCTAATGGCTGGGTGTTCTTCAAGTACCTTTTTACATATCTAATGGCTGGGTTTTCTTCAAGTACCTGTTTACATATCTAATGACTGGGTGTTCTTATAGTACCTGTTTACATAATTTTTTATCTAATGGCAGGGTGTTCTTCAAGTACCTGTTTACATATCTAATGGCAGGGTGTTCTTCAAGTACTTGTTTACATATCTAATGGCTGGGTGTTTTTCAAGTACCTGTTTACATATCTAATGACTGGGTGTTCTTCAAGTACCTGTTTACATATCTAATGGCTGGGTGTTTTTCAAGTACCTGTTTACATATCTAATGATTGGGTGTTCTTCAAGTACCTGTTTACATATCTAATGGCTGGGTGTTCTTCAAGTACCTGTTTACATATCTAATGGCTGGGTGTTTTTCAAGTACCTGTTTACATATCTAATGACTGGGTGTTCTTCAAGTACCTGTTAACATATCTAATGGCTGGGTGTTCTTCAAGTACCTGTTTACATATCTAATGACTGGGTGTTCTTCAAGTACCTGTTTACATATCTAATGACTGGGTGTTTTTCAAGTACCTGTTTACATATCTAATGACTGGGTGTTCTTCAAGTACCTGTTTACATATCTAATGGCTGGGTGTTCTTATAGTACCTGTTTACATATCTAATGGCAGGGTGTTCTTCAAGTACCTGTTTACATATCTAATGGCTGGGTGTTTTTCAAGTACCTGTTTACATATCTAATGACTGGGTGTTTTTCAAGTACCTGTTTACATATCTAATGGCTGGCTGTTCTTCAAGTACCTGTTTACATATCTAATGACTGGGTGTTCTTCAAGTACCTGTTTACATATCTAATGGCTGGGTGTTTTTCAAGTACCTGTTTACATATCTAATGACTGGGTGTTTTTCAAGTACCTGTTTACATATCTAAAGGCTGGGTGTTCTTATAGTACCTGTTTACATAACTTATGGCTGGGTGTTCTTATAGTACCTGTTTACATATCTAATGGCAGGGTGTTTTTCAAGTACCTGTTTACATATCTAATGACTGGATGTTTTTCAAGTACCTGTTTACATATCTAATGGCTGGGTGTTCTTATAGTACCTGTTTACATAACTTATGGCTGTGTGTTCTTATAGTACCTGTTTACATATCTAATGGCAGGGTGTTCTTCAAGTACCTGTTTACATATCTAATGACTGGGTGTTCTTCAAGTACCTGTTTACATATCTAATGGCTGGGTGTTCTTATAGTACCTGTTTACATATCTAATGGCTGGGTGTTTTTCAAGTACTTGTTTACATATCTAATGACTGGGTGTTTTTCAAGTACCTGTTTACATAACTAATGACTGGGTGTTTTTCAAGTACCTGTTTACATATCTAATGACTGGGTGTTTTTCAAGTACCTGTTTACATATCTAATGGCTGGGTGTTCTTCAAGTACCTGTTTACATATCTAATGACTGGGTGTTCTTCAAGTACCTGTTTACATATCTAATGGCTGGGTGTTTTTCAAGTACCTGTTTACATATCTAATGGCTGGGTGTTTTTCAAGTACCTGTTTACATATCTAATGGCTGGGTGTTCTTATAGTACCTGTTTACATATCTAATGGCAGGGTGTTCTTCAAGTACTTGTTTACATATCTAATGGCTGGGTGTTTTTCAAGTACCTGTTTACATATCTAATGACTGGGTGTTCTTATAGTACCTGTTTACATATCTAATGGCAGGGTGTTCTTCAAGTACTTGTTTACATATCTAATGGCTGGGTGTTCTTCAAGTACCTTTTTACATATCTAATGGCTGGGTTTTCTTCAAGTACCTGTTTACATATCTAATGACTGGGTGTTCTTATAGTACCTGTTTACATAATTTTTTATCTAATGGCAGGGTGTTCTTCAAGTACCTGTTTACATATCTAATGGCAGGGTGTTCTTCAAGTACTTGTTTACATATCTAATGGCTGGGTGTTTTTCAAGTACCTGTTTACATATCTAATGACTGGGTGTTCTTCAAGTACCTGTTTACATATCTAATGGCTGGGTGTTTTTCAAGTACCTGTTTACATATCTAATGATTGGGTGTTCTTCAAGTACCTGTTTACATATCTAATGGCTGGGTGTTCTTCAAGTACCTGTTTACATATCTAATGGCTGGGTGTTTTTCAAGTACCTGTTTACATATCTAATGACTGGGTGTTCTTCAAGTACCTGTTTACATATCTAATGGCTGGGTGTTCTTCAAGTACCTGTTTACATATCTAATGACTGGGTGTTCTTCAAGTACCTGTTTACATATCTAATGACTGGGTGTTTTTCAAGTACCTGTTTACATATCTAATGACTGGGTGTTCTTCAAGTACCTGTTTACATATCTAATGGCTGGGTGTTTTTCAAGTACCTGTTTACATATCTAATGACTGGGTGTTTTTCAAGTACCTGTTTACATATCTAATGACTGGGTGTTCTTTAAGTACCTGTTTACATATCTAATGGCTGGGTGTTCTTCAAGTACCTGTTTACATATCTAATGGCTGGGTGTTCTTCAAGTACCTGTTTACATATCTAATGGCTGGGTGTTCTTCAAGTACCTGTTTACATATCTAATGGCTGGGTGTTCTTCAAGTACCTGTTTACATATCTAATGGCTGGGTGTTCTTCAAGTACCTGTTTACATATCTAATGAATGGGTGTTTTTCAAGTACCTGTTTACATATCTAATGACTGGGTGTTCTTCAAGTACCTGTTTACATATCTAATGGCTGGGTGTTTTTCAAGTACCTGTTTACATATCTAATGACTGGGTGTTTTTCAAGTACCTGTTTACATATCTAATGGCTGGGTGTTTTTCAAGTACCTGTTTACATATCTAATGACTGGGTGTTTTTCAAGTACCTGTTTACATATCTAATGGCTGGGTGTTCTTCAAGTACCTGTTTACATATCTAATGGCTGGGTGTTCTTCAAGTACCTGTTTACATATCTAATGACTGGGTGTTCTTCAAGTACCTGTTTACATATCTAATGACTGGGTGTTCTTCAAGTACCTGTTTACATATCTAATGACTGGGTGTTTTTCAAGTACCTGTTTACATATCTAATGGCTGGGTGTTCTTATATCATTTTCTGATTGACATTGAACCAACACTTCTTTAACTAAAATATGTGCATTCCATACTTACTTGTAGCAAAGACTTTGACGTCTCCCCTGAAAACTGTTTCTGTAGTTGTGATATATCTTCCGTTTCCCTTGGATCCTAAAATATAAGGTTTGAACATGAGACATCTATACACCAAAGACCAAATGATGGGGATGTAAACAACATTTACTGTTATAATTACACGGCCTTAAACAATTAGCAAAACCAATACCGTATGGTGATGCAAAAGTCTCCTCCATAACATAATATGAAACAATAATAAAATGATACCCCACTACCTAATTTAACTGCCACAAACTACAACCCCCTAAACAATTAGCGAAACCAATACCGTATAGTGTTGTAAAAGTTCTACGATAACATAATATGAAACAAAAATAAGAGAAAATCTACGACCTTACTGAACTATAACAAACTACAACCCCCTGACTTAGGGAGCTACCATTTGATTTTTATGGGGGGGGGGGGGGGGGGGGGGCTAGGAGCAAAAATTTTGTCCTGCCTTTTTTTTAAGCTGTAATCTCTGTCCTGCCTTTTTATTTTTCACTCTGTTCGCTCCTGCCTTCTTTTTTTTTTAGTTTATCCTGACTTTTTTTTTACATAAATTGTCGTCCTGACTTTTTTTTTTGCAAGTGTCTCATCCTGCCTTTTTTTTTACTCAAAACTCCTGTCCTGCCTATTTTTTTCGAATTTCATCCTAGCCCCCCCATAAAAATTAAATGGTAGCTCCCTTAGGAAAGGCATATAAAGAATGTGGCGATGTTCAACATGTTAAAATTTGGGAGCACTCAACTCTTTTCCAACACGGTACACTGCAGTGTCTTACATAATGAGTACAAACTATAAAATCCGCTGGAAAAGGCTTGACTTATCAGATAAGCCCTAGAATAAAAGCACCTATCACAAAGGACACAAAGCACCTCTTGGTGGTACTTTTAGATACTGAATGCTAGTTCTTTATATAATACATAATCCGTTACAAAAACAATGTTGTTCGTATGATTATCAAGAGTCATAAAAAGTAATGTGATTTATCTGCATTTATGAACCCCGCCGCATTTTTGTGAACCTCTGGCCTTTTTTGATCTTGTATGTTTTTTTTTATTTATTTAAGTTCATTTATTTGTTTTTGAGTTCCGTTTGATGTCCATTTTCAATTAACTTGTACACATATGTATATAAGGGCCAGCTGAAGCTCGCCTTCAGGTGCGTAATGTTCTTGCTGTGCTGAAGACCCATTTGTGTCCTTCGGCTGTTTTCTGCTCTTTTATTGGATTGTTGTCTCTTGGACATATTTTCAATTTCCATTATCAATTTTATGTATTATGTATCCCTAAAAAGTTTGTATGTAAATCTGATCTTCTTAAACATAATTAATATATAAACATTTCAACATTTAAATTTATAAAAATAAGAACTCACTGTTTTTTGTGATATAAGATTATCTTTGACCATACTATCTCGATTACATTTATGTAATTTCTCACAATGATTATAACATTCCTGAAATATATTAAGTACTTTATAAAACATGGGTTGTCAACAAACAAATACAAAGAAATAAAAGAAAAAATCGGGAATATATGGTGCATATCGCGTAGTAGGCAGTGATTAATATAAAATCTGTACCAAAGGGGAAATCACGAAAAAGACCATACTTACAGTTGAAGGCCATAAAAAAAAACACAAAAAAGTACTCGATGTTCGTCTAATAATTGGACAATTGAGCAATATCAGGAACAGCAAATGCTTGAGAAGAATGGGCACAGCACTGCAAGCATTGCATTTCCTTACCTAACATAGTAGCATTCGCCGTGCCGATCGCAGCATTGAAAATAACATAATAGTAGCATCGCCGTGCCGATCGCAGCATTGAAAATAACATAATAGTAGCATCGCCGTGCCGATCGCAGCATTGAAAATAACATAATAGTAACATTCGCCGTGCCGATCGTAGCACTGAAAATAACATAATAGTAGCATCGCCGTGCCGATCGTAGCACTGAAAATAACATAATAGTAGCATTCGCAGTGCCGATCGCAGCATTGAAAATAACATAATAGTAGCATTCGCCGTGCCGATCGCCGCATTGAAACTAACATAATAGTAGCATTCGCCGTGCCGATCACGGCATTGAAGATAATGGTATGATTGATATCGAGAGAAGACATTTGTTTATTACTGAAAATCATATTGGACCTAGGTAAAATACAACCCATACTGTGTAGTTTGTGTCGTTAGGTGGCTGCAATATTGCCGTATTTCCTTTATTTTCATCCTTATTCTTAAATTACTTTTCAGCATTTATAATTATGCCGGTTTTGTTATGTCGCCACTAAAGGTTTTGTGTTTTGCTTCTTTTTTTTTTTTTGATTTAAATCAACATGTACTATATCCATGTTGAGCATTAGGTTATATGGGTATTTCTTCTCGGTAACAGTTCATTTTGGAGTCAATTTTTTTTTATTCAGAGGCAATGATTTGGATTTAAACAAATAACGCTTAATTACCGGATGTAAATTGCATAAAAAAATATGTATATTGTTGGAAATATAAAATGTATTTTTACTCGCTATGAAACAAGAATCTCGCTTTTCGCCCTGTTTCAAATATTTTTACATTTTCCGACAATGTACATAATTTATATCGAATACGTATAACTAACGTATTTTGGTCACATAATCGTATCATCTCTTTTCTTTAACCTTAAACATAACAAATAATTGAACTTTTATTTTGATACTTTTGCATTCTTGAATTTCAAACATTTGGTTTTGACGATTTTCGATCGATATATTCTTAACACACTAAATGGATATATATTGCCGTTGCATTTGTACCACATGAAAGCTTTTTATTACTGGTGTAAGTCGAACAACGAATCAAGTTAGGTAAAGGAACAGTAAAATTGATTGCTTCTTCAATGCAAAAAGATACCTTTAAGATTTCACATGTTTTCTCAGCACTACCAAGTAACTCGCACATATGCTTTCTCTCGGTCGCACAGAACATGATGTATTTTTCTCGGAACTGCAATCTGTCGTCTGCTTTGGGTTGCTCTTTTGATTTCGTCACAGACTGAAGCCTTTGGTAAAATAAAAGGGAAATGTATAGACAATGGTGTGATTACAGGAAATGCATCGACAATGGTGTGATTACAGGAAATGTCTGCAAAATGGCATTTTAGGCATATTCCTTTTTATATAAATGTATGATTGTCAATGGTAAAATTTAAATAACAAGATGTGGTGCTTGTACGACTGCCAATGATACATAGCCAGTCACCCGAGTCCAGTTATCGTCATAGTGGGTGAAAACAGACTAATATCCATATACCATGTGAACATATAGAGAAAGTGCTTTGAATTTCCTTAATTTGGATATTATTGGTGTTTGTGAAACCTTCTTAAAAAGCGATGATAATATTGAAATTAGTGGTTATCAATGGTATGGCCATAATAGAAAGTTTAAAAATGCTAAAATGAAGAGAGGATCTGGTGGTGTGGGTGTGTTGATAAAAGATGAAGTCATGTAATATTTTTGCTGACATTTTGAATAAGCGTTTCAATAGATGTCTTAATGAAAATGAAAGTTTATGTGATGAACAGAACGGTTTTCGAAAAGGTAGAAACTGTTCAGATCATGTTTATGTATTAGATAATATTGTCAAAAGCAGAAAAAAGGCAGAAAAGGATACATTTGTATGTTTTGTTGACGCAAAGAAAGCATTTGATACTGTTGATAGAGACTGTCTACTATTTAAATTGAGAAAAAATTGTATTAGCGGTACATTTTAAATTTTATTACTTCTTTTACAGTAATGTCAATTGTGCCGTCAGAGTAAATAACTTTATGACATCCTTTTTTCCTGTTGCTCTTGGTGTAAGCAAGGCTGTGTTTTATCGCCGACTTTACTTTCTATCTATGTTAATGATTTAGTCTCAGATATTAAAGAAGCAAATTGTGGTATTCAAATAGATGAAATAATGGTCTTTATGTTATTATATGCTCATGACATTGCATTGATTGCACCTGATGCAGAGAAACTGCAAAAGCAGTTTGACATTTTAAACAAGTGGTGTGAAAAGTGGAGATTAACTCTAAATAAAAACAAAATTAAAATTGTATATTTTAGAAATAAATCTATACAAAGAAGTAAATTAAATCTTCAGTTCAAATGTGGTGAACTTTGTCTTGAATATGCAGCTTGTTATAAATATCTTGGTGTACTTTGGAATGAATATTCGGATTATTCTATAATTGCCAAAAAATTGTATAAATCAGCTAATGGAGCTCTTCATGTTATTAAAGCAAAATTTTGTAAAACTGGTGGTATGAATTTTGATGTATTTACTAAATTATATGACACTTTAGTCAAACCCATTTTTACATATGCTTCCAGTGTATGGGGCATTAATATACATAATTGTATAAATAGTTTGCAAAACAATGCTTGTAATTTTTGTTTTTTGTCAGGTGATGCACTACTAAAAGTTGAAGTTTTAAAACTATGGAATCGTCTTAAATGTGACAATACCAGCAATATTTATAAAAAGGTTCATACCTGGGCGATTAGAAGAAAATCGTCATGGGATTATAAGAGTTTTACAGTTAGCTCGTAAATATAGTTTGCTTCAAAATGTAGAAGATGAAATTAATATGAGTAATATATGGGATTCTATACAAACGTTTGAAAAAGAATCTTGGCACCATGAAGTAAGGAATGATAAAAATAATGCCAATGCTAATAAATTAAGATTTTATAGATTGTTTGAAAATTGTATTGGTACGGAGCCTTATGTAAAGGTTTAATAATAGATGCCACCGACGTACTTTGTCACTATTCAGAACTGGTTCGTCACAACTTAAAGTTGAAACAGGTCGATATGCTAGCCCACCAGAACCTCTACAAGACCGTTTATGTATTTTTTGTGATAGTTGCCAAATTGAAGATGAAACACACTTTCTTTTTAATTGTTGTTTTTACTCTGATATCAGACATGAATTATATGCCAAAGCCTGTCTTTTAAATGTTCATTTTGAGTATTTATGCGATATTGAAAAACTTCGTTATCTTACATGTATGTGTAACGAGAATATGGTTCCTTTTTTAGCTAGTTCCCTTTATCATATGTTTTATCGACGAAAACAGGTTCTTATGACTTTATGTGTATATATATATATATAGATATTGTAATGGATGGTGACACTTTAATAAAATAAATCTTACCTTATCATATAAATATGTTGACAATATTTCTTATAGAAAATTAAGACATGCATGTATAAACGCAAAATAATCTCCAGATTTATGATATTTTTAGCTTCTGTCAACATTTATAGATTAATTAACAATCCTTCATTTTTCAATTAATTTCTGCTTCACTAATTTTTTTCATGTGTTTTTTTGTTTTAATATTCGTGTAATTTTCATGAGTTTTTGACAAAAGAATAAAAACAAATATCAAGGAAGACAAGTGTCGAATAATATGTGGTTATATAATTATGTATATTTCACATGGTTTATCAAGTCCTTGAAATATCTAACATACCATCATGGTAGATCGCATGACCTTGTTTATGTGATTAACTTTATAAATTTGTTATAAATTAAGTGGTAAAAATGTTAATTTTTCATATAGTTGACATAAGAACTAACTTACAAAATCTAAAAAAAATCTGAATTTTTTTTTTAAAACTACTTAAATTATTATACCTCATTCGTATAGTTTCAATTTCCATGGATTCTTCAGTAATCTGTTTCTCTATGTTATCCATTTTTGTGGTCTCTTTTGTCTTATGGAAAATAAACGAAACTAATTAACTCTAAAATAGAATGTTATGGTGTGGTAATTATAACCCAACATGTTGTATCTACATGTAATCTTTGTGATGCTGTCTACTGACAGCAGGGTAAACATAAATTCTGAGAACGTCTAAAAGAAAACGTAAATAGCCTAATATATTCCCCTCAATTTATTTTCAGATCAGAACTTTTCTGCATATTTATAAATATATCTGGCTTTCAAATATTTTTATTTGACCGTTTCTGATGATGGTACATGTAAGTCAAGAATAGGGCTTCTGACGCAGGAAATTTATATATTACAAATGTATAATGTGTTATTTTCATCACATGGTCGAAACAAATGCTGGTGGACTGTCGTCAGTCTTTGTGTGTATCATCAGTTTAAAAAAAAAACCTCTTCGGAACCGACATGATATATACCATTCTTTTTTTCTCGAAATTTCCTCGTTGATAAACTATATAATTTATAAGAAGTTGATATAAGCTAAAAAGTCCCAATTCCACCAGATGAAATTAACCTGAGATGAATTTGACTTCTGTGTACAATGTAGGTCCCGTCAGGTAATATCGCTAATGACGTTTTTACATTTTTATTTACCCCTAGATTTAAATTTTACAGTTCATATTAGACATGTATATATACATGTAGCAATAATACCACATCTTCTTTTTTATTTATAGAACAGAAATAAGTACGTATCGTACTATAAGATTTTCTATTTGAGGAAACAACGTGTTATCAATAGGGCAACAATAGAATGTGAAGTTTTTTTTATTTGTTCTGTTACAAAATCAAGGAAACTTAAATTATATAATGATGTTTTTGAGAAGAAAAAAAAACCAAATATTTGTTGATTTATTTGATGTCATAGTGACAGAGAGGGTGTGGTGTTTACATTCTTTTCAATCTGTCAACTTCCTTGTACATTCGTTTCTTAAGTAATATTTTTATAACAATTTTTTAAACTAGTGTACATCTTTTTAAAAAATGAATATATACATATACCATGCTGAGTTTCACCGTTTTGGTTACAAATTTATATTATTTATTATGTAATAAAAGTGTGCATACTGAAACAATTTCAGTTTTATATGTTTTTTTATTGTATTTATTACAGAAGCATTTTCAATCTGATATAATTCAATATACACTTGTCTCTTAGAATTAAACTCCAATGTTGTGTATAGCTGTTTCTAAAGTTTATGTTAGTTTTAGAACTGTGTTCTTTTCCAAAATAAAAGAAATCCTATACAGCATAGTACTGTACCAATAACTCCTGAGTGATACACAGTTCAACACAAAATTTATCAACGTCATCTTAAAAAAGTTTGTTGAAAACAAACGAGTATTGTGAGATCTGTACTTTGTGTCGTTTGTTTTTAAAATAGCTGTTCTATCAATCTTTTGAGTTAATCCAAGTGAGTTTTACAATATGCAATTATATTCTGAGCTGTACACTATTGCTACATATGTGAGCGATTTCAATCTGTTTAACCGTCCAAATATTTTATGCACATGTGCCAAGTCAAGAGCCATTAATTCAACGGCTGTCGTTTATGCATGTCTGTCATATTTTCTGATAAATCAGACCGTTGTTTTTGTAAAATGAAATGATCTAAATTTAGGCATGTCGCGAGCCCTTTTATATGTATTATTGTTGAAGGTCGTGGTGACCTGTACTTCCTTACTTCAGCGTTATTTTGACTCTGGTGGAAAGTATCTCATCGACTATCATACCAATTTAAAAAAAAATCCTTATTGTATAAGTTTTGGTCATTAAATGAATAGCTTTTGTCCTTATTCTGTGAAATACGAATATATAACGCTTGTTAAATTCGGTATTTGACATGAACTTTTTGGTAATGAATGAATGCAACAACTTTTTTGCAATCCATATTTGAAAGCTTTTATTGTCTTATCTCTTAGGTATCTACTTTTGCACAATTTTGTATTTACCCATGCAGGATTTTTAAAATATTTAATACTACAATCTAAGACGTAATTGATTGTATTCGGAGCAAGGTTGTGTTCTTAGAAGTACGAAGACGGCTTGGTACAATGGCGGATGATAAAACTAGCCATGATCCTTCAATTACGATATTCCTTAAATGTTAAGAAACTTTAATCAAGGCTAGAGCCCATGTCAAAAATCAGTTCCTTTATTTTTACAGGATCACACCACAGGTGTGTATGTATTTTTAAAAAAAGAATTTAAAAACATTAAACAAAAAAACAACGAAACCAAAAACAATACCTTGATTTCCTTGATAAGCTTCTGAAGATCTGTTACTTGATTTAAAACTTGCTCATTCGCATTGTCCGTATCAACACTTAATAAATATTTGTCGAACGATCTTCTGGCATGGTCATGTTTTGGCGAAGAAAAGCCGCCATTTAACTCTCCGTGTTTGGAGGAACGTATGTCTTTCATTTCCATTTCTGTACTAAAAAGTATATCAACATATTAGTAATATAGCAATATCAATATATCAGTGGAAAATCAAATAAGTTGTATTTTTTTCCACCATCTTTTCCTGGTCAAAATCCTCATTATTCCAATTTCTTCGGGTTATTCTGGTGTGGTTTGATCATTAAATACATGTTCTTCCAATTAAATATCAATATATGTACTAACCAATTAGTATTGCTCTTGTTTGTTTCCTGTTTTTTTTAAGTATAATTGGTATTACGACCTTTTAAAGGTTATTTTTGGATTAATTAATTTCAAAATGGGATTTTTCTATAATGGAGAAGAAAAAAAAATCCAAATATTTTGTACAGAACTACACTAGTGGAAGAAGGGGGAATTTGTAGAATTGCTACATAGTTGTATATTGTTTTACCTAAATAAAGCCCAATACAGCTTTTAAACTGTGGCTCTTTTTTATTATTATTAATAAACAGAATTGTAAATTATTGCACTTGGTCTCTTAATGTCTGCAGTCTAACAATTATGAAAATAAATAAAAATATATATAAAAAAAAAAATATAAAAAAATATTTGAAAGTCAAGTTATTATGGAAACAAAGTACAAGATATTATAATTATATGCATCATATAATTCATATTATCAAGTTTAAACATGTTAAAGAGGGATTATTATAACTATCATTTACATTCCCAAAGATGTATTTAAACAATCAGCTACAACAAAGATGTCCAAATAAATAGAACATCTATTCAAATTATTAAATACAAAGTAACAATGCGTATGATGTTAAAATACACACATTTGTTCTAATAATTACACATTATACAATAACATCGTACATGTATATTGGACAAGCTCCATTAAAAAAAAATACACAAAACAAGACAAATGATACTCACATAGTGCTACTGTACACTAATCTACAAGGACTAGTAGTCTTAGACTTAGCATTATCCATTGTCGTTTTTTACAATTTTGAGTCGGAAATAATAGCAAATCTATTCAATCATGTGTCAATACACATCCCTTATACTTCCTTATATAATAGTTTAACTATACAATACTTATAATGTGTATCCAGGACATTGAAACTAACAATATATCTATAGCTACAAATAGGTTTTAATATATATTTGAAAACTTGAATTGGTCCAATCGGTCTACCCGGACCAAAGTCTTACTGATTTATTTTCTCAATATACATTGTCGACTTTCAAAATGATTTTTTAGCATTCATACGCAGTTGATATGTCTCATGCCAAAAATGAGCGGGGGAGGGTGCAGTGGATAGTCCTCTTACGTCCTTTCCCCTGTCTCATATTTCATTTCTTCCAGTCTTTCTTCACATTTTCCTCCCACAGAGACAATAAAGAATTTCAGCAATAATATGCCCACCATTTATTATAATAATCATAGGCGGATCCTGTGGGCCCCCCCTTTTCGGGGGGGGGGGGGGGGGGATTTGGTTGATAATATAGGGAATCACTGAAGCATGAATGGAGCGGGCCCCCCTTAGGTCAGTCAGCGGGCCCCCTTCTGGATCCGCCACTGATAATTATTAAGTGCGATATAGTAATATGTAAATTTTAGAATCATACCAATAAACAGGAGGAGAAAACATGAATAAGTCACCCGTAAGAGTCCCGTAAAAAAACAGAAATTACCTACGTCATAATCTAAGTGAGCAGGTTTCTTTAGTAGATGCTACTGATGTATAATAGTTGGTTTTTATTTTGAAACATGTTGCTCGAAATTAAGTTTTCCGTCTAAGGCTGAGTGTTGTGTATCTGTTTGTCGTCATTCATCTGGCTTTTGTCTTCTATTAAAAATAAGGGATTTAGAAACAAGACAGTGTCTTGTTATAAAATATAACTTTGATGTTTGCGTATGGTCAACGACAAGTTTATCTTCGCATAGTCAGTGTTAAAACATGTCCGTCTCAAATCAGGGGCCTGTAGTTCCGTGGTTGCCGTTGGTTCATGTTTGTCGTATGTGTTTTTCGTAAATTGCTTTATTGTAAGTTTGGCCTTTCGTTTTGTCAATTGAAACATTTGATATTTTTCATTTAAGTGCCTTTTACAACCTATACAACTGTATGGGGTTTTCTCGCTGTTGAACGACATGCAGTTGCCTATAAGTGCTTACATTATGTACATGTACATGCACTTCATTTGAACTGTAATGCATATGTGTCTTATTGCCATTCTTACCACCCCGTCACATTATTTATATCTGTACAGATGAAACAATAACGTGATTTTATAAAATTCTGCCAAAATTTATAGACTGAAGTTTGTTTCTCTTTTATACACGGACTTACAAAGAAGCAGGATGCATTTGTCAAGCAACAGTAAAAATGAGTAACCCCTTCTCAACCGTTTTGTTTTAGCGTGTACAACTAACGTCCTAACTACATGTATCTATAAGTTTTAAATCGACCTAAATGATTGTACAACTTGACACTGTGTCTAAACACACTCCACATACATATAACAATTAAAACAGTTAGTAGGGTCTTCCGTTTTTAGCCACCAACCTGATAAAATGACAGTGTTTGGTTTAATTTAACAAAGTGACAGTCACAGTGACGTCATAAACATACACGTGAAAACCTCAGATTAGCGGAGCCTATTCCTAGCTTTACATTCTCTGACATAAAGGAAAACTTCATTTTGTAAGTTAGTAAAATTTAAAACATTTTGGACTATGTGTATTACATCATAATCAATTATGAAAATTGTATTTGAGTAGCAATATCGAGGTTTTACTGTTTTTCGGGAAATTTTCGAGGGTATCTTTTTTTTAGATAAGTTTGCCAGACGCATTTTCGCTAAATATTTGCCCTCTGCAAACTGTTCACTGTCTATTTTAACACGCGAAACATTAACAAACCCTTTGAAAATTTAACTACCCCAGTCGAAATTTCGAACAAAGACCGACGCAAAATTATCCGATATACGGTCTTTGATTTATTTGACGATCAACCATCAGTTAGACGGCTACCCATCATGTTATTGGATCAAGTTGAAATTGGCACATTTATTAAACAAATGGGCATTACGTATGCTGTACACTGCTTTGTTTTCTTGACGTCTTAACTGAAATCTATTTTTTTCGTTAGAACTTTTTTTAAACAATCATAATATGAAAAAGAAGACAAGGAACATACCTCAAAGAAACAAAACACTAACAGACAAACATAACCAAAAATCATCAAGGAAAAGTGTATTTTTTCATTCAACTCTTCATTATTGGTCTCAAGTACCGAACTTGCAAAACGTGCACAAAAGAACACAATATATATACAATAAGATCAGTACCGGAAATAAACTTTTAAGGATAAAATAATTATATAATAAACTGAAAAGGCTTCCTTATGAGTTTTGCACTGAGAAGGACTTTTACAAATGAATTGGTTAAGTAGTGTATGTTTCTTGTATTGATCAATTTGACGAAACGTGATTTACTTTAATTGTGATAGCTAAAATGATTAAATGTACATATATGTGTGACTAGAAAAAAGTAGGGCCAATTTCTCCTTGATATTGCACACCGAGTTTGTTTACAAAATGTCTTTCGATCTTGTAATACTACAATTAACTGCTTAATTATAATGGCTTCACATATTTACTTTCAAAGTGGGTATACTGTCCTAAGTCAGGAACCTGATGTTTAGTGGTTGTTGTTTATTGACGTGGTTAATACGTGTTTCTCGTTACTCGTTTTTATTTATATAAGACCGTTGTTTTTCCTGTTTCAATTGTTTTAGGGAGCTACCATTTGATTTTTATGGGGGGGGGGGCTAGGATGAAAAATTTTGTCCTGCAGTTTTTTTTAGTTGTAATCCCTGTCCTGCCTTTTTATTTTTCACTCTATTCGGTCCTGCCTTTTTATTTCATTAGTTTATCCTGACTTTTTCTACCTAAATTGTCATCCTGCCTTTTTTTTTGCAAAGCATCTCATCCTGCCTTTTTTTTTTTACTCAAAACTCCTGTCCTGCCTATTTTTTTCAAATGTCATCCTAGCCCCCCCCCCCCCCCCCCCCCCCCATAAAAATCAAATGGTAGCTCCCTTACTCTAGTCGTTTGTTGGGGCCCTTTATAGTATGCTGATTCGGTGTGAGCCAAGGATACATCTTGAAGGCCATATTTTGTCCAATTGATATATTTATATGTTCCCATCATTTCCTATCAACTCCCAAAATTGACTAAAATGTGGATTTTTATCATCTCTAAATGTTTATTCCAAAGGACTAGGTATATTAGAAGGTACTATAAATAAATCCAGAACTTGTTCGTAGATAAATCAAGTTTGCTAAATAAAGACAACCTTTCTGGTATGACATTTTAGTGCGAACGTCCTTAATGAATTTTATTAAATAAGTATATCATGTATATGATAATCAAAATTGGATACCCATATGCATGCATAATGCTTATAACAACATATGATCAAATTGCCGAAAGACCCCCTTCTAAATTATTGAACATTTTAAATTATAAATCAGCAACAATATCTTGGTGTGAATTTTAAAATACACCCTTTTGTGCTTATGCCCTCAACATTGCTCAAGGTGTATCTAACATGTCATATAAAAATTGATTAGCATATCAAATATATATATATATATATATATATATATATCCACACGTAAACAATGTTGACAAATCTTTAAAATATAACATTTCATTGATTATTTTCCGTAAAATTTATAACTCGATTTCATTCTCAAAACGGATCTGTCCCTTTGAGGGAAACGAGTGCAGTGGATACCATATATAATATACATATATTCTTTTTTCTTTTACCATGTTTACTGTACCGATTGGAAATTGTTTTTCTTTTTTATAGGACAGTCGATTTAATGAGGTTAATGCACAGTATTTATATCTTGGTCACGATCTTCGAAGTATTGACCCTGTCTGACCAACAGACAATTCACTTGCGTCTGAAGGCCGGTGACCCCATACCTACCCAATAATATACTCAAGGATACATAAATATTTCAAACAAAATATATACATTTATGTCTTTTTATCTAACGGTTTCTATCTGTGACATCATTCCCAGTATCCATCGAACAAAATAAAAAAAGATAATATTTACCTGATTCTTTAACCGTCCTTATTTACTTTCGTTTCAAGTATTTCCATATTTTGATGAATCACCTAGCTAAAAATGACACTTGAAAGGCAATTCTTAAGTAACAGTATGTATTTTCTTAAAATATAGGCGTAGTTATTTTACTTCCGTGTTTCATATCGAACGTGAATACTCATGCCCCCTTATCAATATGGGTCACCGGTACTTGTTTTGTGGTTGACAAATATTCTATTTTTAAATCATAAGATATGGTACGTCATATTTAAATCTTTTCAGTAGGTGTATAAATAAAACAGATTTAAAGGAAAACAAACGAAAAACAATCCCCAAACGGCGATATAATTAAGGAACGTTTTCGTTTACTTATTCAAAAGATGATAAAACTGATAAGGCAGCAACCACTTAACTTCTAGGGGGTTAAAGTTTTTATGTCGGAGTCAATGGTAAGAAGTTTTCCAACGCAATCATTTTTGTTTTAATATTTAACACGCTAAGGTATGGGTAACATCTGGATTGAGAATATGTTTTTTGTCATCATTTATTTTTTACCCCCCCCCCTTTTATTAAGTTAAATGGGCGTTCCCTAATACGTTTGTACATGTGCAGCTGATACAGAATCAATCTAGATCCAGGTATATAAATCACACCTACTTTCATTTTGTAGAGCCATATAATTGTTCTCTGATAGATATCTTTGTGTTCACTTCAGATCTGTACTTAAAATATTAAAGACTTTTTTCTTACTAATGATAAGCCTAATTTATAGACCAATAAAGTATTATAATATAAAACACTTCAATTGTATATAGAATGAAATCTACTGCGCCCGGTCGTTCAAATGTATATATTTAATCAATGCTTAGGATCCGTCCGTTCGACAGTGTGGTACAAATAAATACGTAGATACCTTTATTTGGAACGGGGTCGTTACTTCAAATCCGAGATGACGTATACTGAATGACCAACGTTATCTGTACTTAAAATTAGCCTTGCAACAATTCCTTGAGACAAGTTTTACCCCTACCCTTTTTTTGCGATGGTATTCAAAATTTATCGTCCTCGATCACGATTGTACCACTCAAGTAAACATTGATATATACATTCGTTGATTTTATCTGTTATAATATATGTGATGATCGATACATATAAACTGATATAGTATCTATCCCAAATTCATGTATTTGGTTTTGATGTTATATTTGTTATTCTCATAGGATTTTATCTAATGCTTAGTCCGTTTCTGTGTGTGTTATTATATTTATTGCGTTTCCCACAGTTTTAGTTTGTTACCCCGATTTTGTTTTTTGTCCATGGATTTATGAGTTATGAACAGCGGTATACTACTGTTGCCTTTATACATGTAGTGAGTGTTTTAAACACGCTTTGAATATTTGTCTATAAACGTTATTCAAACAAGAATGATCACTGTTCATTTTTTTATAAACACAAATGAATCTTACATGTTTCATTTGTCTTAGGTTGTGATATTGCATTTTTCTGTTTACCTGACTATCAAAACAATCTGGTCATTCTGGATATCAAAAAGAGTTAAAATATTTCATTTCAAATATAGTTCAAGTTTACGAAGGTATATAAGAAGCAGTGGTTATTTATTTGATTAAGCACATGTCTTATCTTATATACTATACGACGTATGTCACACGTATTGCAAACAGTTATACATAACCTTAAGAGGGAGCCTATATGTCACTCCGAATGGTGACCAGAATTCAAATATCCTATGTTTTGAGGTTTTTAATTGGTTTCGTTTTCAAAGTTGTTTTATCTCTTTCTCCCTTTTAAACAGAAATTCCGATATTAAGTACTGTTGTTGTATATTTTTATGATTTAAACGTTTTGTCTTAAATGAACTGTTCTCCTTAATTTGGTAACTTAGACGCTTCAAAAATAAAACGAACAAAAAAAAACTTACTCAAGACATGATATCGTACCACTTTGAATAATTGGCGGATCATCAGTAGTGCTGAATTGAGCGGTTAATCTACTGACACCATTTGGAGTCAAATCGTTTTAGTGTTTGTCCGTAAACTCCGTATATTTGGTGTCATCCTGGTTTGCCCACTTTTAATTACAAGCATATGTAAACATAGGAGGAATTGTTGTTTAAACAATTATAGTTTAGTTCTGAATTATAGTCATAATTTGTACCTTTTATTTTACCTATAAATTTTTATAAATGATACAATTTTCTGCTATTAAGTCAAGGAAAATGTGCAATTATTTTTATTTTAATATTTTTGAGCAGGAAAATGTATATAATTGGACAATATACCTATTATTTTACCTGTATTTTTTATTTATAAAAGATACTATATTCTGCTATTAACTCAAAGAAAATGTGCAAAGATATTTTTAATTTGATATAATTTTTGTAGGAAAATGTATTAAAATATAAATAGACAAAAATGTGCCATTACTTTAGTTTACAACTTATCAACAAAAAGTTTTAATTGTTGTTACATTCTGAAAAAAAGAGTAAAAAGAAAAATCATGAAATAAAGATTAATGTATATATATTATCAATTAAATAAATACACTGCTCTGAAATTAATATTAAAGATATCCAAATAGTCGTAATAAATAGAATATAAATGCAACTGCAGCTTTCCAAATGCAGAATTTGAACAGTAAATCTGTATCTAAGGTAGCATTTTCTTCTTTAAAAAAAATCAGCAGCTAAATAACGATATATCGCTCAACAATTCCAGTAACAACTGCATCCAGAAAAAAATATAAGACAGCAACCAACAACGCAACACAGATAGTGTTCCCAACTTTATTAAGTGTATTTTTCGAAAGGCACATAAATGTTGACTACGGTCGTATTATAAAGAAAATGAAGACATCACTTGTTTTAAAAGACAAGACGAGCTGCAGTATTACCTCTTGTTCCGCCCCAACTAGTTGAGGACGTTTTGCTTAAAAGTTTAGAGGACATTGGTGAAGCTGACAAAATACTTGCTACAACATTATTTACTGATTATGTGACAGAATTCTGGGTTGAAGTATATCGCTTCTATGGAACAACAAAATTATGATGAGACCCCAACATGCCCATTCTCACATCTACGAAATAAATGAGTTAATGAAGAAGTAACAGGCACTAATAGAAAGTAATATTGTCAAGTATGCACAAGGAAGAGCCCGCCCACCAAAACGAAGAAGACACAGAGTAATGTAACAGAACCCTATCTAAACAAAGTTCGCAGTAATATACACCATATTCAAACTTCTGAAAGACAGATACCGACAAGGAATCGTCAGCGTGATAGACTACTCTAACATAGCATCCCATCGTCTCCATTTCAATTGAACAACTTAATGAAATATTAAAATTAGTGACTTTGTAAATATAATCATTATGTTTTGTGACTTTTGAAGTATACATAAAATATTCGATTTCCCTTTTTTATACATACAGTGCTTATGGTGCTCCATATTACTTATTTTACTATAATTATAGTACTTTTTTCATTCCCTATGTAATGCACTTACAAACTTTGATTCATATATTATATAAATTATGTTTGCAATAAAAGAGAATTTGTATTGCAGTATTTATATTATGAAAATCATTCAGAAACTACTAAATTGTGAAGACACTTTCATAACTGAATGTCATTGGTTTGTCTTAAGTTATATGTTAAATAATAGTATTGAATTAATATCAAATTATTGAGAGAAAAATATTTGAATTTTTTTTTTATTTTTCTTTAAAAATCATAATAAAGAATACGCAAATATACTAAGAAAACCCTGATAAACTATTATATACCTAAGTTAGAATAGACTATACAATTGTATGCTCTTTAAACAATTTGTCTTTTTTGTTTTCTTTGCCATTAGATAATTGGTAGAATTAAAAGTGGGCAAACCAGGAGTAAACCGTATATTTCTAGTTGCGTCATTTTAGTAATGTCAGACATTTCTGACATCATTCTGTTGGCTAATTCCTTGGTTAAATCATAGCCTCGGTAGAGGACTAACAATTTGTTATCTCCGATGGGGTAAATGACGTATTAGAAGAAGTCCGTAAATGTAAGACGGGAATCTTATTGACAATTTGAAAATTGTGACGGTTGAGAAAACGCCTGCCTTCGGTAGCTCGTTTCTGTTTTCATTTGACTTCATTTTTACATGTTACTGCTCGTGCAAAACGTCTTCTTTGAATCAATCATCAACAACAAAAATGTAATGCTTAATTGTGGTCAGTTGCGTACGATTTTAATAGACGTACATGTAATACGTCCCTCATCCAGCGGTGATGTTTTTTTAAAGGGGGAGAGGATGACGTTATAAAACTTGAATTCATCCGCTAATTTCTTGTATTAGTATTTAGACAAAATGTGGAGGGGGTAGTATTGTCCAGCAATTACGAGCATGTGTTTTTTCGCCTCTTGTGTGCTTGTGTAGTCCAAAGTACTCTAGCTTGTTTTTTTAACGAATTATAATCAGGAGGCCTGTTGATGGTAGTGCCGTGCCTACTCTTTCGTGTCCTTCGTGAAAACAAAGTAACAGAAAACAAAATACCCCAAGGTAAAAGTTAAAACTGAAAGTTCATTATCAAATGGCAAAGTCAAAAGCTCAGACACAGCGTCGAATTGAAAACAATTGTCATATTCTTAACCAGACACAGGCATTTTCTTATGTAGAACATGGTAGATTAAACCTGGTTTTATGGCTAGCTAGCTAGACCGCTCACTTGAATGACAGTCGCTTAAAATTTCGTTATATTGGCAATAATTTGATAACAAAACATACAGACATAATAGGTAAAAATGTCAAAAATAGGGCTACATCAGTCAACCTTGTGTTATAATCTTAATCACTACAAACACAACACATTTGCTAACAAAGAAAAACAAAATAGATAAAGACAACGTACATAAGCAAAAATGAAAATCAAGAATTAAAAAAAGGCCATAACACATTAACACAATGGTGGGATGTATAAGATTCAAATCACGCCAAGAGGGTATAACCGAAAATTGGACTAAAGCATTAAAGATTAATAATTTACAATGATTAGAACGCTAGTTCACAAACAATCTATATGTCAATACCATAATGTATTATTTGAAAATTAGATAAAAAATATTTATCAACAAGGTCTTAGTATCTTCCGATGAATTTCTATTAGAAGAAGATTGTCTTGTTTGTAATTGATTCTGGTACACAAATGACCACTTATGTCAAATTCGAGGTATAAGATCAAAAACGAGGCAGATGAAGCTTGTATGGTTTTTTTTCATTTCTAGTTCACTAGGATAAAAATGGAACTCAATCCGAAAAAATATATAATAATCTGAATTTGATATTAATTGATTTGGATTTTTTGATCTTCTTGTTTTTGACAAATAACAAAAAATAAAACGGCAACACGATCCTCCTTATCATGATCGAATAGAAAAAGCGTTTTAATGACAACTGATTTGCAATTGTTGGCTTTGAGGTAAACAACACATACAGCGACAGGAAACATTCTTTAAAATATACTTTATTTTACATAATAAGACTAGACATAATACGACCGATAAAAGTTTATATAATATGAAAACAAAACAAATGTAAATAAGAATGACTATATACAGACACGTACGCCCATAATGAAACTTACCAGTTCACTAGTACCACATAAAATAAAGTCCATATGTACATAAAATTAGCTTTTTTTTTATATATATGGATAAATCTGTTGTAGAGTTGTCACCGAATTAGACGTACTTATATATAAAAACATATATACAAATACAAAGAATATGACAGATGTACATGTATGGTTCCATACATCGTTTTTGGTTTAACAATAAAATATCCGTTTAAAAAAAATCTGATTTTGTTTTAATCGAATATAGTCTATTGCAAATCAAACAAATATATTGTATATTTATATGAAATGATAAAATAGCAATGGTCCTTTAATAAAAATACGTCAACAATTCTTATATACCTCTTCTGAAAACATCAGTTGAAAAAATGCCTTTTTTACTGTTAAGAACACAATTCTAATAAAGTAGAAAGATTATGATTAAGTAATCAGTATCTGCCAATATTATATATCCGGTTATCGAATGAGCCAAACATTTGTCTGTAAAGGTGAGAACCTTTTTCACTTGATACGATTCCTTCATTTTTTCTGTGATTATGGTTTATAAATACAGACTCTGGTTAATTTATTATAGTAACGGTGTATAATAAAAAGATCCATTGACTGACTCATCCTATGAAACCCTGAATATTGTAACTAAAAAAATGTACCAACAAAAAAACTGGTCTTTCAATTGTTTGTTACAAACATCAATAGCGTATTTTCTGGATGTTTTTACATATTCTCATACGTAGGGGCCGATGTTGCGTCTGATGTCATTTGCGCAACGCCTTTGTACAGTACAGGTCCATCTTCGTGTAATAACAGAGCAGGCCAAACCACATGATCAATGACGTCACCGGATTTTGTATACGATCGAAACAGATCTACTCTTTTAACATCAGTTACTATTACAACTGGTGGTATTTGTAAACATATCGACCAGCAAACTTCAAAACACTGATCAATATATAGTTTTAATGACTTGTGGTTCAAAACTTCTTGTCGCTTTTTGTCAACAAACTTCTTATTCAGCAAACTGTACATAGTCTCCTGCAATACAGATATATAATTTAAAATTGCATTTAAGGATGTACTTAGATGAGGTTAGGTGAAAACTAAGAAATTAAGAAAATTGATACTATAAGTTGGTAGAGCATTCTTTAAGGATGAAAATAAGCTAAAAATATTGATAGGTCATGGACCTCCTTTTCGAGATATTTGAGGTTTAAAATATGGCGGGAAAAGTCTGACTCGGACTTTTACCTTACATTTGCATTTGTATTCTTTGGGTCTCAAAACAAAAGAAAGAAAATCAAGAATCTTCTTAAATTTTGGAAAATCACCTTTCATGAGCTATGAAGTCTTATATGAAAAAATAAATGTGTGTTATGGGGCAAAATATTTTACCTTGTATTTTATGGAAAATACCAAGAAGTTCGAAGATTTGACACAAAGTCCTAAACCTCACCTTAGTACATCCTTAAGATTAAAACACAAATGAAAATTTAACCATTTGGAAATGGAATGCGCCATATCTTCATCAATGATGACATGAACATGCAGTAAGCGAAGATTTTGAGTAAATACTCAAATAAGAAAAAAATAAGAAAACATCAAAACTATATACTTCTTAATATAAACTAGGAAGCAGGAAAATCTCTTAACAAAATGAAAAAAATCTGAATTTCAACTATAATTTAGTTCGATAAAAATGATAATTATTTACATAATGAATCAAAACAGCACACTGCATGTCAAAAACACGACAAGGTACACGAACTATGTTCGATCTCACTTACGTCATCTAGTAGTACTTAACCTAAGTATATGTTTCCTTTGCGAAAGCTAAATTTAGTAACTCTTCAGAAATTAAGAATGTATTAAAATTATATAACATCCTTTACGAATCTTAATCATAACACTGAAATTCTATTCATTATCGCTACTGTATTGCATCTGTTATTGTGAGTCCAAATTATATAAACTTGTTTCGGCATATATGTTATTCGTTTTAACTTGCTACGATTCAACCATCATCATCGAGTAACTATGCCATTAAGATAATAATAAGATTCCAATTGCATCACAAATTATTATAAAATTGCCCTGATGTTAAAGTGAACATGCAATTTAGTGGTTGACAGGCAGTTTATACGAAAATAAATCAATTGCATTGGTCACATACATATTATAACTAACAGTTATGAAAGGAGAAAAATGTTATTTTTAGAGATAAAAGTTCAAATAAAGCATTTTTTTTATAGAAGAAAACATAGTACCTAAAGAAATACGGTTATTTGATTAGGGACTTTTCGATTTGAATTTTTCAATTCAGATCAGTATTTTTATGATTGTACATTTTTATTCTTAGTAATTGGCAGTCGTTGTATGACTATAATTAACAGTTAAAATCCGATAAAAGAGTCGCCTTCGGGGAAGTCATTAACAAGGACAAAAGATTGGTAACACATGTGTCCTGTCTGGTGATTTGGTTTTTACATAAATCATATCTCTTTGATACATAGTTTGAATGTACTTTGTTGTAATTGAAGTGATCACAATTTTTAAAATTTTGCTGCTATCATTTTAGTCACAGGTCTTGAATCATCTTTTTAACTCCTTATAATACATATTCTTGAAGCAAATATCTATAAATAAAGGCAACAGTAGTATACCGCTGTTCAAAACTCTTAAATCGATGGAAAAAAAACAAAATCTGGGTAACAAACTAACACTGAGGGAAACACATTAAATATAAGAGGAGAACAAAGACACAACATTAAAATGAAACACACACAGAAACGACCTAAGCATTTGACAAAATCCGATGAGAATAACAAATATAACATCACAACCAAATACATGAATTTGGGATAGAAAAGTACCGTGACAATTCTTATAGTAATGTGAATTCACACTCAAATATAAGAGAACACAAACGACACAACGTTAAAATGTAACACACAGAGAAACGAACTATAATGTAACAATGGCCATATTCCTGACTTGGTACAGGACATTTAAAAAAAAAGATAAAAATGGTGGGTTGAGCCTGGTTTTGTGGCATGCCAAACATCCGCTTTAAAGGCAATATTAAATATAACATTAAAATGACATCATGACATTACAGGACTACAATACAAATAAATAGGAGAACGTATTAGACAAAGAAACACACGAATAATAGCCAACAAAAGGCACCAGGTTTAAAATTTAATACGCTAGAAGTGCTTTTCGTCCACACAAGACTTACAAAAGCTCGAAAGTCAAATCAAGTACAAAGTTGTACAGCACTAAGGATCAAAGGTTCAAAAAGGTTGTGCCAAATACGGCTAGGGTTTTCTGCTTGGGATAAGAACATCCTTATTATTTAGAACAATTTATACTATTGCAAACAGTAAATTTTTATAAAATGAATATATAAAAGATATACACATCGTCCAAAGATACTCAACGTACACGATTAAAAAACGATGCCGTTTAACGCAAAGTCAGAACAGAAGTATGTCAAGGAATGCAAATAAGGGACACACATATTTCCGGTGTGAATGAAGAATAGATACATGCAAGGCGTTAACGGGTTATAAGATTGGGTGTTTTAAATGATAGTAGGAGAGAAGGGTCTAAAATGGCATATTTCTCTAAGATTGTTTTAGTCAATAGTAATTATAATTTCGGTAAACCTTTTTGGATGTCATTCACATTCTAATCAACATGCATTAATAATTAAAACAACGTTCCTGACCTTTAATTTCTTCTACAAGAATGATGAGATTATTTATACATAAGATATATCGTCAACGGGACTACTGATGGCTTTTTATAATTACGTAAAATATCTAAACAATGACACAATCATATAACGGAAATATCTCCGCCGCCAATTGAAATGTAAATGGTTGATATATCAAAACAAAGAATCATATACATAAATTATTTAAAACAAACTAAAACTGATGGAAAAATATTTGTTTCGTGGTTTTTCAAAAATTAAGAAGGAGATGATTGTCTACAGTTTTCTCTTATATTGTAGCTATATAGTCAATAGTAATTAGAATACATTTCGGGAAACATTTCGGATGTCATTCGCATGCTAATCAAAATGCAATTAGAATAAAAAAAAATGTTCCTGACCTTTAATTTCTTCAACAAGAATTATAGGATTGTTATACATAAATAAAAACAATATTCAAAGTAACCACTGATGGCGTTTCATACTTCTTCATGTCTGTACGTCTTCATAATGAACCAATCGAACAATGAACTTTATAACCCGGGCTGTTTGTAGACATACATGTACATTAATTGGTGAAATAATGTTAAGGATCAGTTTATCTGACTGAATAGGTATCAAATGATAGTTGCTGGTCACAATACTCTTTGTATGACGTGTTGTTGCAATTGATATTATGAATTCCTTGTCTTCCAAAATTATTCCCATTTCATGCTGCTGAACATTAACAATCTCCGTGTGCTAAAAATTGTAGTTCAGTGATTTTTTTTATTACTGGAAAGTACTTTTTCCCCCGAGTAAACATAATACTACAAGCAAGACAAGGATATGAAATAAATTCAGAGACTAGAGCTGTCGTTATTTATTTGAAATTTTCTGCTAAAAGGAAGACAACTCGAATGTACAACCAGCTACTGCCAACGGCATTAAAGTTTGATGTGTAAATAATTATTTATATGAAAAGACAATATACCTTGACATGTTTATCTTGTGTGTAATTGATATCCTTTGCAGACAAATATCTCGAGCATTGTAATCTAATGTCATCATCCTTCTTTTTCGTTTTTGTTCCACCATTTTGACCCATTTCCACATTCTGTAAACACACAAAACAAGGGTATTGAACAACTTCAAATAAATATCAGCTGTTATCAAATATGTTATATCAAATATGTCATTGAATGATATTTCGTACTTAATCAAACAGCCACTACGTTAAAGAGAAAAAGACAAACACATTCAAACATAGTAACTTGTCAATAAATTCTTTCATCAAGTATGTATATTGTTAGTGAATATTGCAACTTACTTAATTTAATTTTTCATAAGACTTAACGGTGCAATATATCAAAAATCGCCATAAATGTCCTTCTGCAAACTTATGAAGTATAGAAATGCACACTGTACGAAGTCAAGGATTTTGGCGCCATCGCGGTATTGGCGAACTCATCATTTCTTTAGCTTGAACTAAATCAATTTGAGAAAGTTCATTTTCCACCAAACAAAGGCGTCATCGCCTTCGATACAGTGTTGAATACATGTTTGTCAATTGTATGAATGGTTTTATGGTTTACAATAAAATAGCTTGTAATATTTTGCATATAAATCTCAATTATGTTTTTAAATCTCTTATTAAAAAGTAACACAATCTGCGTACTTGGTATATGTCTATGTTTTCGCCTGAATCTTGGTTTTCCTCCAGCTTGACACCCAGTACCAATGAGGCAAACGACTTTAATCTTTTCTCTCTTTGAAGTTTACAGTCTTTATATATAGCCTAAAATATATAATTTTACAAAAACTCATTAATCGAACCATGATTAATTTACGATATTGCAATTGGGAATTCATACTGTTTTTAAGCTCCACCTACGATAGTAGAGGGGCATTATGTTTTCTGGTCTGTGCGTCCGTTCGTCCCACTTCAGGTTAAAGTTTTTGGTCAAGGTAGTTTTTGATGAAGTTGAAGTTGAAGTCTTAGTATACAAGTTCCCTATGATATGATCTTTCTAATTTTAATGTCAAATAAGAGTTTTTACCCCAATTTCACGGTCCAATGAACATAGAAAATGATAATGCAAGTTTCAGGTTAAAGTTTTTGGTTAAAGTTTTTGATCAAGGTATTTTTTGATAAAGTTTAAATCCAATCATTTTGAAACTTAGTATACATGTTCCCTATGATATGATCTTTCTAATTTTAATGTCAAATTAGAGATTTTACCCCAATGTCACGGTCACCTAAACATAGAAAATGATAGTGCAAGTGGGGTATCAGTGTACTATGGACACATTCTTGTTTTTTTTATATTTCTTTAGGCCTATGATCTTTTACAGTAGGAAATATAGGATGTCACTAGACTAAAATAGCTGACACGAGTCGACGTCTCAAATATGTAAAATCTAAGTAGGGACGAAAGTACGCAATCACCTACACACAATTCAAATCCACCCTAACAAATACAAACTCATTGGGAGCAACGACATGTACATGTAGTAAAACAGAAGGAATAAATGTAGATGTGCCGAGTACAAAAAACGTTTATATTTTTTATTACATTCATCTTATATTGTTTTTATACTGCAATTTAATTAAATACATTGATACTCATTTGATGGCTATTTATGTAACACAAATTTGAAACTTTTTTTCATCCTTTAATGAACCTCTGTTTGTTACGGTGGCAGAATGCGGCCATGAAAGAAAAAAAAATATGTTGTTCCCTCAAGATACTATGTCGTTCCCTCAAGATGCTATGTCGTTCCCACAAGATAGTTATCTCGTTCCCTCAAGATACTATGTCGTTCCCTCAAGATGCTATGTCGTTCCCACAAGATAGTTATCTCGTTCCCTCAAGATACTATGTCGTTCCCTCAAGATGTTATGTTGTTCCCTCAAGATAGTTATCTCGTTCCCTCAAGATAGTTATCTCGTTCCCTCAAGATACTATGTCGTTCCCTCAAGATGTTATATTGTTCCCTCAAGATAGTTATCTCGTTCCCTCAAGATACTATGTCGTTCCCTCAAGATAGTTATCTCGTTCCCTCAAGATACTATGTCGTTCCCTCAAGATGTTATGTTGTTCCCTCAAGATAGTTATCTCGTTCCCTCAAGATACTATGTCGTTCCCTCAAGATGCTATGGCGTTCCCTCAAGATACTATGTTGTTCCCTTAAGATAGTTATCTCGTACCCCGTACATGTAGTTTGTGGGGGGAAATTATCCATGATGAAATTGACTTTTCACAACATATAGCTGTGTTACTTTGTTAAGGAGATAAACTTGTTGCAGTATAAATATATTATTTGCATCCTCTCGCCATGTTACGTAAAAGCTGATGATGGACAAAATGTGCAACAATCTCATAATGTATTCATAAGCATTTTGGTTCTCGTTAAAGACAACAAACAATTTTAACTATTACAACAAACAGAAAGTTCGACATAAGGCAACACACAATGCATATTTATAGATTATTGTTGATCATCTCAACGAGATTGATTTTCTCACTTGAGCCGGTACGGCAAAAGCGAGAAAAGCAATGAGTTGAGATAACCAATGATATTTAATCTGTTTATCGCTATTTTACCTATGACGACGTTGTTGGTTTCATGTCCATTTCATTAGCACCGCCACGTGCTCCCTTAGTTTTTATCGATAATTTTCATATCACTGGACTCTGCTGAGAAATAAAATTATCAGACAGTAAGATCAAAGGAAAATTTCGTAAAATAGCCATAATACATAAAAAAAACAAAACTTTATTGATCTATTTATATTGATGCATTAAAACACTTACGTTTAAAACTTCTAACAACATCTCTATGCCTTCTCTCTCTTGGAATTTGTGTCCGTCTAAAGCTTCCATGGCGTCTGTCCAATGGTTGTCATAAAGTTCTGAGAATCGCTCACTTATCTTACTGGGTCTGTTGTCGTCTCCTAAGTTTGCAATCCCTGGGTTGTTGTTTGTCAGCCGCATACCTGCTTGTTCTGATAAGCTTTGTGAATTATGATATTCAATTAAACTATATATACATTTAGGTCAGAATCGATGATATTTTCAAGGACATTTCTTTCTTACATTGATATTCATCACTTTCGCAAATTTGTGGATATTAATGTTATTTGAAAATGAATAAAAAAACAACAATCATATTGTATATGCATGTTCCAAATCAGGAGTCTGAAGTTTTGGTGATTGTTTAACTGAAATAAATCTTGTCATCTCGGGGCCTTCTATCGCCAACAACATGTATACAGTATAAATGTGTTTCTCGTGGTTGAAGTACGTGTTTACATCTACGTTTTTAAATCCGTGACGAATAGTCTGCATGCATTATTGGCTATATAATTAGAAAAAAGAAGATGTGGAATGATTGCAATGCACTGAAGCAACTATTCACAAGAGAACAAATGACACAGAAATTAACAATTATATGTCACCATACATATTTCAAAAACGAGCAAAGCCCATACCGCAGAGTCAGCTAAGTATAATTTAATTTAAACATATATATTTATAGTGGATTGAGAAATAAGTAATTGCAGCTTATATTAATCCCTTTCCACTTGCGGGTGTGAGTGCTGCTTTGTAGCGGCATTAGCCTTCTCTTTCAAAATCTACAAGGGTGCATGTCTTTTACATGCATGAAATATGGCTCTCTCGTAACACGGGTCAGCTATTTATCGTCCCCTTCCGAAGGACCATCATCGTTTCTCAAGACCATACTCGCAAATGGTGTCAAGGGAGTCCCTGAAATTGTCTCCCCGTAGCAGGGATCGAACCAGGAACCTTTGTGTTAGTAGTTCGATGGACTATCCATTACACCACGGCGCTCCTATGTATATATACAAACCAAGTCTCCTTATTTTTCATATACTTACTCATTTAGTAGCCTCTTCTTTTCATACTGCAGTTCTTTGAGTCGTTTGATACTCTCGTCAGAGTTTGGGCTCTGAAATCAAAAATCGGAGTCTATAGAATTTTTTTCTCACAGATTCTGAAATCGACTATCAAAGTCAGTTCCATTCGCACCTTTGGGCATCTATAACGAAATAAATCGTTCCTTACTATTAGGAATATCTCAGTTGTCTGTCCTGTATAAGTTCTGGTAATGGTAGTTTATCATGATGTTGAAATCACATCAATTTTTATGCATTACACAGTCATGTCGCTTTTTGGGTAAATTCTTGATGTAATATAAAATTGGGTTTACAAACCGAGATTCGAGGTTAATTGGTGATGGGATGTTATAGTGCGAGCGGTATTAAAGCATTCTGGATATAACATTTTATATAATATCAGAACCCGGAACTCCAATTTACTGAGTTTAATGTGGAATAGCATATGAACTAAATCACGAGACAGAGATTTTGCTTGTTTAATGTAGCCTAAATAATTGATGCTGCCTCCGAAAAAAATCCTTCTTAGATAAAACCTTCGATCAATGAATCGTAATTTATCTGGACATTTGTTCTATTTACTTCAGAATAAAATATACAAATTATGATTTGATAAGTTTATAGTCATAAAGATAATTGTTTACATACCTGACAGTTTTATATCTAAACACTTTATTTATTAGATAAAACATTAATATTTCTGTAATATAAATTAAATCATATGAAGTATATGTTAATAATATATTGTCATACTTGATAATCGTTATAAAAAACAGCCCTACCTCATCGTCATCGCTATATTCACTACCGATAGACATGCTGTCAACATTTTTCTTTTCTAATTTTGCCTGCAATGACAAAGAAATTAGAATGGAAACAGTGAATGTATCAAATAAACAACATCCCGACAAAAAAGCAGAACACTTCCCAAGGCCCCTAAGTATATTAGTTGTCAGCGAGGCTTCACGTTTATTTAATATGATTGTTATGGTGTTAAGTACGGAAGCATATTAGCTCCAAAGATTTTTTTTAAATTTCTTCCTTCATTTGTATATTGAAATAAGGCTATGTCGTATAATTACCAATGATAAAACTATCATTTAGAGTTGAAACGAAGTGGATAAAAGAAGGTATAGGCTATGATGTGCGCCATACGGCCGTCAACAATACGAAAACCTATACTGTATAGTCAGTAATAAAGGGACCCGACATGAAAACTGTGAAACAAGGCAAAGAAGAAAACATAACAGCTTTAAAATTACAAACAAAACAATTTTCAAACAGACAGTCTTGAATGAACCTGAACGTCAACCAGCCAAGAACAAAGAGCAGGCTCAAGACTAAAGACATTAAGAATATGGCATGATTAATCAATGAAAGTTTGTGAGTTCCCAGTCCTCTTCTAATCTGGGACAGACAGTAGGTTCCAATATGTTCCGTCTTCGTATTTCTTTTTCGCCTGCTTTACTTACATTTATAACCTCCGCCCTACAATATCAGTTATACTAGTACTTTCCTGTCTATTCTATAGGAACAGAGAAAGCAGTTAAAGGGCTATAGCTAGCATATCTTACTTAAATAATGTGGATCAAAAAGACAGAAAAAACAATAAACAGAAGAAAAAACACAGAAATCTGTGGTCAAGAGCACAATACATCTTTTAATAAATTTTAATACCTTTATTATCACATAAACATTTCGTCAAAAGTAAGAAACATGAAAGCAGTGTTTCTTAGTTTGCTGATAGAAACGTTTATACAAATGTCTTACCTTCAATACAATAAGTTGTTTATCAGCTTTCGATACCCATTCAAACAATTCCTGATTTGGATCCGCAGTGTTATCTTGTATTAACCTTTTCAATTCCCTGTTGAGCTCCATGTATTCCATAACCGTACTAAAGAGACAGACACATTAAAAAAATATTTACAATGAAATTTATAAATCAGCATACATGAATATTTAGACGTGTACAAGACTATGCGTTGTATAATTTTTTGAAGAAAAACCTTTTTAAAAATACAAATATTTTGAATGTTCCCATTTTGTTTAAAACTGATTCCTGAAAAACATTTTTTTTTGAAAACAAGGAAATAAGATTTATTTCTCTACTTAAATTTGTCCTCATAACTGAGAGTCCTAATGTTGCCAATCAGTGTATTGGATGCAATAAAATGTTGACAAAACAAAGATAAACAACGTCGAAACTTATAAATAATATGCCTTGACAATTCGTTAAAATGTCATGTTTTAGGAAGGATTGAATCACACGAGTAACTCGCATATAGAAATACGGCCAGATCTAAGTCTTCTTCTGACCGTTAGTAAATCCCTTGCTAAAGTGGAACGATCGTTTTGGCTTTGTGGGATTTTTAAATTCGCAACCACGTCCGATTAGAAAAGGGAAGTCATCGAGTCAAGGGAGTGTCGCACCTTCTAAAGGTTAAAAACCTTTGCAACAATTATTTGTGAGGTTCTTAGGGAACATGCTTCCAGACTAAATTTCTGTTTCTTAATGGTAAGCCCTCATTTTCCAGTTTATTATCCCGTTTGCCTCTTTTATGTTTGTTCCTCCACTGAATATGCATGAAATATACGCCACTGTACATGTACGTAAAGCAGACAGCAATCAACCAATACATCAATCAATACAGAAAACTAAATATAGTATTGCTGCTTTTAAGAATAGTGAACTAATAACAGAAGAATTAAAAAGAACTAGAAATTCGCCGTTTCAGAATCTAAAGGCGCATGGGTAATTTCATTGTTCGTACCCCAAAATGAAAATAACGTAACGTCATTGGTTGAATTTCCATTGTTTGTGACATTTTTAACCAATCGCGACATTTTGGTGTACACTTTTGAAAATATTACCCAGGATGCATTATATTCTGAAACGGCGAATTAAAAATGAAACAAATTAAAACTTCTAGATACAGATGTATCATGTGTCGTTGGATTGCTGTTCCGTTGACGTATATGTTCCACGTTTCTGTTAAGTCATTACAATACATTTGTTATATAGAGACGAGAAAAACAATACGAACAAGCTTATAAAAAAATTATAATTGGAAACGATGATTTCATAAAAACCCGTACTTTTAAGTTTTTTTTATTTTTTATTCAAGTATTGCGGAAGGATATATTTACACAAAAAAGTCATATAGTTGAGTAGATCGTATTATACGTTATTCAGTATCAATTTCTAGTTTCAAAATTTAACTGTTATACTGATTTAAATAATATTCTGTATGGTCGAAAAAATAAAATTCACAAAACATGTTCCGAGCAACACTTCTGAAGTTAACCATTCATTAATAGATTGCTATAAGCAAGTTTGTTTCAAAATATTTCCTGTGAAGAAGATATAAATTATTACATTAGCTATAATTCATTTAAATTCCAAACTTCTATAAACATGATAAAGGATTTAACAATGAAATGATAAATCTTACTAGAAAACAAACAAAAAATAATGGAATTGTCAGTTTTCAAACTGGAAGTGTAAATGAACCAAAGTGGTACTGAGAAATATAGCATCCACTTTTTATTTTTATTGTTTTCTCTTTAAGTATTCCTAAGGATTCAATAAATAGAAAAAGTTCATCTGGAATATTGTTCTAGAGTGTGAAAAAATGAAAATACCATAATTTATATTATTATTTTTAGTTTTTCCATTTTGAGCTTATCCTACTGAACATTTAAGTTTTATTTGTATAAAATTCACTTTCTTTTTCTTTAAATGATAAAATATAATGATTTCCTGATGGTAAACGAGTTTCTCAAGGACGACATATATTTAGTTTCACGTCTATTCATTTTCAATTTTAAACATGATTGTGTCCTTAATTTTAAACTTGCATCTGGACAATATTATTTATTTTCAGTTCTTACCTTAACAAGGTATAATTACTTATCAACCCTCCAACACCTTAAAATCTTATTAATAGTCCAATAAATGTTCTTGTGCAGATATGTTTCATCCGTCCCTATTCTATCATGTTCAAACGGTTCCCCTCTGAACCGGATGTAATATGAAACTATTTAACCAATATTAATTTCTCACAAGGAGAGGTTTATAAAGTGTTATAAGTGCCAATAAGAAAGCGTAGTACAAAGATTACAGAACAATGATGTACAGACCGCATAATATAAAAATTTATAGCTGACTATGTGGTATGGGATTTGCTCATTGTTAAAGGCCGTACGGTGACCTATAGTTGTTAATTTCTGTGTCATTTTGGTCTCTTGTGGAGAGTTGTCTTATTGGCAATCATACCACATCTTCTTTTTCATAATAACTAACATCACCTGAAGAGATTTAAGTGCATAGATCAAAGAACAATGATGCACAGACCGCAGTACAGTCTATATAAATAAGCATAACAAACATCACCTGGTGAGGCCAAAAAGGCTCTGAGATAAGCAAAAGTGAAAAAAAGTATATAGAGAAAAATGATTTTTTTAATGACGGATGACAACTAAAGACTGCAGGCTTTAAGCTAAGTACGGCGGAAATTAATGCTGTAGGTTTAAAAAAAAATTCGACTTTCTTCCTATTGGGGGATATTGATGAAACAAACCAACAATAAAACAAACTGTTAAAATATATTGGAAAAGATTTGGCGTCTTGTTAAATTTACACTAAGCATAAAGCAACCAACAAAGTACTGATCTCATAATTCTAGCAGTTGATAAAACTAGTCCAATGTTTAATTTCAATTGGAAGTGCTTAAAATTCTTAGGAACACTCAGTCTGTATTAAACTGAGTATTTCATCTATTAGTTGTGAACTAGTCCTTTTCACACTGAATTTTGAAGATTCTCAGATAGGCGGGGTACTACATGTTATATATATTGAGAGGGAAAAGGGTAGGGTGTGTCGATGAAATACGTGTTTGTTTCATGCCCCACAATACATGATAAAAATGGTAAACTGAGCAAAATATACATTGTAAAGTATAATTTTACTTGCATTACTAATGCAGCTATAAATAGCCACCACTTATCAGAGCTCTAATCTAATGACACAAGTTAAATTTCATTTATTGGTTTGATACTTCTCGAATGATGTTATCTACTTAGCTCAACCAATTATGCATTTTTATTTCATGTACATGTATCAAGGTAATTTACATAGTATTTCGGTCAAAAAGTACATATTAATAAGAAATAGTTAACAAATACTTATGTTGCCCTCTAAATGTAGTATAGTTGTTGCTCGGTTTTATGGCATGTGTGGTGTGTCAGCAATGGCGGATCCAGTGGGGATAGGGGGTCGGGGGGCTTAGCACCCCCCTTTATTTTGGACGATCAACACATTTGAATGGGACCATATAGTTGGAATCCCCCCTTTCAAAATGGCTGGATCCGCCCCTGGTCATAACAATCTAAAGCCCGATCGAACACATTTATTACAAAACGCAAAGCAAAGAAACAACGCTTTTATTGCTATTATTACCTATTACCTGTTATTATTACTTCTTACTTAAAGTGAGGGTTTCATCAATAATGAAAAGATACTACTACTCGTCCATATATCCCAAATATAAGAAACAAGACTCCCTCCTCTCTTTTTTTCTTTCCCCAACTACACCACTCCGTTTTGATGCCAAGTGCATATTTTAACAGATATTGCATATTTTAGTCTATTAGGGATTTCCATGATTCGAATTAAAGTGTGTATGAAAGAGTGAAAGTATAATTTGAATTTTTATTTACATTTAAAAAAATTGCATGTAGATCGACATATTAGTGTGAAAATGTGAAGGTACTAACCGCAACATGGTGATGTGCCATTCATTACCATAAAACAATTGTATTTATTACCGGAAATCATAACAATACTTACTCTTTATGAATAGATAAATTTCTTCCGTGTTTAAATATGATATTGTCACATGACCAAATACGTCACTAAGTACACTAAAGATATATAGTAGATAATTCATTGATTATTTTCATTTGAACTTTAAAGAACAGAGATTTAAAACCCCTTTGGTATGTGTAAAATAAGAGATAAAACAAGTGTTCACAACTATTTTTAGGCGAGTGACATTTTAAAAAAAGACACGTAGTCAGTGACTATAAAGGGGGGGGGGGGGGGGGGGGGGGGGGGGGGGGGGGGGGCTCTTAAATGCAACAACCTAACACACAACTAAATTTTTCATATGTTATAGTATAAATCTGAACTTCCTTTATTGGTCGGTCGAAAAAATTCGTACGGTGCAATTTTTGTAAAAATTGAATTAACATCGAGAAATAATTCCAAATTGAAAATTGACTAACAGTGTTGAAGCGTGAAAAATAAACATGTAGCTTTATTTTCTGTTGTCATGCCATGGCCAATCTATAGAAAAATACTTTTCAATAAAAAAGAAAGTAATTTTTGGAAGATATTTTTTCGACTTGAAACTAAAATTTATGATGTTCGTATGGAATCTACACATGTTTTCCTCCCGAATGATATATAATATAGCTGTGTGTTAGATAGGTGCATTCAAAATATTTTTTAGGTGTGAATGTCACTCGCCTATTTGGCCAATCTAGTTAAAAACCGGTCTCTCATCGTTCCCGTTTTCTGATATGTCGCGTGGGCTGAAGCATGACTGGAGCGGCCCCCCTTAAGTCAGTCAGAGCCCCCCCCCCTTATGGAAAGTGCTGGATCCGCTCCCACGCGACATATCAGAAAACGGGAGCGATGAGAGATCGGTTTTTAATTAGATTGCTATTTGGCAAAACATATAACATTTGATATTGGAGCGAAAAATATTTAAGGTTTTCTAAATGGAAAATAACATTCTTCAATTGCATAACTGAAGGTACATTTATAGTGTGTTTTACAGAATAGAGAATAATGGGAAAAACATAAAAAAGAGAATAATGGGCACGAATATAAAGAATAGATAATAAATCATGGACAAATATGTAAAGAATAAAGAATCAGAGACAAGAATATAAAAAATCGAGAATAATGAGCAAAATATAAAGAAAAGTGAAACATAACCTAGACATGTATTGCATTATTATACAGAAATGAACGATCCCCAATTCAGACCATTGCAAACATAGATCTTATGATAGCCGTGGTGTAGTGGTTAGTGCATAGGACTACTAACACAAAGGTTCCTGGTTCAATTCTCGTTAGGGATGAAAATTTCAGGGACTAAATTTTCGACTTCCCTTGACACCATTTGCGAGTATGGTCTTAAGGAAACGATGATAGTCCGTCGGAAGAGGACGATTAATGGCTGACCCGTGTTAAGAGCGAGCCATATCTCTTGCACGTTAAAGACACTCTTGTAGATTTCGAAAAAGAGCAGGATAATGCCGCTACAAGGCAGCACTCGCACCCGCAAAGTGGAAAGGCATTAATATAAGTTGCAAACTTGTTTCCAAATCCACTATAAACAAATATGTTTAAACTTAACATAGATTCATCTTCATTTATAGTCCGAGATTATTCTGACGTCCAACAACTGTTTTGCCAGAAAAGCTGGGGCCATGGACATTCCCATGCCTGTCTGGCAAAACAGCCGTTGGATGGACGTCCGAGTAATCTCGGACTATCTCTTTTCAAGCCTGAAAAGAGAGAACTTCATTTACGGGCAGCTCTCATAATAAAATAATGTGGATTGAAAAGGCAATACTCCGTTAAACTAAAAGAAAAGAATTTGCCTGATTTGGGAGAAATCGTATGGCTTAAAACCGAAGCGATATATTATATGTTATTCAGGTCTCAGACAGGGTATTATTAGTTACATAGTGTGCTAGTGACCTAATACGGTATATATGGGGTCAGTAAATTCCATATGGGGTGAGAGCGAAGCTCGAATCCCCATATGGAATTTACTGACCCCATATATACCGTATTACGTCACTAGCACACTATGTAACGAATTTATCTTACCGACTATCTTAACGTGTGAAATTAAGACTAGTGATTCTCAAAACGAGCAAGTCTTCAATACTGTTAGCGCTAGGAAAATACTTCCATTAATCCTACAAAAACAGATGCCAACAATAACGACTTGTAAGGTTTAAATGTGTTTTATGAATTTGTTTCAATCTGGATCATCAATTTCTTCGTCTGTTGGAACTTTTAAGATTTTTTCTCAGTACCGTTTTGTTTTTTACAAAGGGACATAACACCATTACTAACCGTGTATTAAATAAGCCCCGCCCCCTTCTTACCTAATAAGGAATATAAAGGGACGTAACTCCACTACTAACCGTGTATGAGATAAACCCCGCCTCCCTACTAACCTAATATCAAATATACACGGTTTGCACGCGGACGCTTTTAACCAATCATATTCCTGGAAATGTATAGGAGGTAAGATAAATACTGTGACATTCCCGGCTTAGAGTTTATATCCCCTGAGCCGAAGGCGAAGGGGATATAAGCCCTAAGCCGGGAATGTCACAGTATATACCATTTCTGAGACCTGAATTACACATATATTACGGATTACCCCTGACTTAATGTTATTTTCCAGTGCAGGTATTTGTTGACAACACATATATATTGAAAAACCCAACCTGATATGTTTGGCATACGTGAGGGATTTTCTAATTTGCTGTGAACATAATTTTATCGTGTATGTAATAATTTATAATAACACTTTTAACATTAAATTTAAGTATTAAAAGTGTAAAATGCGTGATTTTGTATCAAAAATGTATTATTGACTGAAGCACGTCATTATTTTCCCTCTGTGAGCCTCTGACAGTCTGATAGCTTTTGACTACGTCACATAGTAACCGGTGTTATGATGACGTTTTTGAGGTTCCAATTGGGGATAAAAACGTCGTATATACCCCGGCAGTTTCCTGAATATATACTGACATCTCTGTGTTGTTATCCAATCACAAACCTCGACACATTTGTAATCCGTAATATATATATATATTTGTGTAAGTTTATAGCATACATACTCGATGGAGATCACATGCCAAGAAATCCTCGCTAAAAATTCCGGTCGACCTCCTACGGCAGTCATTAGTAGCTAAAGATTTGATTTCATTCAAGAAATTAATTTATGACCTTCATGTACGTGTCGCTTAGAACACGGCCATATACCAAATGGTCAATATTAATCATCCATGTAATTTGCTCTATGGGGTGTTTGCAGAATTTCAACGGAGGCAATGTCTTGGCATGTGGAGGTAAACATGACATTGTGTTCCTCTCTTTTATTTAAAAAAAAAAGGCATTTGGTTTAATTTGTATATAAATTGACCTACTGCAGTTTTAATCTCAACTGCTGGATGCCACACATATTCAAATTGGTATCCTAGAATATGCAAACACGTTTCAGATTAATTATGAACTTCAATGTTCTTTAGTTGCAATTGTGATGTGTTCAGAGTTGTCCACCTTTGCCCAGGGAAATTCAATCAAACGAGATATCAAACGATTTGTAATATTGCAAGAGGATATTCTCATTTTTAATTATAAAGTTGTAAGGTTAAACCAGCAGTTCAAACACACACAGGAAAGTAAATGGTGCATTGAGTTGCATCATATTTTATCATATTTTTGTAATTAATTTCAAGGTACAGATGGGTGCGGTCCTAACCTTGACAAAAGTTGGCTTTTTAAGTTAACTTCAGAATTTTTAAGCAGACCAGCAAGGTAACCTCGTCTACGGTGGACCAGACCTACGGTCCGCTTTTTTATGACTGCTACAGACCTACCGACGGGTCTGATCCAGACCAGACCTGTGGACAAGTCTGCTTTTGACCAGTCCTGAGGACAGGTCTGCCTGTGGACAGGTCTGCTCCTGACAAGACCTGTGGACAGGTCTGCTTCTGACCAGACCTGTGGACAAGTCTGCTATTGACCAGACCTGGGGACATGTCTGCTTATGAAATGTTATCGTTTTTGCGACTTTTCATATCAGACTTGAGCTTTATTAAAATATGTATAAACAACATTCGCATTGTTCTTCCCCAGAAGGCCTCTGATAGCAAATTTATTTACTCGCTATACTCTACTAGACATTATTCATAACAACACAATTCTTCCTTTTTTTATTTTATATATTCTTATATATACATCAGTCAATTACATAGAGCTATCATATTTTTTTTTAATAAGAAGGCGGATAGAAAGGTTATCCAACGCATCGGAACAACATTCTTATATCATGGGATATCAACATCTTTGTCGACGTTACTTCGTTCCCCGTTTTTTACCTGTCTCTTCCTAATTTTTACTTTACATGCTTTATGCATTTATGCATGCATGGATATTTCATTGTTATTCTACTTGTTTGGATTGGATTTACTATTCTTTTTCCGCAGAATATTCTAACGAAAATTGTACAGTTGTACAGTGTCCGGATATGTACGAAGTGGTAAAACTACCAACAATCTCGTCAAATTCGTCAGTTTTATCGAGAGATTTGTGCACATGAATGAAATAGTTGTCACTTGACGTTTAACTATAAACAAAATCGAGCAACCGACATAATAGATTAACAGTATACTATTCCCAGAAGAGAACCTCATATACATTTTTTTTTTATTAAAAAGCACAAATGAATTCAGACATGTCAGTGTTGGTACATGTACTTGGATGATGCGGCCTAATGGTTGTTTTTTACACATCCTAGTGACTGTGCAATATTATGAATACAGAGATAAAACGCTGACATTCTCAATTTATGCGGAAAAAAAACTTTGCATGAATTGTTTTCCTTATTGCTTACATTTGCCGTCCTACTAACATGTTCACAGGAGTGCCAAGAGAAGACATAACAGCGGTCATTTATTTTATACATTGAATCCTGACATAAAAAATATGGCTTGTTTACTATGCGGGTATATGGATTTTTAAAGTAAAGTGCACATATGCAGGTCAGTTAAATGATTTTGTTGTATAAATCAGCATTAGGTATCACAACGACTGAAATTTTGTTACGTATCAATATTTTGAATAAAAGGAGGACATGCTGGCATCCAAAATTAATGCTTACAAAATTTTGTTGTTATTATATTGCAATATTACTGTCCATTGCATTATACATTGAATCTTGACATAACAAATATGGCTTATTTACAATGCGGGTATATAGATTTACAAATTAAAGTGCACATATGGTCAGTTTTGGTCAATGCGGTCAAATAATTTTGTTGTACAAGTCAACATGAGGTATCAAAACTACTAAAATTTTGTTACGTATCAATATTTTGAATAAAAGGAGGACATGCTGGCACCCTAAATTTATGCGAACAAAATTTTGTTGTTAGTGTATTGCAATATTGCTATCCATTGTATTGTACATTGAATCCTAACACAAAAATATGGTTGATTTACTATGCGGGTATACATGGTATATAGATTTACAAATTAAAGTGCACATATGGTCAGTTTTGGTCAATGCGGTCAAATCATTTTGTTGTACAAGTCAACATGAGGTATCAAAACTACTGAAATTTTGTTACGTGTCAATATTTTGATAAAAGGAGGACATGCTGGCACCCTAAATTTATTTGAACAAAAATATGTTGTTGCCCGTACGAAAAACATGACACGTACTCCAGCTGGACAGTAGCCGTACTGAGAACCGTACTTATAATATTCATTTGGGCTTTTCTGTGAATGTCTTTTAATGGATAACCCGGCTGGACTTTCAGCGAAATTAGCCGTTAACCGGCTCGAAATATTTAAGTGCCAGTCTTTGTAAGAATCAGGCAATTTAGGTAAAAATTCAAACATGATAAGAAAAAACCCACCGAGTTAATCATGCTATTTAATACTTACCATCATCCTGAGTTAAAAAGTATTAGTCTTTCGTTTGTGTGTGTCTGGTAATATCAAATAACTTGGTTAGAAAATCGGTTAGAATGATAGCAAATTACAGAGTTATCTCCCCTTATTCGTTAATTTCTAGTGCATTTCAACCAAATTGTATCGTCTATTACCAGAGCAGAAAACAGAAATGAATGTTATTTTTGTGCATAACTACATATTATGAACTAAAATCAATGTCAAATTGGGTGGGTTTTTTGGTCATGTTTTCACCACTGCCTGATTCTTAGGCAGACTGGCACTTAAATTAGCAGGAGTCCGGTTCAGAAAGTCCAGCTGAACTTTCATAAAAGTACGTCTGAAAAAATCCAGCCGGCATTTCTGGCAAAATATGGCCTATATAAAGTTCAGCTGGACTTTACAAAGTCCGGCTGAACTTTAAGAAGTCCAGCTGAACTAATAAAAGTTCAGCTGGACTGTAAAAAGTTCTGTTTGACCTTTAAAGATGACCTCACCAGGGGTTGATCCACAAAAAATGAGGGAGAGGGGGATCCTTCCCTGCAGAACTCTCCCTCTCGATTACTACAGCTTAGTTTTTCTAGATGGTGGATTCTTCTGATTTGATATGCATTCCTTGTTATAATCTGAAAAAAAACTAAAAAAAAAATAGATGGCATTATGCACATACTGCTTACTGCTTATTTCTTTTTCTTTTTTCTACTGTCTTACTATCAAAATCAAGAAACGGGGAATTGTGAAGCTAAATGCTTACTCCTAAAAATGTGTGGTTATAATTATCATGATTTATATATATTAAGACTAAATAAAAGTAAAGCTTTGAAAATCACTCAAACTGAAATATTTTGCATAATTAAGTATTTAATGTAGTTTTTGGTGGAAGAAGACTTCAAGTCTTCTGAAGACCTATGGGCTGACTTTAAAATCATTGAGCCTCCGTATGCCGCATTCGTTTCTGTGTATTAAAATTTCATAACAACTTAAGTTTCCTGACACCGATTTTACACATGATTAAGCATCTGAATCATTTAATTTGTAAATCAGGATTGAAAAACAATCACTATGATCGTAAATATGACCCTTTTATTTATGTAAATTATCAGATTTCATCTCATCCACATGAACGTTATTTGTTGGCTTGTAACCGGATGTTTTTATTGTAGATATTTGTATTACGCATGCGTGAATTTGGTATCGGGACAACTCGCCTTGTTTACAAGTTCACCCTTGAAGTTACAAATTTGCAATCCTGCAGACAAGAATATTTTGTTTTTAGTAAATAAAAAGGATCTATTTCTTATTAAATTGTTGTCTTTATTCATTGTTTTCCTTTGTCATGTGAATTAGATGCCCTTCTACTTCAAATGGTTTCAATCTATTTATAAATTATTCAAGACTCATTTGACAAAAGCAGTACGTTACTGTTGGGAGAATTTGATTAACCTCTAGATGCTCATAGAAAAAGAAATATAATTGAAACTGAATGTACCTCCTTCTGAATAATTTATTGCAATATAAATATAAATCCCTTTTGACAAGAGAAATCTGACTTTTGTCAGAATTTTTTTTTTCACATGTGCCAAGGATTTGTATTTGTATATAAAAATCATTGCATGTGCAAAGGTAATCACGTGTGGCGGCCATATTGGTTTGTTTACAACTATGTGAATAAGCCTCTAGAACCATGACCTAAACATAAATAGTCTCTGAAAGCGTAAACTTATGCAATACTATTTTATCAATCATGATTATTTTCATAAATTTAAATTTGATTATTTAAAGAAATAAAATTATAACAATTACGATTTTAGATTAGAGATTCTACACAGACATGCTTTGATCTATTTATAGCCAAATTAGTTTACCTGTGTGAAAATGTAAATAATTTGTTAACTAAAACAAGTAAAGACAAACTATGGATGGAAGATAATAATTTACATAAATACTTCAGGACATTTGATTGATTTTAATAAATATAGGATTTAAAAACTGCAAGTGGAAACAAATTTAATCATTAGCTACATAATCAGCTCATAATTTTTTTTCGCAAACATCGTGGTGATGTAACTGACAAAAATCACTCCATCAATCCTCCAGCCCTTTCACATATTAAGCAATAGATCTACTTATTATTGCAGAATATTCAATGAATATACATTCATCGTCTAATTGAATATATCGGGTAATCAGATATTTTTAGCTGACAATTTGGGTATCCCATTGACCGGAGTCTACTCTACTACCATAAATGATAAACATGATAAAGATAATAAATAGTATTTTTTTCACTAATTTATTGAAATATTTTTGACATAATACTGGTTGCAACATATTTAATTTGTGTATTCAGGTTGGGACACTTCCCCCCTCCCCCCAAATTATGAGTGGTGTCCCTTAAATGAGGGACTGTCCCTAAAACAAGGGGTCATTTTACTGTTGAAAAAAAAGAAAGATCATTTTAAAGAATTTTATTAATCCCAAAAGTGGGAAAATTAATTATATTTGGAACAACTTTTCTAAATGAGGGGTCAAATTAATAAAGAAGATATAAGTTTAGAAACAACAGAAGATTCTTTTGACATGTTTTGACCATTTAGTACTTAATAGATGCATAGTTCTTGGGGGACAAGTTTCATCAAATAATATGAATATAAATGACTTTTTTTGTACTCATTTTTTAGGTATTGACAATTCACTTGGAAACTCAACATATACCCTCACGACACTTACCAAAGAGGAAATCCTGGATAATCATAGGTCTGTTCTGTGTTCCTTTCGAAATTTCAACCAAAGATGAAGAACTGGATCTGCCATCACTGTATTGGATACCTAAACTACATAAGTGTCCTTACAAACAACGGTATATTGCTGGGTCTTCCAAGTGCTCCACGAAACCTTTTTCTAAATTATTAACATCTATTTTATCAGCAATCAAAGACGGGCTTCAAAGTTATTGTGAAACTGCCTATTCAAGAGGGGGCGTGAATCAGATGTGGATACTTAAAAATTCCAAAGATCTTTTAGAGTACATACAATCTAATTCTCTTTCATCTTGTAACAGTATTAAAACATTTGACTTTTCTACTCTGTACACTAGTATTCCACATTCCAAACTAAAAGACAAATTGAAAGAGTTGGTATTGCTTTGCTTCGTATAAAAGAATGGCCAACGTAGATATAAGTATCTTGTCTTAGGGAGGGATAAATCCTACTTTGTAAAGGATCACTCTGATTCGAACAAAAACTTCTCTGAAACTGATATTATCAAGATGCTTGATTTCTTGATTGACAACATATTTGTTACGTTCGGAGGACGTGTTTTTCAACAGACTGTCGGCATTCCAATGGGAACAAACTGTGCCCCTCTACTTGCCGACTTGTTTCTTTATTATTATGAGGCTGACTTCATGCAGGAACTTCTTAGGAAGAAAGATAAGAAGTTAGCACTATCCTTTAACTCTACTTTTCGCTATATATATGATGTTCTTTCACTAAATAATTCAAAATTTGGTGACTATGTGGAACGCATCTATCCAATCGAGCTAGAGATAAAGGATACTACAGATACAGTTAAGTCGGCCTCATATCTTGACTTACATCTAGAACTTGACAATGAGGGTCGGTTGAAAACAAAACTTTACGACAAAAGAGATGATTTCAGTTTTCCAATTGTGAACTTTCCATTTCTAAGTAGCAACATTCCAGCATCACCTACATACGGGGTATATATCTCCCAATTGATACGATATTCCCGTGCTTGCATTTCCTATCATGATTTTCTTGATAGAGGGTTGCTGCTCACAAGGAAGCTATTAAACCAATAGTTCCAAATGGTGAAGTTGAAATCATCCCTTCGTAAATTTTACGGACGCCATCACGAGTTGGTTGACCGTTATGGAATAACTGTATCACAAATGATAACGGATATGTTCCTTACGTCGTAACTACAATCCCGTTCCCTTTCCTGAATGTTACCTACCGAATTAAACTATTTACCGGATTTGTTATCAAATAAGCAACACTACGGGTGCCGCATGTGGAGCAGGATCTGCTTACCCTTCCGGAGCACCTGAGATCACCCCTAGTTTTTAGTGGGGTTCGTGTTGTTTATTCTTTAGTTTTCTATGTTGTGTCGTGTGTGCTGTTGTTTGTTTGGCTTTTTCATTTTTAGCCATGGCGTTGTCAGTTTGTTTTAGATTTATGAGTTTGACTGTCCCTTTGGTATCTTTCGTCCCTCTTTTACAGTGGGTTGTAATGATCTTCCAGTAAGGTAACCCCTCATTTGGAGTGTTGTTCCCAACCTGTTAAAGGTCCATCTTTGTGCATAATTCAAAATTGGAAATTTCAACAAGCATCTAATATTCTTACGCAGGAAAATAAACCCTGGTCTGCTAGCTACATGCATATCTTTTCTACCGATTTAATAACTAGAATCATGCAAACAGACTTGTAAGTTCATCATACAAATATGACACTTTTTCTAGACAATCCAGATCGTGCAAAATACTTCGCTAAAAATTATAACCTTTAAAATTGTTGTTGTGCACTAAAAACCCCTATGGGAACTTTCAAAAGTTGGCGGGTATGTAACAAGTCTTACTATTTTTATGCTCCATTTATGGGCATTATGTTTTCTGGTCTGTCCGTCTGTCCTGCTTCTGGTTATAAAGTTTATGGTCGAGGTAGTTTTTGATGAAGTTGAAATCCAATCAACTTGAAACTTAGTACACATGTGTTCCTTATGATATGATCTTCTTAATTTTACTGCCAAATTAAAGATTTTACCTAATTTTCACAGTCCACTGAACATAGAAAATGATTGTACGGATGGGAAATCCATGTACTTATGACCTTTTCTTGTTTGAAGAAAAAAAAAGCATACAGCATAACGATAATGAAGCAAAGCAGCCTGGGTTAGTGGGGCTGCTTTTATGGTAATTCAAGTTACCTTTTATTCACCTTCTTCCACCTCAGAGCTATCAGCTCTTTTTTTTAATTCTTTTTACTCTTCAAAAATAAAAATTAAGCTACTTTTAATGTTGTAATCATTTTATCAATATGTTGAAGAAAAAAGAGCATATCAGATTGTACTTACCAGAATATGCAATCCAAAAAACATGCAAACAGCAATCTTCCTAAATTGAAATTGATGCCAGTCAGAAGGATCCATCTTCTCTAATAAAATGTGAAAAGAACTACTTCCAAACATTTCCAATGTAAATTTCTCATTTTGTTTAAGAAAAAAGACACATCTTCCTGTTTATTCCAAATTCAAATTTTGTTGTATTGCAATACATGAGGTTGTTTGAGGAGCTGTGAAAATTTTTCTTCTTATGACTTCTTGCATATGTTTTAATTTTGAATATGTGATATATTAAAAAAAAGAAAATCAATTATTAATTTGTTCAATTATGAAATGTTTAATAAAAGTGGGGTTCGTGTTGTTTATTCTTTAGTTTTCTATGTTGTGTCGTGTGTACTATTGTTTTTCTGTTTGTCTTTTTCATTTTTAGCCATGGCGTTGTCAATTTGTTTTAGATTTATGAGTTTGACTGTCCCTTTGGTATCTTTCGTCCCTCTTTTATTGCAGATATATGTATTTAAAAAATTGTTATCCTTCAAATGGCCTCATGATCAACCTCTGTGTAGATGCTACTTCCTGTGACCTGTTCAGACGGAGGTTAATTGAAAACAGATGTCATTCTCTACAAGACTACTGCTATTAAATCACTGTTATAGCTCAAGTTTCTAATTGATATTAAAGAATGATGATAATTATTTATTTTATGCATTCATCTTATTAAGTATAAATATACTAGAAAATGTATAAATTTAACCAATTAATAGATGTAATTTTGCTAGGGGTTTTATTTCATGAAAAAGTAAAAATGTTAAATAATTGTTGAAAACATATTAACTGGGATATAATTCAATCAAAATTATATCACCTATATTAAATTTAAAATTTCCATTTACAGTCTATTTTAGATATTTTATAATGGAATTGAAAATTTTAGGGGAAAAGATCACATCTTATAGTTTGATCTTAAAGTATATTGTAAAAACATATGATATCATTATTATAACTTGCAGATTTTCATTTATAACTCTTTTCCATTTTGAAAGAAATTGTTCCTTTCAAAGAACAGAATCCTAGTGACAAACTTTTTATTTCTGTAAGGGCATATTTGGCTGATGAAAATTTTCTAAGTCTTAATAACTGCTCATAAATGACTAACATTTTCTAAGACAAAAATCCTGCTGATCATTCTACAGAAAGAATAATTTCCCTAAAAAGTCCAGCCGTGTTTATTTTCTTGTCAGAATTACATAAAGTGCGGATGGACTTTAAAGAAAATACCGGCTGGCAAATAACCAAGTATAAGAAAAAGTACGTGTACGGCTCATGTCAGACTGGATTTTTCAAAGTCAGACTGGAATACGTCTCAAGTCCAGCTGAAGTCCAGTTGAACTCCTGTTGAAATTTTCGTACGGGTAGTTTATTGCAATATTGCTGTCCATTGTATTATACATTGAATCCTGACATAAAAAAAAAATATATGACTGAATTACTATGCTGGTATATATGGTATATATATAGATTTACAAATTAAAGTGCACATATGGTCAGTTTTGGTCAATGCGGTATTTTGTTACGTATCAATATTTTGAATAAAAGGAGGACATGCTGGCACCCTTAAGCTATGCAAACAAAAATTTGTTGTTCATGTTGTTATTGTATTGCAATATGGAACGGGAACCCAATTATTTGCCCCATTGGAACGCATTGAAAATCATAGTAAAAACATAGGATCCTGTTCAATAAATAATTTTGATAGCCACCTTGGGACTTCTGGTTCATGTTAGGCATTCATTTTGAAGTGTCTAAGTACAATCTCAGTGCCTCATGACCGGCATTCCGTTGCAAAATTTTGTTTTTATGACAACAGGGTCAGTCTGTCTACTTCCGGGAAAGAATAAAGGCTAAAATTTAGGCAATTTACTCTATGTACTGACGCCAGATTAAATTTAAATTAATCAAAATTTTTACAGAAATTCAAACTAGAAAGCCTACCCTTTCAAATAAATCTACATTCAGTTACAGAACTTGTGAAATAATAACACTACACAATTTATAACAAAAGTTATATATATTTTTTTAAGAACTACATTCGTGGGTACCGGACTGGTTGCCCTAACTGGGATCCTATTCTATATAGCTGTCCATTGTATTATACATTGAATCCTGGCGGGTATATAGATTTACAAATTAAAGTGCACATATGGTCAGTTTTGGTGGACACAGTCAAATTATTTTGTTGTACAAGGCAGAATGAGGTATCAAAACTTCTGAAATTTTGTTACGCATTAATATTTTGAATAAAAGGAGGACATGCTGGCACCCTTAATTTATGCGAACAAAAATTTATTGTTATTGTATTGCAATATTGCTATCCATTGTAATATACATTGAATCCTGACAAAAAAAATATGGCTGATTTACTATGAGGGTATATAGATTTACAATTGAAAGTCCACATATGGTCAGTTTTGGTCAACGCGGTATCAAAACTACTGAAATTTTGTTATGCATCAAAATTTTAAATTAGAGGACATGCTGGCACCCTAAATTTATGCGAACAAAACATTGTTGTTATTGTATTGCAATATTGCTGTCCATTATATTATACATTGTCAGTTTTGGTGGAAGCGGTCAAATAATTTTGTTGTACAAGTTAACATGAGGTATCAAAACTACTGAAATTTTGGTACGCATCATTATTATGCGAACAAAAATTTGTAGTCATGTGTTAAAATGATGCTTTCATTTTGTATAGTAAATTCTATCCTGAAATTAAAATATTGCTGATTGTGGCTACATAGATTAAGGACGTATATAACTAACATCTAAAATACGTCCTTTTTAAAAATATATATATAAATAAAGTGCAAATATGGTTGAATTTGAATATTGGAATATATATTCAGTGCCGGTTATCATTGTAACCAAAGATCGTACTTTAATTTATAGATTGGCAGATCACAGATAAATTTGTGAACAAGTAACGTTTTATGCGTACTTTATTTTCAAATATTTGTATTAAATACTGTTTATATAACGGAATTATTAATTTTACTTTATTTTCGATGTTTTTACTACGAAACAAATATTTTTAAAAAATCGATGTAGAGCGGTCCTGGTTACAAGTTAATTAACTTAGTGTTAAGCAGACCAGTCAAAAGTTAACCTGGGAACAGGTTTGGTTTTGATCGGTTTTGTCAAAGCAAAAGTTAACTTATGTTAACTTTGTGGCCGGACTGGTTTCGAAGTTAACTTATGTTAACTTTACGACAGGCCTGGTTTCGAAGTTAACTTATGTTAGCTTTAAGATAGGACTGGTTCAAAGTTAACTTGTATCAATAGCGGAACTGTATCGAAGTTAACTTTTTGGCAGACATAAAAACAGTCCTAGGACCAATTCCGCTTTTCAAGTTAACTAGATTTTGGTCCTAGGACTGGTCAAAGCAGTCCTAAATCCGGTCACAGGTTAACTTTGACCAGTCCAAATGACTGGTTATCAAGTTAACTTGCTGTACAGGTTAGTACTGCACCCATCTGTATGTTTCATGCATTGATCAGTTCATCAAATTGCCGCCATGAAGAATCGCTTGATTATTATGGAATGTCCGTTCACAGATGATACAGGGTCTACATTCTTTAATATAATTCCATCCCATTCCCCTCTCTGATATTGGGCTTTTACCTGATTTTACCTTGCACCATAGAATGTGACTATAAAAAGAAGTAAGAACTGCTCATCTTTCCGGATCATCTGGTGGCTACAAATTTGTTTTATAGTGTTTTGATTCTTTATTGTATTTTTTTTTTTATCTTAAACATGTATTTTGACAACAATGTTGTCGTTTTATGCTGGTCTAGTTTGCACGAGGTATTTTTTTATTTTTCATTTAGAATGTTTTATCTCTTTATGATACATTTTGAATTTAAGGCATTTCAGACGGTTGTTTCAAACAAAACGACAATTAAGAAACGCTAACTGACCTATAGTTGTTCATGTCTGTGTCATTTGACCTCAGATGGTTTCTCATTGACAATAATACTACAAGTCTTACCTATATATTTAACCTGACATTTAATTACTTAATGTGTCAGATAGTTATCAAAGTTTATAAAGTATGTAAGTAAAAAATGTCATTATCACAATGTTAATTTACTTTCCAATTTGTTTTATTCACCGAATCATAATAAACAATTAACATGCATTCTGATCTGAAGTATACAAATAAGGAGTTTATAATTTGCTATTGATTCATCTCGGTGACTTTGTTCATGTTTTGTATGTACTTGCATTTATCTACATGCAGCTGCAGCAATACTACACGCAGACCCGACTGATCCACACGTCCCGGCAACAGCAGGACTACAGGCACCTAGACATGTTCCAAATGAAAAAAAGCCACAGACAGCACATCCTACACCGGTCAAAGCACAAATACCTCCGAGGGAACCGCAACTTTTTTTCAGTGCTTCGTGGTTACATGATCTCTTTTCTCTCCTTTCTGTTTGAGTCATTCCAACTTGTGTGTAGTTATATTCAATCTGATCTGCGATGACTTTCCCAAACACATTTTTGGAAAATAGTTTGGTAATATCCCCTAAATCGATGATAGTTTCCAGCAATTCTTTTGGCTCATATGGACATTTTGAGTATATTAATGCACAGAAATCTTCATCTTCTACGGAATTTCCATTTGCAGCTGCATTCAAAAGATGTTCAACATTCGGATATTCAGCTAATAATTTCTTGACTTCTGCATATAACAAACTGTCCCGAAATTGTCCCTTGTCAGTTACAATTTTAATCAGGAGACTTAAAGGAGTGCTCGATATTTGATTGCGTTCGGATTCTGGTAAGGCGGCAACTATACACACCAATTTCTCTACACATTCAGTAGTATGATCATAGAACTGGATTACTTTGTCTTCAAAAGCAATCACAGCTTTAACATTTTGAAGCTTATTTGAACCATTGGTGTTTACCAACGCTGCTGTAGTGGTCACCCAATACAAGAACAAACCAACAATACATGGAGATCATCCTCTATTAGTTCTGAAAAGTTAAAGATTCAAGTAAAGATAATAAAAGTTATCAATAGTTTACATCTACATTTGTATTATGTTTTCCTTCGACGTCTATATGAGCTGTGTATATTCCGTTTCTTGCGTTTTTGTTCAGCTGTTTTAAAACAATGCGATCTTATCTGTACGGAATCTATAATAAGGTAGTTAGACATTTGCAGGTGTCCAAATAAAATGTTTATTTGAAATAGGCATTCGAATGGTTCGTTGTTGAATGTAAGGTAGAATTTTCAATCTTGTTAGGGAAATTAGATTCATTGAATATATTGGACGTTTTATTTCTATTGTAAACGTACTTATAATTCGACTCTAGTTATATCTGTTTTCAATTGTTTTCAATTGTTTCCAAAGAAAAGTAAAAAAAAATAAACTGTTTCTAATTTTTTTCTATCATCACCAAACCAAAAGGTACTGATATTAAACAAAAATCAATAACAAAACAATGTCCGTCTTGTTCTAGCCCAATTGAACAACAGTTTACATTCATAGTGCATACTTATCCTAGAAAATATGAGAAGATGGCAACGACATTGATACACAATCTTTTAGACTCATATATCGAAACGGCATTTGGAAGGCCATATAAAAAGTACCCTCATTTTTATAAATATATAAGTACGTCTGAGTCAGTGACAACTCTACAACAGATTAATCCATCGGATCACCAGCAATGATGGTGATACATGGCTGTGTACATTATGCATATACAACTCGTCTGAACATCAACCCAACAATGTTAGATCTGTTAATTTGCTTTCGCAAATGTTTTGTTCTTCCCTCGCCGGGATTCATGATGTTTAGACGAGTTGTATATATAAAATTGCGGTTTTTATCCAACGCAATCATAGGTTTGAACGTAGTTTTCAATTTTGACTCGTTTATATTTTTTTCGTTTGGGCTTGTATCATATTTTCCCTCCGGTTTATATGATCCGTTCATCCTACATTGACTCTTAAAAATTCAAGAGTCTATCTGAAATTGAGGGTAAATAATATGGCCTTCCAATACCGTTTCGATCCCTAACATCACTGAAGAGACATATATTGTCGAAATCTAGATCTGTTGTACACAAAACATTTTGACACCTTGTGTTTGTGGCATAACATCTTGGCCACAAGTTTATCGTTTTCTGTTTAGTATTAAAGTTATATTTAGATCCATTTTGTTACATCTCGTGATCAATTTTATTTGGCAATCGCCAATGACAGTCAGCAGCGTTTAAGAACATCAGTTGTTCGACCTGTTAGTCAAATAGGTTTTGTTTGAATATACTTTTCTGGTCTTTTGGAAAATGTTGTTTGTGCTGTATTTAGACCCTTCTACAACGAAATTTGTTTTACATGCACACGATAAAAATTGCGGTTTTGATCCAACGCAATCATAGGTTTGAACGTAGTTTTCAATTTAGACTCGTTTATATATATATATATCTCATAATGAAGCAGAAATAAAACGTCCAAGATATTTAATGAAGCATATTTCCCTACCAAGATTGAAAATTCGACCTTATATTTAACAACGATCCATTCGAATTCATGTTTCAAATAAAAAATCCATTTGGACACCTGTACTATATGTATACAACGTCATCTTACCTTCCTATGAAAGCAGTGAAAGTACTAGTAAAAGTGATGAATTGAAACCGTTATTATCTTTCATTAATTTTCTTATATATATATATAAATCTAGTTTGTTTGCCTTATTACTTTTTTTTTTTAAAATAAAATGACTCGACAACTGACTGTCTGTTTTAATCACGAATATAAGACCACGTTATTTTCAATCATTAAAGATTAAAAATATCTGACCAACTTTTACAAATGAATTCACCCAATTTGCTTTCTTATGACTAAAGATATTTTTAGTATTTTCTACTAGTCCTTGTTCAGTTGTAATCCAAATTAACTTTTCGGGATAAGTGCTTAATTGTTTTATTATTTGAATAATGTATGGTATCTGCATTCATACTAGCCAAAATGTTTCAATATTCTATTTAGGTATTTTTTAAGCACTTTTCGGTTATTCCGTTTACAATTTATAACTGATGTCATGCGCGATTGAAAGGAACAATACAAATCTACAATATTAAGACCACCTGTTTCGTATTTGTTTTTCTTCTCTTTATCTTTCAGTGTATTAAACATGAATTATGCTTCAATAAAATTTACAAAAAATATAGGTCCTCAATTTGATAAGTTATATCAATATTTCTAAATGCTCAACATTAACATTAAATAATTCTTTAAATGTTTTGAACACTAATATAATGAACAGACAATACCTGTAAATTGTACTAAAATGCTGTAAATTGACTATTCCAGAAGGCTGTAGGTTTACTTTATGCGTCTATGGCTTTGAGTGGCCCATTATATAGCAAGCTTTGTTTGAAACGTCTTTCTTTTTGAGAGTTTTCAAGGTTGTTTTTAATTGGTTTACGTGGGTTAATAAGAAGTGCATCTGCATCATGTACATTAAGTATTTTCAGTACTCATCTGTGTTTTTCCTTAAAATCTGATTGGTATGAATTATAATGACACAGTTTGATGTCAAAACAGATTCAAGTAGATTTCTGAGAAAATGATAACCAAAAATATAACATGTATTACGCACTTTAGATTACTTGCACTCTTGACACTGTTTATATAAAATAAAGTCAATTAACCGAAATACCGAGTTCCACGGAAAATTCAAATTGGAAAGTCCCTTACCAAATGTTACAGTACTGCAATATACTGCAACAATTTCTTTATTTGGCCACTAAACATTAATGTATACTAGTGCAGCAAAGTGGACGCAAAACTATACTCCGAAACATACAAATGAATCAAAATGTTGAAATAAAAACACACAAGACTAGTAAAGGCTAGAGATTCATGACTTGGACCGATGCAGAGAGAGGCGAAATATATCAAAAGGATAGTCAAACACACAAATTGAATATAAACTGACAACGCCATGGCTAAAAACAAAAGAGACAAACAGACAAATTATAGTATTGAAAATGCTTCAGGGTGAAGTAGGTTTTGTGAGATCTCAACCCTCTACCTATTCTTCTTGCCAATGTTGAACAAACAAACACATAGAAAAACGCAAAGTAAAACTCATTTTAAGAGTTTGATGCTATAATTGGTTACAGAAGAAACCTAAGAAAATGGCATATCAAGGGATTAAACCGGAAGGTGATTGGGACGATCTATCCGACCGTTTGAAAGAGTGTTTGTCAGAGATAAGTGACTGGATAACTTCAAATATGCTGAAACTGAATCAGGACAAAACAGAGCTTATCGTCTTTGCTCCGAAACATCGAGTCAAACAGTTATCAAAGTATAAGCTACCCTTCGATGACACTAGTTTAAGTGATGCGAACTGTGTTAGGAATCTGGGAGCGTTCTTTGATAAGTCTATGAGTATGAAACAGCAGGTAACAGCCGTCTCAAAATCATGTTACACTAGATTCAAACCATTGGAAACATCTCGTTTTATTTTATATTTAACTTCTCTCAAACTATTAAGCTGATTAAAAAAAAACTTGGCAGTAATGCTTATCAAATTTAGTGATCCAAGTGAAAGTAATATAAAGACTGAAGTATTCGGGGTATGACGCACCTATGCATTTTATATGACACAAAAAGGCAGCTTCCTTGATCACCAAAGTCTTGTGATGTCTAACCTAATTTTACATGAATGGTGTTAACCATATATTTCGATTTGACTTTTGTTATGTTCTTCTTGACATTTTGTCTCATGATGTATCTTAACTATACTTAATTTTTTCCATGTGCAAAAAATATTTTTCCCCTCTTTGTATTTAAAAAAAAAAAAATCGAACTCCCCTTTTCCACACTAAGAAAACATTTAATCCCCCCTACATTTTGACCAGCCCACCCTCCCGAATAAAAAATGAGAAGTCCGTAAGTTCGTGTAAATAATAGACAAATTGCAGATAATAATAAAAATTACGATAAATGTTTCCCTGAGACACAGATGTGTAACCTACTTCCTCAGTAAAAATGACTTTTAAAAAGGAACATGAACTATAAATCACACTGTCATTATATGAAAATAGGATGTGGTATAATTGCCAACGAGACGACTATCCATCTTTTGCGTTCTGTATGTAAATGATAGAAATGATACGTAATGTTTACATTATAGTTGACATGTAAAGCCACAACAGGATAGAAATTACAACAGATTTCTCGGAAATATATTTCAATAAAAATATGTTTTTAACAATATTTTGGAGTGGGGTGATATGACGTCATAAAATAATGTTATATATAATACCGAACGGATACTGTAACTGTGGGCTTAGGTTGATGAAAACAACTGACGACGAAATGGTAGGCTTGAATGTTTTTGTAACATACTGTGTACTCCTGGTTTCTGTCACAGAGAGTGCTTGTAAGTTTTGAAAAAAAGGGTAGAAAAATGAATTTATGAAAATTCCTTGTTAAGTTAATGAACTAAATTATAACATGTAGATTATAAAACTAGAAATCCCTAATGTCCGAAACGGTTAACGCAAACATAACGTTGGTACTCTGAATTTAATTTTTAAAAAAAGGCAAAGATAAGCGCGAATAACTGTTTAGTTAACATCTTTTATCAATAGTTTTATTGTGTTAATACTATAAATATTTAAATTGATCGATACATTTTAATACTATTTTTATACCTATTTATATATTAATCTATTTATACATTGTTTGCCTTTTATTTTATTTCTTTATTCCCTTTAGATTTATGAAGTGCTATAGATCACGGACTGACCTTATTTTTAGAGTCGCTGACCGGTAACGTTTGCGTTATGGTTTGGTTATCGTGAGGATTCTGCTGTAGAACTGCCGGTTATTATAACCTGACTCCATTTCTGAGTCACTTACCAGTATCTTTTGCTGTGTGAGTTTGTTGTTTAGTAGGCAGAATCGACAATAGTACTGCCATTTACGGCCTGCCTGATTTAGTTACTGACTGTTTACTGATGCAGTGTAGTTTGGTCTACTTCGTTGTTCCTGACGTTATTGTCTTTTGCACTGACTGGTACGGCCTAATTCCATTTTTCCATGCCTTGAAAATAAGAAAATTTTGCAGTTCAATGTCTATGTGGCACTTGAATTTAGCTGCCTAGAAAATAAGAAAATTTTGCAGCTCAATTTATATGTTGCACTTGGATTTAGCTGCCTTGAAAATACATAATTGGTAGTTGAAATTAGTCCATTGAAAAAAGTCCATTGGCCAATATTACGGGATAAAAAGGACGATGCTTTGTTTTAAATTATTCTTTATCTTTCCTGTATCTTTTCTAGTATTTTTCTTTAAGACCATCAGGTTCTAAAGTGTGGAGTTGGTGGATCCAAAAGTTTTCTCTTCTCCTTCTCGTCGTGGTGTCCCACTCGGTGTTGACTTCTATAATTTGGAAAGTAACATTATCAAAAGGATGTTTCGTTGAACAAAGATGTCTTGTGAGAGGACAGTTTTTGTAGGTTTTGTACGAAGAACGATGGTTATTGAGCCGAATATTAAATTTGTCCAATTGGATGTCATGTGCTTCTATTTATAGGCACTTATATATATATATACATGTAGGTATGGTTTTTTTTTAATTGACACATGAAAAATATTTATTATTTTTGAAAAAAAAATATATGAAAAGGGTGGGGTACTGGATGTCTCAGCTGCTCACCCCTACCAAAAAAATATTAAAGTTCCCACCCCCACCGCACCCCCTTGCGATGATTAAACGTGTATTTGAATACAAGCTGTGAGACTTTGAAAAAATATTTAATCTGAATCTGCAAAATATATGTAAACACTTATAACCATTGAAAAGGACAAATTGTCATTTAGAAAAATGCACGGTTTTAAATTGACATTCCACATAAATAAAAAAACATATGAATCATTTTAACCGGATCAAGACTTCTATGTTAACTTGATTGGTATGATACTTACATTTAAATTAATTTAATTACTCTGTATTTTGAAACTTAAGTATTATTTTTTAATTTATAATTTAAAGATAGGCGAAAGTACGAGAGCGACATTCATATCCAAAAGTCGAAATTAAACTGACAACGTTATGGCTAAAAAAAAAAAAAATCAGACCAACAATAGTGCAAAAAAACAAAACACAGAAAAAGTACAAGTAGTTTGTTGACAAATAAATGGACAATTCGTATTATAAAAAATACCAACTCCTTAGGAACAGATGATACATATATTGTCTACTTTGTCGGACATTTTAGTCAAATATTTTTGAATTTATTAGGTTCATGAACACGCTCACACACAATACTTGCTATCTTGATAGAGGTTATTGTAAAAACGGCGGTCGGTAATTCATGTGTAATTGACACACAAACAAAAACAGAGCAGCAAGCTATACTTTGTAGTACTTTTTACTTTCGTTAATACGTTTTTAAAACATGTAAAAGAAAGATGATAACAAAAACACTGAATCCCACCTAAAATCTTAACTTTTCAATAGACAATGAGGATTCATCCGAGTACTCGCGAGTACTCGAGTATCATGACCGAGTATCCGAGTATTAAATTTCAGATCTTTTAACATCCCTAAAATTTACAGATCTAACATTGTTGGGTTGATGTTTAGACGAGTTGTATATACATAATGTACACAGCCATGTATCACCATCATTGATGGCGATCCGATGGATTAATCTGTTGTAGAGTTGTCACTGACTCACACGTACTTATATATTTATAAAAATGAGGGTACTTTTTATATGGCCTTCCAAATACCGTTTCGATCCTTAACATCACTGAAGAGACATTTATTGTCGAAATCCGGATATGGTGTACTAAAAAAATATTGATACCGTATGTTTGTGGCATAACATCGTGGCCACAAATTAAAAAAATTGTTTTCTGTTTAGTATTAAATTTATATTAAGATCCATTTTGTTACATCTTGTGATCAATTTTATTTGGCAATCGCCAATGGCAGTCAGCAGGGTTAAAGAACACCAGTTGTTCGACCTGTTAGTCAAATGCGTCTTGTTTAAATATACTTTTTCACTTTTTTGGTCTTTTGGAAAATGTTGTTTGTGCTGTTTTTAGACCCTTCTACAAGTAAATTTGTTTTACATGCATACGTATAAAAATTGCGGTTTTTATCCAACGCAATCATAGGTTTGAAGGTAGTTTTCAATTTAGACTCGTTTATATTTTTTTGTTTGGGCTTGTATTATATTTTCCCTCTGGTTTATATGATCCGTTCATCCTATATTGACTCTTAAAATTCAAGAGTTTATCTAAACATGAGGGTACTTTTTATATGGCCTTCCAGATACCGTTTCGAGCCCTAACATCACTGAAGAGACATTTATTGTGGAAATCCGGATCTGGTGTACTAAAAAAATATTGACACCGTATGTTTGTGGCATAACATCGTGGCCACAAGTTAAAAAAATTGTTTTCTGTTTAGTATTAAATTGATATTAAGATCCAGTTTGTTACATCTTGTGATCAATTTTATTTGGCAATGGGCCAATGGCAGTCAGCAGGTTTAAGGAACATCAGTTGTTCGACCTGTTAGTCAAATCTGTTTTGTTTAAATATACTTTTTCACTTTTTTGGTCTTTTGGAAAATGTTGTTTGTGCTGTATTTAGACCCTTCTACAACGAAATTTGTTTTACATGCACGCGTATAAAAATTGCGGTTTTTATCCAGCGCAATCATAGGTTTGAAAGTAGTTTTCAATTTAGACTCGTTTATATTTTTTTGTTTGGGCTTGTATCATATTTTCCCTCTGGTTTCTATGATCCGTTCATCTTATATTGACTCTTAAAATTCAAGAGTTTATCGAAAAATGAGGGTACTTTTCTAAAAATGAGGGTACTTTTTATATGGCCTTCCAAATACCGTTTCGATCCTTACATCACTGAAGAGACATTTATTGTCGAAATCCGGATCTAGTGTACTAAAAAAATCTTGACACTGTATGTTTGTGGCATAACATCGTGGCCACAAGTTAAAAAAAATTGTTTTCTGTTTAGTATTAAATTTATATTATGATCCATTTTGTTACATCTTGTGATCAATTTTATTTGGCAATCGCCAATGGCAGTCAGCAGGGTTGAAGAACATCAGTTGTTCGACCTGTTAGTCAAATGCGTTTTGTTTAAATATACTCCTTCACTCGTTTGGTCTTTTGGAAAATGTTGTTTGTGCTGTTTTTAGACCCTTCTACAAGGTAATTTGTTTTACATGCACACGTATAAAAATTGCGGTTTTTGTCCAACGCAATCATAGGTTTGAACGTAGTTTTCAATTTAGACTCGTTTATATATATATATACCTTTATTGTCGAAATCCGGTTCTGGTGTACAAAAAAATATTGACACCTTATGTTTGTGGCATAACATCTTAGCAACGAGTTTATTGTTTTCTATTTGGTATTAAATTGATATTAAGATCAAGTTTGTTACATCTTGTGATCAATGTTATTTGGCAATCGCCAATGGCAGTCAGCAGGGTTAAAGAACATCAGTTGTTCGACCTGTTAATCAAATGCGTTTTGTTAAAGTATACTTTTTCACTTTTTTGGTCTTTTGGAAAATGTTGTTTGTGCTGTTTTAGACCCTTCTACGAGGAAATTTGTTTTACATGCACACGTATAAAAATTGCGGTTTTTGTACAACGCAATCATAGGTTTGAACGTAGTTTTCAATTTAGACTCGTTTATATATATATATACCTTTATTGTCGAAATCCGGTTCTGGTGTGCAAAAAAATATTGACACCTTATGTTTGTGGCATAACATCTTAGCAACGAGTTTATTGTTTTCTATTTGGTATTAAATTGATATTAAGATCAAGTTTGTTACATCTTGTGATCAATTTTATTTGGCAATCGCCAATGGCAGTCAGCAAGGTTAAAGAACACCAGTTGTTCGACCTGTTAGTCAAATGCGTTTTGTTTAAATATACTTTTTCACTTTTTTTGTCTTTTGGAAAATGTTGTTTGTGCTGTATTTAGGCCCTTCTACAACGAAATTTGTTTTACATGCACACGTATAAAAATTGCGGTTTTAATCCAACGCAATCATAGGTTTGAACGTAGTTTTCAATTAAGACTTGTTTATATTTTTTCGTTTGGGCTTTTATCATATTTTCCCTCCATTTTTATGATCTGTTCATGCTATATTGACTCTTAAAATTCAAGTGTCTTTCTTTAATTGAGGGTAAATTATATGGCCTTCCAGATAACATTTCGATCCCTAACATCACTGAAGAGACATTTATTGTCGAAATCCGGATCTGGTGTACAAAAAAAATATTGACACCTTATGTTTGTGGCAAAACATCTTAGCCACGAGTTTATTGTTTTCTTTTTAGTAGTAAATTGATATTAAGATCCATCTTTTGATTAATTTTATTTGGCAATTTCCAATGGCAGTCAGCAGGGTTAAAGAACATCAGTTGTTCGACCTGTTAGTCAAATGCGTTTTGTTAAAATATACTTTTTCACTTTTTTGGTCTTTTGGAAAATGTTGTTTGTGCTGTATTTAGACCCTTCTACAACGAAATTTGTTTTACATGCACACGTATAAAAATTGCGGTTTTTATCCAACGCAATCATAGGTTTGAACGTAGTTTTCAATTTAGACTTGTTTATTTTTTTTTGTTTGGGCTTGTATCATATTTTCCCTCCAGTTTATATGATCCGTTCATCCTATGTTGACTCTTAAAATTCAAGAGTCTTTCTTAAATTGAGGGTAAATTATATGGACTTCCAAATACCGTCTCGATCCCAAACATCACTGAAAAGACATTTATTGTCTAAATCCGTATCTGGTGTACAAAAAAAATATTGACACCTTATGTTTCTGGCATAACATCTTAGTCACGAGTTTATTGTTTTCTGTTTACTTTACCATCCATAAAATATCTTCTTATAATATATACACGTTGCGAAAAAATGCCTGCAATATAGTGTGATTTAATCATGGAAAACAAATGTGGTATGAGTGCGAACCAGAAAACTCGCTACCCAAGTCACAGTATGTAACAGGTATGCTATTTTATGTCAAAGTATGGCATTCAACACGGTGTCTTGGCTCACACCGAACAGACAGCTATTGAGAGCCCAAATTTACTGGTGTAAATCAATTCAAACAATAAAAGACTATTGTCTATCTATAATTGAAAAAAAATATAACACTTATGACCCGCACCAACAAACTAAAACCAATGATGAACAGATTTCTGATTAAGGAAAGGTGCAAACAAATGCGGCGGATTGAAATGTTTTTGCAAGTCAAAACCTTCACCCTTACCTGAACCAGTAGTATATCACTACAACAAAGAAAGACACACTATGAAATATCAATTGAAAAGGTTTAAAAAAGAAATATTAACAAAAGTAAACATACATTGAACGAATACATCTGATCTATAACACAATATAATTACAATATGTTAAACAATGACAGAAATGCGAACTATAAACTTCGACAAAAGACGTTAAATAAAGTAACGTAGAACTACACAGGTAAATTATTAGTTTTGTTGTTAAGACTACAGAAATAAAATCACATCCCGTAGCTGCATTTGAAATTTCGCGAACTATAATAAAGTTTTGAATTTAACATTACATTAAAATAACGTTTAACCTTATTTTACCTTAGTGTTCCCGTTGTCACGAACAGACTTTTTTTTACATGAAAATCATCGTATACTTTACTCTCAGACTATTTTGTTTTCTGTAAATTATATATTTTTCATTTAATTATGGAGGCGATTTATGACGCAATGTTATATTGCTTAACACACATAAGTTTAAAAGTATACTTTCTTAAATGAAATGCAACCAAAAAATACAAAAATAAAAACGTAACGCTACAGTACGCAAATTGCACTTAGTACCTAATGTGCTGCCAATTTGATTCAGAATTACAGAATTTTATATATACTGAGTGCCAATGCAGACGCAACACTTTTGTTTTTCAAATTTTTTTTATAATTTTTATTTTATCTATATTACAACTTTGTATAATTGGTTGAAAATGACTTTTCAGACAATTGTCGACAACTTTACGGTTGAGTGATTTTTGGAACAAATGCGAAGTAAGGGCTATTTTGAACGGACATAAACCTAGTGCACCGCTTTTCAACATACGCACCATTTTCACAACTTTGTCATTTAAAGCTTGGCTAATGTCATGAATTTTCCCGCCCTTATTGTTAAAAAACTGCAATGAACATCTGCGTTAATACCAGGACTTTCTGACAACCGGCGATATGCAGTTTTGGGTATGAACCAATGAAGCCTTCCACAGCATAAAATTACGAGAAGACTGAAGTTGTAGCCCATACAATAACCCAAATCATCCACAAATTCAACAAAAATGGTTCATTCAATGATAAGCCGCATCCCGGTATACAAAAACCAAGAAACGCACAGCAAGACCGATACATTTGGACTTGAACATATCCGATATCGACTCTGGTAGCTGTCCAAAGGTCACGAGAGTTCAATGGTGGTCACGGTAGAGCAATTTCAGTAAAGCACCATTTGCGCAGAAATTGTTAAAGATCACCACAGTCTTTCCTTAATGATATCTTAACGGCAGTCTGGCATAAATATCGAATTCTGTAGACCAAAAATCATTCATTATGTACCAAAGACCGTCAGTGGTGGTTACATAGACATCTGGCACCCGCCTTGACCAAAAGTCATGCTTTTCGTCGGAGTTTGGTCCGATCGAGCAAGTTTTGCAGTAGATTTGACATGGTTTAGACGATGAAAACCACTACCAATATCATAAAGTCAGCTTAAGTTTGCTTTGCGGGACAAGTGAAATAATATTCCTCGGAATCACATTAAACGTCCAGGATGATCAATTCCACGGTGCTGTTACATTTTTTGTTAGGACTGTGAGTTGATGATTCGAAATTGGTTTTTACGTTTACCTATTGCGCCCAAAAGATTACAATGAAACATTTTTGATTGATATCGATCTATTGTTAAAATTGTTAATTTTCAAGAAAATTTAATTTTGAAAGATTATCATTTCTAGTATAAATTATTTTTTGGAAAAACCAAGTGTTGCGTTTTCATTGGCACTCAGTATATTTTCTAATATCCGACGCATTTTATTTTTTTTTCATTTTGCACGTCCTACAACAAACATAACATGGCTTGTTATTCTTAAATGTACACAAAACAGTCACACAATATATCAAAATAGTATGTCTTCCGGAAAAAATAATTCTTCTTGCGACGATTAGATATATAACAAGTATGAACTAACGACTAATTGATTTTTGTAATTGATAAACAAAATATAAAGAAATAAAAATATTAGTAATTCGAATTTTGTGTAGCAAAAAGTAAAATCAGAAATTTTTTAATCTAAATACATAAATCCGCGGTAAATACAAGACAGGAAGTCCCTAATCAAATGTCTAATTTATAACTTGGATAAGTTAAAAAATATCAAACGAATGGATAACTGTCATATTCCTAACTTGGTACAGGCCTTTACTTATATATAACTTCTTACTTGCATGACAGTGAAATACCCTTCCATCATATTGACAACGATGTGTGAACAAAGCATTTACACAGACATAAAAAGTAAAAAGTCACAAAGGGGTATATCAGTCAACAAAATCCTTATAACTATAAAAATAAACAAAAATGTAACAAAGGAACACAAAAAGGCAAAATGACAAAGCATATAAGCAAAAATGAAGAAAGAATAAAAAATATTACCATTTCATTATAACACAATGATAGGTTGTGTCAGTACTGAGCAACGTCAAGTAGACATCACCAAATATAGACAAAACAGTAAAAGTGATATTCATCGATACAAATAAAAGAATGTTTCAACACATTATTAAGATAAAAAAACGTTAGTGCCAAAAATTTATATTTCACGACCATCGTGTATTATTTGTGAAGTAATACTGAACATTAACACTACAGCTTTTCTAATTTAGGAATAGATTACCTGAACTGAATTTGGCAAAGCTTTTAGGAATTTTGGGTCATCAATGCTATTCAATTTCGAACTCTATTTGGCCTTAAGAAATTTTTTTGGATTCGAGGGTCACTGATGAGTCTTTTGTAGTCGAAACGCTCGTCTGATGCAAAAATAAAATTTCACCATGGTATCTATGATGAGTTTATTGGTACCTTCCGATGAACTTTTTTATGGAATGAGGATGAGACGTTCTTTTACATACCACTGGTTCATCAAATGTTATGCTAAGACACTGGTAAAAACACATTGTTGCAATTGAGGTACTCCTTAATAGACAATCTCGGGACATTCTTTATTGGTTCAAACTCAATTTTCTATGATCAAATATTCAGAAGGGATAACGTTTACGATACTTGTTTTCAGGTAATTAGAGATGGCATATTTATTCTAAATACGGGTTATGTTCTTCTCATATATTTTATGATAATATGATACTGAATCCATAACGTGAGGAATATTATTTCTGCTTGATTTTCATATGACGTAGACCTTATTTTTCAATTCAGGTCTGGAGCTTGCATGTCAGTAAATGCTAGCACTCCTCTTTGAATATATGTATTATTGTCATTTTGCTTAATTTAATTTCTTTTTGCTACATTGATTAGATGTATAGGGGAGGGTTGAGAATTCCTTTAACATTTTTAAACCGCCGCATATATGCAACTCTCCAAAGTCAGGAGACTCCTGACTTTGATGGTCATTTTGTAAATATTAGTTAATTTATATGTTTTTGAGTTTAATACGACGTCCATTTTGCCCGAATTGTCATAGATTTATGTTTAGGGGCCAGCTGAAATACGTCCCCGGGTGTGGTATTCTCTTGCTGTGTTAGAGATATGTTGGTGCCTCATGGTTCTTTGGTTAGGTTGTTGTCTTTTTGAGACATTCCCCATACTATTTTTTTTGTATTTCACCCAACTATGATTTGATAGCCCTTGGTGTAAGTAAGGAGGAAATAAGAAGAAACAAGATAATCTCATGTCCGATGTTTTAGTATAATTTGTGTAATCTATATGTATATATAGAATTTTATTTCATTGTTTAAAAAAACACGTAACAATTACCACAAGAAAAGCATTATTTTACATAATTATACTGGTTTTTTTTTTACAGATTTTGTTTAAAACTTAATTGCCAGTGTAACTGTACAATGTCAAAAGACCAAGACCTTCCTGTATCTGGAGATAGCGGACATGGATCTAAACATTTGGACGATTCCATGGTTTAAGTCATTCTAATATAAAATAAAGACACATTTGTTTTCTGTGGCTGCTAATTTAATACAGTTCTGATATGTTGTTTATATATAGTTGTACATGTCTTTAATATTTTAACTTCGTGTGACTAAAAAAAGTTTGAGAATACAAAATGCCGTTAACATCAGCAGTGTTAATGACATAATAAGATTTGTTTAATCTGGAGGTATAATAAATTTGATATTTTATCGTTCAGAATACAAACTTACCTGTTTTACCATACATGATACTGGTATGTTATGAATTGTATTTGGCAAAACTTTTAGGAAAGTTGGTCATCAATGCTTTTCAAAATCGTCGTTTATCTGGCCTCTTTTTACTTTTGGGGTTTCTAACGTTCCTGGTGAGTGTTTTGTACACGAAATGTGCGTCTGGCGCAAATATAACATTTCAATCCTTGTATCAATGATGAGAACATTCATTATGATTTCTAAAAATTCGAACTCTGAAGCAATATAATCTAAGGCATCGGTATTTAATAATAAAAAAACATCATAAAATACAAACTGCAAAAAATCTCACTTAATTTTAAACTAGCGATACTAGCGAGGGTTGTCTACAGTCATAGAGATATTTGCCATTTTATACATACGGAAATGCAAGTACCATGTAAGGAATAGAATATAACAGTTGTTTTTTATTTGTTTTATATGTTTGATATTTCGAATATGCCATTTTAAATTCCGCTTCGAATTTACGTTGGAGCTCGTTAACTTTTTTGTTACATTTAATGTTATGGTGCAATTCTCGACATGTTATTCAACTGGCAGCAAAAAAGACACACTCGAGAAAATTACTCAATTAGAAAATAAACAGATAAGACGAGTACACTTATATTTGGAAACACCAAAAATGGATTTCACTAGGAAAGTAAAAAACTAGCACATGATACCAGTCAAACAGTTCGTAATGCGTGTAATGTTATCAATTAAACTTTTAAAAGATAATGTATCTGCAAATAAATAAGGGTACATAAAATAATCTGTCCTAATTTTATTCTCTACTCTATAGGTGACCAGTTACTAATCTTAGCGTGACTTTTAAATTACGAAATTAGAGACATTAAACAGTTGTACTTAATCGAAGGTTGTTTATCCTTCTCTATTTTCAAAACAATTAGCGTATTGTTTGTTTCAGTTGTGACTATTCGTTTAACCTTAGATTGTTTCAATATATAATAAGTTCTCATTTATATACAGTTGTAGACAAAGGAGTAAGTATAGTAAGGTCCAAATTTGAACCCGATTTTAAAGTTTAATGTTACAAGACAACAAATGTTTTAAGTTGACTTATAGAAATGTGAAAAACTAAATAGACCTATCTATGTCAAAATCTTATTCTAACATGTTGATTTTAGCATCCCAAAAAAGATCAAAATAAGAGGTTTTGGTAAAATTTGGAAAATCAGCTTCATTTGAACCAAATGTAGGACCAGGAAACATAGAGCGCAGCCGTCTACAAGCTAAATATTCAAATAAACTTGTGAAATATTTTCATAAACATAAGTTTAAAAGATCTTTGTTGTCGACGTATATGATCTATGTTTCTTGTCCAAAATTCAATGGAAATTTACCTATATTTATTGATCTTTACTTGGAAAATCAATACGCAGACAGGTTAAGGCAGTTTAAAATAAATTGGCAAAGATTTAGGAAATGAGGATCAGTTTCTGAAATGATGACTTAACTGACATCTGTTGTTGTTTCTGTTATTGCTTCTGTAGGTTTCTACCTGAACTGTGAAGTTATGGTTTCGTTGTGATCAACATGATCACTAATGTCAGTGTCTTCCCCACTTTCATTCTCACTAGAATGAAATGAATCATTATCTTTCGTTGCTTCATTGTCTGATGCTGGTTTAATTGGAGTATGGTATTCTTTTGCTTTATGTCCTTCTTTTCCACATTGGTTTCAAACCCATTCGTTTTGGCATTTATCTTTTTTCTGTCCCTATGTTAGGCAATTTTCGACAAGTAATATTATATGCATTTATGTAAATCTGTCCTTTAAAATACATTTTTGCATTGCACTTGCTTATTCTTGTGAATATGGGTAGTGTGCCTTTCAATGGCTCGACATAAAAGATTCTGCTCCAGATTGTCAGTCAGTGCGAGCGCCATATATTCTCACTCTCTCTCTAAATAGCTTTTAACAACTACACCAATAGACTCAAACAACGCGAAAATCATACCGTCATCAGCTGATGATGGAATGTTGGACACACGTACTCGTGGGTATTCTGGCTGCTGCTCAGTAACCGGGATTATTAAGTTTTTATTATATACTGTTGACAGTTTATTACGTATATCACTAAGGATGGGATCTCTTGCTTCTTCTCGTGCAAGATAAATACGCCTCATTCCTTTGACTCCTTGTAACCCTTTCATTTGGAATCTGGGTGCCTCTGTACTGCTACTTTTGTAAACTTCTTCATGTGTTAAGAAGTCTTTTTGTTGGAGGTCTGTATTGCCGAATAAATCTGTTTCTAGAATTAATGTATGTTTTACTGACGATAGTCATAAATAGGGATACAGCAGCAACGAAAATAACTAGGGGAGATCGCTGGTGCTCCGAAAGGGTAAACATGTCCTGCTCAACATATGGCGTCCGTCGTGTTGCTAATTTGATAACAAAGCCGGTAAAACTTCTAATATGTTGAGTCACATTTGTGAAAAGGGAACGATATTGAAGTTACGACTTAAGGAACATATCCGATATTATCTGTGAAACAAATATTAAAAAACGGTCATTCAACTCGTGATGGCGTCCGTAAAATTTACGAAGGGATGATTTCAACCTCACACTATGATTTTACATTGGAAAGGACAGAATTGGGAAGGTAAGATCATCTGTTTTGAGATACACGAAATCCCAGTGGTTGATCAAAGACATTCGAAGGTACACTCCTCGAAAATTGAATGGTCATTGGGGTAAATGCTCAAGAAAATGAATTATGTTTCCAAAAAATGTTTTTTTAAGCGTCAGTACACTTCTTTGGACAAACCTTATACCACTTTCTATTCATTATGCTTCTGATTGGTTTAACGTTGTTGTTCTTTACATCAATTTATAAAATAAAACATATTATAATGTACAATCCTTGAAAATTGAATGGCTGTTGGGGTAAATGCTCTTTAGTATTTTTAAATTAATTGTCCCCAAATTTAATATATAAAAAAATATATGAGGTGTTTTTGCGAAAATTGTGACTATATATATTCGATATGCGTTTCGTTTTCTTGTAAGATATGATACATTTTTCCATCGTAAATGATCATAACAATATGTGAAATGCAATACTTAACAACCTCACTAAAAAATGTATTATAATCAACAAAAAAAACCGTTCCACAAGGAAGTTAAGTATGTTACAAAAGATATTGAGATCTTTTCATTAGCGTCAGTAAACTTTTGTTAACAGACAGTATAAACACCTTGTATTCATAATGCTTTTGATTGTGTTTGCGTTCTTGTTGCTAACAGGACAATCGTACGGTAAGTGATTATAATTTTAGAAAGATAATTTGTAAAACAAAATATATATTTATGTGAGTGTTCCACGTATAATGTTCTATTCATCTAGAATTTAAGAGGTTTCTTGAATACACGAATCATTTCTACAGTTAAACGTTGGTCAAGTAGCTATCTGTCGAGCGATTTATTCAGGTTTATTGTAAAATGATTGGGAATTGTTTTATTTTCCAAACAGATACAATATATACTTAAAACACCATCGAGCGTTCATTGTAATATGAATGTGCAATACGAAACATACTAAATCTTGTTAAGATTGATGTATAATTACAGCCAGGTAGTAAATGTCAAAACATGTCATATCATTGAACTGATAATTAACTGTGACTATTGATAATTGTGTAATGTCACACTCAACTTATACATCTTGATACAATTAAGTTTCAAATAATATGTTTTGTCTAAAGCAGAACTTGACTAGAAACTTATGATAAAAGGTGTGTCAGGATTTTTTTTAATGTTGTAAACAATCAGAATTCCTTAAAATGTAAAACAAATTTGAATAAATACCTTCAATTTCTGATCTATAAAACTAGTTTTTACTCTAATAAAACACACACAATATTCAATTGGACAGAAATCTGAAATGATTATCATGTCATTCTTTTTTTTATGAATTATTGATCAATTAATCAATGCATACAGAGCTAAGGTCGACATTTGCCACTTGCAAATATTAGCTATTATGGTTGAATTGGTTTTTTTTTTCAAATGTTTCTTTCAGTAAATTGTTTAAAACATGCATACAAATTTGACTTTCAAAAAATTGTATCATTTACAAAAGTAAAACCCAGTCCAGAAGGAAGTTAATTATGTTTTCAAAAAATATTGAGATGTTTTTATTAACGTCAGAAAACTTCTTTTGACAAACAGTATAAAAACCTTGTATAGAAAATGCTTTTCCTTGTGTTCATTGTTGAGATTTACAGTAGAATCATGTGGTAAGTGATTAAAATAATTTTTAATTAATCATATGGCAAAAGCAAAAGCTTAAACGCAGGTATGTGGTTCTTTATACTTAAATGAACAGAAGCAACTATTATTTTCAGGAACATAGTGTATACATTGTACAGACATAGTGTTAAATAGTTCTTCGATCCCTTCTGCAGTGAAAGTTGAACTAGAAGTATACAGAACACCAAACTGTGAAAATGCACACACAGCCAAACATTCCTCGGGGATAACATTGAGGAACTGCACAGAAGCTGTAGATGTAGGACAAGTGAGCAAATGTGGAAGACTGGTTGGATAACTATTGTTGTCGAGTGGTCAATCTGAAAACAAATTAGGTATTGAATTAAATATCAAAGACATTGACATAGTTCTTTTCTGATAAATAGATTTTGAACTAGATAAAAGTACAAATAATGTAAAATGTAGGACGTGGACAAGAAAGACATAAAAAGTATATCACATTTTAGCGATGTTGAAAAACATCACCTTTTGTATCAGGCCTCAGACACTAGGGAAGAGCTATGTTCACCGATCTTTTTAACAATTTTCGTGACGCATATAATAAAAATGACATTTTGTTTAAGACAATGACCTAATATGTTTATACTGCAGCGGTTGAAAATTTGAATACCAAACTATTATTCCTTCTTCAAATAAGCCCCAGATTATAAAGAACGTTACATTACATTAAATCAATATTGCACGACGATTCTTTTGTTATTGTTTTTGACAAAATAGGGAGTTTAGCTGTATGGAGTATTAAAATTATAAAAATTTCAAAGTTTCTCACTTGCATAATAATTTATCGTGATAGTTGATAATTGAACTAACAAAAGATATAGAAAGATGTGGCATGAGTTCCAATGATACAAGTCTTCATCCAAATCACAATGTACAAACAACTGCTTATAGTATCTCTCTCGATCTACGTCAGAAGTCTTTATCATGCTGGTTTATTAAACTCAAGTGCACATGGGTATATTGAATGTTTAATAAACACCTCTGGAATGAAATCTAATTTTTTTTGTGTTTTATCCACTTTTGAAAAGTTGTGTCTAAATATTGTTTACATGTTTTTGTTTTGATCTTTTTTCGTTTAATAGAAGATTTTCGAGACCTTACTTTTATCATGTCAATTGGTGCAAACTGCTGGTTGTAGACAACACTATATTGGTGTGTTGTCATAAAACTGTCATCAAAGTATTTATCGTGTGTTACGTATGTGTACAAAATACAATTATACCATGTACTTTTACTTACATGGAACCATTATGACAATTTGTGGGGATATTCCTGAACCTGAACATACATTCATATGTATAATACTACAATCAATATACAATATTCTATTTATATTATAGAATTACCAATTTACTTTCACATCAGAGGATGTTTCGTCGTAGAGCAGTCATTGGGAGGAGGGTGCTACCGAAACCACCGATTTATTGATCAGTATAGAGATTCTATGTCAAAATATTTAGAAGGAACTGGTTCCGTGCAACTTGGCGATTTTAATGGTGTTCTCTGTATTAATGGAGATAACAACGTGGATCCATGGAAAACCAGCCTAGCTATAAGACATAATCATTGCTGGTTGACTTGTATTGTGTTAATTATGGTTTATTGTTTATCATCGACAAAAACACATAAATATTTGTAATCTAGCAAAACAGCAATTTATGATACATTTTTTTTTATTGAATGATTTGTAACTTGCTACTTCCGTTTCACTTGGAAGAGTTTGTGTTGTTTTGTACGACAATGTTGATTTCGCAAGACGTTTATAATTGTTTTTATAGATTCATATCTTATGTGACTGCAACATTATTTTTTTCAACTCAATATGAATTTTATAGTTGTTTATGGTCCTTTTTCTTGAGAATTAATAACATAAACACCTGTAGAATATTATTCTGTTTCATAAAAGCTACAAACCAAAAGGGACAATAATGTGTAGCCAAAGCCGGACAAGAAGTCAAAGTACATCCATAATAGAATAACAGAATATGAAGACACCATACGATACATGTAATTTAATATAGCTTACAAAACAACATAGAAAACTTAAGACTGACAAACACGAACCCCACCAAATACTAGGGGTATTCTCAAGTACTCTGGAAGGGTAGGAAGATCCGTTGTGTTGTTTTCTCATGTAGGTACACACCCAGTAATATGTGTAATTTGGTAGGTCACATTCGGTGGAAGAGGACGAGATTAAAGTAACGACCATTGGAACATATCCGTCATCATCTGTAGAACAGATATTCCATAACGGTCAATCAAGTCGTGATGGCTTCCGTAAAATTTATGAAGGGGTGTTTTTAACTTCACCACTCGAAACTCCTCAATAGTTTCTTCGTGAGCAGCAATCCACTTTCAGGGAAATAATGATAAGACACTCAAATTCTGTAATATCGTATCAACTGGGAGATATTAACATAATGATCCATGATTTTTTTATTTTCAGTACATTTCTGAATGTGAGAATGTTATATCAGATAACTGTTTTCATTCAACAAAGATGCAACTTAAAAGAACACGGGATTCCAATTTCAAATTGAATGTGTACATATGTCAGCTGTGCTACGGTTTTAAATGTTGATCATAACATTCATCGACTGTGTCATTATACAAAACACCTGCAATGTATATTTACTGAGGACGATTTCATAATACGGATTGCGTGACTAAAATCATTTACATACGAAAACATAATATCACTTTACAGCATTGACGATACAAAATAATTATTGTTCTCTTTAAAAAAAACAAAAAAAAAACAAAACATAAATCACCTTAATGTCATAGCAGTAACGTTCAGAAGTTAACAAAGTACAGTACACATGTACTTAGAATCGTATTTATATTGATTGTTCGCTACGTCCTAGTATTCAGAGAGACATTGTGTTCTAACATTTGCTAACGCATTAATAGGTTAGTTGCATTTATTATCCATTATGAAAGGAAATGAATGTAGGAAAGTTTTAATTGAATTTCTTCTGGCATAAAGAACATTTTATGATATATTATGCTTCATAATCTATAACGAAACCCCTTTATCTCATTCTATTTTTGTTTTTGTATATATGTTTTAACATAATAAATCATAAAGGCAACATATACCGCTGTTCAATAGTCATAAATGGAATTAGCGAAAACAAATCCATCTTACAAGCTAAAACCGAGGGAAACACATCAATTATAGGAGGAAAGTAACGGAACAGTTTGGGTTAAAATCATACTGGTTAATAGATAAACTCGCAAACAAGTTGTTGGAAATTTAAAAACAAATTCGGATCAAAAGAAACGCAGTGTAGATAACACAATTAGAAACCTCTGAGATAGCACCTTCGCTTTTTAGTCAAAAACTATTTTTGATCTAAACCAATATCTTCTGTTGAATTGCACGAGTTCAATGTATGATAAGAATATATTGTTTTAGATTAGCTTGTTTGCACTTCGTGTCTTCCAATAGGACAAAGAACGAAAAAATGAATAACTTGAATCAGATTATAAACCAAGTAATTTTAAATACGTCTTCAAACACATTACAGGATACAATTCATATCTGGTCTTAGCGGATATAACCTTGCTTTCCCTTTTTAAACGTACATGCATGCGTATTTCCAAAAGAAACATAAAAAAGATATCAAACAGACATAGATACATATATTTGATTAGTAAATCAGAAAATTAAAACAACTAAAGGAGTAGGTTCAGTAAGATCCCTTTTTGGCCCAAAAATATAGCAGTTTTACAAAAGTATGAAAATGTAATCTTTAATCTATTTACTGGAAAGTATAATGCTTCTGCCACATAGATATGGGCTGTTTTTGACACTACAATGCACAAATATCGGGAACTAACATAATTAAGTCATGATGTTGTCTACTCTATGGTCGGGTTGTGGTCGCTTTGACACATTCCCCATTTCTTTTCTCAATTTTATAAGTTACTGAAATCATCACAATTTGAGCATTTTAGTTCAATTTTTGACGGTTTCCGTCTAAAATGAAAGTGGCCGTATTCGTGTTCATTCATACTATTGAAATGTAAGTTGTATTTGATGATAATACATAACATATATAAAGGTTGAAGATGAACACGGATGCGGCCACTTTCATTTTTGACAAAAAAAACACCTGAAAAGTGACGTTTTTTGGCATATTTGATAGATTTTTCATATTTTAAGCTTGAATCGGAGCGTTTTTTATAATTAAATCAGTTAAAATCTTTTACATAAACTTATTGAATTAATTTAAATAGACACTTAATGCTTTGTGTTCTTTTAAAACGGGATCTAAAATACACATCTACATTTATTGTTTCTATACAGAGGTTAACTCCTAACTATCCTACTGCCTGACGATATTTTTATTTTCGGCATTGCATAATTCCTGGCTTCTTTTAGTGTCAATTCCGTTAAAACTCTTTTTTTTAACAATCATTCTTTTTTGTAAAAATGGTTTACAAAATACAGTTAAAGCGCTTTCATTCCTAATAACTTTATAATATACCACATGACATTTTTACAAAACCATTTATATCTGTCCCTGAGAAATAATTTATTATATTCATGGATTAGAATAAAAACTTTCTTATCATTGAAGACTGACCTCATACTATGAATGACTCAACAAAAGCATGTTAGATTTTCAAGTTATTCTCTGTGTAAATGCTATAGAACATATTAATTGCTGATTACAAAAATCTTGTTTTTGACGGAATAGGCTTTTAGATTTGTTTCGGCTAAATACTTTAAGATTGGCAGTTTCCCTTTTCTACGTTTTAATGTCTCGATAGGCAACTGTTCTGATATTCATAATGATGAACCTTTTACATGTAACAGTCAAGCATTTCTTTTTACAAAATCGCGGTTTCCAAATGAAGGAATTTTTATCAAAATTGTTCTAGTTTTATCCATTTTATTTCTTATCTCTAAATGCATTCAATTTGGTAACTTTTTTTTTTGTTGCAACATGCTCAATTCTCAAGTTTTCTTCACAAAAAATCATAAAATCATAATGATTCTGTTCAATTTTCTTCTGCGCTTGATAGCTCTGACATGTCTTTCAACAAACGTATGTGGATTCTTTTTCAGTAAATTGACAATTCAATTGTGATTTTATTAAAATCATAAATAACATATGAAAATCAATGTTATTGTGATGTATTTATTTAATTTATAAATTAATGTTATTGAAATGTAGTTAATTATTTTGCATGTTATTTGCCCCAATTCTGTCTAGTAAAATTACAATAAACAAGATACACAGACACAAAATCAATATACAATATACCGGAGAACTACTTGAACAACAAACACTTTCTTTGAAGATATACGCGCAATTTTTTTTTTTATTTTTACAATCAAAATAAACAATTTTCAACCTTCACCTGTCACTTCCTTATTTACATGATATTTTTATTAAATAGGCCAACGACTTCACATGTTAACTTGTATAAAAGGTAAGATGACTGGTTTTGTGATAAATGTTAAAACATGTATTTTAAGAACCTTTAAAAATTAATATAAAAAATTATTCATCTTACATTTCTACATACATTCCAGAAAAGACTCTGTGGTAGACATCGTAAAACGCAAGGCTCAGAAAGGCTATCAACAAGTACTTTTCGATGAACTTATATAATTATAATTGTTTAATTAATTTGTCGTTTTAAAAAAGAGAGGTTTTGTCACAGGTCTTATATGCACAAAATGCGACAATAATCCTTTGAATATATAAACTCATCATAGATACCAGGATTAAATTTAGTATATACGCCAGACGCGCGTTTCGTCTACGAAAGACTCATCAGTGACGCTCGAAAAAAAGTTAAAAAGGCCAAATAAAGTACGAAGTTGAAGAGCATTGAGAACCAAAATTCATAAAAGTTTTGCCAAATACAGCTAAGGTAATCTTGAAGGTCATACTTCCTTTTTAAGATTTTTATTTACTGAGTTAAGTTCTCTACTTGTATCTAAATGGATCAACGACATTCAATAGTCTATCTTTAAGTGGTGACTTCAATCCACAAAGACATAATGACGTAAATGGAGACAATAACAGGTAGCTAGTTGGCTTTACAAAAATCAATCAAAGGAACTAACGACTTTGTTTATGAATTAGACAACTTTGTACTTGTTTAGCTGCATAAATATTTTGATATGAGCGTCAATGATGAGTCTTATATAGACGAAACGCGCGTCTGGGGTACTAAATTATAATCCTGGTACCTTTGATAACTTTTTTCAATTATACTATAATAATTGACCAATATTAACAGCCATCAGCTTAATACATAAATATTCGTCCTTCTAAATGAGTAAAAAAAGCTGGTGTTTATGTCCATTTTTTCAAACAAATCAGTTAAAATGTCCAAGGAGTTATATTGAATATACTATGCTTTCCATAAACGAAAGAGAAAATAAAAAGAACAGAATTAAATACGGTTTGTTAAACTAAAAGGTATTACAATGACATTACTAATGTGTAAATCCGTGCAATAATTTCCAAGACGGAAAAATGTACAGTCAATCTAAGACTGGTCATTATCGAGCCAAACAATATGTTCGTGTGGGATGACATGTTTTCAAGCAAAATTTTGCAAAGTGCAATTCATTTATAGACATCAAGCTAAGGCATTGTATAAGTCTCAACTTTTAAGTATTTTGGTCATCAATGCTCTTCAACTTATTACTTTATTGAGCCTTCTTTAGATTGGAGTGTCACTGATGAGTCGTTTGTAGACGAAACGCGCGTCTGGCGTAAATACAATATTTAATCCTGGTATCAACAATGAGTTTACTTAGTGGGTTGGTCTATCACAAAACTTAATTCATATCCAATTCAAATCATTCAATATATGCACTGAATATTCGTCGGGCGTTATGCATTCTGTAGTTTTTCTAAAACATCACTGATGAATTTCTTTCGATTAAGACTTTAACAGGTTGTTAGCTTTAATTTACTTAAGAAGATAGGAACGTACAAATGCATTTGCACATTAATATTTGTAGACGTAGAAATATAGGTTAACAAAGAGAGATTTAGATCGAAGTACATTGCATATGACATTATTCGTATTTCAACTTGTAATAACAATATTTTGTTTCTAGACAACATGAAAATTAATGGAAACCAATATTTATTAAAAGGAAAATTACAAAGGTATGGGAAGTAAACAGCATATTTCAAAAAGAATTAGCTTGGTGTCGAGAAACACATCAAAATTGATGTATAAGTACAGGCTTGAAAGTTCATTAGAAAAAGCCAGGTTGGCCAAATAATCGTTGCCTTTATGTGTTGTTCAGAAAAAAAAATTAACTGAGAGTTAATGCACACAATATTTGGTAACAGAGATCAAATGATGTAGGAATTAGTATTAGAAGGTTACCGGCAGACTTTAATAAAAATGGACAAAAATTGATACTTTATACCAATGATAAAAAAAATTCAAACAAGAAAAACTACCGACCTGATCTATTCAAAAAGTAGAGTATGATTAATTCAGCAAAATGAAAAATACAGTACTACAAATGTCTGACTTTAACAGTTATAGAAGTATTTGAATAACATGAATAATGCGACCTTTCTAATGTAAAACTGAAATGAATATTCAATAGATTTATTATGATTTAAAAAACTCAGGAAAATGTTCTCTCGGAGATCAATTTCCAAAATTTATGAATGAAAAAGTATCATCCAATTGATTCACATGGCTTGTACTCGTAAAAAATAAATTCGCAAAGTTACCGAACTCCCTGTGAAATGAAGAATTGAAATTCTGTAATTAAATGGCAAATACAAAAAGATCGAACACAACATACGACTGGAAAACGGCTATTATATTCCTGACTTGGTAAAGGCGTTGTCTGATGAAATTTTCATGATTAGATTTAAAGCTAGCTAAACCTCATACTTTTATGACAGTCGCATAAATTTCACAATTTGTGAACAAAATAAACTGACACATCAGTTAAACATGTCAAGTAGGGGTTCAGCTGTCAATTTTGTATTATTTTATCACTATAAAACAAACAAATATTTCTACAACAAAAAACGTGAAGGCAGATAAACAAAGCAAATAAAAGGCAAATTGAAAGACATGAATACAGAAATTAACCACAGTATAATAAGACAATGAAGGGAGGTATATGTACCGAGCCACGTCAAATTTATATGAATAAAAATAGACTAAACAAGCAAAGTAATGATTCAAAAGACAAATAATACAACACTATAACACTTTATTTTATAAGATGAAAAACGACACCAGTACCTAGATTTAGTATACTTCTAGTCCATTGTGTATTATAAGTAAAGTTGATACGATATATTAGAAACAGATTTTCTTTGACATTACCCGGGTTCATCAACTCTATGCTCAAACACTGGTAACGTCTGAGGAGAACCTTTACGCTCTTGAATACTACATAAGGTGAGAAATATATATCCCATATGCAGGTGGAGTTGCTACATGTATACTGCTACTTAAGGTGAGAGAAATAAAAACTTCAAAAAATTTCTCTGACACATTCATCAATTTGCATACAATTTCTTAATTATTTGTTTAAAGGACCAAATTAATATGTATTTTTTTTTGGTATGTGCTTTTGATCTCTACCAATTTGCGGGTTAAAAGTTGGCACAAAATTAGTGGGCGGGCTAATTCATATTAACCATTATTTAATCGTTTCTAATGGCAAAATATCACAGTTCTGTGTCTACTCCAAATGGTCTACACTAGGAATATGACAAAGATAAGTTAATGAATGAATCGAATACGGATGTACATGCAATTGCAAATATTTTGAAATAAATCATCTCCCTTGTAGTTTATGCATTTCTATTGATGATCAAGGTTAAAAATTGTAAGTCATTGTGCCTCTAGCAGTCCATGGTAATTTATTGAAGATTAATAATAACAATAGTCTAAAGATCAATAAAGGCGTCTTATCATCAATGTCGATACGATAGTCTGGCATATTTATAATAAAATTTCATACTGTCCTTTTTTATAATCAAGTGAAAATCATATGGTGTTGTTGTCAAATGAATTTGTAGATTTTACTAAACATAGATTGTTAGAAAATATACGGACGATATGATATAATGAAATATTTACCTTTAATGTAGGCACATTCATTTAAGACATTAACCAAACTAAAATCAAAACTACAACCAACATAACTCAATAAACGGGGTACCGAAAAATACGCACCATCGCGGCTTGAAGACTACTTGAGATGTTTATGCTAATGCACAGATTGAGTTCGTGTTTCTCAAAATGTTTTATGCACTGATGCATTCTGTTGATAGTTTAGTTTAGTTTGTCAGTTCTTCTTTTGTAAAGATTTGAATGTTTAATTACATGAATTAGTAGTTTCTGTCTCCGTGTCACAATTATGCTATATAACGGAGAAAATAACTCAGAGATAAAGAAAACAACATATAGCTAGAGCAATGATAAGTAAGTAACTTCTTAGTAATATAGGTTGTAATATTTCTCTTCGAAGATTACAAGTCAAATTATGTCTCTCTGTGATACAGGTGCTCCATGAACGGAGGAAATAACTAAGAGAAGACAATCTAGAACTCTCTGAATATTTAAAACTGTTATTCAGTATTCACACTCTATTTCATGGCTATTGATTTATACTGTTTAAACAGCTGCAATAAATGAAGGGCATACGATACAGTTTGATCCCATAATGAAATTGTGATGAAAGTTTGTAAATAGGCTATTTTTTATCCTCAATGCTCTTCAACTTTGTACTTGTTTGGCTTTATAAATATTTTGACATGAGCGTCACTGATGAGTCTTATGTAGACGAAACGCGCGTCTGGCGTACTAAATTATAATCCTGGTACCTTTGATAACTCCTTATACCTGCTTAAATCTAATATGTAATAAAAAAGATAAACGTCATTTTGTGCTGTATATTTATCATATTTAAAAAAAAATGCATTATTGAATTTTCCATGAAAATTGATACAAATAATCTTTATACGTCGCGAAAAAAAAACAGTTTACGTAAGCAACAGCATTATTCCCCTGTAACTGTATCGTAAGCCCGTAATGTACGTAGCAATACACAGTTATGAAAACAATTACAATTGACACTCATAGTTTTTAAACACCCTCTTTTCCTTCCTTTCTAACAAATAAGTCTCAATATTTGAGTTATGCATGTGTATATGTATGGTAAGAGAACTTTCATAATTTCTAATAGTTATAATTATGTTGAAATTTAATCTCATGTTGGTGTAAACATTGCAACTATCTTCATTTATTTGATACAAATTATTGCAAAAAAGGAGTACAAATGTCACAAAAATCTTCAAAATGTGATCCCAAGAAAAATTTCAATAAGTTAGAGTGACTAAATAGTGCATTTATGATTTAAAAGATCAAAGGGAATTTCTAATACAAACATTCATTTCTAATTACACTAGATGTTGTCTACATAAGAAAATGCCTGTACCAAGTCAGTAATATGACAGTTGTTCATAAGTTCGATGTGTTCATGGTGTTTGAGCTTTTGTGTTTGCCCTATGATTAGGCACTTTCCGTTGTGAGTTTAGTACTTTTTATCTGCTTTTTATGTTGCTTACTTAATATTTTGGTTAATTGAGATTATTTTTACCTTCTGTGCTGACAATGATTGATAAAGTATGGACTTTTGAAGCTAAACATGTTGAAGAAAGATGTGCAGGTTGTTATTGATTGTGTTTAAAGTTGATGGAAAACCTACAGATTTCCATTTTAAGCACAAAATTTATCATGTTTCTGAGGCACCACTTATGTTGCTATGTTGCTATGTTACTATGGAATATTTCTTATGGCTGATACGGCTGTTGGGTAATTTTTTATATTATATTTGCAATTCAGTGTTGCTTGTTAATATTTTCTAGATACCTGATAAAACATATGCAAATGACCAGAAATTAAATTTTAAGCAACATAGGCCTGGTTCAAAGGTAGTTTTTAATGTTGCTATGGTGTAAATTTGGTTGCTATGTTTCTTTTTACTTGTGAAAATGACTGTTATCATATTGTTCTTTGACCCTGTTATGTTTTCCATTTAAAATGTTTACTAAAATGACAAAAAAAATATTGTAGGTCATCACATTGTATCCAAAAATTTCCTGATCAATTTGTGAAATTACCGAAAAAATTGAAATTTTTTGTTAATTTGTTTTTTCTCAGATCATGGGCTACCAAATTTTATTCAAAAAGGTGATAATACAGTTAGTTTGCTTCAAGAAAATGGGATTTAGAAAAGTCAGTTCTGTTGTGTTTTTAAGCAGGGGACTTGAACAATTGTAACGCATTTTTCTTGATTTTTTACCATAAACAAGTTACCATAGCAACTACACAATAATATATAAAGTTACAATTGACATATGCGAATTATTGAAAATAAATATTTTATTTACAGTTTCTTTGTTGTTTTGACATGCTAAAATGCCATATTTTTGATGATTCCCCCGAGGTTATAGACTAAATAGCATGCTATATGAGCTTCGTTACTATGGAAACAGTTTAAGTCCAATATTTGCACAAATATGGTAAAAAATGTTTTTTACGTTATATTTCCTATGATTTAGCATAGCGTGTATGTGAATTAAAAAAAATCCCATTCCTTGTGAGCTAAGTGCTTACTGACTTGGCCTCTTAAGTTGTTGAGTTGCCGTCTTCATGAATAATATACAACCTTTTATCTGAGGTCGAAAGCGAATAACTTATAGTAAACTCACAGAGATAGTAAGAACCACACGATTTGTAACTAGCTTAAATAAAGGCAATAGTAGTATACCACTTTTCGCAAATCGTATATCCACAAATCAGAATTAAAAACTAAAACCGATAGAAACACATCAGCTATGAGAGTAACACTGAACTGAACATAAAAACAAACGACAATGCAACACACACTAAAACGAAACATAAGATAACAATTTTCCTGACTTGGTACTGGACGTTTTGAAGAAAAGGGGATTGAATCTAGGTTTGTGGCTAGCCAAGCTCCGCACCTTTATGGTTATGTTAAATATTTAACACCATAATGACATCATCACATGACAGATATACAGTAAAAATAAAAACAAGAACATTAATACACAATAAAATATACAAAAGAGACATTATAAAGAAGACAAGGAGGTCGATTAGTTCTATTTATCATCCTAAAGTCATGTTTTGTATAATTTGAACTGTTTGTAGGCAGATGTTATAGATATTTGATCATTTATTGGTCCATGCTATATTATATCATGATGTGACTTGGTTTGGATTTTTCGAGGAACTTTTGCTTGAAGCACTGTAGATGTCGTCTTACAATACACCAGATTTTTTCTCAAACTATTTCACTGATTATGACAAAATTTGATAGGAATGCTTGGAATAACCAGTATAAGAAGGGGAAAAGTCTCATTCAGATTATTCAACACAATTTCTGCTTGAAGTGTTATACCACCAAATCATGATACGTCACATCCAGTTGCATACGAAAATAGGTCGAAAAAAATCCCTTGAATTTGATAGTTGTATGTTATTTATCTTACATTTTATTGCAGTTAAACTTTAAAACTCATCGGAACTTGAATATGAGTACGCGCTGAATGTACGCTGAAAATCAATATAGTTTTATAAATATTTTAATAGCCTAAAGTACTCTCAATAAATTATGCAGAACCCTATCCGTTTCGTAGATATAGATTGTTATCTAACAAGAAGTTTATTATTTGGTTGCTATTTCGGAAATGATATAGTACACCGTTGTTATGTTATGTTGTTGTTTCTAGCCTATTCCTTTATGTCATCCCGTCTTTTCGTATAGCTTGTGTTACATGGTTTAATTTATTAGTTGTTATTTTTTATGTTATATTATATGTTTGTTGTTACTGTGTTCCGTTTTAGACACACAAAAAAGTAATTGTATTTCTTTATAGATTTTTCGACTTTTTGTTGTTTTGTTTCTTTCTTTTACTATTGGTTGACTAGTCATCCAATTCAATGACAATTTTACTATGAAAACATTAAATCAAATTCGGAAATGGTGCTTTTTTTCTCATCAACATGTTTTTCCTAATCAATATCATACGTCTTATTTATTTCAAACCAGTATTCAGACAATTTTGGATGGACTACACAAACTACTAACAAGAACGTGTAAAGGTGAATATCAGTATTAATAGAAAATGTCAAAACAAAAGTTTTAAAGAATCTTTATTGTTGTCAAAGAGGGTAACATGTACGGTTGTATTGATATTTGAAATAAGCGCACAATGCATTCATAATTTGTCGTTTCAGTATCTGATGCATCCTGGATAATATTTCCAAAAGTGTACACCAACACTTTGTGATTTGTTTAAAACGTTCCAAACAATAGAAATTAAAACCAATGACGTAACGTTTTGTTGTTCGAACAATGTGATTGCCCATAGTTGGTTAGATTCTGAAACGGTGAATTACTTCATTATGTATATAATAAACATGAAGAACTATCAAGACTTTGCTAGTATATCTACTATATAAATAAGTGTTTGAAAATATAGAATTATCTCTTGTATTTTTTTCATGTTCTCATGTTCTTTTTGAACGTAAAACCAAATTCACCCAGTGAAATAACAAATACGATAACCCTGATATGATAAAGAGTATACATTGTTAAACAATGTGCAATAAAAGTAGGAAAATATACTAATACTGACGATAACCATTGTTTATACAAGGTTCAGAACTGAAGTAAACCAATCAGTTGTATCGGCATCACATCTCTGCATAGTCTTTCCAAACAGGCGACAAAGTTTGGTCAGATAGGAAAAAGAAAACGCTCTACAGTCAATGGTATTTCCACACGCCTTCGCACATTCAACTTTCGCAATTAAACCATTACTGTGTATAACTTCAGATTTCAACGGCTGACTTGAAATGGCTAAAGAGTTGAATGCTGTTCTATAGCGCTGATAAGTTGGAACACTTTTGACTTCTCCATTTTCTTCTACAATGTAAATCTGAGTTTAAAATTGAGAAAGGAAATAGGGAATGTGTCAAAGCGACAACATATCGACCATAGAGCAGACAACATATTGTTTATTCAACCAAAATTACAAAAACAAGTGTGAACAAGCGCTTGGAAGAATTGGTGCAAAGAGTTAAATATTATTCTCCGTTGAGAAAGCCTGCCTACCCAATTTCCGTAAAGCGCTCGTTTCCTTTCCGGATACTCAGTATACTACGCGCGTCATATATAGGTAAAACGCTACTATTTGTTCTGCCAAAAATGGATGAAATATTTCGAAAGTCTCTGCAAATAATTTCTACAAAATTTTTAAATGGGTTTAAAAATGTATATTGTTAATATATAAAAAAAGATGTGGTATGATTGCCAATGAGACGACTATCCCCAAAAGTCCAACATGACACCAATATTAACAACTATAGGTCACCGTACGGCCTTCAACAATGAGTAAAGCCCATACCGCATAGTCAGCTATAAAAGGCCCCAAAAAAGACAATGTAAAATAATTCAAACGAGAAAACTAACAACCATATTTATGTAAAAAAAATAAACGAAAAACAAATATGTAACACATAAGCAAACGACAACCACTGAATTACAGGCTCCTGACTTGGGACAGGCACATTCATGAATAATGTGGCGGGGTTAAACAATATACACAAAGCAGTTATATATATACTAAAAATTGAATTCTGTGTCCACACTAGTAGATATATAAATAAAATTTAATTTCGAAATGCTCTTAAAGTCCTTTAAACGTGACGTTACGTTACTGTTAGTTACATTCATCCATGATTATCACAAAGATGTGAAACCGGTTGGAGAAAATTATAGAGAATTAAAGGACTTTAAGAGCATTTCGAAATTTAATTTTATTTATACGTCAGTTTTAATCTAGCGGCGTACTACAGTACATGATATATAGGGCATGGAGATGTTATTTTTACAGATCAGCTAAATTATCTATAGTAAAGGATCCTACAAATTAATGTAAGATACAATCACAGAAAATAATTATATTTATAAGTACGTCTGAGCCAGTGACAGATTTATATCATGTACTGTAGTACGCCGCTAGATTAAAACTGACGTCGAAAGGTAACACATGGCCAGCGACAGCTTCATTTTTATGAAGCCCAGGTGGTCGTTTGGTCTAGCGGGACGGCTACAGTGCAGGCGATTTGGTGTCACGATATCGCAGTAGCATGGGTTCGAATCCCGGCGAGGGAAGAACAAAAAATTTGCGAAAACAAATTTACAGGTCTAACATTGTTGGGTTGATGTTTAGACGAGTTGTATATACATAATGTACACAGACATGTATCACCATCACTGCTGGTGATCCGATTGACAAATCTGTTGTAGAGTTGTCACTGGCTCAGACGCACTTATATAAGAATATTGTACCCTTACATCCAATCACCGTTCTCCTAGGTTGACTGTTTTCACCTACCTTGGTTACACAGAAAAGTCAACCTAATGCCAGAAAAAGGGAATATTACCGTGTTCCCTTAAATGTAGTGATATGAAGTTAGTACGGAACAGATGTGTGCTCTGCGCTGGAGATTGATGATTATCTAGTAAGTTTTCAGTTATGTGTAACAATCATTATATATACCTTGTACTTTATAAAGAGATTTCTCAAGACATTGAAAGACGTCATATCAAACTTTGATATAATATGAAAAAGGCTACATGTGATTTGTACGCAGCTATGTCCGATCACAATGTTGACGGTAGTTATGATGCCTTGTGTCAAGAGGGTGTGTTCATCTGCAAAATTAGAATATTCTCTTAACTAGCATATATTATGTTTAGAGGCGAACTGATGCCCGCCCTTTTCGTGCGGAATTTTCCCGATGCGTTGAAGACCCATTGTTTGCCTCGTGCTATTTTCTGTTCTTAAGTCGCCTTGATGCCACTCTTTGACAAAATCGCCGTTTAATTTTTTTAAAATGTAATATCAATACTGCAAACAAATTGGTTAATAGCAGAGCTTTTGATAGCTCCTATCAAGTATATAATCAGAAGTGTGATTCATGCCATCACATTTCTGCATAGACATTTGTGTCTAATTTTGATTGCTGTAAATTGACCTCTTAAACTTGTTTGGTAGTTTTATTTCGTTTGTTTTGCATCTTATAACGCATATTGTTTTGGGGGTAATGATTATACAAATATTAAACATGTTTCTGTAAAAATAATATCAGCCTAAATTGAAACCGTACCAATCATGGGGGTAATACGATATATAGATATTTTATATCGTCCGCCACAACTTTGTGACACGTTCCCAATACACGGTGTATTACATTGTGATTCACAGAGAGGTCGTGTTCTTGCAAGATCTAAGTTTGTTTCATTGCCACAAAGGCACCATTGCCGATCCTGTAAAAGACAATAATGAAACTTGAATAAAAACGTTGAAAGGAATTAATCTTATGTTGTGAAAACTGTCAAACTTATAATATTTTTAAGTACTTGCATTTGTTTAATAAGTGTATAAATGCTTCATTAGATATTTATTATAATAATATTTTGAGTTTGATCAGCTCACCGATGTTTGCAACTGGTTATGAATTATTACACATTTTTCCATAGTGCATAACTGATGAGGAATACATTTTCGAAATACGCCTCTGGCGCAGCCCCGTAAATGCCTTAAATACCTTAAAAGCGAAAATATCACTCGAATATATTCTTGTAATGCGCAGTTGAAACCACATCTAGCAAGGAATTCCGCTCTTACCGCAGATTATTATTAGTTTTTTGTGAGTTTTGTTATAAGTGCGAATTCGAATTAATCATAGTCACCTTACAAGCTTCAATGATGAGCACCATCCATACCGTAAATCAATTCAATCAAAGACCTTTTGATGGCCTTACAATTACTTTTGGGTGATAAACAGACATAGTTTTTTTAATACATTTTACTTTTAATTTGCTCTTTGCATCTGTATAAACAGTGAATTTGTGTCTTTAATGAATATCCATGTCCGTGATTTTTATCAAATTGTCCACAGTATGTATATGACCAATAGTTTTTGAACAAGTTTAATGCAATTCTTATCATGAACAATTACGACTAAAATGCTTTAGTTCTTGAAATGCAGATGGGACAAAAATCAAAAGGTAATTCTAAAGGGAAAATATAAGAGACAGCTATTAGCGGTCAAGTATATTTTCTTTATTGTTGAAATACAACAAAAAGAACTCTCTTATAAATTTTTAATTTTCTACTTTTTGAGGAAAAATTAAACAATAAAATCGATTAAATTGTAATAAAAAAAAAAGTTAAATTACAAAAATACTGAACTCAGAGAAAAATCAATTCGGAAAGTTCATAATCACATGGCAAAATCAAATAACAAAACTCATCAAAAACGAATGGACAAGAACTGTCATATTCCTGACGGCTTTTCATCAATGCTTCATCAATAATAGATAAAAAATAGATAAAAAAAGATTTGCCAAGATTTTTCGTTTGTTCTTCAAAAATACAAAAACACAAACTAATGTCCATGAAAATTCAATGAATTTATTTGTCTTGGATAAACAAACGTTGCTAAATGAAAGTTGTAAATACATTATGCGATACTTAATTTGTTTGATAGTTTTATCTCAGATAGGTAAGTTTTATATGTTTCAGGTGTACCTCGAATTATACTTGATAACATATTTTTTTTAATCATGCCTACAGAGGATGATAAAAAGAGACACCTAATTTCCCTTGAACATGTTGAATATTCCTACAATTTTTTTTCTAATAATAAAAAAAAAAAAACACAGCAAAAGATGTTTCGTTTCACTAAGAATTCTTTAATACCGAGTCTCATCAAAATCATTCAAAATTTGAAAAATAGATTAAGATAATAAAATTTACATACGTTTGACATCAATGCGGCATATTTAAACCCATCATCTGCGCATCCATGTAAACAGAAGTCTATTGTCAAGTTTGTATAAAATACGCCTCCATATGTATAAGGAAACTTTTTGACATTAATATAATCTACAAAACAACCTACGTAATCTGCGGGTCCTGAAAAAAATAACTGTCATATATACTTAATCATATGCTTTTTGAATCTATTGTTTTAGTAAATAAAATAGAAATAGGAGGATGCAAAAAACTGGAATAAACATGATATTAAATACTTGACAAATAAATAGTACATCATATAAACATTGATTTCTAATTTTGTTTTAAAAGACCTACAATGACTTCAACTGTAAATAACAACTAATTGCTGCACACCAGTATACCCTATAATTGTTCGGTCTTTATTTTCTACGTTGTTTTTCATATAATGTGTTTTGTCTGTCGATCATTTTTAATGGCTTTGTCCGTTCATTTTTTGGCTTATGAAACTGAATGTCCTTTTTATATCTGTTGTCTTTCTTTTTATCAATAAATCCATACATCAATCAGTTGAACCTCACAAGTGAACTTCAGGTACAAGTCTTGAAATTTTCGAGAGTGTAAATGATAACATACAAGTTATTTCACGGGTGAGATTATTAAAATTTATTACAATGGATGCATCCTATGAATTTCCATCATTATGTTATAAAATATGATTCACCACAGCACTAATTTCTGCAGACGACAAACGAAAATTAAGATAGTTACTAAAAAGGTTCTTACCTTGTGCAGGCGCAATAAGGTATTGCATATTTAAAATTTGTTCGTATTTACACCCTCCCACTTTTAACATGTTTAAGCCTTTCTCATGGGAACTAACAAAAGGTACATCAAATACACAAAATTAATAAAAATCATTAAAAATGGACTTTAAAATAGGAAAATGGTTTTAGGTAACCAGTTAAGACGGTCAATCTGTATTATTTGCTAAGATAAAAATATATAATTCACTCAAACTTACCAAGAGAAAAGTATAAAATCTGAAATAAAAAGAGAAAGAAGAAATTCAAATGAAGTATTTTCTTTTAGCATTATTTTCTATTTATTGAGCGGTAGAACTTGGTTCAGGAAGCTAACTCTTTACATCATTTTTAAAAAGTCAAGTTCGTCAATGTATTTTAAGCATTTATCTGAAACAGATCGTAAATAATCTATACAACCTGGAAGCTTAGAAATAGTTTTTCAAAATAAATGACACAAATTTAATAAGAGTTATTTCCCTTAACCTAGGTCTATCTCCTTTAGACAACCTCACGAATATATATTAAATGAACGCAATTGATGACATACGTTTCAAAGTTATAAGCATTACGAAATATCTTTTTTTTAAACGTACATTCCATACAATAGGGTATAATGAAGAATGTATTATACAAGGACAAATTGGTTTGTGTCTGTAGAAAAAAGATAGATAGATTTACTGACAAAAAAACTAGTTTTTTTTGCCATAATTGGTCATCAATGATACTGTCATAAGGGCGTGACGTCATATATCGAATTATGATTTACAAATATTCGTTTGAGACCAATTTTTGTTGATTTCGTGGGTACGAGGGAACAACAGAATAACATAACCACGAATATTAAAAGTCGTCTTTAAACTACGAAAACTGGTACCCTCTAAAATCAATTAATTCACAGGTAGCAAACAGGACGCAAACCTTTGATGAATAATTAAGCTATAAAAGTTTTTAAGGACAAAAGTAAAAGAAAAATATCCATTGTTAATTTTACTTAATTTTTGTATTCCTGTTTTTTTTTTCTCGCTATCTTTAATTTTTATTTATTTTTTTGTGAATCACTTTTGCTTACCTGTAAATGACTGTTTTCAAACTGAAGGATCAAAATCAACAGTTCAATGAGTATAAACATGACAGATTCAAAACCTAAAAGAAGGAAAAAAACATAGTTGTTAATAACTTTTATATGATTTTCATATTAAAGAAAACGTTGATATGATTGGTCGAGCGGACTTCCCGTAGATGTGTTGATGTTATTTATTTTTCGATAGACGCCGTTAACCGAACTTTTTTTTTAACCAATGTAAACAAGATGGCGGCGATAATAACACAATCCAGCTCCCGTTACACTATTCATCCTCAAATTACATTAATCGTTAAATCAAATAATAAACACGAAACATTCATTTCAATGACAAAAAATAGCTTTTGTAGTTAATTTTAATTAGAGATATACATAGAGAATGTGGCAATGTTAAACATGTAAATGTGATCCCAACCCTTAATCTAACTTGGGGCAGTATTGTTATAGTACAACATAGGAACGAAATATAAAATGCAATTGAAAAAAGGTTTTACTCATCAGATGGAAAAAAATACAAATTCTACAAATAAATGAACTACTTGGTGGATACTAGTTCATCCCAACAACAAAAAAGACTCTAAACCTGTTTGTTCCTCGTTATAGAACATGTCCATTTTGTGCTTCTGTCTTTTCGACATCCCTTAAGAAGATACACAAAATACAGGTTTAATATATCTTGTCTAAAATTGGAATGGACTGAATAGAAAATGTATCAAAAAGACAATTTATATCTTTCACAAAAATTAGTTATATTATCCTTTTATAAATTATCAAGTGACATATAGCCACTTCTTCTTTTTTTATATTACAGAAAAGATTCTTAAAAAGAAAAATTGAAATGAAATAAAATAGAATAAAAGAGTCGGAGAAAAGATAGTAATTTTTTTTTTGGTTAAAACTTATATCATGATGTAATGTCAGCTTGTTGCAAGTAAACGAATGCATTTTCGTTAAAACTCAATGAAGTATGAATCTACAATGTATCTTGGGATCTTGCAATTCGTATTTTGATTGGCTGAATATGGTCTTATATTTGACTTTGTATTTTTCAAAAGGTTTACAATATTTGCATACACTTTCAAAATTGTATCCAAACCACACCATTTCTTTTTAAGTTATGACATATATTTGAAATATTTATACATGTTATAATTAATTTAATAATCGAGTTTTGATTTTTTATTCTTTGAAGTCATCTAAAAAGAAGTTTAAAAATAATTTCCTATAAAATCAAACGACAGGGTTGGTAAACTCGGTTCTTATTGTGTTTCTATGTGTAATCGTGTTAAATTTCCAGGTGTATCTACGTACACAATGTACAATGATAAAAAGGGTTATAATTTGATAGGGTCTATAATCTTCTAACTTTGTTAAATGTATTATTACTATTTATTTTGTCACTCAATAAAGATCGCCTGAGTTAGAATAAAAGTCACGAACAGATTCGTAAATGCAAATTCGTTCCAGTCCTTGGGTTGAATATAATCGACTTCATTATCACTGAACTAGTATATATTTGTTTAGGGGCCAGTTGAAGGACGCCTCCGGGTGCTGGAATTTCTCGCTACATTGAAGACCTGTTGGTGACCTTCTGCTGTTGTTTTTTTTCTATGGTCGGGTTGTTGTCTCTTTGGCACATTCCCCATTTCCATTCTCAATTTTATTATCCGTAAGAACAATGCATTTTCAGTGTACAATTATTGAATTTGAAACAAGAGCGTACGCGAGTACCACAAATATATTTTAAACAGTAAAGTATTTCCTTACAACAAACAACACATGGACATATCTTTGTTGTACTAGCTTCCGCTAAAAGTAAAAAAATGCTCAAATAGACACAAACACTTCTGATTTTCAATTTTTAAGGAAAAAAAGAGTGGTATTTGATTATTTTTACACACGAAAAAAAAAAAATTATATTATTTTTTAAAGATGAGACACTATACGTTTTAGAAATAGTCATGTTTCTATGATATTATGCATTCTTATTTTAACAACAATAGGGGGCCAGTTGCTATGGCTTATCGTACATGTACCTTCACCTTTGACGGAGTAAACATGTTTGCGGTAATCAACAAATAAATTCATGCACCAGACCAATTAGATGAAACAAAAATACAATTTACCTGTGATAGAGATTATAGAAATAATTCCTAATCTCCTATTGAAAGAATTATAAGGATTATATTTGTTTGTGATTGAATTGGTCCAGTTCATACACCAATGAATTTCTTTTAAGGCGTTTAATCCTATAATATACGATTATATGATTGACTGCCGAAAAAAACTTGATTAAATTGCGATTAAATATACACGTTCTGATTACAGATGTGAGTATTTAAAAGAAAAAAGTCTGATGAGGTTCGTAACCTTTGATGGCAAATCAATCAAAATGGTATGATTGTTAAGTCTGGCTTTTATCCTGTTATACAATTTTAATAACTCATTGACTAATTTTATATAACTTATTTGTTAATTCTATACTAGTGATTATAATTATTCTGGCGTTTTCGAGACTCTCTTTTTAATGCAAAATTTATACCAAAACGTTTAATTGTACAAAGTATGTGATGAAGGTGATTCAAATAAAAATAACAGTTCGAAATTATGTGCGTCCCAGGCGCTTTTTTTCTTCATCAGAAACATTAAAAACCAAAATATTCAAAAGTAAAGATTTAATCGTCCCTAAACATTTCAAACTCTGTATGGCTAAAAGGTTCCAACAGCAAGTATCTTTATTAAAGAGGTAATTAAAGAGAAAGAAATTTTAAAGATAAAAAACACAGTATAGCCCTGATATTGTATGCACATTTAACTTTATATTGTGTATTTCCTCCGTAGTTGTCTTCTTAGATTTTTATAAAAAGTTTAATATTGCAAATAAGTTATATATAAAAAAGAGAAACTAGAAACACTTATGAACCACATGAATAAACTATAACAACCGAACATTAGGTTCCAAACATATGACAGGTACAAACTAATGCAGCGGGTTGGAACGTTTTGACAGGCGTCAACCTTTACCGTAACCCGTAACAGTAGTGTGATATTACATCATTGAAAGACATTCTTTAAAATGTCAATTGAAATGGCTTACAAATACTTCTTTAGCAGAATCATAGCCTAAAAGAAATCATTGCATGTTATCTAATTTTTCTTGTACAATGTAATTAGCACCCATCATTCTTATGTCAGTTGTACAAAAATACCTTGATCGTAGACTGTTTACCTTAGGGTTTATGTTTTTTTTATATCAAATGAGTAGAATCTGTTGTACTATACTGATAACAAATTGAAAGCATTTTCCTTTATGCCATAATAAGTTTTATCAAATGTACCTTGCTTATTATTGTATACGCCAGACAGTGGTTCATCTACATAAGACTCATCAGTTACGATCAGATCCAAAACGTTCGATAGCCAAAAAGGACAAAGTTACAGAGCATTGAGAACCAAAATTCCAAAAAGTTGAGCCAAATACGGCTACAGTATTCTATGCCTGATTTTACGATCGCAAATCAACGTCTTTCTGTATGCACATTTATCAATAAAATATCACAATGTCTGCCTAAAATGGTCAGTTTAGGGAATCTTGTCACAATTATATCAACTCTAGCTTTATGTCTTACATAATGATGGTTATATATGAACTAGACGTGTTTAAACACCGCCCATTGTGCCAAACATGTATGTATGTTATTTCCAGTTTGACATATAAATTCACTAAAAGAGTTAAAGAATTGGGTATAAAATCTGCATACATGTAATACAAAAGGATAATGTATGACATTATCAGTTTGACATATAAATTTATTACAAAAGTTTTAGAATTTGATATACAATCTGCATAATAAATAACAATTGCATACCTCCCCTGCAAGGTTGTACATATAGTCTAAAAAAAATCTTTAGTTGATAAAAGCCTAGCTATTTGTTTAGTGACCAAGGGTTTGAGATTTTTCTCAGTTTATTGTAACTGGAGTCTCATCCGTTTTACTATGAAGTTTTGTAAATAGTTATATACATATACATATTCATGGATCTACAATCTGTCGATACCTGTAGCTTGGCATTGCACCAGGTCATGTTTTCTCTGGCTGTTTATGACGTCTTTATACTAAATCTATTGGATTTTGGATGTGTACGGATTGATTTTTGAGTCTTAGATGCATGATTTTTTTATTAGTTGTTAGTGGCTTTGAAATAGCTGTCAGATAACTGCGAGCACTCTGAGATCTCTTCATTGTGTCTTTTTGTGTCGGGATGTATAAGTACCCGGCCACGTCCACTTGTATTTTTGTCCATCTGATGAGTTAAGCCTTTTTCAACTGATTTGTATAGTTCGTTCTTATGTTGTACTGTTATACCACTGTCCCAGACCACATTATTTATGTATTTGCCTGTTCCAAGTCAGGAGCCTGTAATTCAGTGGTTGTCGTTTGTTTATGTGTTACATATTTGTTTTTCGTTAATGTTTTGACATTAATAAGGACGTTAGTTTTATCGTTTGAATTGTTTTGCATTGTCTTATCGTGACTCTGCGGTATGGGCTTTGCTCATTGTTTAAGGCCGTACGGTGACCTATAGTTGTTAATGTTTGTGTCATTTTGGTCTTTTGTGGATAGATGTTTTATTGGCATTCATACAAAATCTTCTTTTTTATATATACAAGAATTAAAAGTTGAATGCATTACTATTTGTCAGGGTTGTGCGTCATATTTTCAAAATGTATATGCCGCGAACTTCTAAGTGTTTTTACTGACATTGAAGCTTACAGTATGTAATCAGAACATATTTTCAAAACGTACCGAAAATACACCATAGAAATAAATGTAAAATAAATAAATAATCAGATGCATAATGTATTACTAGTTGAGTATACATAAATGCATTGTTGTCGTTAAATCTCAAAACTCACCTGCAAGATCTTACCATATATAGGTGATAGAAATACTTGGTCCGAATAACAGAATTTTTCTTAATCTCAACAAATATAAAACACTTCTACCAAATGAGAATCCATCTATTAAAATGCCTGCATTAGAATGCATATGATGGTAGGCGTATAAGAAAAGCATCCTGCAAATCGATCACGGCTATGTTAACTTTCGTCGCGTATTCTATATCAAACCAATAGGATTTTGACATTTATTTTAAGTTTGACAGTGACATCATGCTTCAGTAAAGAAAAGATGCACATTTCAAATCGAGTTTTTGTCGGTGGTAAGATTTAAGAGGGTGTTCATGGAAAAACCAGGCAGTGGATGGCACATGACATATTTTGTTTTCAAAATTTTCATCTATTTCATATCACAAATTCATTCTTTCTCAAAGTTAAATTTTGTCTTTTTATTAACTGCAACAAATAAAGAGAAAAAAAATACATAGAAATCACTAAAAATCCATTGAAAAGGGGAGATAACTTTTCATTTTGTACAAAATTTTGTTGCATGGTAGTAAACTTTAAAATCATTTTCTGAGCCATCCACTGTTGACTCAAAAATATCTTTGAGATATATATATTTTGTATGATATAAACATTGCAATGGAACCAAAAATTCAGTGGGGAAAAAATTATGTTGTGCCACCCATATTATAGGATTTGCCTGATATTTACTTAAACAGCCTCTTAAATATAAAAATAAATATATCAAAGCAAAAGAGGTTATTTGTGCTTGCGTAAGATTGAACTCATTGCTTACCATGCAGAACTATAGTGTACTTACATTCGTTTTGGTAAATAAACAAATAAAAAACAACGAGTGTGTCCACAAGAATGTTAAAGGGGATTCTACAATAGCTTTACTAAATACAAAAAGTGTTAATAGTCATAAGATGTTAAACATGTGATAATGGTCGGTCATGAGTGAAAGAAAACTCTTCGATATCCTTTTTTTTCCATTATGTACATACAATAATTCGAAGTTTATGTATTTTGTATTATTATACTTTAAGTTAAAATGCAATATTTTGATTGGCTACTACGAGGGTGTTAATTTACTCTATCACATGGCTGAGCGGGTGACCATTTTTTTTCAATGTTACCCTCTTGTCTAGACCAAACAATCAATAATCGGACAATGTGATAGAGTAAATAAACAAAGTAATTAAAACCATGCTTAAGTTCTAAGTTTTGGCTCAGATTTCATCATTTGACTGTTAAAATGAAAAAAATTATCTTGCTTGACTTTTGTTGTTTTTTTCTAATACCCGTAACGTTGTAGTGTACGTGACGTCATAGAAAATATTTTTAAAATAAAAGTAATCTGTAAAAGATACTAATGATAGGACATTCAGTATAATAAATTAAATTACACAAAGCTGACAGGATAATAGAGCAGATTATTACCGCCGCGGTTGACAATATGTTCCCGGGGTAACAATCTATTCTATCACCCTCGCAGCTATATGTTATTTTTATAGTGACAACTGGAGAAATACTACGGCAAACGAAAAAAACAGAGGAACATAATAATGAAATGCTTTCGAAGACTGAATAAATTCAAAAATTTGAAATACCAGCATTACGAAAAACACAAATACAAACTTAAATTGAAAAAAACACCCACTTGAAGCCGTCTTGTATTAACTAGAGTTATCACATATATATTTGAAGATTCCCGAAGAATTTCCAAACTGACTTGTATTGAACGACTACGTTTGTCAAATCTTGTAAGTCTGCATGATAAAACCACTGTACAATGGACATATATCAAACTTCCAATATGAATATCAATGATATTGTTTTGACAGAAACACATCACACTGCAATCAATTAGAGATGTTCTTGGTGTAATACCTAATTTTCTATAATATATGTTAAAAAAAAGATGATGAATATCGTATATTGTAAAAATTGGGTAAAATTTTTATTAGTTAATTACAAATGATTTATACTTGTACTAGTTTTTTTTTTTTTTATTTCACTTTATTTTACAGCCAATTTCCTCGCAATATGTACCCGCATGCTTGTACTAAATAAGGAATATGACAGTTGTTATCCATTCGTTTATTGCTATTGAGTTTTAAAATAGCATTTTGCGTATAGACTTTCCGTTTGAACTTTACCTCAGAGTTCGGTATTTTTATGATTTATACTTTTTAATCCGTTGAAAAAGGAGTTATTCAGTGTGAATTTGAAATACGATTCCAATCTTTCATTTATAAAGTAACATTATATTTATCTACAATTCAATGAAAAAAGTTTGAAGTACTGTTGCATGTCAGAATGACAAAAGAACGGAAATTTTGCAGTCAATCAAATACTCGTGCCCCTGGAGTTAAACAATATGTCGGTGTAGGATTTTATGTCTTGGACCGAAGTTAAGAATCGTGAATGAGAATGGTAAAGAACAAGCTGAGTGTGTTGGTTAAGTACAACAACTATTTATTTTCAGGTCTAATCGTTCAAGATATGCATTGACCATCCTTCCGGGTGCTAACAGCCGTTCATCCTGTAATATGTTTGATACAGCATTGTGGGATTTCTTTCGATAATAGTTGTTGGCATTTGTCGATCTCAAATAGAAACGTAAAAAGGCATTTGTAAATGAATTCGTGTATACACATATACAGGTAGGCAAACAAAGGAGAAGCTTGACTCTATGTAGTTCTTTACATATAAAATTATGTTTCAACGTTGCTTCCGTGCTTTACTTTTAATAGCTATTATATTGTGTTTATAGACGTCTTAATATATTAAATCTTTTTAGAAATTCAAATGTGACGTCACTTTGTGCATTGATGGCTTTGGCTAACTCGTCTGTGTATTTTCATGTGCTGTTCAGGTTGTTTTATATAATGTATTCGTTTTTTCTGTAGTTTATGCAGTTAGTCACCAATTCGGTTTTATCAGGTATATCTATTATATAGTCATTTTATAAAAAATACTGTTTGCAAAAGCATGAATTATTCTTAATAATATGGATGTTCCTATTCCAGGTAGATAAACCTTGTCGTATAGGTCACACCTTTTTGAAACTTTCGGTCCTCAGTACTCTTCAACTTTGTACTTGTTTTGGCTTTCGAACTTTTTTCATTTGAGCGTCATTGGTTAGTGTTGTGTGGACGAAACCCATGTCTGGCGTATTACATTTTAAACCTGGTACCTTTTATTTGCTATTTTCCGTGCGTTTTTTTCTGTCCTATATTTTCTCCCATGTAATTGTATTGTAGTCATGTCATGTGATGTTGTCATTGTAATGTTATATTTAACATTGCCATAAAAGCGGGAGGTTTGGCATGCCACAAAACCAGATTCAACCCACCATTCTTTTTAAATATTCTGTTCCATTTCTTGAAAATGGTCATTGTTATATTATAGTTCATTTCTGTGTGTGTTAAATTTTAATGTTGCGTTTCTGTTGTGTCGTAGGTCTCCTCTTATATCTGATGCGTTTCCCTTAGTTTTAGCTTGTAACCCGAATTTGTTGGGTTTTTTTTGGCAATCGATTTATGAATGTCGAACAGCGGTATACTACTGTTGCCTTTATTTAGGTAGAAATAACAAAGGTATGGTAGCTGAAATTGAATGTATAAAACATCATTTGCGTCGTCTCGTGGAAGCATACACAATGTATGAGTATAAGATTTGAAATTCTTTTGAAAAGCGACGATCGCCAAATTAATTTCTGTTTACGTAACACTTAAACACAAATTATATACTTTCTCTGTCTAAAAACGTTTTTTTTTTTATCCAGCGATTTTAAACTGACGCAATAAATCGTTTTCTTTTTCTGATTTTAGATTGTTGCACTTAGAAACGTTCAGAAACCGTTATCATTGAGTTTACTTCACATCAGAGACCTAATGACGAAAGAGGTAAAAATAGGTCTTTTTCAGGATTTCGAAAATGAAATAAAACTTAAACCGCAAATCACATGTACCCAATAATAAAAATTTCGAGAACAACGACCTGTCCACCTGTTTGAAAACTATTTAACATAACATAGATATAATACATCCAGAAACAAACGGCAAATACTGAATTACAGTATCTGAACGGTGGGCAAGGTTGGCCTGTATGAAAACGTTCTGTACTAATGATGATGTCCTGACTTGCGCTGGTGATCATTGAAAATATAAGACGAAATTTATGATTTTTTACGGTTTTTGGCACAAAAAAATGGAAGGAAGCAGTTGCTATGTTTTAATTTTGTTTCTTATATGTTCAAACTATAACCTGCGTAATTTATCTAAATTGTGCATTTCCTTAGTTTAGAAATGACCTGATTTGTGCTGGTTGGTCCTGTCATTGTGCTTCTGGTCCCGATACAGTGCTAGTGATTTTTGGTAAAAGTTGGTCCTATTTAAAACAAACACATTCAATCAGATATGACTTTTGTGCATCAATTTCGTTGTTAAATCTCTACATATACGATTAAACAATTAAAAAGTGCTTGTGGTAAAGCGACAATCTAAACGACAATATACGTTTGACTGGTTTATTTCACTTAAATATACGAGGTGCTTCTAATTTCTTCCGTAATATATTCACTGTCTCCAATATATTACGGCATGTTCAAATCGGTTTTAAAAAGAACATAGTTTTTCCGCATTAGTCACGTGATTTACTTCATCAAATAATTGGATAACCACATAAAAGAATGAAGGACCACATCAATGTTGTGTAACATCGTCAAATTTTGAAACATCATTACGTATTTTTAAAGAATTGGCAAATTATCATTACCAAATAACAAAATTACCTCATGTTATGAAAATTATAAATTCAAACCTATTATACGTGTGGTCCGATTTTTGAAAAGTCGTATTCGTAAGAGTAAACACATTGTGACCTTTAGGGAGAGTTGTCTCATTGACACCACATCTGCTTATACATGTATCTAATAACACAATACTAGTAAAATGTGTCGGATTGCATGCATTATTTTAGCGTGTAAAAGAATAGTCTAAACAATCTGTTAACGGGCTTTTTTTGACACAGCGGAAATATCGCAATGTTTTTAAATTTTTCTCTTTCTAGCTTTTAATATAGATTAGACCGCTGGTTTTCCCATTTGAATGGTGTTACACTAGTAATTATGGGACCCTTATAGCTTGTTGTTCGGTGTGAGCCAAGACTCAGTGTTGAAGGCCGTACATTGACCTATAATGGTTTACTTTTATAAATTGTTATTTGGATGGAGAGTTGTCTCATTGGCACTCGCACGACTTCTTCATATATCTATGGGATCTAATAATTGTTGCATATGTTGCAATGCGTTCATATATGATTTTAACGGACTCTTTTTTTTAAATTTGACATCTTTATTGCAGTTCGTAAAAAATGCATAGAATATACAATTTAGCCATTATAATAATTAATTTCAATTCTACTCCTTGAAAAAAAACTTGTGGAATACAAAATATAATTAGTTGTGATAAACTAAATCATATATGAGTGATTGGTTATTGATTTAAGCTTACCATGCTTACAGAATGTAATCAGAACATAACACATTCTTTGAAATAAAAAAATCACAACATTAATACTAGGTATAATACTTAATAGATATATGAATGCATTGATATTAATTAATCACAAAAATACCTGCAATATCTTACCGTAGGTGAATGCAATAATGTTTTCGAAACACAGATTTGCCAAATACAATACACTAGTATATTACTTACTCCATGTATTCAGTCTGCAATAGAATTTATTGGATGATTTGAGTTATTTATTTGCTAAGTAGGCGTATAAAAAGCATAGGAGACCGAAAACGGATAAATACACTTTTCAAATGTACTTTATAATAATCCAATTGTATTTTGACATTATCAAGTTTATTTAAATATAAGTAATCACGTCATGCTGCATTATGGACACGTGACAGCTTTCGTCCTTAAAAAAATGTACCATAAAAATAATCATATCGAGGAAAACGAAGTAATTGTGAATTAAAAAATATAAATAGTCGTTGCTTAGAATTAAAAGGTATTTCGTTTTTAAGTTCTTTGGTATAGAAGAGGGACGAAAGACGTCTTATACGTTCAGGTATTTCACATCTAATCTTTTATGGTAATATTCTTTACAAAGCACAAAAATGTCAGTACTCACCGCAAAGCTAACAAAACCTTTAAACAGACTTATTAAGAAAGGATATAGTTACGATACTGTTGTCAAGTCATACATGATTGCACATTTTGGGTTTAATATTGATTCACTTATAGGGTCTTTGGATCGGAATTAAACACATTTATTTTAAAATCAGTTTCTGCATGACACGGGGTTTGTTCTTTTCATATATTTCATGATGGTATGATATTTCATGAACACTTAACCGCTAACAGAAGGGATTGTGCCTGAAATTCATATAGTGAAGACATAATCTTTCTATCAGTTTAATCGAGGTCTGGAGCTGGTATGTCAGTAACTGCTAGTAGTCTATTACGTATGTATTATTGTCGTTTTGTTTACTCTCTTTTGTTTTATATTCTGAAATCTGACTCGGACTTCTCTTAAACTGAGTTTTACTGTACGTATTGTTGTGCGTTTGTTTTGTTTTTACATTGGCTAAAGGTATTGGGGGAGTTTTGAGATATCAAAAATCAAAAAAACATGTTTAACCTCGCCGCAATTGTGCGCCTGTTCAGGAGCCTATGGCCTGTGTTAGTCCTGTATGATGTTTAATTTTAGTTTCTTGTGTATAATTCGGAGTTTAGTATGACGTCAATTATCACTGAACTAGTATACATATTATTGAGGGGCCAGCTGAAGGATGCCTCTGGGTGCGGGAGTTTCTCGCCACATGGAAGACCCATTGGAGGCCTTCGGCTGTTGTCTGCTCTATGGTCGGGTTGTTGTCGCTTTGACACATTCCCTATTTCCATTCTCATTTTTAAACAAAAGTACACATGACACAACATAGAAAACTAAAGAATAAGCAAGAAGAACCCCACCAAAAACTACGGGTGATCTCAGGTGCTTCGGAAGGGTAAGCAGATGCTGCTCCACATGTGGCACCCGTTGTGTTGCTTATGTGATAAAAAAATCCGGTAAGAGTCTAATTCGGTAGGTCACCATCAAAGGGAAGGGAATTGTGATTAAAACCTATCCGATATCATTTGGGAAACGGTTATTCCAACTCGTGTAAAATTTACGAAGGGATAATTTCAACTTCACCATTTGGAACTTTTGGTTAAATAGATTCCTTGTTAAATTTCACTCATGATAAGTATTTTTTTATTAAGAACAAAGATAAGTACTGCACAATTTTTGGAAAAGTGCAAATTTAACGAAGACAACAAGGGGAAAATCAATGGTCTTAAACTTTTAACCAAATGTTATTACTGAAATCTAAAAAATACATTTTTTTTCTGAGAATATTTATTTTCTTTATTGGTATTGTTTTTCTTTTGAAAGGGCTGGATTATCAAAGGCCTAGGTTGATTTAACACTAACAATGATTGATTGATTGGTGTTTAAATCCAGTTTCAGCACTTTTGTGCTATTCCGTTGGGGTCAGTTTTTATTGGTGTAGGGACTTGGAGTGCACAGAAAAGAACCACCTATATGCAGTAGGAAAACTGAGAATTCTTTTCAGTTACGATTTGAGTATTCACATTTATACAAAATCATTGCAATTACACAGGTGGATTTTTCTAATCTCTTCCGTCATGTCACTCCATCTTTAAGTAAAACTAATGTAACAGGGTTTATTTTATATGGGGACGAAGTCCCCAATAACAGTAGAAAAATCAATAAAAAAAAATTAAAAATAATCGGGAAAATTTTCCCGAAATGTCCATTGTACTAATGAACTCAAAATCGTTCAATTTTTTTTATGTCATGTTTTGAATTCCCGCATCTGCACAGAAATCTACAATGTACTTCCTTTTTCCGGTCTCGTGTGTATGAAACTTTGAGTAAAATATATATTTATCAGTCTAGTATAAAATAGGAAGGAACGCAATACCAATTTCATTTTTTAATAATTCCTTGATATGAAAAAACGTTACCTGATGATAGCGTTTCTTTGTTTACATTGCATATGACGTCATAACTTAAATAACGTCTCAACTAAAATCCCTAACAACAGAACCAAAATCGGAAACGTTACGGTATTTCCGTTTCTTTTTTTTTAACAAATATGTAAGTTACAAAAAAATAATTCATACAGACTTCATCCCCATTTACAGGTAATGCCTGCCTCATATTAAGTTGTAATCTTTAAATCATATAATGTGTTTGTTGTTACTATATTCCATTTTAGACACAAAATAGAAGTTATATTTTTAGATCATTTTTTTTTATTTTTTGTTGTTTTAATATAATAATTAATAATAATTAGTCATCCAACTCAATGAAAATTTAAAATTAATTCGGGAAAAAGTGTTGCCTTTTTTGCCTAGTCAATACTCGATTGTCTGAATTCGCCTTTTCAGAATCAAGACGATAATGGGTACACCAAAATGAAAAAAAATGGTACGGCATCGGTTGAATTCCCATTGTTAATTATGTTTTATATTAATCACGATGTTTCGATGCACTCTTTTAAAAAATAAATCAAAGAACGCATTAGATTCTGAAACGACTTATGATGTCAATCCAGTATCCAAACAGTTATAAAGTGCTACATATATAATGTAACTACGACCAAGAAAGTGTAAGGGTGAATATTGATATTATAAAACAATTTCACAAATAAGTTGTAAAGAATTTTTATTGTCTTCAAAGAGGGTAACGTAAAAAATTGAGATAGAAATGGGGAATGTGTCAAAAAGACAACAACCCGAACATAGAAAAAAACAGCAGCAGAAGGTCACCAACAGGTCTTCCATGTAGCGAGAAATTCCCGCATCCAGAGGCGTCCTTCAGCTGGCTCCTAAACAAATATATACTAGTACAGTGATAATGAACGCCATACTAATTTCCAATTATACACAAGAAACTAAAATTAAAATTGTACAAGACTAACAAAGGCCAGCGGCTCCTGACTTGGTACAGGCGCAAAAAATGCGGCGGGGTTAGAAATGTTTATGAGATCTCAACCCTCCCCCTATACCTCTAGCCAATGTAGAAAAGTAAACGCATAAAAAATACGCACATTTAAAATTGATGTGTATGATTATTTGTATATTTGAAATGAACATATAATGCTTTCAGAATTGTTGCATTTAGTTAATAAACATGAATAAATAACAATATTTTGCTATTATTACAACTATATAAACTTAATAGGTGTTCCGAAATATAACACTATCTCCGTGGCCTTTTTTCATGTATACACGTACTTTGTATACAAAAAACAAAATTTACAAAGCAGAATAACAAATGAAATGACCCCGATATAATAAAGAGGATCTAGTGTTATTCAGTGTTAAACAATGTGCATTAAAGCTTGGAATGTAGTTAATAATTAAGACAGCCTTAAATTATTCAAACAAGGTTCAGGACTGATGTATTCGGATCAATAATATTGGCATCACAAAGCTGTATAGTCTTTTCAAACAGGAGACACATTTAGGCTGTGAGGAAAGAGAAAACGCTCTACATTCAATTGTATCTCCACACGCCTTCGCACATTCAACTCTTTCAATTAAACAATTACTCTGCATAACCTCAGATTTCAACGGCTGACCTGAAATCTCTCTACCGTAGAAGGCTGTTCTATAAAGCAGAGAAGTTGGAACACTTTTGACTTCTATATCTCCTACAATATATATCTGAGTTTGTATATTATTTATTCAAATATTTTCAAAACAAGTGGGAATTACTTTCGGAAGAATTGATGCAAAGAGTTAAATACCATTCCTGATTCAGAAATGTGTGATCATCCAATCGCCGTACATCGTTCGTTTTCTTTTCGAATACTTTTAGTATACTACATCTGTCTGTGTCATTTTGGTCATTTGTGGACAGTTGTCTCAATGTAAATCATACCACATCTTCTTTTTATATATACAATACACCGACGCGACATATATAGATAAAACGGTACTATTTATTCTACCATAAAAGAGGGACGAAAGATACCAGAGGGACCGGCATAAGCGATAATACTTACATTTTCTAAAGTTACCACTTTTTATAATAAAAACCTGGATATAATAGTTATGTTATTGTTAGTACGTCCAACGAAGATGATTGTTTATTTATCCATACCACCGTTATTTTACACCTCATGTTTATAAAATTTCGGAAAGCCATATCAAACTTTGACATCGGATTTGTACGCAGCTTTTTCCGATCATAATGATGACGGTAGTTATGATGTATCGTGTAAAGTGTGTTTGTTCATGACTAAGTTAGAATAGTTATCTTAACTAGTATATATATATTGTTCGCTGGGTTGAACACCCATTGTCCGCGTTGCGGTATTTTCTGTTCCTTAGTCGTGTTGATGTCACTCTCTGATAAAATCCCCTTTTCAATTCTCAAATTTTATAAAGGGAAATACCAATACTGCAAACAAGTTGGTTGATAGCAGAGCTTTGATAACTTCTCTGAAATATAATCAGATGTGTGATTCATACAATCGTATAATGTATAGACATTTGTGACTAATATTGACAACTGTTTAGTGACCTCTTGACCTTTTCTTGTTTTTTGTTTCGTTTGTTTGACATCTTATAAACGCATACATTGTTGGAGGTAAAGCTTAAACATATATTCAACAGGTTTCTTTCAAAAAAATATCAGTCTTACGTGAAACCGTAGTAATACGATGTAAAGATATCCGTTATCTTCCACCACATATTTGTGATAAGTTCCCATTACATGGTGTATCACATTCTGATTCGCTGGGAGGTTCTGTTCTGCAAGATCTACATTTGATTCATTACCACAAAGGCACCATTGTCGATCCTGTAAAAGACAATTACAAAACTTGAAAATAACCAACGTTAAAATAAATTATTTTTATGTGGTGAACACTGTCCAACTTATAATATATCTTTTAAGTATGTGTAACTAGTTTAACCAGTATATAAATGCTTCATTAGCCATTTATTATAAATACATTAAGGTTTTAATCAGCGCTTCGATGTTTGCATTAAGTTTGGCATTATTGAAAAATTTTCCATCGTACATAACTGATGATAACTGAAATTTCGAAATGCGCCTCTGGTTGAGCCCCATTTATGCTAGTCTACTGTTAGGCCAAGTCGCTTTCATCTAAGTAGTTTCTAGTCGTGTGGTACTGGCATCGAACTTTGAATATCTATTTTCTTAATGTGATTTTCTTTCAGAACATATTGGAGACTATCTTGAATGAAGGTGGGTCGGGACTTTTAAACAACGCACAATTTCACGCATAAATCACAGTGCACACTAAATGTATTTTTCGTGAATTCGATATTATTTTTTTAACATTTTGATTGATTACAAATGTTAAATCATTGTAGTTATGTCACTTAAAAAATATTTTCGTTATTATGTGTATCTTTTAAAGGCCAAAAACGATATTTCACACCTTTTCACCATTTTCCCGCCAAAATTTGGGTTTTAATGCCAACAAAAACTTTCCCTTATCGGTGATCTTTTTTTTATTTGCTTATTCTTTGAAGTAATATTTCAGCTTTTTATATTACCATTTTAAACCATGTGTCATAGAACGTTATTTTGATATTCCGATAAAAATAAGTCAACAACTCTATTTTCCCTATCATTTCATTGAAAAATGGTCCCTTTTACATACTTGTTTAAAAGTGAAATTATGAGCTTAAATGGTCCGTGACCCCCAACTTTTTTTTTACCAATTTGATTCACTTTTTTTAAAGAAAAAAATAATAAAAAACGGCACTTCTGATAGAAAATTCGAATAGACCCGAGCCACCTTATGGAATCTATCTCACTCATATACAAAGTTCATGGTCCGGATTTGACTATATTTATTTTCGTTTTAGTCTGATGAGTTGTTAAACGTTTGTTTGAAATTTTAAGTCTATTTTGGTATTAGGCATTAACAGACATAAAAAGCCCAGTCAAATCTGTGTAAGTGGTAGATGTATTTCCAAGTGTATTCATTTGCTGAGTTAAGTCTTTAATTGATTAATATTTATAGTTCATTCTTATGTTGTAGTTTTACACTACTGTCCTAGATTTTGAGAGAGTTGGGATCCCGCTAACATGTTTACCCCACCCATGTTCTGAATGAATATGCCTGTTTCAAGCCAGGTTGTCGTTGATAACTGGTTGACATATATTTTTTACGTTCGTTTTTGTGCATAAATTAGGTAATAAATTTGCTGGTTTGACCTGTTTTACATTTGTCATTTTGGAGCCTTGTACAGATGACTATACGGCATGGGCTTTGCTCATTGTTGAAGCCGTTCATTGACCTAAGATTTGACTTTCTGCCTCATTTGGTCTCTTGTAAAAAGTCTCATTGGCTATCATACTTTATCTTACTATTTTATATTTTATTTTGTGAAGTCACATATCAGGACTTTACATCTCTTGGGTATATGAATCACATAACTTTTTTGTTTTATGGTCTTAATGTTTGAATACTTGTGTATCTCCTGTCTGTTGTATTTTATTTCTGCCTGCATTAATCGAAAATATTACTCGAATATATGCTAAGTTAAAAAAAACATCTAGCAACGAATTCCGCTCCATCTGAAGAATATCAATTAGCTTTTTTAGACTTTATTATGAGTGCAAATGAGGCACCTATCCGAAAATATCATAGTTCACCTTACATGTTTCAATTACATGTATGAGCATAATGCATACAGTGAATCAAGTCAAACAAAGACCCAGTGATGGCCTCAAACTACTTTTGGCTGATGAACAGACATTGTCTTTTTTTTAAAAGTGTTTTTGATTTGTTTTTTTGCATGTGTATGTATAGTGAATTTGTGTCTTTACTGAATATCCATGTCCGTTATTTGTATCAAATTGTCAAAATGATGTCTTGACCAATAGTTATTGAACTTGTTTAAGGCGATTCTCTTTAAGAATAATCACGACTGATTACTTTAGTGCTTGAAATGCAAATGGAACAAGAATCAAAAGGCAATTCCAAAGGGTAAAATGTAATAAACAGTTATTACCGCATGTACCGGTCACGTATATTTTCATTATTATTTAAATACATCAAAACGAACTAAATATAATAAATTTTAGATGTGATATATATCGAAGAATTAGTTTAGCTTACTTATTGAGGAAAACTAAACGATAAATTGTAATAAGAAAAAGGCTTTCATCAATTCTTCATACATAATAAATAGAAAAGATCTAGATAAGCCAAGAGTTATAATATTTCTTCAAAAATGCAAAACCACAAACTAATGTCCTAGAAAATTCAATGTAGTGATTTGCCATGGTGAAAAAAGGTTGTTTTCTGTTAAAGTTTTAAATACATTATATAAGATACTTTATTTTTTGATAGTTTTATCTCAGATTGTCAAGTTTAAGATATTTCAGTTGTACATTGAATAACACATGGTGACATATGTTCAGAAACTTTTTATCATATCAACATAGGATGCTTAAAAATACACCTATTTTTCCTTCGATATTCCCACGAACTGTTTTTTCATTATCAAACAGCAGGCACGTACAGTCAAGGGTGTTACATTGCACTTAAAATTATTTAATACCAAGTCTCATCAAAATCATTTAAATTTTTAAAACATAGAAAAATAAAATCTACGTACGATTGATATCAATGCGGCATATTTAAACCCATCATCTGCACATCCACGGAAACAGAAATCTATAGTCAAGCTTGTATAAAAAACGGCTCCATATACACAAGGAAACTTTTTGACATTAACCTAATATTTAAAACAACCTAAGTAATCTTTAGGTCCTGAAAAAATAAACTGCCATATATACTTCATCAGACACTTTTCCAATCTATTGTTTTAGTTAATAAATAGAAGTAGGAGTCGAAAGAAAACTGGGAATAAACATGATATGGAATTCTTGACAAATAAATAGTACATTATATAAACATTGCTTTCATTGTTTTCATATAATTTAAAAAGACCTACAATGACTACAACAGTAAACAATAACTTACTGGTGCATACCATTATATCCTATTTTGTTAAGTCTTTATTTTCGACGTTGTGTTTCATATAATGTTTTTTGTCTTTCGGGCCTTTTTTAATGGCTTCGTCCGTTCATTTTTAAGCTAATGAGTTTGAAGTCATTTTTTGTATCTGTTGTCTCTCTTTTCCAGTTTAAATTCTAGTTAGTCTGGTAGATCTTCCTTCTTTTCAAAACATTGCAAGATAATTTAAAGTCAATTTGCTTTCATCAGTTCATCCAATTAATAACCTATTTTATCAATTAACCCATACATCAATCATTTGAACGTTAGAACGGTTCAAGGCCGAAAAGTCTCGTTACGGTAATTTCACAGGTGATATTAACGGATTTTATCACAATGGATTCATCCTTTGAATTTCAATCATTATACAATAAAATGCAAAAAACTTTAAATCACCACATCACTAACTTCTGCAGACGAAAAACGAAAATTAAAAGAGTCACCGACGAGGTTCTTGCCTTGCACAGGCGCAATAAGATATTGCATGTTTAAACTTTTGTTCGTATTTACACCCTTCAACATTTAAGCCTTTCTCGTGGTACAAAAAATACATAAAATAATAAAAATCATTGAAAAATGGACTTTGAAATAGGTACATGGTTAAAGGTAACCAGTAGAGACGGTTTGTATTATTTGCTAAGATTAAAATAGCAAGGTACCAATACCTTGTTGATTGTTCTATTTTTAATATTACTTTTACTGTTGGATTGTTTTATGTGATATCCGTTGAACGTGGCTCGGTACTTATACATTCCGTCAATGTGTTTGTATTGTCTTTTATTTTTTGGTGGTGTGTTTTGTATATGCGACTTTTTGTTTTTCTTTGGTTCTTATAACGTGACCCTGTACTATAAAAGATCCCGTCAGTGTGATTTTGTTCTATTTTATGTCATTCTGATAGTATTTCTATTATGAATTACAAAATACGTTGAACCACAAACGTCACAATCAATGAATCGTGTAGTGGAATTAGCTATTTGTGGATTCTTATATACACCTATTGACTGGGTGTGAGGGTAATAGCAAGTTTGTTGTCCCTGAGATACCAACTATTGCTCGAGGCGAGGCACAACCAGTCATTATGTGTTTTATTATAATGAACAACACAACTTTCAAAGAAATCTTCAAACACCTTCTGTCACATGTTAATTAGAAGACCTATACCATATTGTTTGTACATTGTATAAGCACAACCACAGTAGTATTCCAGGACATTCATGACAACTTTTACCAATTTAGTTTCCTGATTCATATGGTATCTTAAATAAAATAGTAAACAACATTTTATTGGTTTAATAATGACTGTATTTTCAACAAAATATAACAAGAAACATATTGAATAATAACGTTAATTGACTCACTAAAGTTACTGACTAACTGAATTTACTCACTTCTCAAAATGAAAATGTATATTGGAATTGTTAATGTTTTGTATTGAAAATCCAGACAATGGGAAACGGAAGTTATTATTGACACCAACTGTTGAACTACATGAGGGAGTAACAAATATTTTGAATATTTGTCTGATTTGACTTATAGCTTAAATGTTCTGTAGTATTTGATCAAATTCAATATCATTAGAAAGTAAGTCAACGCTATTATCACATATTGATGTTGTTGTATCTTGAGTTTTAACTCTCTTTTCTGATAATTCACTATTTAAGCTTGTTGCACTCTGAATAGTTTCACTTAGAATGTTAAACATCTCATGTTTTTTAGTACTACTGAGACGCTAGTAGTAGGATTTTACTGCTGATTCAGATTTGTGGCCGCTAAGTCCCATAATGTGTCGAGTTTCAATACCTCCCTCGTCCAAGACAGTTATGCATGCACTGGGTATGAAATGATTTGTGTACCGACGAGACAAATCACACTCTTCACTTATTTTAGCCATTAGATTTCCACGAGTATTTTTTCCAACTTGACTATTGTCATACCATACATCTGCGGATTCTGTAGTTTTGGATGCACTCTTTGGACGCAGCCAAAACGTTGTCATGTCTGGATGCAGCCTACTAAAATATTTGGTGAAGGATATAACAGGGCAATTAGCACTTCCTGAAAAAAAGGATAGACGCTTTTAATACATAATTTAAGTTAAACAGAAAAAAAATTTTGGGTGTGTTTATAAGATTTTTTATACATTGTTTCTGCAATTTTTGAGAGAGTTTTGATTTTTTTACCTACAGTTTTAAGAAATAAACATCTTAAAATGTCCCGTAATGTCCTATCTCACAATGCTGATGTTACGTACAGTAGTAATCACAGTAAAAACTAATGCTTAATGATGTTAGTTAAGTTGATTGACCTCTGGTCAACTGGTGTAAACCAGACACAAGTTGTTTCCTTTTTCCTTTTTCCTTTTTCGATATTCAAATTTTGAAAAATATTACAAGTCCAAACTGAATTTTTTTTTCCCTCAAAATTTTTTTCACAAATTTTTTTGCCTAAAATTTTTTTTCCTTAAAAATTTTTTTTTTCAAATTTTTTTTCACAAATTTTTTTTTCCTCAAAATTATTTTTTTTCCTCAAATTTTTTTGTCCTCAAAAATATTTTCCTCAATTTTTTTTTTCCTCATTTTTTTCGTTTCCTTATTCGTTTTCTATTTCCTTTTTCTATTTTCATTTCCTTATTCTGTTTCTATTTCCTTTTTCGATTTCATTTCCTAATTCGTTTTCTATTTCCTTTTTCGATTTTCATTTCCTTATTCGGTTTCTATTTCCTTTTTTGATTTTCATTTCCTTATTCGGTTTCTTTTTCCTTATTCGGTTTCTATTTCCTTATTCGATTTTCATTTCCTTATTCAGTTTCTATTTCCTTTTTCGATTTTCATTTCCTTATTCGATTTCTATTTCCTTTTTCGATTTTCATTTCCTTATTCGTTTTCTATTTCCTTTTTCGATTTTCATTTCCTTATTCGGTTTCTATTTCCTTTTTTAATTTTCATTTCCTTATTCGGTTTCTTTTTCCTTATTCGGTTTCTATTTCCTTTTTCAATTTTCATTTCCTTATTCAGTTTCTTTTTCCTTATTTGGTTTCCATTTCCTTATTCGATTTTCATTTCCTTATTCGGTTTCTTTTTCCTTATTCAATTTTCATTTCCTTATTCGGTTTCTTTTTCCTTTTTCAATTTTCATTTCCTTATTCAGTTTCTATTTCCTTATTCGATTTTCATTTCCTTATTCGGTTTCCTTTTTCCTTTTTCGATATTCAAATTTTGAAAATATTTAAGTCCAAACTGAATTTTTTTTTTCCCTCAAAATTTTTTTCACAAATTTTTTTTTCCTAAAATTTTTTTTTCCTTAAAAATTTTTTTTTCAAATTTTTTTTCACAAAATTTTTTTTCCTTAAATTTTTTTTTTCCTCAAATTTTTTTTTCCTTAAAAATTTTTCCTCAAAAATATTTTCATCAAATTTTTTTTCCTCATTTTTTTCGTTTCCTTATTCGTTTTCTTTTTCCTTTTTCGATTTTCATTTCCTTATTCGGTTTCTATTTCGTTATTCGCTTTTTATTTCCTTATTCGATTTTCATTTCCTTATTCGGTTTCTTTTTCCTTTTTCAATTTTCATTTCCTTATTCAGTTTCTATTTCCTTATTCGATTTTCATTTCCTTATTTGGTTTCTTTTTCCTTATTCGGTTTCTATTTCCTTTTTCAATTTTCATTTCCTTATTCGGTTTCTTTTTCCTTATTCGGTTTCCATTTCCTTATTCGATTTTCATTTCCTCATTCGGTTTCTTTTTCCTTATTCAATTTTCATTTCCTTATTCGGTTTCTTTTTGCTTTTTCAATTTTCATTTCCTTATTCAGTTTCTATTTCCTTATTCGATTTTCATTTCCTTATTCGGTTTCTTTTTCCTTTTTCGATTTTCATTTCCTTATTCGTTTTCTATTTCCTTTTTCGATTTTCATTTCCTTATTCGGTTTCTTTTTCCGGTTTCTATTTCCTTATTCGATTTTCATTTCCTTATTCGGTTTCTATTTCCTTTTTCGATTTTCATTTCCTTATTCGGTTTCTATTTCCTTTTTTGATTTTCATTTCCTTATTTGGTTTCTTTTTCCTTATTTGGTTTCTATTTCCTTATTCGATTTTCATTTACTTATTCGGTTTCTTTTTCCTTATTCGATTTCTTTTTCCTTATAAGATTTTCATTTCCTTATTCGGTTTCTTTTTCCTTTTTCCTTTTACATTTCCTTTTTCGGTTTCTATTTCCTTATTTGATTTTCATTTCCTTTTTTCATTTCTGTTTCCTTATTTGGTTTCTTTTTCCTTATTCGAAATTCATTTCCTTATCTGGTTTCTGTTTCCGTATTCGGTTTCTTTTTCAATACGGTGGTCAGACGGTCCCGGATCCCAGAAAAATATTTAAGTGGGAAATAGCTTGTGTCAATCCCTTTCAAAGGTATTGACATAAGCTATTTCCCACTGAAATATTTCTTGGTACAGAGTCTATTATTTCGTCAAATTTAGGACATTGAAAGACCGGGGGTCTCAACATCATTTAAGCGGTCCTAAGCGGTAGGTTTTCACTGTACATTTCTTTTTTGGCTTTTCATAAATATTTCTATTTATATTTCTAAATGTCACTGGAGTGATCGGTATTTGTTTTTGTTTTATATATATCATATATTAAATTACATCTTTGATGAATCTTTGATGTCGTTTTATTGATTAAATTCTATACTACATAAAGACAAATATTCAACTTATATAAGGGCTTAAATTCGAGGTCAACGAGAATTAACGACAGCTTAAAGGGTCATAAAACGATTTGCAGTAGTCTATTCCATTATTGAAATTAAGCTATTTCTCAATGTTCACGCGTATTTCGATATTAAGTCCGTCGGTACTCCTCTAATATGCGATGCGGAACATATTGACTATATACCTTTTGTTCCATTCTTAATAAGCATTCGAGTGAGGTATAAGCTAAGGTTTATCTGTACTTACGGGCTGATGGGTCACAGCAGTTCATTTCAATATTCAAAATATCCATTTCATTATTAAAAATTTGCTATTTCTTAATTTTCACGCGTATTTTTGTATTTAGGCCTCCGCAATCCAGCTAATTGTCATTGCGGCACATATCGTTTATTCTCAATGTATTCCTCTATCAATAAGCTTTAATTTGGTGTATATTTGTTTTCCTGAATTAGGAGCTGACGGGTTGCAGCAGTCCGTTCCATTATTCCAAATAAGCTAGTTCTCAATGTTCACGCGTATTTCGATATTAATATATAAAAAAGAAGATGCGGTATGATTGCCAATGAGACAACTATCCACAAAAGACCAAAACGACACAGACAGTAACAACTATAGGTCACCGTACGGCCTTCCACAATGAACAAAGCCCATACCGCATAGTCAGCTATAATAGGCCCCGATTAGACAATGTAAAACGATTCAAACGAGAAAACTAACGGCCTTATTTATGTAAAAAAAAATGAACGAAAAACAAATATGTAACACATAAACAAATGACAACCACTGAATTACAGGCTCCTGACTTGGGACAGGCACATACTTAAATGTCCGTCGGTACTCCTCTAAATGATATGCGTTGCGAAAAATATTGACTATATACCCTTTGTTCCATTCTTAGTAAGTTTTCGAATGAGGTATAAGGTTTATCTGCAATAACGGGCTGAAGGGTCACAGCAGTCCATTCCATTATTCAAAATATCCATTTCATTATTCAAAATTGGCTATTTCTTAATTTTTCACGCGTGTTTTTGGTATTTAGGTCCACCGTAACCCCTCGAAAGGTCATTGCTGCACAATCAACTTGTTATATCTTTAATCAGAGGATGAAAAATAGCAAAGGTCCAGGGGAAGTAAAAAAAGACAATGTAGAGTATTTTGATATATATGTTTTGGTATTAAGGTTGTCCATACATGGAATTAGTATGGCGTTCATTATCACTGAACTAGTATATATTTGTTTAGGGGCCAGCTGAAGGACGCCTCCGGGTGCGGGAATTTCCCGCTACATTGAAGACCTGTTGGTGACCTTCTGCTGTTGTTTTTTTTTTTCTATGGCCGGGTTGTTGTCTCTTTGGCACATTCCCCATTTCCATTCTCAATTTTAATTTCTGTTAAAAATAGTTAAGGAAAAGCCATTAGTTTATCCTCCTGAACTAAATAAATAAATAAAATAAAAGATTTACAGAGTGTTTTTATTTTTTTCTTATAATAATTTGAATGTTCGTTTGATAACACCAAAATGACGAATTTAGAAATACGGAACTTAGCTATAGTGTCAGTTATTTTTTTTTTTTTTATTTCACTATTCACCGCTCCAACTTGAATAATGAAACCTAAACTATTTCATTTACATTGAATAGTGAATAGTGAACTATTCCATTATTCATTATTAAATTTTGAATAATGAAATATGAATAATGGACGTACTTCTGCGTGGTAAAAATGACATGTATGATGGATTTTTTTTCTGTGCTCGGTAAAAAGACCACCTACATAATGTAACTACTAGTACTTTACATATCTATGACTATGGACAAATCGACAGGCAGGACGGAACACACTTGGTTAATCATATATACATACCATATAAAACTTCATTTTTTAAGGGATTATATATATATATATACAACTTCTAGTAACTTACCCTGTATTTCACTTTAAATGTGTCTCGTTTTATATTAATGTATAAGTAAAATTGTCGGGCAATCTATGACAGATTTGTTAGTCTTTCTTTGTCAGCTGTTCATATTAAATTGTTCGTATTGCCTCAAATCTGTGTGTCTTCTATGCCACGTACAACTGTGACGATATTGACTTACAATTCTGCTCAAACCGGTGCTAGGGCTGTCTTGCAACTTTTATTGAGACGAGAATGATTTCTCTGTGTTGAAGATCTCACTGTATTTTGTCAAGATGAAGAACAGCAATAAAGTCTTAGACGCTGTTTCTTTGCTGCAAATTTATTTTGTATATGTCTTGATTTTGGTGTCGGGCAAACTTAGGTAAGAAAACGGAAACGAAAAATTCAGAATTTTTTGTTTATTTGTTAAGGCGCATAACCCTAGAATGGTATACATGACGCCATCAAAATCAAATGTGATATGTATTTTGTTGTAATACGGATTGTGTATAAGTTTCATAACATTTTGTTGAGGCAAACTCGAGATAAAAGAACGAAAACTAATTTCTTGACGTACAGACATACACACGGACAAGGCTAGCAAAACTTAATGCCCCCTCCACTATAAGTCATATTTCATTGAATAACCCGATGTTTTCATCACTTAATAACGATAATTGCTATATCCTATTCTCTTTTTATTTATATAAAGTTCCGGAAAAAATGTCCCTAACCATATTAATCAGAGTCTTAATATCTAGAAGGAATTCCGATCTATATATAGGAAATTATTGACCTGACTACTGAGGTTGTTATTTGTCGCTTCTGTAAAAGAAGTAAAAAAACGGGGCATGTATTAATACCGAAATCGGGAATACCGGCTGGTATTTCATAATCTACCATGTATTTTTTCGTAGGGGAAATTTGTTCTTACGAAACAGCTTCTAAATGAACATCTTATATCATTTTAGTGTCTCATATAGACTTTCCAGGTCGTTTTTCATTGTATACTAGAAAGATATCATTTTTTTCTGAATTGGAGAACCATTTTTAAACGATAAAGATTAAGCCCCAGTCCCACTAGACCACGATCCCACCAAGCTCACCGCGATCTAAAATAAATTCAGATCGTGGTGAGGTCGCGGTATGAGCGGCATGAAAATGTAAATTTCCGTTGCTTTCACGATGCTACTACGTCCTCATTACACTTCTACAACGATCCCGCTACGATTATATACTACGTTCTCAACGCGCTTATTCTGCGACCTCACTACGCTTATCAAGATCTTTCTACGCTCATCGCGTTCTCACTACGACCATACCACGAGTTATCCGATTGCAACACGATCTTACCACGCTTCTACTGCGATTATAGCACGTTCTTACCACGATTATACTACGCTCATACCGCGATCTTACTACGTTCTCAGCAATAACGTCAACATCGTGTTCCATATCAATACAGTTCCATTCCTTCCATTTCTGATTAATACGTAGATTTCGCGGAAACAATACAGTCATGCCGCCAAAATGTACTAGAACACGTAGGGGTTGATGTAGAGGCAGAGGGAGCTCCAATAGTAACAAATCCTGATCCAGCAGAGATGTCGGACCGACCAATCCAACCCAAGTTACAACCTATTGCTGGTCCATAAAACTCAAATGACGATATTTTAGTGAACGATACCAGAGATGACACAGATGTGTCAACAGATATAGGAATATGTGGTATGCGTGCGTTTGAGACAACTCTCCATCCAAGTAACAATTTATAAAAGTAAACCTTTATTGGCCAAGGTACGGTGTCCAACACGGAGCTTGGGCTCACACCGAACAGCAAGCTATAAAGGGCCCAAAAAATCACTAGTATAAAACCAACGGTCTAATCTAGATAGAAACGAGAAGCATGGTTGAGCCGTTAGAGAAAATGGACAAGAAGTCCTAATCACATACAGACAAACAAAATCTGGAGAGATTTAATATATTTTATGTGAAAATGACAACGAGAATGATGGTCGTAGTATGCACGTAGTCAGGTCGTAAGAAGAGCGTGGTGAGTACGACAAGGGCGTGCTAGAATCGTACTATGGTCTTGAACAGCGTGGTGTAAACGTGGTGTAGTCGCCGTGAGAACGTGATGGTCGTAGTGATGTCGTAATAACGTCGCTGTGAGATCGTAGCACATTCTCTCTGAATAGAATCACGCTCTCGCTACGATGGTACAGCTACCTTTGCGATCTTACTGTGACCTTAGCGCGCTCTCACTACGCTTCTACTACGACATGATTTCGCCACGACCGCAACACGATTGTTTTGAACATGTTCAAAGTTGTCCACGCTCATCACGATCTTGGAGACCCACCTCGACCGTGATACGACCTTACTACGATCTACAGGATCGTACTACGATCATCAAAATTAGCATTTTTTTCACAGATCGTAGTGCGATCGTGGCCTAGTGGGACTGCGGTATTAGACAGTACTTTACATACGAAGAAACAACTCAGTCTCATGCTACTTAGTGGACATTTTGATGAGTTAGTCTCATGCTACTTAGTGGACATTTTGATGAGTTTAGTAGTTTACAAAACCGTTTCGTAGTGGACAAATTGTGTCGTAATTGATATCAACTCAATATTAAATTGATAAAAACATACTGAAAATTACTTGGTACTAACCCTTGTTAATTGTTTTGTACAAATATAATTGAAAAATGAGTATACAAAACGACTGCATGCCATGGTCGTTGTAGTGTCCCGGCACTACCTACGAAACGATTTTCTCCCGCAAACCGAATAAGGAAATAGATATCCAAATAAGGAAATAGAAACCGAATAAGGAAAAAGTAACCGAATAAGGAAATGAAAATCGAATAAGGGAAAAGAAAATAAACTCATCAAAATGTTTTTCTCCCGCAAACCGAATGAGGAAATAGAAATTTAAATAAGGAAATAGAAACCGAATAAGGAAAAAGTAACTGAATAAGGAAATGAAAATCGAATAAGGAAAAAGAAACCGAATAAGGAAATGAAAATCAAATAAGGAAATAGAAACCGAATAAGGAAAAAGAAACTGAATAAGGAAATGAAAATCAAATAAAGAAATGAAAATCGAATAAGGAAATAGAAACCGAATAAGGAAAAGGGAAACAGAATAAGGAAAAAGAAACCGAATAAGGAAATGAAAATCGAATAAGGAAATGAAAATCGAATAAGGAAAAAGAAACTGAATAAGGAAAAAGAAACCGAATAAGGGTATGAAAGTCAAAAAAGGAAATACAAACCGAATAGGGAAATGCAAATCGCAAAAGGAAATAGAAAACGAATAAGGAAATGAAAATCGAAAAAGGAAATAGAAACCGAATAAGGAAATGAAAATCGAATAAGGAAAAAGAAACCAAAAATAGGAAATAGAAACCGAATAAGGAAAAAGAAACTGAATAAGGAAATGAAAACCCAAAAAAAGGAAATAGAAACCGAATAAGGAAATGAAAATCGAAAAAGGAAATAGAAACCGAATAAGGAAATGAAAATCGAATAAGGAAAAGAAACCGAATAAGGAAATGAAAATCGAATAAGGAAAAGAAACCGAATAAGGAAATGAAAATCGAAAAAGGAAATAAAAACCGAATAAGGAAATGGAAATCGAATAAGGAAATAGAAACCGAATAACGAAAAAGAAACCGAATAAGGAAATGCAAATCGAAAAAGGAAATAGAAAACGAATAAGGAAATGAAAATCGAAAAAGGTTATAGAAACCGAATAAGGAAATGAAAATCGAAAAAGAAAATAGAAACCGAATAAGGAAATGAAAATCGAATAAGGAAATAGAAACCAAATAACGAAAAAGAAACCGAATAAGGAAATGAAAATCGAAAAAGGAAATAGAAAACGAATAAGGAAATGAAAATCGAAAAAGGAAATAGAAACCGAATAAGGAAATGAAAATCGAAAAAGGAAATAGAAACCGAATAAGGAAATGAAAATCGAATAAGGAAATAGAAACCGAATAAGGAAAAAGAAACTGAATAAGGAAATGAAAATCGAAAAAGGAAATAGAAAACGAATAAGGAAATGAAAATCGAAAAAGGAAATAGAAACCGAATAAGGAAAAGAAAATCGAATAAGGAAATAGAAACCGAATAAGGAAAAGAAACCGAATAAGGAAATGAAAATCAAAAAAGGAAATAGAAACCGAATAAGGAAATGAAAATAGAAAAAGAAAAAAGAAAACGAATAAGGAAATGAAATCGAAAAAGGAAATAGAAACAGAATAAGGAAATGAAAATCGAAAAAGGAAATAGAAAACGAATAAGGAAACGAAAAAAATGAGGAAAAAAAAATTTGAGTATAATATTTTTGAGGAAAAAAAATTTGAGGAAAAAAAAAATTGAAAAAAAAAATTTTAATAGAAAAAAAATTTTAGGAAAAAAAAATTTGTGAAAAAAATTTTGAGGGAAAAAAAAAATTCAGTTTGGACTTGTAATATTTTTCAAAATTTGAATATCGAAAAAGGAAAAAGGAAAAAGGAAACAACTTGTGTCTGGTCTGGTGTAACTCAATGAAAAAGATACATGTACATGTGCTTGTAAAACAATGTGTCTCATCAGTGAGTCAAGTAAACAATGGTGAAATTAAGGAATAACAGTACTGTAGTTGTGTCACCGTCAATTGCCAATTTAACGGGCGCAAATGCTGTTTTACTGGCGACGCGTATGTGAACTTCTTATGTGAAAGACTCATTAAAGAATGTATTCAACGTAAACTTCTTTATCATGGTTTCAGCATCATGTATTTAATCTATTTATCTATTACCAATTAATAATTTACCTGGAATTTCATACATCCTGCCGTCTTTATCATCAACATCTGTAAAGTCATTCCGTCTATGATTTTTGGTCTGCCGTACAACTTTAACAATGACATACCGCAGCCCTTTTGCGTCTCTTTTCAACTCGAAATCATCCCTTTGTACATCCCTTATATTCTCTCTGCCTCTATTTCAGAAGTAATACAAATACTCAAAAAACACTCTCTTCTGTAATACCTCAGGTGTGTTAAGGGAAAATTGTTCATGTTTATATAATTTCTGTAAGTCTTCAAGACAAATAGGCTCTTTGTGATTGACATTGGCCTTCCCTTCTTTTTTCATCGCCACCATCATAGCTTTGAACATATCATTTGTAGCTTTTTACTCTTCATTGTTGATTATGTCTTCTTTTCTTGTTTCAACGAAATGTTTTTGTAAGCCTAATCTTAATGTAATCAAAGATTTTTCAGCATATAAAGTGCCATCTGTTTTTCTGACCTCAACATAAAATTGTCGGAGTGTTTTGACGACGTCTTCTGTGGTGGCCTGGTCTAAGTCTTGGATAGTTTTATATAAACCGTCTTTTTTTTAGCACATAATCTCCTATTATCCTTTTTGATACTCCTATTACGTTTTTAGTATTTTTCGAATCTCTGTCATTCAATATTTTAGTCAGATCATCAGGTTCTAAAGATGCAAATCTGCTTGTTTCTGCCATACTCATGTAAAATGTTTATGTTTTGATCGTCTGATGTTGTCTTCCTGTTTTCGATATTTCAGTGTTTTACATGACCATGCAAAAAGGTCAGAGAATCTCGAATGACAAATGACGTCATTTTTGACCAATGAAAAGAAAGTTAGAAAAGTTCGGGAAATCTACTTACGAAACTATTCACCGGGTAAATAGTCTTTGAAACTATTAACTGGCAAATTGTCTTTAGAATGAAATAGCACAACTATTTCATGTACTTTATATAGAAAACTCTGGAAGTATAATAATAAATTCTATACAACTTTTAAAATTGTTTGTATGTACATTGAACGACAAATATACACAATGATGACTGCTGCACCCATATTTTGACTATTTTATTTATTGTGTCTGTTTAGTTAACGCATCATTGTAAATATAACGGAATTTGATGAGACTGTCATCTTAGTGAGAGGGTTAGCGCTATAAAACCAGATTTAATTCACCATTTTCTACATTTGAAAATGCCTGTACCAAGTTAGGGATATGACAGTTCTTGTCCATTTGTTTTAAATGTGTTTTGTTATTTGATTTTGCCATGAGATTATGGATTTTCCGCATTGATTTTCCTCTGAGTTCAGTATTTTTGTGATTTTACTCTTTATACATAATTCACTCAAACTTACCAAGAGCAAAGTATGAACACTGAAATAAATAGAGAAAGAAGAATTTCAAATGAAGTTTTTTTTGTATTAAGTGGCAGACCTTGGTTCAAGGAGATAACCCTTTACATCAGTTATGCGTTTGAAAAAGTCAAGTTCGTCAATGTACTTTAAGCATGTATCATGTTTATCTGAAACAGATTGAAAATAATCTATGCAACCTAGAAGGTTAGAACAAGTTTTTTAAAATAAATGACACAAACATATTAATAATTTCAAGAGTTATTTCCCTTAACCTAGATCTATCTTCTTAAAGCTATCTCACATATATACATCAAATGCACGCAATATATGACACAAAATAATAAGCATTACATGATTACTTTAATGACACAAAATGATAAGCATTACAAGATTGACACAAAATAATAAGCATTACAAGATTGACACAAAATAATAAGCATTACAAGATTACTTTAATGACACAAAATAATAAGCATTACAAGATTACTTTAATGACACAAAATAATAAGCATTACAAGATTACTTTAATGACACAAAATAATAAGCATTACAAGATTACTTTAAAAAAAAATACATTCCATACATCATCTGCGTATAATACAGGATATATTATACAAAGACAAATTTGTCAGTAAATCTATCTATCATTTTTCTAGAGACACGCATCAATTTGCATTTCTAAATACAGTTGAAATTTGATATATACATCAGAAAAAACTTCAAATTTATTGTTTAGACCTAATTAAAAAGAAATGGAGGTATTGTTAAACAGTTTCGTGTGGATATACTATTTTGCATTCAACAACAGTCGTGTTGATTTTACCTAAAGCAACCATTTTTGTATAACGTCTGTTATCGAATAAAAATATTTGAAAAAGCTAGTTAAAAGCCTTTCTATTGTTTAGTCGCAAATGATTTGACCTAACAACCCTTATAAGGCACATGTGCATACAATTATGTGCATACATAGAAACTGGTAATTACAACTCGTTAGACACAGAATTAATCTTTTTGTTTTTAATAAAATTAATAATATGTTAAAACACAAGCATAACCACATATATGCCTTTAGGCAAAATTTTTATAATTTGCTATCTTATTATTCTTACAAAGATATTTTATATTTTTCCGGCCATTAATAATTTTCCAACGTGTATTGTCCTTCAGACGCCGAGTACGTCGCAATTGAAGGATAAGAGATAATATGAACTGTAAAATATATTGAATGTAGTTAATGCACTTTCTACTTGTGCATTATCCAGTTGAAAGAATAGTTGGAACAATTGTATTAAGGACATTATGTGCTATTACTGAAAAAGGGAATTATTATAGTAACGCTCGTCTATATCATAGTTATATCAACAATAATATTGTCTTCAAAAAGATCACTAATAGCGCTGAAGGATCACTACACGACAGACAACACGCAATACTTAATACTACACGATGCATAAGGGATCAATATGTTTGCAGTAAAAGCTGAAGTAGTGAAGCAAGCTATTGTTCTTTGGATTGAGAATTGTCTCATTGGCACTCATACCACATCTTCTAATGTCCATATAGTAGAAAAATACTGAACTATTTATAAATAAAAATGATATAACTCTCCACCAGACACAACATTATATAGAAATTAGCATCTATTGGTCACCGTACGGTTTTTAAACCCATACAATACTATAAGTGAATATATTTTAAAAGATTTAAGAGATCTTGCCAGGAAATGTCGTTTGTATTTGGACTCATATTATATGTTCAGTCCTTTTGCTTTAGTGATTGCTTTTTTTTTTGCTGCATACAGACACTGATGAAATGACAGTCCTTTTCTGTTTAGAATAGATTCGTTGCCTTTTCTCTGAAATTTACTTATTAGTTTTGTATTGGTCATGCTTTTGTAGATTTAATATTGAACAGCCAAGATGTCATACTACATTTACATCCAAATACCTGCCTAATTTACATATAAATAATACTATGCTGTGCCTTAATTCTTCAATCAAATGCATTGTTTATATGTCTGCAGGTACATTTTCTAACTTTTTTTCAGTAGCCATATAATTTATACAATTACCGATAATTGTGTGTACTTGTAATAATATACACCATGTAAGGTTTAAGTGTTATGGTTTTTGCTACACTGATTTTGCTTTCATGTTCCTTTTTTACCCCTTTGTTTAACAAATTATTGAGACAAAAAGGAGAGGACAGCAACGCCTGATATCTATGTGACTTGGCTTGACCATACACCCCATAAGTGGTTTTCTTGTCAAATGGTATATACTGTTTTTTGTTATTTGAAAACATTGCTGTAGATGGCGGATTTGTTCAAAATTGTTTAGATAAAGGACAGTATTTGCTTGACATATAAAAAGGAAGATGTGGTATGATTGCCAATGAGACAACTCTCCACAAGAGACCAAAATGACACAGAAATTAACAACTTTAGGTCACCGTACAGCCTTCAACAATGAGCAAAGTCCATAACGCATAGTCAGCTATAGAAGGCCCCGCAATGCCAATGTAAAACAATTCAAACGAGAAAACTAACGGCATATATGTATATGGTGTGTACAAGATGTAAGTTTGTACAAATTTTAATTTGTACATGGTTTTTGTACAAGTTATAAATTTTTGACATCTACCTTCTGGCAACAGGTGATACAAGTTTATCTTCTAAAATGTATCAGTTTAATGTCTTGAATTCAAAATTACATACTTCAGCTTAATATTAAGTGCTATTTCCATTGTCCTAAAACTCGAAGTGAGGATACTTGAATGGTTTCAATTCAAATTTTGTTTATTCCCTAATACCAAAATCATATCTATAAAATATCTTTTTTGTGTTCTTATAATTTGTTGTTTCAAAGCTCAGTGTTAGACTGTATCATGTAGTTGTGGAAATATGGCAGACATATGTGTAACAAAAGACTGTGTGCTTGCATCATCCATTTGTGTTAAGCGGTTCATAAAACACTGATAACTTGTACACAAAATCTGTACAAATTATAATTTGTACATTACAACTTGTACAAAACATATATATAGACAATAATAGTGCATTGACTTGACATTTCAACGATATAAGGATGAGACTTAGAAACGGGGAAATGAAGGCTCTGCCGAACTTTTTCCTCGTTTCGGGCCGAATCCTTATATCGTTGATATGTCAAGTCAATGTACTTTTATTGTCTTATACTGCAATCTAAGAAAAACATTTTCAATTGTATTTTAATGTGTTAATTTTATTATTTGATTTAAATATTGTGAAACTTCCCCCTTTTATAAAAAGGCCTCATATCAAGCAAGGAGAGAAATACAAACACGATGAAATGTACATTACCTGTTGAAATCCGCAATCGATGGTCAACGAATTTGCTTGAGAATGAACTAAAATATCAACAATAAGCATAAAACATAATGATTAATAGTTTGCAGACCAAAAATATCAACACGTGAAATATGTTTTTTTAGATAAAATAAAATAAAATAAAAATCGCAAAAGAAATAAGTTTGAGTCGTTGTATGCATTGAAAACAAGAACAGGTTGAATAGGTCGTATGAATAATTAATTTTAATTTCTGCAATTTCTATTTAAATATTCATAAGGAAAAGTGATATGTCAGTGACTGCATGTGACATAGAAATATACAAAATGTACGGTCAATGCACTTTGACTGCTATTGTGTACAAATTGTAATGGTGTACAAATTATACTTCGTGCTGATTTTTTGTACAAGTGTTTCATGTAAAAAAATCTTAAAAAATATACAAAAAACCTGTACAAATTGAATTTTGTACAAACTTACATCTTGATATTCCACTGTAGTATTTGTATTGGGAACATTTGTACGTGGAAAGGGCGATGTGTTTTGTATCAATGTTACTAAAACATTTGGTACGAGCGATATATTTGGCATTACAGTCGAAGTGACTTTTTTCCAGTGACGGTGCCAATACTGCCAAGAATGGGTTTGCTATTTGCGGAGCAAGGACTGAACCCGAAATGTAAAAGGTGTAAAGGTCCAGTTGCTCTTTTGTCCCATAGCTGTATGAGAACCCTCTGTCCGACTGAAAAGTACGAGAATCATTAGATACATGTATGTGTCAAATAATATATTTAGATATTGAAAAAAAAAAGTATGATTTTGTTTTCTTCAACATGTTCAATTCTAATTGAAAGTGATTCTGAAATAGACTAGTGACATAATAATTCGTTTTAGCAGCCATATTGGTTCAATATAAGAAGATTATTAGCATTGCTGATGACTTTCTCACTTGAATTTTAATAAAACGACATCAATATATACGTATTCATATGACATTAAATTTAATTATTTGGCTATAGCCGTGTTACGCCTAAACTTATCGCTGTCATCAATAATAGGAAAAAAATGTCGACATTGATATTTAAACAAGGATTAACCAATCAGTTAATTTAGTCGATCAGCAAAACATTATTCTGATACAGTTAAAACGATGGTTTACATAGTTTTTCAAAACTAAAATATGAAATCAAACAGACCAAGAAAAATCAAATCGCACTGTTCGAAATCTATTTATATCTATGTTAAACTTTATGCTTTGTACGGCTACCTGACCGTCAGCAAACTTCGGAGGTCACTACAATGCTTAATTAGATGGCGTGTAGACCAAAATAAATACAGAATATTGAAACGAACTATCGATTCCATGCATCGTAAATTGTTTATTTTCGATTTTTTGATAATTTAGAAATACGGGTTAGTATGATATTACTAAAATAGGAGAATTTGAGTCAAATCGATGAACATCAACATGCCTGTTGAATATGGTACATTATACTTAATGTCAAAGCTCAAACACATGAAATGAATGGGATAAAATGACAAATTCCTGACATGATAAAGGCATTTTCATACGTTGAAAGTGGTGGTTCGAACATGGTTTCGATTTACAAAATTGTTAAAATGTAAACTTTAAGTTATTTATTGGAAAGAAGTAATAATTATGCTTTTGTCACATAAACATGGGCTGTTTTGACAATACAATGCACATATATCGGGTACTAGTATCGTTTAGTCATGCTAAATTACTGTAATCTTCACAATTTTTGCATTTTAGTTAAATAATGGACTGTTTCCGTCTTAAATGAAAGTGACCGCATTTGTGTTCATTCTTAATATTGGTATGTAAGTTGTATTTGATGATAATACATAACATTTATAAAGATTGAGGATGAACACGGATGCGGTCACTTTCAATATTGACAAAAACTATCTGAAAAAGTTCATTTTTTGCATATATGATAGATTTTTCCTATTTAAGCTTGAATCGGAGCGTTTTTAAAGGGTAAATCAGTTAAAATTTTTCACATATACTAACGGAATCAACTGAAATAGACAATCAAGTGTTTAAAAAGTGTCCAAAATCTTTCATCAGATGAACCTGAAATTTGAGGCCAAAATCAATCCGTACTGGACCATCTCCTTTATTTATTTATAGTTCAATCTATTATAGGTATAAAATAAATCGTCATTTCCCGCATTTTAATTTTAGAAAAAATAAAGTGAAGTTTTGTTTATTAATCGCTACAATACAGATACATTATCATATATGTGAGATAAATTTTAATGTAAAACTGTCCATAACATTTTGACAAAAAGTCAGATTTGACATATTCGTGTGTAAGATTTTGAAAATCTTATTGATTAACACTGAATAGGAAATCATACTGTGACCTACATGTATTGATATTCGTTTTCGTGTTACGTTTACATTTCGTGCTTCCTTCGTGTAAGTTTTTAATTTGTTTACATTTATGCACACCTTTTCCTCTATCTAATGATCACCTAATAACATATTCTGATATGCTATTGAATAACATCAACGTACCTCACAATGGGGTCGGGCAGGGGAAGGGGTGGTGGTATAGAATTATATCCGGATTATCTGTTAAAAAAATGTATTGCTTTTCAAAAGAAAGTCATTCTTATTATTTCATTCGATTAAATTAAGATTGTTGAAAAATATCCATAAACTAAGTTGGTACAATAGATTTCTTACAAAGCGTCTTGTATTTTTCATACATCGTTTTTGGATAATTACAATTCATGTGTGTTTTACTTAATGTAGGTACAGTATTATTTGCATTGTGAATGGATGATAATTTATAAAGTTTATATCTAGATTAATAAGGGAGTTTTATTTGACAATTTCATGAGCCGTAGGGCGAATTATAACCTGAACGCATTAGAAATAAATATCCCACTTCAGTGTGGTCGGTAAAAAAGGATGAAAAGTTTTGCAAATTTTTATAATTTTTATTCTAACGATTTATGTTTATATACTATAAAATTGAGAATGGAAATGTCAAAGCGACAACAACCCGACCATAGAGCAGACAACAGCCGATTGTTCATTTGTGTTACGACATTTTTTCAACCGTTTATCGAACTGGCGACACGAACTGCTTAAATATCCATTTTCAATGTTATTCTGAAACGTCAAACAAGAAGGCACTAGCTTTCTCATTAGCGACCAGAAGTCGGTTTTTAAGCTTATCATAATGTAAAGCCCGCGGAATTGTCAACCCATTAGCCTCAGTCAATAACACTCGTTTATCTTGTCCATTTGAAGATAATACTACAACATTGTTCTGTTCCGAGCTAACAACGTACACACATCCTCTTATATCAACCGATATACCACGTGGTTTTTTCAAAACAGTCTCATCTTTAAATGTCCATATTGGTTGACCATTCATGTCACTGCAGCTGACAACTCCTTTGTTGCTATCAGTGTAATAAAGGTTGTTGCTTTGTACAGCAACATATCCAAGATTTGAATCAAGTTTGAGAAGAACTGACTCTTTGTAGTTGTCTAATCGGATCCTTTTTATACCTTCGTTGGAAATAAAGCAAAATAATGAGTCATCACTGTATGCTACTCCATGACATTGATTTATAGTAGGTATGGATTTTTGTACTATTTCTGGTTCATTAATGTCTACAATATAAATACACTCATTGGATCCACTCGTAATAGCTAATTTCGAACTATTATTTATACATGTTATATCCATACAAGGCTTGATTTGTTTCTTAAGGATATGGAACAAACGCTTTCCATTTGAATCAAATACAACTACGTGACCATTTCCTGTATACTCATTAAATAGCATTTTCCCATCGGACAAAATTTCACATCCTCTGACATATGTACAATTTGTATTAATTCTTTTGAATAGCTTTATTTTAATGTCATTGATAGACTTAGTAAGTGGTCGTGCAAATCTGACTAGTTGTAGTTGTTTGTCCTTTTGCATGTTTTGTCGGATAAGGGAAATCTGACAAACCTTTTTGTGTACCTGTACGATACCGAACTGATGAATGTTTTGTATGATTTCCTTTATCTTTTCATCAAAATTTAATGTGAATGTGTCTTTTTCTAGATCTCCATCTTTTGCCACTGACTGTACAAAGCATTTAGCTGAATCTATTGCAGATGATAATTGTCTGACGCTTAAATAAGTTTGAAAATTAGAAGCATGTGTCTCTAAATCTTTTATATACTGCTCGATTTTTGCAACATCGGATATTTTATCATCAAGTTTCTTTAACAAAACCTCGATGGCCGTGCGTGATTCGATTGCTTGTTTTGACAACTCCTTCCTTAACCTATCTTCAAGACTGTCTAAATGATCATCTATAGTTTTCCTCATAGCAGCGATCTCTATCATTTGTATCGTTTCTTCATCATTTATCATTTCTAAATGCAAATTCAACTCGGCTTGGATCTTTTTTATGTTTTCAGCAATGTTTGTTAAACCCTGCTTTGTTACTTCGAAATTACTTGAAGATTTCACATTTTTTGCTTTTTCATTGAGCGAAAATATGTCCTTACAGTCATTGTGTTTTTCTATACATCGAAGGCAAAGAAGTTGATCATGTGTCTCGCAAACTAAAGAATAAATATCATTATGTTCATTGCAGATATTAGAAGTAGCAGCAGTTCCTAGCTCCAAAGCTAAACAATCCGCAATCGGAATTGTTGTATGGTTTTTAGATAACCTTGAAAATGTATGATTTTCCTTGCATTCGTTACAAAACGCATGTTCACATTCGGAACACCAGTGAGTTGCTTTTTCTGTAATGTGTCGGTCGTCACATATATCACAAATTTTCAGTTTGGTCGACATCCTAAAAACAAACAATATTTATAATTATTAATAATAAATCACAAAATACTCGAAAAACAAACATTCAACGAACAACAATACACTTAACTTAGTAATGAGATCTCATTTACATTTAGTACCCCATGCACATAATATTTTGCTGTATTTTGCTATCTTTTGGAATTTTGAGTTTGAATGCACTTTAACCTTGTTCTGTTAAGGCCTCTTTCACTTTTTGATTCGTAGCATCACTGCTTATTTTGACAATTTGAAATGATAACTATTAAAACAATATGTCATATGGTACAGAATTCGTTGTTATTTTAAATTTCATTCATAGTTGAGATTTACTTAACACATTTCCTAAATAGGGATCGAAGTTTTATTTTTGTTATATAAACGCATTTTACTTCAAGTAATTATTGTGGTTATCAAAATATTTTTTCTATTTTCTAACTTACGGGTTAGTTATTAAGAAAGTGTAAGTCCCACATTTATAACGATAAAATGTATATAATTTTACGGTAAGAATATCAATTTACTTAACAATAAGATATTCCTTCTACTTATAATAGTTAAGAGAATGATACTGTTTATCGTCACAAAGCTTGTTTTGAAAATTATTCAACTGTTTCACTGCGCTTTTTTATATTCAGGTTTACATGTAACATGGGTGAGTAACTCATATAAGTGACATGATTAAAATTGAAATTTGATTTTAAATCTATCTACTTAGTATACTAACGGTCTACACATTTAAATGTTTTGTTCTGACGAATAAGCATACCAATGAAATTCAAATTAACAGCGAATTATGTACTAAATAATATTTTGTTGTGATATCTAGAATTTCAAATTGTCAATAAAAAGGGGCAACCATCGACATTTGTTTCATAAGGTGTTAATTTCACAGGTCTGGAAAAGTACAACTTATGTCCATAAAACTGCATAAAACTTTCGCATTTACCATGTAAATAGGGAGAATTTCATCAGCTTTATGATATTAATAGCCTTGGATTTTATACAATCATGACATTGTTTCAACTCTTTAGGCTCATTACTGAAAAACAAACTCACTTGTGTTCTGAGTGTGACACGCGTTTTGTAATGATTGAAGAGAAAATCATATAAGTTCAAGGTTATTTAAACACCAAACAGCAATTCCGATTGCGGGTTAACTTATGTATCTTTGGACCTAGAAACCTCAGCTACTTCCAATATCTGCAATCAACATAATGACATATATTCTTTGGTTTGAGAGACACATTAACAGCTTCTTTGCCTTTGGTGTATAGAAAGAAAGTTAAATAACAAAAATACTGAACTTCAAAATGGACAGGCATAGTCAAATGGCAAAAATAAAAAACCCAAACACATCAAACGAAAAGATAACATTTGTCATATTCTGTAATTGGTACTGGCATCTTTTTATGTAGAAAATGGTGGATTAACCTGGTTTTATAGCTAGCTTAACCTGTAGACAGCCGTTTAAATGTGAAATCGTCAACGAATTTCCAATGAACAAAGGAAAGTTCAACTCACATTAGTAAAAAGTTAGAAAAGATTCAGGACGAGTGGAATTTGCATTTAAAAATGTTAAATGATGAAGAAAAGATACAAATGACAAAGCTCAATGCGATAAGTAAAACAATAAATGATTATCTAGACAGTCTTTAAGATAGGTTAAGGAATTCGAGGACGTGTCAAAACAAGCAACCAAAGTACGCATGGCCACCGAGGTTTTGTCTAAGAAACTTGATGATAAAAATCTAATGATGCAAAAATCGAACATTATATAAAGGATTTAGAGAGGCTTGCTTTCTATTTCATAACTTACATAAGCGTCAGACAATTTTTAGATATTTTTTAGAAAAACGTACTTTCACAAACTTTTAGGAATTGTGTGTCTTCAATTCTTCGTACGACGGATGCCACATTTGGAGCAGGATCTGCTTACCCTTCCGGAGCACCTGAGATCACCCCTAGTTTTTGGTGGGGTTCGTGTTGTTTATTCTTTAGTTTTCTATGTTGTGTCGTGTGTACTATTGTTTTTCTGTTTGTCTTTTTCATTTTTAGCCATGGCGTTGTCAGTTTGTTTTAGATTTATGAGTTTGACTGTCCCTTTGGTATCTTTCGTCCCTCTTTTCGTACTTTATTTGTCATTTTAAATTTTTTATAATTCGAGCTTCACTGGTGAGTCTTTTGAAGACCACCGCGCGTAAGGCGCAAATTGAAAATTGCAATTCTGGTATCTACGATGAGTTTATTCACACTGAATTTTGATAAAAGATTAATGAAATAATACGAAACATCACACAGTTAGGTATCGTAAAGTACAATAAAAGGCTTTTGTCATTCCCCTAATTCAGCAAAAGGGCAATGGATGTACGGTCAACATTGGTAAAAGTCAAAGAGATAATATGTAGATGATGTCTTCCTTTATTCCATTTGTATAGCTGCTTGAAAGAGAGGGACGATAGATACCAGAGGGACAGTCAAACTCATAAATCGAAAATCAACTGACAACGCCATGGCTAAACATGAAAAAAGACAAACAGACAAACAATAGTACACATGACACAACATAGAAAACTAAAGAATAAGCAACACGAAACCCACCAAAAACTAGGGGTGATCTCAGGTGCTCCGGAAGGGTAAGCTGATCCTGCTCCACATGTGGCACCTTGACTGTGTTTATATCGAGCTAAAATCAGTGGGGTGTTAGTGTACTTAACACTAATGCTAAACTGTATGGTGGTATCGTTGATCAGAATCAAAAAGTATATCGTATGGTCAACAATAATAAATCTCTCAAAGTAAACAATTATTTATTATTATTACTACACATGTAAACATTTAAATTTTGAACTTGAAGATTGGCGCATTAGAAAATAGGGTTAATCCTGCTTAATTAATCATGTTTATCTGTTAGCAGAAAATGGGTTTATTTTTATATTGCTTTAAAATTAAAAACAAACATAACGGGAATCACGCAATTTCAATTATTTGACTGTGGCTGTAATACACATCCTGAGGTCACAGAGGTCTTAACAACAATCTTCAACAGCAATACACAAAGTTAACGTAGTTTATTACTTTGTGGTGCTTTAACGCGATATCTGTATTTATCATATATTTAGTACAAAATACAGCAATTTTTGTATATCTAATAAAGGTTTTTTTTTCCAGTCTGTATCACCTACCCTGTATCGCATTCCCCGTATCGCATGGCTAAACCCGTATCGCATAGCAAAACCCGTATCGCATACCTGGCATGCCGTCACAATTCGAATGACGTTAACGTTTGACCTATGACGTTCAGTGTCAAAGGAAAAAAAAAATATCCTGATTTTGAGTAATTTCTCGCAATTTGATTAGCTTATATTGTCCTAATAAATTTCAGTACAATTTGTTATTACGTCAATAGGAATTATCTCCCTTATTTATTACTTCAATTAGGATTATCTCCTTATACCATTGACCTAATAAAAAGAGAATAAAAATTGAGTTGCTTTATAGTCAATTTTCAATTTTTCACAGTTTTAGATTAAACATCTAAAATATATTTGGTTGATAATGTCCTTTTATTGAATTTGAATAAAATACTGTAAATTCAGAAATTATTGCTTGCATTTATTTTTGCGATTTTATCATTTTAGACTTAAATGCGATTTTAATTATTACGATTTTGAGAAAAATCCTGTTTAATTCTAATAAAACATTTCAAAACGCGAGTTTAAATTATTGCGTTTACAACTCTGTCGCATTTTTCGCAATAAGAAAAACCTCGTATAATTTCTGAATTTACAGTAATATATAATGTAACAAAATCAGGATAAATTCGTTACACAGTGTTCAATTGTCCTAATACGGAATTTATCGGATCAATAAAATTCTCGTATTAGGAAAATTGCACACTGTGTAAAAAATAGTGTCCTCACTTAAAAAAATGTCCAATCATTTCAACTGAGAACGATATTTTAGAAACAAATATTACCCAGAAACTTTACGAGCGATTTTTTTAAAATAGACTCTATAAGATGTAAAAGTATCTGAAGATTTATTGTGTATTTGGTCATAATATTTCGTGAAGTTTGTTTTCATTACCTGATGGGTTAAACACAATTAAATGATTGATTGATTGATTGTTGTTTACTTGACGTCCAATGGCTAATAGTTCATGCATGTTCAGGACGAGAACAAGTTAACAATAAATACAATAGGTAAGTCTTGTCATAATAGAGGCCATTTGGGATCATGGTCGAGGAAATTTTGACTGCCACTGGAAAATGAGGGTATATTGGATAGGGACAGAAATTTTGCCTTGCAACAGGCTACCTACGGGCTACGGATCACTCAAAGAGTTGTTACAAGGGTTTTTAACGTACATAAACGTGGTACTCTCTTTACACGAGGCATCGGATGTAACGTCCAAGTTCTGACCGGACTTGACTGCGAACTTCATACACCCCATACAGCCAAACGGACGCCCCACTTTGGCAAGCGTTTTACTGCCGATCGGGAGAAGACCAAGTGACCATATTTCGTTTCCCCAGTCACCCTTTGGGGTAAAAACAAATGTAAATTTTTACGACTTCAATTTGGTTAGAAGATAGCTAAACCTTTTCATGAAATATTTTTCTTGGTGTTTATCTCGTCAGAAAAATAAAATGATTATGAATAATAACATCGTCAAATAAACAATAACATTTATTAATTTTAGTTAAAATGATAGGACAGCATTGTTAGTGGATGCATGTTCACTTGGTCTTAAACGTATATAAAGAATGTAATAAGGTTACAGGGGACATTACGATGTGGATATGTGCTAATATGGAAGTCTATACAGGGTAAATACAGCAAAATCAAAATGGAAGTCTATACAGGGTAAATACAGCAAAATCAAAATGTTTTTTTCTTGCTTATAATTTTGGAACATTTGAAAACAATGAAGATCCCATAATTCTGATTCTATTGAAATATATGACGGGATTGATATTGGTTTCTCGTGGTGATACATGTACAGCATGCGATACGGACTTTGCCATGTATTATTCTATATATAGTATACAGATAAAGTCTCGATATATATGTTGGGCTGATAATGTATGATAAGACACTGAATTGCAGCATGAAACTGAACATTATATCTTATTAGATATTTCAGAAAGTCACATACTTATATAAAGACAATAATAGTGCATTGATTTGACATATCAACGATATAAGGATGAGGCTTAGAAACGGGTAAATGCGAGGCTGTGCCGAGCTATTTTCCCGTTTCGGGCCTCATCCTTATATCGTTGATATGTCAAGTCAATGCACTATTATTGTCTTTATACTGCAATCTAAAAAAACAACATTTTCAATTGTTTTTTCATGCGTTAAGGTTATTTATTTGATTAAAATATTTGCGGAAATCCCCTTTAAAAAGACCTCATATCATGCTCACGGAGAAATTTTCAACACAATGAAATGTACATTTACCTGTTGAAACCCACACTCGATGGTGAACGAAATCATTTGGGTATGGACTAAAATATCAACCAGAGGCATAACAAATTAATGATTTATAGGTTGCAAACAAAAAATATTAATAAAGGAAATATGTTTTTCCAATAATTGCAAAAGAAACAAGATTGAGTCGTTCCACGCATCGTTGTATGCATTGGAAACAAGAACAGATTGAAGAGGTCGTATGAATAATTAGATGTTATTTCGGCAACTTCTATTTAAATATTCATCAGGAAAAGTGATATTGGGTCAGTGACTGTATATGACATAGAAATATACAGTCAACGCATTTTGACTGCTCAAATAGAACGAGTGCAGTATAAATTGAATTAAAATGATTATGACACTATGAATAAAGTTATTCACATATGTGACTAAAACTAAAAAGAAAATCCGTTCAAACATGACTAAATGTAATTATCTTAAAAGACCATGCATGTACTCGTAATATCTAAGAACCTCATTTTTTCTCATCGTTCAAATTTGCAATTCTTAATAACTCTAAATCGTTAAATTTAAACCGTGTTATCCCTTTAATAACGCAAAACTTTTAAATTTCTGTTTTAATACCTTATTTCATAAATTAGACTGATACGATACCTCTAATTTGACATCATGGTCATCTCAGTACCAAAATCTATGACAAACGATACGATTTCAAATTTGAAATTGTCCCCACCTACGTAGCAATATACCAACTTCAGCTGCCTATGGAATACACATTTCCCAACTTATTCGGTATTCAAAAACTTGCAGCTACTACTCAGGCTGAGCAGTAAGTTGAGGAACCATGGGTATGTCAAAGAAATGCTGATCTTTTTTCTATAAAAGTACATCGGAAGGTACCATGACCTTGTTGGTAAGTATTCCGTATCGTCTTGAAGTATAGATTCTGGGTACTGACCTTGATTATCTGAATAACATTTTATAGTATTCTTTTATTTGTTTTTATGAATATCACTTTTTCTGTTGAGTCTGTTTTTGGCGGTATCATAATCCTTTTTACGGGATAAATAAGTACAGGTATCCCCCCGTCATCGTGTCATTGTGCTGTAGTAACTTTTTGTCATATAATTGTTTGTTTCTATAGTTATTAGCCTAAATAAGGATTATTACACAATGCTGACTTTTGTACCCTACTTTTGACAGGTTTGTTTGTTTTGTTCACACATCGGTGTCAATATAATGGAATTTGATGCGACGGACATACTATTGAGAGGTTTAGCAAACTATATAATCAGGTTTAATCCACCATTTTCTGCATAAGAAAATGCCTGTACCAAGTCAGGCAAAGGACAGTTGTTATCCATTCGTTTGATGTGTTTAAGCTTTGATTTTGCCCATTGATTATGTACTTTCCGTTTTGATTTTCCTCGGAGTTCAGTATTTTTGTGATTTTTTTTTCATGAAATGTTCCTGCATTATTTATATTTTACAGTCATACGACCAACACATGTATTTATCGCATTGTATTGAAAATCTCTAAGTAAAATGTAAAGTTTGCATAAAAAGATTTGATTACATTACAGTACAGAAATAAGAGAAAACAAAACTTTAATTTCAGGCTGAAATAATAACGAATAAGGAAAGTATTTTCGGCTTTTTTGTCAAATCACAAATAATCTAGGCATTTGTATCACGGTCAATCCTCAATATAGAGACTATATTTCTATTATTGTTGATTTTACGAAAGTTTGTTATATTATAATTCGTTTCTGTGTGTGTTACATTTTAATGTTGTGTTTTTGTTGTGTCGTATTTCTCTTATATTTGTGACGTTTCCCTCAGTTTTAATGTGTAACCCGGATTTGTTTGTTTTTTTCGATTTATGAATTTCGAATAGCGGTATACTACTGTTGCCTTTAATTACGAAACACTATTCTCAACGATATTGAATATATTGTCCATAAAACACGATGATAGCGTTCATGAAGTTCGTTGGTGGTTTTCTAAACGTTAAAAAGAAAATAAACGGTTTGTATTATAGTTAAATTTTGTTTCTGTTACAATGTTGATACTTTTATTTTATTTTTTTCGCTTTCGTTAACCATTTAAAACCAGTTTGTTAATATAGCACTTTTTTTTATGCTGAAACGTCAAACAAAAATGCAGATGCTTCTTCGTTAGCGACCAGAAGACGATTTCGAAGTTTATCATACTGTAAAACCCATGGACTTTTCAAACCATCGGCATTAGATAATAAGACTCTTTTATCTTGACCATCAGTAGATAAAACCACAACACTGCTATTTTCACGGCTTATGACATACACGAATCCCTGTGCATCAACCGATATACCACAAGGTTCTTTCAGGACTGTCTCGTCCTTAAATGTCCATACCAATTGACCTTCCATATCACTGCAAGTGACAACATTTGTGTCACGGTCGGTGTAATACATTCTTTTGTTGTGAACATCAATATATCCAAACGATAATTCAAATTTGACAATGGTAGATATCTCATAATTATCTAAGCTTATTTTTTGTATGCCCTCTTTGTGAATGTAACATAGTATTGAGCCATCACTGTATGCAACTCCATAGCATGAGTTTTTGGTGGGTATCCGCTTTTGTTCTTCGGGTTTACTTATATCTATAACGTGAATACATTGTACAAATGCGCTAGAAATAGCTAATTTAGATTTGTTATCAATGCATGTTATATCTATACAAGGTATATCATGCGTTTCCGGGATATCAAATAAGTGCTTCCCATCGGAATCAAGAACAACAACGTAGCCATTCGCGTCGGCGTTGGATAGAACTATTTTTCCATCGGACAGAATTTCACACCCTTTAATACATTTGCATTTTGCATCAATTTTAGAAACCAATTTAAGTTTAATATCATTTACCGACTTTATTACTGGTCTTCTTATTCCAACTAGTTGTGCCTGCTTGTCTTTTTGTCTAATGAGAGCAATCGGATATGCATTTTTGTGTTCCTTGACTAAACCGAACTGATGGATGTTATCTACAATTTGATTAATATTTTCTTCAAAATTCAGACTGAATGTGTTTATTTCTAAAAATCCATCTTTAGTTACTGATTGTACAAATGATTCAGTTGAGTCAACTGCAGATGATAATTGCCTCAGGCTTAGGTAAGTTTGAAAATCAGATGCATAACGCTCCAAATCCTTCATTTGTTGCTGTTTCTTTGTTATCTCGGATTTCTTACCGTCAAATGTCTGTAATAATTCATTGATTGCATGCCGTGATTGAGCAGTTCGTTTCGACAGGTTTTGTCTTAAGTCATCTTCAAGCTTATCCAAATGACTCTCTGCTGTCTTCCTCATTGTACTGATCTCTGTCAAAAGCATTTTCTCGTCATCGTTAACTGTTTTCAAATGCAATTTCAGTTGATCTTGAATCTAGTTAATGTTTTCATTTACATTTGTTATGTCTTGTTGTGTTTCTTGAAAATTCGTTGATGATTTCACATTTTTTGTAATTTCACTCAGTGGGACTATATCTTTACATTCGTTATGTTTTTCTATACAATGAAGGCATAGCAGTTGATCGTGTGTCTGGCAAACCAAATGATAAATATCATTATGTTCAGTGCAGATGCTGGTAACATTAGAGGCTTCCTGCTCTAATAATATATGATCTAATATCGGAATTGTTGCATGGCATTTAGATAACCTCGAAAATGTATGAAATTCCAAACATTCACTACAAATAGCCTGGTCACATTCAGAACACCAGTGAGTTGCATGTTTTGTAATATGTCGTTCGTCACATATGTCGCAGGCCTTTTGATTGGTCGACATTCTAAAATAAGTATTTTGTATAAAATCATATAGACAATCAAACACAACGATATAACACGCAATCTTGTATTAAAAAGAATATCTTAAAGTTTTGCATGCATGAAAATGAATCGGTAGATTCAGTTGTGGATCCTAACTAAAATCTTTGTCGCTGGATGTAGAAAACAATTCAAGACCTGCTCGTGTTAGAGAATTAACAATATTTGGCATGCCCGTTTAAAATTATAAATCAGCGTGTTAAAGTGCCCTTTTCATGATTGCATGCACATATTTCGAATTATATTACACATAAATTATTATCGACACATATTATTTCATTCATTGGTTGTTCATCGCAAGCTTATTAAATTTCAAGCTTGTTGTCGAAGGTTACCGGAAGGTGACATTGATAAATAATAAAAAGAGAGAACTTGAAAAGAGTGACAGATAAGTGAATTGAAAGAGCCTTGACATTTGTTTTTTATATTTTCCATGCTTTCCCATTTAAACTATTCTTAAACAGTTGTTAAATGATTTATTGTATTTTTTTTAAATCTGTTATTTCTATTTTTCTCTGTGTACATTTCTTTCATCATGGTTTTCCCCCTTGCATAAGCGCTGTGCGGTGACCAAAGTTGTTCATAACGTGAGGTCTCGTAGTTAAGGTCACTGCAAAAGGGAAAATGTGGGCGAACTAATGTTTGGGAGGTCAATAATTCAATATAAGTACATTTATAAAGATTTTGATAATATAAAAGATTTTCAATAAAAAATATTTCATGTACAACTCTTTTAGAGTAAAACTTAGCCTTTCAAGTATAAAAAAACACGTTCAGTTTTGTTTTATTACAATTTTGAGTTTCATATGACTTTAAACTTTGACTCTGTGTATCGTTAACAGTGTTTGATTTTGGTTACTGAAATTAAATACTAGCTTAATTATCACTAACTGCCCAAACGAAATAATCATATCTTAGGTGTCAAAAAAAAACTATGATTGTACTGAATATATGTGATTGAACACAGGCGATATTCTTCTATTCATTAATTTGACAGTTAAAATAAAGGCGGATAATCAAACTATACATTCGAATGAATTTCAATAAATGTTTTGTGTCAATATAACTTCAGTTTAAAAGATATTACAAAGGATGTTTAAGGTTCAACAGTTTTATAAAATTAAGAGAAGTGTGGTCATTGTTTATACAAAATTACATATTAGGATTTATAATATCTATTATAGTTGTACGGCCTTTTTAATAAATACATAAGATAAGACGCAATGGCTTTCATGAGTATAAACAAATTTTTAACACAAAGTGAAAATTCCTAATCCACATATTTTGCTAAACTATTTTAAAATGAATTTTAAAATATTTGTTGTAATAATCAGACATAAGATTATTTGTTAACACAGACGACATATCGGACAATCAAAACGTACATTTTAAACAATTGTGTTATTTTTGTGTAAAAACATATCGGCAATGAGTACTGCAACAACAGCTTTAAATTATATTGGATATGAATGTTCTTCAACAATTACGGAAAGAACTTTTTTTCTAGTTTTGCTTTGGTTATACATTCTACATTTATTGGCAGGACTTGGTCTCTCCTTGACCCTAAAAATGTATATTTCTTACTTGTAATTGGTCGAAAAAAAATGCTTACATTTTACATACAGGATTTACAAAATTAGCCTTAGAAGTCAAAATCAAGTTAAAAAGTTAAAAACAAGTGATTAATTACCTTTCTTGCGTATTTCTTGTTATCAGAATTATAGTTGTCACGTGATCGAACCTCATATAAGCGGAAATACTTTATAATATAAATGACACTTAAATGTATGCATAAAGATAGCAATATGATGAATCAGAGGTTAAAAGAAGCCAAAAAAATAGTTGAAAGGATTTTTTTGAAATATAGATTTTCACTGGAACGTACCAAAAAGTTACTATTCTTGTAAAATACATGTTTTAAACCGTATGTATAAAAGTAACACGATTCATCCAATAGTTTATATCCTTTAAGGAATTACGTATTTTTAATTACTACATCTGACGGGAGAAAATATAAGTTAATTGTTTGGCTCCTTCAATTTAAAAATAAAAAAGTATAATAATCTACCAAATTAAATTATTAATATGTTTATAAGAAATAAACTGTCTGTCAAATATTTTCCAGTTTTGTCTCATTTACTTGTGCTTTTGAATTAAGGTGCTCCTTATATTAATTTAATCCACAAAATAGGAAAATAAAGTTTTAATTTAAGTTCAAATATGTCGGTTGTAACATTAATAGTTATCAAAGGTACCAGGATTATAATTTAGTACGCCAGACGCGCGTTTCGTCTACATAAGACTCATCAGTGACGCTCATATCAAAATATTTATTAAGCCAAACCATTACAAAGTTGAAGAGCATTGAGGATCCAAAATTCCAAAAAGTTGTGCCATATAATATGTAGTTTTCCCGCACTAAAATATTAAATATAAAATAAGGATGGTATTGAAAGTCGGTCGTGTGTTTTTACTACATTGTAGTTTTGCAATTTCATTGGCTAAAAATAATGGCTCTCATAACACTTATTTGCTTCTCTGTCAGAGGTGGTTCTTTAAATGACCTTGCGTTTTCCGTATTGATTTTGTGTTTTACAAGATTGATTCTTCCCAAGTCAACAACAGAAGAAGCAAACACGTTCTGATTTTCTATCAGCAAAGATTTTCGAAGTCACGTCGTCTGGTGTCCTGTCCAAAAGATCTTGTAAATCTGATTTAAGTCCGTCAGGTTTCTGTTCATTTGAACAAATATCTCCGTCTAGTACGTGGTCAACCTCAGACATTTAGGCTATAGAAGTACCTGGATTTTCCTAGGATCTAGCTTTTCGTTAATTAATCTAACAGGAACTCTTTTGCTTGCTCTAACAAATGTTCTAGCTGTGATGAACAATTAAAGCAACACTGCCACAGTTTTCATCATCACTTTTGAGTAATTGCCTATTGTGCTAACAGTGTTTTGATTAGGTAGATGCTGTTAACCGTGCCCGGAAATGTAGTGTAACGTGTACACATGATAAGTGTTTCTATATCAAATCAGAATGAGTTCGTTACCAGTTTGATACTGGATTTAAAATTTTCTTCTACAAAACATTAAACGAGTAAACTAGGTCATGTTTTTCTCTGACTGTTTATGAAGTCTTTACACTAAATCCATTTGATGTTAGATGTGTACGGATTGATAATTTAGTCTTAGATGCATTATTTGTTTTTAGTTGTTAGTGGCTTTGAAATAGCTGTCAGCTAACTGCAAGTAATCTCAGATCTGTACCTAGTGTCTATTTGCTGTTGGGATGTACAAGTACATGTACCTGGTCACTTCCACTTGTATTTTTGTCCATCTTATGAGTTAACCTTTTCAACTGATTTTAATAGTTCGTTCTTATGTTAGAATGTTATACCACTGTCCCAGGTTAGGGGAGGGTTGGGATCCTGCTAACATGTTTAACCCCGCCACATTATGTATGTATTAACCTGTGCAATGTCAGGAGCCTGTAATTCAGTGGTTATCGTTTGTTTATGTGTTACATATTTGTATTTCGTTTATTTATTTGTACATAATTTGAATTATTTAGTGAAAGAATGAGGCTGACGTCGTACAGAAACTTCTTAGGAAGAAAGATGAGAAGTTAGCAATATCCTTGAACTCTACTTTCCGCTATATAAATGATATTCTCACTAAATAATTCAAAATTCGGTGACTATGTTGAACGCATCTATCCTATCGAACTAGAGATAAAGGATACAACAGATACAGTTAAGTCGGCCTCATACCTTGACTTACAACCAGAAATTGACAATGAGGGTCGGTTGGAAAGAAAACCTTTACGACAAAAGATGATTTGAGCTTTCCAATTGTGAACTTTCCATTTCTAAGTAGCAACATTTCAGCAGCATCTGCATACGGGGTATATATCTCCAAATTGATACGATATTCCCATTTCCTATTATGATTTTCTTAATAGAGGGTTGCTGCTCACAGGGAAGCTAATAGCATTAACTTTTTAAACCAAGAGTTCCAAATGTTGAAGTTGAAATCATCCCTTCGTAAATTTTACGGACGCCATCACGAGTTGGTTCATCGTTACGGAATAACCGTTTCACAAATGATATCGGATATATTTCTTACGTCGTAACTACAATCCCCTTCCCTTTCATGAATATGACCTACCGAATAAGACTATATACCGGATTTGTTATAACATAAGCAACGTGACGGGTGCCACATGTGGAGCAGGATCTGTTTACCTTTCCTGTTTTCATAATATGTTATTTATGATGAATACTAGTATACACATAACAAAAATATGGCTTATGACTTGGGACAGGCACATCTAGAATGTGGCGGGGTTAGATATGATTGTGAACGTTCAAACCTCCCATAACCTGGGGCCTTGTTGTATTAACTCGACATAAGAATAAAATGTACAGATTAATTGTACTAGCTTTCAATCATTTTAAACGCGAAAATATCAGGTTAAAATTAAAAAAATGTAAAAATGATTATGAGTTTTAAAAAAACCGTGTCCCTTCATACATTTCTTAAATTTGTTTCAATCCTGCCTGTTGTGAATTTTGAAAAGACCATTTGCTCATATTTCTGTTAGATATTTGCTTTGTCTTTAAAAATAATACTTTTTGATTCAAATGTAACTCTGCAAAGTTTTCTCCATATTCCTTGTTAATTTTCGCTTTTACTGTTTTGTTTTTGTTTTTTGGTTTTTTAATCAATCTTTAATGATTTCCTGTACATTAGATCAGACCACACGTGTTACAACGGCATATTAACGTACATGTAGATACATGTCATTATTACTATCAACATTTTTTTTGAGGCAGTAAGCTATTTATCTGTTGTCCTTCAAATTTGAACTGTCTTTAAACTAGTACTGTGTCAGGTTTTTGAGTGCGTTAATAATCGCACTGAACGAATCTTTGTCGTCTTTTCAAATACCGTTGAGTATATATTTTTAGTACTAATCTATTTGAATATGTATTTATTTAAACTTTTTCAGGCTCGTTGCATTGTTGTCATGCTCTAAATCAAAAGAATTTATATGTTTTACCTTATGTCAAGTGTGATTCGAAATTCCATCATCTCAGAAATAAAGATTTGGGTCTTCCTCAGAATTCAACTTAGTCGCTTTTCATGTTTATTCATACTCGTCTGGTAAAATTCCAAAGTTATGTCTTTACGAGGTATTTTGGTGTCAAACTGTCTTAGCTAAAATAAGAAGACACTCAACACGACGGGTGCCACACATGGAGCAGGATCTATTTATCCTTCCGGAACACCTGAGATCACCCCCGTTTTTGGTGGGGTTCGTGTTGCTTAGTCTTTAGTTTTCCATGTTGTGCCTTTTGTACTATTATTTGTCTGTTTGTTTCTTTGGCGTTTAAATAAAAAGACGTCCTCGTGGAGAACGTTCTGTACAAAAAATTGCAGATTTCTATATCCCAGTGGATTTTTTTTTATTAAGAAATTAAAAAACAGAAAATCTGTTATCCAACCAAAACATTATCAATTAGGAAACTTGTTTATGTACGGACAAGAGATAATTGTAGGTTTTTTTCAGGTTTCTAAATACTGTTATCGTATCTAAATTCAAGTAATATAAAAAAAAAACGCATGCATAAAATATTTCAAATAATTCATTGTTGTACAACATAAATAGATCCATAACTAATACATTTCGCCTGTCGAAGTCTTGCGACGTTAAGTAAATTGACATCTACAGTTTGTCTACTTAATTGTGTGTCTCTTTTGTCTTTTGGAAAGTCTCCTTGCCCAAGTGCTTCCATTTACTTTGTTCCTTAGACCTTCTTCATACTTGCTTGATAGTAACCCCATTATGATATCCATCAGTAATAGAATTTCACTTAGGTATACTAGTTTGTTAATTTTGATTGTATAGTCACAGTTTTTAAGTCTTTCCACTTTACCATTGTGACTGGCTTTCGATTGTTTTTGCTATAACTTATGATGTCAGGGAATGGTCAATATATCCAAGTTCACCTTTACAATCACCTTATATGAGATATAAGGTCTTTGAACTATGGTTCAATAATTATTGTTCCATGTAACCTAATAATGAACTGTTGTCAGAAATTTTAGTGGTAAGTCTTAATTCTGAATCGGTTATGTTGTATGTATGTTGGTTTTGGAGAATTTGATTATTTTTTATTATTTGATGGGGAATAGAAAAATCAAATGCATTTATAATTTGTCTCGTTTATGACTATTTTTTTCCTCTCCGTTTTACATTCAGCGTCATAACATTACTACATACAAAATCAATAATCATTGGTATACTTTTTTTTAAATTTGGTCAAATTGATAATTGCACTGAACGTTCAATTGTTTTGGTACGTACATTCATTTCGTAATTTGATTGATTCCGACTGTTTTTCCTGGTTTATATGAACTGTTCTTATATAAACCTCAGGCCAACGCACTGGTCGAAGTCCTTGCGGCATTCGACATAATATAATACAGGAAATGTAAATATTGTAACTTACTTATCAACATCTTGATGTCGGTTGTTTTAATGTCTTTAGTATACGTAATGTGTTAAAGTACAAGGAAAGGAAAAAGGTATGCAACTTTTAGCCAGTATTTATTGGAAAATACAATAACTCCATCAGTTAAAGTTATTTAATGTGAATGTAGCTTTCGTGTTTAGCCAGGCTAACTTCGATCAACAGAACATAAAAAATATAAGATTCTCATTCGAATGTTTAATTTGAAATAACAAAATAAAGTTTAACAGGGATCAGTTTGAATAAAAAACCATAAAGAAGTCGGGACATACTAAGTCCTTCGTTTGTTCTATTAACTATATACACGTTCAGAATACCGAGTGATCTGGCATTTGTGAAAATTGGTAGTTTTACAAATAGTGCATTCAAAATAAAATAAAATGTTTATCTTTTAAATGGTCAATCTTACAAGAATTTGCAATTTAGTCAAATATTTAGCTCACCTACTTCAAAGAGTCTAGTGAGCTTTTCTGGTCACTTGTCTCACATCGTCAGTATTTTGTTAACTTTTTATAAAAATTCAGGTTTTGTCAATGTAGCTTGATTTTTGTTTTCAAGATTATAATCAATCCTACGGTAGAGAAAATGTATTCAGGTAGAAATGTATATTTGGGTATTTATTTACTCTTAAACGATTTCTTTTCTTTTTACAATGTTTGATATAGTAACTTGAAAATAATAATTCAACAAGAAAAACTTTACACATCATAATAATCAAAATTGCATTTCTACAAAGGAATAACACGGTCAAGGTTGGTAGACAAGGCCTTATCGGAATTATTGCCCTTGAATGACGGATTCTTCATGTTCCTTATTATCTAGAAAACTATGAAACAATAATAAGAAATATGCAAATGATTCAAATTTCTGGAACTATTGGTCGAGTCTGCGCAGGCGTTGTTTCCGTTAATTCACAATTTTGACAACGTTTTCGCTTATTTGTCCATGATATGAAGATTAGTAATATTAAGATCAAAATTTAAGTAGCACAGAATAATCTTCAAAATATAATCGATATATAGGTAAACATAGACAAACTTATTATTGTTTAAGACTGTGTTCAAATTTACTTAACAAATTAAAGCTTGGTGTCTTTAATGATGATAATTCCGATGGTATCACCAACAAAATGGTCGGCTTTGGAGTGTTGACATTAAATATCATTAATTGGATCCTTTCCTGTAAATATTACGTTGATACACAGTTGAATTTCTAGAAATAATAAGGTATTTCTATCCCTAGATATAAATTGCATAGGCCGCTCTATATATTTATTCTTGATTTTGAGTTCCATTTATTTCTATTCGGGAGCCACTGGTGATATATATGTTGATAAAACGCTCATCAAATTAAAAGTTTGATATCGTTGATGAGTCTTACGTATTTGCTTTTTTTCTGGAAAACTCTAATATTTAAATAAAAAGTCCGCATTGTCGAAATTGCAAATGAAAAACTTTTGTGTTTGAACGTGATGTCACTATCTATCAACAATCTGTATTAGGTCTGTTGATTTGTTTTTTCCGGGTTTGACCTTCTACTCATATAGGTCCTCAAGTATGTATACTATTCTAAGATTTAATAATTTTTGTACCATTCCTGATAAACGAAGGTTCCGAAAACACTTCTATTAAGTTCCCGTTTCCTACCCAGCAATTTGACTATTTGAAGACAGTAAGAATCCGAGGTTTCCTGAAGAAAAAAAAACATATGTGCAAAAGACAGTCCAAATATATCAAGGGATAATTAAGCTCAAAAGTAAAAAGAAAAGTCAGTTTCATTTATTTTCAGGTTGCATTGTACTAGTTTATGATGTTTTCTAATGTCGATCCAATCTGCTTTTTTTGCCTTTTAATCAAAGATCTATAGGTATAATTTGTTGTTTAACATTTTTTTCAGAAAAATGTTCGCAAGTATTTTGTATCTAGTAAGCATCCTTCTGTGTCACGTCATTAGCGAAACTGATGCCAAGAAAATATTATTCCTGATGGCTCAATCAAAAAGTCACATGTTTCCAGCAATACCTGTTGCGGAGGAGATGGAAAAATTAAACCACACAACTACTTTTGTGGTTGCAGCTAGAATGAAAGAGGCGTTGTCATCTGAAGGCATACTACTTTCACACTCTATCACTTCAGAAAGTTTTGATAAATATTATTACGAGGACATAATTCGGGTTACACTTGAGAAAATGGCACAAGGTTCAAAAATTGTATCACAGGTGAAATGGTTACAAGGAACTAACGCTCTCTGTCATGAATTTATGAATGATAAGAAATTGATAGACGAATTGAAAGAACAGAAATTTGATATTGCTGTTATAGACTATGCACCTGTTCTTTGTTTCACTATAATGGCTTATAAACTAGATCTGCCATTTGTCTCTTTTGGAGCCTTCATAGATCCAACCTTAAATCGAGTTCCATTAAACCCAGCTTTCACGCCAACATTTTTTTCTGCATTCAATGACAATATGACATTCTTGGAGAGAGTATGGAATACGCTGCGATATATTTTTTTAATTGCTAGACCTGCAGCTCCAACGTTAGCGAACTTGGCAGGCAGGTATGTACCAGAAAAACCAGCCATCTCTAATCAAGAAGCAAAACAAAAAGCTATGCTTTATATACATGACAGTGACATTCTATTTGATTATCCGCAACCGTTCCCACCAAATGTTATACTCTGTGGCGGTCTTGCTGCACATCCGTCGAAAAAGGTATCAAAGCATCTCGACACATTTGCATCTTTAAACAAAGGCTTGGTAGTTGTTTCTTTTGGCAGTATTTTCAAAACATTTCCGAATAAAACTTTCGGGAAAATGATTGAATCTTTCAAACAAATATCTGAGCTTAACTTTGTTATTCGACAAGGAGATAAGGAAGAAATAACGGACAATATTTTGAGACTTCCTTGGATCCCACAGAACGATTTATTAGGTCATCCCCGTACAGTTTTGTTTATAACACATTGTGGGAGGAGTGGAAGTATGGAGGCTATCTACCACGGAATCCCTGTTATAACGTTTCCATTAAGTATTGACCAACCTTACAATGCGGCCGTTATGGAAGACAAAGGTTATGGTATTAAGATGGATTTACATGATTTTTCTACTGAGGAATTAATTGCCAATATTAAACAAGTAGCTTTTACCGACAAATACAAGCGTAATATTAAGCAAGCATCGGAAATATTTCACAGTCGCCCACAAACTCCTGCAGAAAGAGCAGCGTATTATATTGATTTAGTTGCCAAGCATGGTGATAAACATTTTCGACACTTTGGGCTAGATATGCCATGGTATTCGTTTTATCTTGTTGATGTTATATGCTTTCTTTTGCTAACAAACATAAGCTCCGTTGTCGTAATGTATTTATCGTTTATGAAATGCAGATATTATTTGTCGAACAGAGCTATTAAGCAAAAAAAAGAATAAAAGAACAATAGAAATATACAGATTGCTTGTTTTCAAATGAGTATGAATTATCACTTATTCGACACGATGGATAAATGCATTTATATATGGTTTTATGTTATATGTGTGCTGTTGAATGACTTGTAAAATTTGACGTATACCTGTTATCTTATTCTATTTAGTCAAGTATATAATCGAAATGCCCTTTTTGATATCATATAAAATGGACATCAAGCAATCTACGTGAGGGAATGTTATTATTAAACATGTTTGTGTTTCTGTATTTTTTATACGGATTACTGCTAGCAAGGGGACCAGGCGCGGATATAATCTGAAAAATCCTCTGTACGATTCAAATCGTCGAACCTGAATATTCAGCACTATTGCAATTTTTCGATCGCTAAATGATAGTGTTAATGCTTAGCATAGTTGAGGTTACTAATTGATTAAAAGGTGGTTAAATATTAATGTAAAAATTCGTCAGCGAACCAGTCTGCCAGTTGAAATCCCAACATTTACAAACTTGTCTAAGTAAAAACGTACAATCCTTTCTTAGAATTGGAACTGGGTGTTCTCATGTATTGATTATTCTTATCAAGTAATGCACCACTTTATTTGGACGAAGGATTTGTATTTATCGACAAATTGGTCACCTTAGAAGCCATGTACAAAGAATTTCTGTGAAAATCAATTAGAATATGCTCAAATCTTAGGTTATTTACTTTTTGTTTTATAGCAAGCGAACGAGCTCCTCGAACTCATTTTTTCAATCTATTTTCTGAACGCACTTATTTATCTTCTCAAACATTATTTTAAAATTTAACTACATGTATATGTAGGACTCTAAAGTGCGATGGTGACGCTAAAGTACGATGGTCACGCTAAAGTGGGATGGTCTACGCTAAAGTACGTGGTTTCATACGCTAAAGTGCGATGGTCCGGGAAAAATATAGACGTAAAAACGTAGTTCGATAACTTGTGACGTTAACAGTTGTTTATACAAACTAAAAATGAACATACCGGAAAATGTATTAGGAACATGTTATTAACAATTTTTACACCATATGTCCATGATTTACGAGTAATTAATTGGATTTAACCGTTCTTTGTTGGCTGAATCACAATGTTTATTTTTTTCGAGTGCTGGAAAAGGGACTTGTATCCTACAGTCGACCATTTTACTATATAAATACAAAACAGTATACACATACTTATCCTGCTTCTATTTGAAGCGAACAGATACATTCTAATCATTGTTTATGTGGCAGTTTACTTTGTGATCCCCGTTAAAATGTCGTCGATTTTAATGAAAAGTAACGTCGGTAAAATAGAGATATATATTTTCATGCGTTACCTATAACATGTATAAAGTGTCTGCTAAAACATAAGTTCGTACTGTATATTGTAGGAAAATACGGAAAAGGAGCAAGCTCGGCGAACATTGCATTTCTCTCGCATTTAGAGTTAAGCTAATGCAAATAAATGTTGCATATTCCGACAATGAACAAATTAGGGATTTTTAATTTTCAATGACAAATGTAAGGGAAGTTGTTACATTACATTTAGTGTGAACATCAATCTACACCAATTATTCAAATATGCAATACGCTCCAAATTGTTGAAAATTCAACATGTAAAATTCATGAAATATATCATTAGCAAAACATTAAAATTACCTTTATAGCAATTATTACTTAGTCGGACTTGTTAATTTAGAAACAATTACTTCCGTCTACCGGTAAATTGTAAAGCCTATCACATATGTTATATCTTAGCATAATAGCTTTTGCAAAAACACCTTTCAAACCTCGATGTTTTGATATTTCGAATTTTACCCTTTGGACCATCACACTTTAGCGTGATACACCATCGTACTTTAGCGAACAAATAACCAACGCACTTTAGCCTAAAACACCATCGTACTTTAGCGTAGACCATCGCACTTTAGCGTGACCATCGCACTTTAGAGTACCATCGCACTTTAGAGTCCTACATATATATTGTCGATTCTTTTTTATTCGTAGTGTACCAACTTTTGTGTCCTATAGTTTATTTTCAATAAATTCCAAATCTTCCTTCAATTAAACATTTTTTTCAGATATCAATACATAGATATTGTCATCTGTCAGCATCAGCTGCTCGTTTGTGGTCGAGTACAGAACTAATTACCCACAAAAAGATTAAAATTCTCACATATTAATTTATACTGAATACTCAGTAACTTATACATTTCTTATAAATGGATGAGTAAATGTCAATAAAACAAACCATAATAAGCAAGCTAAATTTGAGCAACAAAAATAAACTCATCATGGATACCAGAATCAAAATTTTATATTTACGCCAGACGCGCGTTTCGTCTAAAAAAGACTCATCAGTCGAATCAAAAAATGTTTAAAAGGCAAAAAAACTCAGCCAAAATTCGATGGATAAATTTGGTCATACCAAAGGGAATAAACAATGCCCGCTTCACTGTCCACAATAGTTGTGTTGCTAATGCATGCAAAATTATGGCTACCAGTCGCATTTAAAGAACGATGCTATTTTATTGTTACAAGACGAGTGCCACATGTGGAGCAGTATCTGTTTACCCTTCCATAACACCTAAGATCACTCCCAGTTTTAATTCGGGTTCGTGTTGCTTAATCTTTCAATGTTGTGTTTTGTGTAGTGTTGTTTGTCTGTTGATCTTTATCTTTTTTTAGCCATGGCGTTGTCATTTTATTTTCGATTTATGAGTTTAAATTCCTTTGGTATCGTTCGACTCTCTTTTACAAAGACAGGATTGAGCGGATATCCGTTTTATTTATTGCGAGAGGGATTCACTGCATTTGAGTGTGGAAATTGCATGGACATATCGGTGAGAAAAGCAGCAATATAAACAGTTGTGGCGATAATAATTATTTTGTCATCTGGAATCTTGTAATGTTTAGTAAATACGTAAATTAAACAGTACCTACACATACAACAAACGATATCTAGAGTGAACATACAAATGTTCTCATTAAACAATTAAACAAATATTAAAAACAATATTTCAAGGACTTCAATACCTCACATCTAGTTAATATTTGAAAGTACACTTTAGTTATAGACACACCTATATGAATACCCGAGGATTTATTTTTATTCGAGATGTTCATATTTTCGGTGAGTTCATAGACAACCACAATTTAATCATTTCAACACAAAACTTGTTTTTCAAAAGTCTTGTTTGCTTGTCAAATTTCAACATCAGCATGGAGGTTTCACGAAAAAACACTTATTTGTTAAAAAAAATGATTCCACATCGTTTCCATTCTTTGAACAAACTTAAAAATAGAAGAGATAATTGTCTCAGCAAACAAGTGTTAACCTAAGTTTATTTGGAAAACGGAAGAAGCTTCCAATTATTCCGGACAGACGGAAATGCATTGTGACTCTTTAATTTGGAAAAAATCTTCAACTTTAAAATATTTTATTAATTGACTAGCCTTTTTACGTGTTAAAGAGCTTTGATGGGTTAAAAATCAAACCGATATTAAATTCATTTTGTGAATCATAATCGCATATTGCAAATTGAAAATCATAAATTATCTGACAACGAAAATAAAGAAACATGTTTTTCACGTTGATTAATAATTCATTATATGACAGTTGTTTCCCACTTTTTTTGGTGGTTGATAACGTTTGATTTTTATCAGTTTTGATTGACTTTTTGAATTTACGTCGGAGTTCGGTATTTGCTACATCTTTTTTTTATTATCTCTTCCACTATTAAGAGTATTACATTTTTCAATGGTTTCTTCATACTTTATGTTCAAAGATTAAATGACTGGATGATTGTTGTGGAAAATATTTCATACATATTTAGAATGAAAATAAATCAACAATAAATAAAAAATGAAAGTTCTGCAATCTTAGTTTATTGGGAAAAGCGGATGGACATTTTACTTCCCGTTATTGAGCATTTCATACATCCCGAATAACTAAACGTCAATCTCTTCTTGAATTGCTTCATTGTTTTAGCAAATAAAAAGCCTTTACCCAAGATGCATGAAACGAGATGTTACCATGGTATTGCAGTATATACCTAATCGGCCTACAGAACGACAAACCGCATATACTCATCTTAATCACATCCGGGAAATTCAATTTAAAAGTCAAGGCATGTTATTTCCAACTCCATATAAACCAACAAAAGAAATATGCTAAAAAAGAATTGATTCTAAAGACAAGAAATGTGCCAACACATCTGAATTCCAATGACTTGACGGTACACTTCGTTATCTCAAAAGTCGAAACAAATAAGACTTCAATCATTTTGTTAAATATCCATTCTAGTTTTTTTTTGTCTATTTATTTATCTATTTATTTATTTATACATTTACTTCTCGTATTATTCTAGATTCGAATTGTAACGACCATGTTTGCAAAATGAATACCGAAAACGCACTTAAATATGATTAAGAAAGTTTTGTTTTGATAAGATAATGTCATACTGTAGTACACAGATTTGATAAATTACTGACAATGGGAGACAACTTGAACGCTTTTAGAAGGAAATTAGCTTTTCTAAGATGTAAAGAAGACTTTTCTGTCCAATCAAGACAAAAACTTAAAACGTATATGTTTTATCGTCAAGTCAATACTACCATGGTAAAAAATAGTGCAGCAAGCTGTAACAAAATTATGAAAATATTTTGCATCGATTTATCTCATGAGAACAATGCCGTTGAATCGGGCATGATTACAAAACCAGCAGATAATAAACTAAATCATATTTTAAAAATGTGATAACGAAATTACTGAACTCCAAGGTGAGTTAAAAATGTAGGAAGTCCCAAAAAAAACTGACAAAAATAAACGCATGAGTATATCAAAAAACGGAACGACTGGAAAACAACTGTCCTATTCCGGATGAAGTACAGTGATCAGGTTATTTTACGACAAAAAATTGTGGATTATACCTGATTGTTTAGGTAGCTAAACCTTACTGATATTTGTTCATAAATATGTGTATACGCAAAAAAAAACACCTTTTGTATTTAGGTTAAATGATTATAAAGTTATCGTAATGTTTATAATAATGTCAAATAATTTAAGATACAATAGGACAAAGTTCATTCTTTGTAAACAAACATGCGCACAAATATAATAACATATGTTGTATTGTGTTCTACAAACACTTACGAATAGTTCTGTCACATGGCACAGGTAAGGTGTTTTCATTGTTTTTATTAAAAGTATTTATAAACACATGAAAAACTTCGTATTGCAAATTGTGTTTATCGGTCTTTAGATTTCTTTGTAGTGCATTATAAACTGTTTTTCGTCTACTATTCAACTTTAGATATTGTATTGCCCTTTCTCTTATATTTAGCCCGTTGGTATACTCTGTCTATATTTGTTCATAATTCTAATCTATTAGTCAATGTTTGCCGACTCTAAAATGCATGTTTTTTTGCTTCAGATTCATAAAAATGACATATTCGTATGTTTTTAAAGTAATTAAGATTATAACTCAATGTTGACTGCTGTTGTCCCTAATTTTGACATGTTTACCTATTATTTCTATTTGTTCTGTTCACATATATAATTGTTGTCTATATAATGTAATTTTATACGACTGTCATACAAGTGAGAGGTAAAAATAGCTATAATCCAACATTTTCTACATCAGAAAATGCCTGTACCAAGTCAAAAATATGACAGTTGTTATCCATTCGTTTGATGTGTTTGGGCTTTTAATTTTGCCATTTGATTAGGGACTTTCCGTATTGAATTTTCTTCGGAGTCTAGTATTTTTGTTATTTTACTTTTGAGTTTATTTTGATTACAGAAAAAAAAAACAATGCAACTATAGTGTTTTGGAAAAGTTTCGAGCGCTTGAAGGGACTAACTCTGTAAAATTTTACTGCATTTCGTATTTTAGAGAAGGTTCATTATGGTTAAACTGGGGCTGTAAACAGAAAATTAGCTGCCCCATACTACATTGTACCATTAAATGTCCAATTTATGACCTGTTCTTTTTTTTGCACTTGATAAATCAAGAAGTATAATTATTATAAGTATTGTCTTATCTAATGTATCGTTCACCTTGACGGGTCTGATAATGCTATATCACAATTGTTATTTTTTATGAATGAACTGTAGGTAAAAGCTATGAACATATATTTTTCAGTAAATGAAATGTTTTAATGTATTTTTATGTAAATACGAGTTTTAAATATTCAGAAGATACTTATATGACAATATGTTAAAACTTTTGTCTTGTTTCATATCAAGCAAGAGAAAAAATCAAATGTGTTGTAAATTCTATACATGATATTAAACATTTTTTGGCTGAATTGAAGATTTATTTGTCAAACAACTTTCATCATAATTCAACAATGAATTAACATGTAACGATACGAATTGCCAAAAATAAATATCTAATTAGCATTTGAAATTCTCTTTTCTCGTTTGTTACATCTAGCTGTTTTACTAGTGACCCCTGTCGCCCATTGCTATAGTAAGGCAATTAGAACAGTTGACGTAAATGTGATGTACACGATCACTAGATCCTTCGCTATTGTATTGATACACCAGTTGGTACAATAGAAAACATAGGCTGTTCGCGATTTTTAGATCTGTTGCTACATCTTTAAAAAAAAAAGCAACTGATACAGCAGATACACGTTTGCTGTCCACGATTGCTAGATCAATTGCTACAGCAGCAAAGAGCCAATACAACAAACACAAATTTAATTTGCTATACACGATTGATAGACTCATTGCACAGTAATGAAAAGGCAATTGGTACATCAGATACAAACATTCTGTACACGATTGCTAAATCCATTGCCACAGCATTAAACATTCAATTGGTATACCATACACAAAGTTGCAAAAACGTAATTGTTATAACGGATTCTAAAACACAGATACTTTTGCATCTGTCGTTGTGATTACAGGTATGTTCATGAATACAGGAAAGTCAAACTGTTAGGTTCAATTTCGCTTGACGGAGTCGCATGAAATCACAACAACAAATATTGATATATCAACCGTTTGGAAACAACAGAATATCGTGTTGTCTTAAGCAATGTCCTGCGCGAGCTTGGTAAAGATTCTTTAAAGAACCAGTTTCTGCAAATTGATAAATTGGTTGGCAAAACAATTTTTTTTTTATATTAATGTCAAGTAGCCTCTTGTCCTTTATCATTTGTTTATAAACATTATTTAAGTATAGTTCAATCATTGTCATATTACAATCTAACCCAAGTATGACTTGGGTATAGGAATTGTAAAGCCGGTCTTCTTCCGACCAGCGGTAAAATATTTGCCAATTTCGGGCGTCCGTTTGTCGTGTGTGTGATGTATCAATTCGAAGAAAGGTCCGATCAGAGTTACAACCTTCAATTCAATACATAATACCTAGTATAGAGAGAGTGCCTCTCATTTTGCACGTTTAAGAAACCTTGCAGCAACGCTTTGGTGAGTTCTTAATTTGACCTGTTGCATATAGATATTTCTTCAAACATACCAATGTTTTTAAAGGCAGTCAAAATTTTCCGACTTGTAACAGATTTGCCGTTTATATAAATTAAAATAGTTTCGTCCTGAGTATGCACACATTATTTCCACTTGAATTTAAGCAAGCTTCAACCCAACAATCAATTTATAATCATTTGAATGACAATAATATCTGGTGTTATCCGAACACAGTTGATTATAAATCCATTGATAATATACTCATGATAGTATCCTTGACATTTGAAAATAATTGAATAAAATTAAATATGATAAAGAAATGACTATATGTCATATGATAAAATTTAGTCGATTTTAGATCCGCCCTTACGTTCTAATAATTACATTAAATGCATTTTCCCTAGGAATCTGTTTAGTAAATTTAATTTCTAGACAACAATGGAAAGGCATTCCCAAATAATATTTTATTTTCTTATAAAACAATGTAAAATACAACATTTTTGATTGTTCCTGCTTCTCATAACAAATAAACTGATGATAGATACCAGGATTGACATTGTGTATTTGCGCCAGACGCGCGTTTCGCCTACAAAAGACTCATCAGTGACGCTCCAATCAACAAAAGTTAAAAGGGCCAAATAAAGTACGAAGTTGAAGTGAATAACACCAATAAATTCCTAAAAGGTGGGCCAAATACAGCTAAGGTAATCTATTCCTGAGGTAGAAAAGCCTTAATATTTCAAAAATTTAAAGTTTTGTAAATGAATTCAAAGTTACAGAAGTTCATAGGAAAACACACGAATAGGTTGATATAATTTGATATTTCATAGTTAATTATCATAATTGGAGGGTTGCTATATGATTGATCGTACTCTTCATTTAAGCATGATGCGCTTTGGGTGATAAATTTAGAAATGAACAGTAATACAATTTTATAAACCAAATTTGTAGGTTGTCAACGGTGAAAAAGCATCAATGAGTTCTTATAGTCGCCAGAATAGATTCAAAAATGAAGACAGTATGGCAGACATTACAAGTAGTAATGGTGATGAAACTAATACGGGTAAATATTCCCTTACAACTTTAACTGTATAAAAGTAGATAAAGCAAATTTCGGTCAATATACGTTCCTTTGTTTATAAAAACAGGATAAGACACTTTAAAAGACAGATATTTTGGAGAGTTAAATGAATAGTTGTGTAAAATAGTTTTGAAGTTAATGTGTCTTGACAGAAGACGGATATAATCTTGTATACCAACTGGCTGATGTTTACCATGATTTGTAATTCAAAGAACATTCAGTGAGCAAACTCACACACCCTACACGCCCAATATAGTTAAAAGGTTTTTAAATGTTTTGCATAATAATACTCAAAATTGACAAGCATTGTTTCTTCCACTCTCATACAGGAAACAACTCCACTGAACAAAAAAATAAGGATCGAGTCACTTGGAATTCACACATGATGAAGTCCATGAGTGCCTCTACACGATTCGGCCAATCATTGCATGGAACAAACTTGTCTACATTAATGACCAATAAAAGATATGGCATTGTTGTTGGTATTGAAATCACGAACTGGACAAAGTATCATCTGACCGAACCAAAAACGAAGACTTATTCAGGGTACAACATCAACACCTGCTGTTTCAATAGGACCTGGACATAAAGATGCAATGGTAAATATTTATCATGTTCTGTTTCGTTGATCTTCTATTGTAATTGCAAGTACAAATATACAAATGTATCATCTGCCATTTCACAACTGATGTTATGATATGTCAGCCCATGCATGTTTCTTGTGTTTAATGTCAAAAAAATATACAAAAACTCCAGCTTCAAATTTACATTGAGAATTTTTACTTCCATCCCTGATTCGTGGCTTGTTTGTATACGATTTGAAAAACTATTATTCAATCACGAAAAATATCCGATATTTTTCAGCGAGCGTCCTGACACAGCCATTGGCAGCCATTAGCAGTCGAATTCTCCCCCAAAGTTGCAGTTTTATAATCCGCTTTGTATCATTCACGAGGTACAACCGGCACAAGATATTCCTGGCTGGAAATTAGTAAACATATTTATCTTATAACGCCAAAAATCACATAGTGATCAGAAAGTGTCATCATTATCTAGTTTTCAACCCGATGCTTCTTAATGTTCATGCTTTTTTCCGGTCTATTTGCTCTTCTGAGATTAATTGAATGTTGTCATAAATTTGATGATTGTCTTCCACTGTTGAATCAATTTCTTGTAATGGTTACCTATTTATTTTGGGGGTTGGCATGCATGGCTATCGGTTTTCATAAAAATTAGCCTAGCCACATAATTCAACTTATTGTAGATCTTGCTTTTGCTGCTGATCACTTCTACTCTTATACTTTCTCATTATCTACTTAATTTTAGCCAAATTAAAAAAAAAATGAGGAAATATAATGAATCAAGAAGAATCCCTTCTACAAGGAGATGATTGGGGTTTTATCATCTGACATGTATAAACAGTTAATCCGATACCACAATTATTTCGTAGTGCATTTCTTTTAGAAGATATATGAAAATTAAAAAAATCCTACCTGCGCTTTCTCAATGAAATTTTTACAATGTGTTGTACTACTTTTGGGACAAATTATATCAACATTATACAAAACTTCATCGGCTCTAACTCAAAATATGGACAATTTTATGTTTAGGGCGTCTTGAAATCTCTTGACAGCTTCCGAAGTACTAATTTTCAACCTTTTTCAGCTGGACCAAATCACTACTTTCCTTTAAAATTCTGAACCCAAATTTTTTTACAGTGTAATTTCACCCCCCCCCCCCCCCCCTCTTGCAATTTGAGGTATTAAACGTGGAGAAATAAATTTGAAAGAGGTATAAACATTAATGGCAAGTAACCAACTGTCAACACTAGGGACTATATTCGTGAACAACGAAAATCAAGGGACGACAATTGTGGTCTCGGACCTAATAGTATAGAAAGAGTTGACCAATTTAAAAAAAAACTTGGTATGACCAAAGCTTAATAAATTATAACACTCTTACAAAATTTCATAACAATAGGATATATATTATAGACAACATGTTAAATTCTATACTCATCGTTGCGTGTTAAATTTTGACGTTAAAATTGAAAAATTTCAACTATCAACATTTGGGGCTTCAAAAATTAAAATATTGCAAAATAATACTTTTTAAATGCCTTAATATATCATTTATCATGTACTCAAAGCAATAGAATACTCATTTGATTTATCAGACTTAGCATAATTATTCAAAAGTCAAATTTATATGAGCCTGCGCCTAAAAATTGAGGTTTTTCAATGAAGGGGGCCTTACATGAAGATGTAATATTTTCCAGCAATTTTAGATTTGTGAAGCTTTTTGGTTATAAATAATCCTTACATATGTATTGAATGTACTTTAAATGGAAAGAAAAGTTACAAATAACATATTATATTAGTTTAAAAGGGTCTTAGACCAAGTAAGACTGGAAAAATTTAGGGTCCAATTAGGCCGTGCCACATATTTTCATTAAAAAATGCATATTGAGGCTATAAGAAACAAAAAAAATGTGTCTTTTTTATCATTTCTATACTCATGTGACATGATACAACATATATTAGCACAAAATGACTCTGGCAATTAACTTTTCTTGCAGACAGTATGGTCTGATACAAAGATTTTTGCCTTTTTAGTGAAAAACTTGCATGCAATTTTAGTCTCAAAAGGCTTCTATTTAAACCACTTGCTATCCTACAGAAGAAAAGAGAGATATTATGTGAAATGGAACAGGTACAATAGACATTTTAAAGTGCTTTTGATACAAATTTAGTGAGGTCCTTAATAATTATGGACTTCAAATTTTATGTACCAAGCTTCCAACTTTTGAGCTCATTTAAACAGGGCGTTAGACAAGGGTTATTTAAACAACACATTTTGCATATATTATCTGAGCTAATCTTCTTTTCTGTAGATTCAGAGTTCATAAATAAGTAAAAGAACTAGATTAAGGCACAGAAACACAAATATTGACACATGAAAACCTGTCAGATAGAAAGTCAGGATGCCATTTATGCATCAATATTAAAAAAGCTATAAAATGCCTATTTTGACCATAAAAATCTATAAAACTAAAAGTTTAAATCCTTTAGTTTCATGCTATTTGACAAGTTGACACCATCAAATCATTTAGGGAAGTTGCCATAGTAAAGATTTCATATTTACAGATTTCACCTCTTAGGTCCGAGACCACAATTATTTCGTAGTACATTTCTTTTAGCAGATAAATGAAAATTAAAAAAATCCCACCTGCGCTTTCTCAATGAAATTTTTACAATGTACTGTACTACTTTTGGGACAAATTAAATCAAAATAATACAAAACTTCATCGGCTCTAACTCAAAATATGGACAATGTTATGTTTAGGGCGTCTTGAAATCTTTTGACAGCTTCCGAAGTGCTAATTTTCAACCTTTTTTTCAGCTGGACCAAATCACTACTTTACTTTAAAATTCTGAACCAAAATCTTTTTACAGTGTAATTTCACCCCCCCCCCTCCTTCTTGCAATTTGAGGTATTAAACATGGAGAAATAAATTTGGAAGGGGTATAAAAATTAATGGCAAGTAACCCACTGCCGACACTAGGGAAAATCAAGGGACGACAATTGTGGTCTCGGACCAGTTTGTCATCCTGATCATTATGCTCACTGCAGATTCTCTATATCTTTTATAATTTCTGTCAAACTATATATTGCAAAAGGACAGAAGAAAACACTCCTACCCTACTACTTTGTTCTAATCTATGTTTATTTGTCATATTGCTGGACATAAAGTTTCATCAGACCATTTTATCAATTAGATATCACAAGGGAATGTGTACAAGATCGTATATTATAACACTAGCAACAAAGCCAAAAGTAATTATAAGCCATCAAATATAATTTAACGAACTAGACGTGCCTTTCGTCTTCAAACTCAAAATGGCGCACTAATCAGTACAGTTTGAAAGCAAGCATTATACAATGTTATAATGAATTTAAAGACCAATGAAAACTAAGAATATCCCAATCGGTGTGCCTATAGCTATCTGGCTCAGGCCAGACATGACAGGGGCGGCAACCTAAGGAATTTTAAAATATTTCTAAGTATAAACAACACTAAATATACAAAACAAATATACAACCATGACGTTGATACTGTCCTTGTGATAGAACTGCTTGCAACAAGGGACAATGAAAATTACACCAGCAAAATATATACCTCCTCATCTTATTTCCCCTCCCGCATTAATATAATGATTTTGTTTTTAAAAATTCTTGATCATTTTTTCTCATTTATTTTTAGATATTTTATTATTATTTTAGTAGATTCACGCGAGCTTCCTCAAACAGCCTTTGAAAGAATGTTAAGAAATCATTTTTTTTGTTTAATAAAAAACTAGAAATAGAATTAGACATATAATTTACTAGTACTAATGTTGTATATGTATGTGTACAATCATTGAATTTGAATACTGATATCAAATCACAGGTGATCGACGGCACAAACAATGTGATATAGGAAGATGTGGTATGAGTGCCAATGAGACAGCTCTCCATCCGAGTCACAATTTATAAAAGTAAACCATTATGGGTCAAGGTACGGTCTTCAACACGGAGACTTGGCTCACACCGAACAACAGGTTATAAAGGGCCCCAAAAATTTTCTAGTGTAAAACCATTCAAACGGGAAAACCAACGGTGTAATCTATATAAAAAAACGAGAAAAGAGAAACACTTATGAACCACATCAACAAACGACAACTACTGAACATCAGATTCCTGACTTAGGACAGGTGCAAACAATTGTAGCGGGTTTAAACGTTTTAATGGTACCAAACCTTCACCCTTATCTAAAACAATAGAGTAACATCACATCATAGAAAGACACTATAAAATATCAATTGGAATGGCTTAACTTAATCAAATGACGTAGTGACCAAATGAACATACACTGAATGAATAAATTAGATCTATGATACGATTCAAATACAAAGTTAATAAAAATAAGGGATGAATAATTATAGTAAAAATATTATACCGCTGTGAAATGCTGAACAATTTTAGAAAAACATCAGCTTTGAAAACAATTACGCCATTTGTAATATCAAAATTAAACACAGGTAAATAAATATCATTTTGTAGATAAGTATACTTCTTCTTCTGTCTGTATAACCTTACGTTTAAGAACACCAAGAAATTTCTTGTATAACAATTAAACTATTCTAAAACTAGGTAAATATGGGGTGAATATCAATAATTAAACTATAAAATTGATGCTCGATAAAACTTCGTGTTCTTCAAGTACAGGTGCCGGTGGTGGGATGTATCATATATAGTATAAAAGGAGAAAGGAAATAATTTTGATGTTCATAGTACGACGAAGTGAAAATTTATAGTTATTCCAAACACTTATCAAAACTGGTATATAGACCAGATATAAGTTAACATTAAATAACAAAAAGCATTACAAATAGTATCAACAGGTCAAATTAAAAAGTAAGAACGATTTGAGAGTAATTGCAGTTACTGACAGCTCGTTAAAAGCCAAAACAATTAATAATAAAAAATCATGCATCAGAGACTAAAATCAACTAAAACACATCCCAGGGATTTAGTATTTTAACGTCATGGACAGTCAAAGAAGACCAATATATGCAACGCAGGGTATCAACGGTTATGAGACATCTTGCAGACATGCTATACAATATCCCACAGATTTACATTAAGTAAAACTGTCAATGCATTATAAAACTCTTCCCGAATTCATAAAACTTTTCATGGTTTTTGATGAGAGAAAATTATGTTTTTCTATCTTTAATCCACACTCTTTGATATCTCAATTTCAGAGCATGCCACCAATCATTCTAAAAGAATCATTCTGTTTAATATTACGTTTATACATTATTGTTAGCAATACATCACTGCCGGGAATAAGGCGACAATAACTAAAGGAACACCTTTATAAACAAGATTATTCTCAAAACCCAATCGATGAGGCAATTGTTTAAGCCGTTCCCCTGCCTGTCAGTTATACTAACAGCAAAACGTTTTTTCTGTGTTAATATGTTTTTAATTTTAAATATGTAGATCTATAAATAAATATATATATGATTTTTATTTTGTTCAGTTTGAAAACATTATTTGATCTAGAGGAAACATCATCAGTTATTCTGGTGACAGAACGTTAAAAAGAAGTATTTTTGTTTTTTTAAAGTATGACAGCAGTAATTAAACAGTGTATCTCTTTTTGCAGCTTGCCTTTTGCAATTTTCTATGTACATATTGAACATAGTGCTGATGTAAGTTTTAAAATCTTGAAAAAATATAAAAAATCTTTAATAATCGATAAATCAATTGTGTACTTAATAATTTCTCGTCTAGTTTAATGTTTTTAATGAGAAAGCATGGTTATCGATTAATGCTGTCGTGAAAAATACTTTCATTTAATATACATTTCTCTTATTTATATTAATATTTTGTTTCACTTTTAGATAGTACATAAGCACGGTTATACCATGACAGGATCAAGTGGAATTGTCTCTTGGCTTATAGAAAACAACAGAAGGCGCATTGCAATCGTGTGGAAATCGCCATATTTTAAAAGCAACAGTGTTGGTATTTGCGTAACGACGGTTGGTAATGAAACTCATGACAATTCCTGGTTCAATATTATAAGTAACAAGCAACAGGATGAAAAACTGAAATATCAATTTTCTACGTTTAGCGATACGAGTGATGAAATAATGATTGAAGATAACGATTTTCAGTTATTTGGTTCCATGGGAACCAGCAGTAAACCAGAAGTTAAAATAACACTGCGTCCGATAATGACACATGACTTATCTATTACAAAACCACAATAAATAATGAATACATTTTTGGTATCTGTGTGTTCAGTTGCGTGGGAGTAGACTGAAAACAGATATTAACAATCATATGAAAGTGAAAAACATCAACATTATTTTATATAATATACAACTAAGCGTAGAAGTTAGATATTGAACTAATTCATTTTCATTTTATTATTTTCTTTCTCAAAATAATCGCTGTTGGATGTGCGAGCAGGAATTCGTACCAGTCATAAAAACGGTAATAGTTAGTTCAGGTTCCCCTCTATTTTTTTTTTCACAAGGACAAGTATATGACTTTATAAGGAATACAAGTAAATCTTTCGGAAGTTTTTAAGACTTTCGTGGTATTTTTAATATTCCAAATTTTGCAAAGTTTCACCAGCTTCTAAATATTATCCAATATTATTGAATGACGAAATAGCCATACCTGTAATATACATTGTCAAACATTTGTCAATGTTTACATTTGACTTTCTGATGACAAATCATGCATTTGTAATAAAGACTTATTGTCTTATAACTGCAACTATGTGCGATTTTGAAAAGGTTTTCAGCATTTATACACATCTTTCTAGAATAAAGAGGCCAGTGTAATTTCTAAATATCACCAAATCTTGTATGCGGTCGAATTACAACCATGCACAGCCTCGTCTAAAGACTATAATTTTATAACATATGACAGAAATGATTTATGCACAAATATAATTTTATCTACAAATTACAAATTTGAAATAGAAAATGTCAATGTTGTTGTGCTTCCCAAACGTATGGTAATTTGCAAGGAGATTAACTACCCCAATGTCCTTATACCTAATTTTGGGGAGTTTTTGTATGGCGTTATCTTTCTAAAATTGTATAGGAAAATTGGACTAATAAAATATTAATTCAAACATTGCCATGAAGAAAGCGCCGTTTTATTTTTTCTTAATGCAAATTGTTACTTATTATAATAAGTTTATGTCATCCTAATCTAAAGTTTCCTTGGCTTACGTGTACAAAAAGACAATTTCAGTTTAATTTGAATAGTAATACAATTTCCAAAAGAAAGAAGTCAAGAAGATCCATTTTCAATTTAAATACACATTTACTGTTTTGTAAACATTTCAAATAAAGTCATGACAAGGACATAATTGTACATCATATCACATGATATTTTTATTAAGTTTTTAAGAATATTTTTCATTGTTGTGCACTTCTAGCCAAACATACTGGGTAACAGTACATGTAAGTACATGTATCATTTTACATGCTACTTCTTTTGTAAATCAACAGCAGGTTTTTTTTGTCATGCATGCAAACTTAATAAACATTCACTGTCATACAGTGAGAGGTTTAGCTACATACCAACCAGGTTAAATCCTCCATTTTCTACATATTGAGATGGCTGTACCAAGTAAAAAATCTGACAGTCGTTCTCCAGTCGTTTGATGTATTTCATCCTTTAATTGTTCCATTTGAAGAAGGACATTCCATTTTTAATGTTTCTTGGAGTTCGGTAATTTAAATATTTTATCTTTTCCGGCACTATCCGAAGTTTGATAAGGACAAGGACGTAATTGTATATTATATCACATGATATCTATATTATGTATATAAATAATGGAAAATGGAAATGAGACAACAGCCCCACCAAAGAGCAGAAAACAGCACAAAAACCACTTATGGGTCTACAACAAAGCGAGAAAATCATGCTCCTGGAGGCGGGCTTCAGTTGATTTTTAATACAAATGCATCAGCGAAAATGGACGTCATACTTAACTCCTAAGCATATAAATGAACCAAATTAAAAAAAATATACAAGACTAACAAAGGCCGGAGGTTTCATACTAAGGACAGGCGTAACAATGCGGCAGGGTTAAACATGTTTTGTTAGATCTCAACCCCCCCCTCCCCTTTTACCTTTTACCTCTATGCAATGTAGAATAAACACACACTCAAGAATACACACAGTTTAACTCACTTAAAAAAAAAATTCAAGTCCGATGTTATAACAGAAGAATCAATGATGTATAAATTAGTAAAAAAAGACTATTAGGAATAACTGACATGCCAGCTTCAGACCTCAATTAAATTGAATGAAAGATTATGTCTTCATCATATGGAAATCAAGCCCATTTTTACTGGTTATGCGCCAAAAAAGTGCTAATAATTAAATTAACAGTTTATTAATTTGATACGCATGATGACAATTTTGGGATTTACCATCAGAAGGAATTCCCAAATCAAAAAACGAAAGCCGTGGATGCAGTAATACACGAGAAGCTATATTTCTAAAAGGAAACTTACAGTCTAATATGTCAGGTCAACTTTGCCTAAGGGAGTTATTCAGGAATAAGAGCAAATTGTGGTAGGTTAGTTGTCATAAATGATGTAGCAATTTCAATTTAAAGTATTTATTTCTGAAAAAGGAACGAAAAGTTCTGTTATTGGTAATACTGATGTTTTACTGAACATATGAATTTCAAAAATATATAGATTTAATATGAATCAGATTTCTATAAATATATGCAATAGGATGATGCATATATGTGGTTTATGTTAATAATGAGAGACGAAAATGGTCTCTTTGTAGTTCTTTGACGGTTGTGAGAGTAAAAGAGGAAGGAACTAAAAACCCTGTTGTCATCAGGGACCAATATTTGTGTGTGGCAAACAGTAGTTCAAGTATTGAGGCAACCCTTAGAAAATGATCAATAATATAAAAATGAGATCTTCATTGTCACAAACAAATGCTTAAACTGTATCCATGACACAACTCTTCACCAGTAACTTAAAAACTTGAAGTCACTATACGGCTTTCGACAATGAGCGAAACACAATAACTTAGCAAACTGTAAAAGACCCTTCGATAACAAATGTTAAATAATCCAAACGAGAAAACTAAAGACATAACGTATGTACAAAACAACAAACAAAAATCAAATATGATATACAGCAACAATTGAAAACAACTGAATTACATTCTCCTGACTTGAGAAAGGCACAAACATAATGTATTACATTTGATTTTTCGGCTGAGAACAAGGTAATTTCATCGGCTATCATTAAGGTAGTCAGCGGACGCAATCATCATATATGTACATGTATCACTTTCCGGTTTGTTCATTTTAACCGGCACTATTTGGTGGTGTCATATCATACAAAGTCTATCCGAATCATCTTGCATAGAAACCGGTGCTAGGGACCGTCCTTAACCGGCAATGAGATGATATTGTTTTGCTCCGTGTTGAAGGCTTCATTTTGACTTTAAGATGAAGACCAGCAATAGTGGCTCTATTCCTTTAATTTGCCTTTTGTGTATTTTTGTTTTTGCTGTACATGTACTGATTGTGTATCATAAATGGATACTCTATATAAGCCTTCTTCTCTAATCAGAAAGATAAATATGCTAGATATACATGTACTAACTGAAGGTGGGATGAGATGATTGATGCTGTTAATTTTCTCCTTGATAATATTTATGCACGTTTCGGCAACAAAGTTTATCGATAGATTGTAGGTATCCCTATGGGCACTATGGGCGCCCCTTAAATAGCAGACTTGTTTTTGTACTGTTATGAACATATTTTATGACCAACCTCGGTAAAGACCCGTCTAAATTGCATTTGATTGATAAATTCAACAACACTAGCCGTTATGTTTTTTTCGTTAAATAATCAAGAACTGTCTAAATATAATTCCGAAATTAACCCAAAGGAAAATAAATCAAATGTAAATGGTAAACGGTAATAACTGTCCTTTCCTAGATTTTGATATTGCAGTTTTACACGGGAAATTCCACACTAAAATTTATGACTAAAGGGACGATTATTCGTTCTCTATTGTTAATTTTCCCTTTTGGGATGGTGATGTTCCTTTGGCACCATCTTACGTTGTTTATATTTCACAACTCGTTCGCTATGTCCGTGTCTGATGTGACGGTTTAGAATGAACGTAATCTATGTATTACAGGTAAATACTAAGTCAGGGATTTCGTTACCACAAATTACTTACAACCTTTACTAAATTCTTCTATAGATATAAAGATTTAGTTTTGAAGTTTGGTTGTACCTGTAGAAAACTTATTTCAAACGGCATAGCACATCCTCATTTTCATTGAGATTTTGTTTATCGTGCCCAGAAATGTAGAAACGATCCTAGTAAACTTATCGATCCTTTAAATAAGCTTATTCTAAAAGATAACCAATTCAACACTGTATTTAGATCTTTGAACTTTCTTTTATTGGTATTACATGTAATATTGATTTTGTTATCAGTAAATAAAAAGCAAACTAAATAATATTGTTATATATACATATGCACTTTCACGGATATACAATCTGTCGAAACCCGTATCTTGGCATTCACAATGTCATGTTTTTCTCTGCCTGTTTATGACGTCTTTACACTAAATTGTTGGATGTTGGACGTGTACTGACTGATAGTTTAGTCTTAGATGTATGATTTGTTTTACTTTATTACTTGTTATTTTCTTCGAACTAGCCGTCAGTAACTGTGAGTACTCTCAAAGCTGTATTGGTTGGGATATACAAGTACCCGGCCATGTCCACTCAGTGTTTTTGTTAGATGTATTTATTAACTGTATCCATCTTGGTATCTTGTGAAGAGTTGTTTCATTGGCAATCATACCACATCATCTTTTTGATATAGATTAACACTTAACGGAAGTTTTTGATACATCTCTGTTTTATTTATTAACAATAAAAAGATTGTTATGTTGAAGTTTAAACATAATAAAGTTATTCGTGAATTCTACAAATATTTTTTTAAATATCAATTACAAAAAAAAGATATTTATTTTAAATAAGGACATGCGCAAATATATAAGAAGTTATACTGGTATGCGGAAGATATATATTAACTAATAAACACTGAACAGTATAGTTTTGTCATCTGGTACAGGTAAGGTGTTAGCTTACATTTTAATTACTTCGGCTTATAAAAAGTTTCCCGACAGTATCTAGTTGTTCAGTCTTAAGTTGTCTTAGTAGCGTTTTGTATAAAGTAACTGTTATTTCTCTTTTCGTCCGTTTTTTTTTTATTTTATTTGGCATAGTTTTATATTAAACAGTAAAAAAATAAATACCGAACTCCGACGAAAATTCAAAACGGAAAGTTCCTAATCAAATGACAAAATCAAAAGCTCAAAAACATGAAACGAATGAATAACAACTGTCATATTGTTGACATTGTACAGGCATCTTCACATGTAGAAAATGAATCGAGTTTAATAACTACCTTTACCTCTCACTTATATGACATTCGCAAAAAAATCCATTATATTGAAAGCAATGTGTGAACAAAACAAACAGACATAATAAGTAATATGACAAATAGGGTACAACAGTCAACATTGTGTTATTATTTTAAACACTATAAAACAAACAAAAATGTCGACAAAGAAAAAAACAAAAACATAGACAAAAGACATAGACATAGACAAAACAGATTACCAAAAACGAATGACAAGAATAAAAAGAATAATCATAGAACAAATACACACACAATGACGGGATGTATAAGTACCTAGCCACGTCGATTAGATATTTTCCAAAATAGACTTAGCAGTAACAGTAATAATTTAGAAATACAAATAAAAGAACACTATGATGTTTCGATTTATGATTTTAAATCGTCTTTTTGTAATAATTATAATTTTTTATTTCATTTGCAGATGTTGGTAGACTTTGACTGTTTATTTTATTCCCTTGTTGCTTTCTGCATTTATTGCTGGTAGTTCATTAAACCGTTATGGCAAAAAAAAAACATCTAGAGCATTATCACGAATAACATTTAATACATATAAATAAATTTTTGTTGAAGAAAATTTTCATTTGAAACAGTTTATGGTTTTTTTTTCTAAAAAAGCATTATGTTTATTACACTTCAATAATGTCACTGATATTGCATATACATACCTTGTAGGTTGTCAGTGGTAAAATGGCTTCTAGTAGTTCTTTTGTCGTCATAACAGATTTGAAAATCGAAACAATATAGAAGACAATATCAGCAGTGATAGTGATGAAACAGGATACGGTAATTCTTTCTGGCTCTCTGATATGCATACTTTGAAAATATCTAATGATTGAAAGCTATTTCTGTATAGAATGCGGTCTGCTGAAATCAAAAACCTGTTAAATGGTCATGTTTTTATTTACCAAATTTAACGATACTAACCTTGGTTAAGTTGATTTTAATGTGTAATTCTAATTATACATTGAATAGTACTGGAGGTGTTAGATGAGATAATGTCGGGAAAGTGTTTCAAAAATTAAACTTTAGATGAATAGAGCTTTATTATATTTTGACCTGTTGATACTATTTGTAATGCTTTTTTATTTAATATTTACATATTCTGGATTATATCTCGTCTATACACTACCTTTGATAAGTGTTTGGCATTACGATAAGTTTTCACTTATTCGTCCTATGTACATCACAATTATTTTTTGGTAAACCATATTTCCATTCTCCATTCTCCATTCTGTATTTTTATTTACCTTTGTATATTAATATATATAGTGGCTTTTTCTTCAAGGTTATTGTTGTTGGTTTTTTTAAATTTTTAACATCTCATCATTGCTCATAGCGGTATACTGATGTTGCCTTTATTTATTTATTTATCCTTTGTTTTATTGATTTTGTATAAACATTGTATCATAGATGTTCAGTATGTTTTCACTTATGTTAATATGTTAATGACCCCCATTTAAATGCAAGATTAATTTTATTAAATGCAAAAAACATATCTAACCGAAAGAAGAAATGCTTCATTAAGATTCACCATGTGTGAATTGTACTTTTCTGGCTTATGTAACTATTTAAATATTATCTCCCTTAATTGGATGGGATTCAAACAATTTAAAAATATTTCAGAATTACCCTTTTTGGCGTTCTAAATCGAATAGTTGAAATATTTAATTTTTCAAAAGATATAGACTTTTCTTCCTATGAATGCGTACTTGTGGATTTTATAGCTTACTATATGCGGTATGGATTTTGCTCATTGTTGACGACAGTACGGTGACATATAGTTGTTAATGTATGTGTCATTTGGTCTGTTGTGGAGAGTTGTTGCATTTGCAATCATTCCACATCTTCTGTTTTTATATTGATAATATACGCGACGTAATGATAGAAACGTTTCTTTTCTCATTTCAATTTATCGATAAAATGACGACTAAGATTATATTACATAACATAAGGTAATTTGTCAAATTGTTGAATTACAGCTATAATCACCATGACCGTTCATGTCAAACAGCTAAAATTGACGTCCACTCGAAATGATACCAATTGTCCGTCTAAGAATAAAGTGTGTGCCATGGTCTTTAAAGATAGTATCTGTTGTTACAAAGTTAACGTGCTGTTCGTTTTGAATGTACAAGGCTTTGAAGATAATACAGTTTGCTTGTAGTTTACGAGCGCTTTATTCTATACGCCTCTATGACATTTAAGATGATTAAAATTTACAAGTTAGTAGTTCTGCTTTATTTTAAATCCTTATGTAACAATGTTCAAAGTAGCTAAGGAAAATGGCTATTGTTATCTTATAGTTCGTTTATGTGTGTGTTGCATTTTAGTGTTTCTGATGTGTCGTTGATCTCTTATATTTGATGTTTGTCCATCAGTTTTAATTTGTAACCCGGATTTGTTTTTTCTCAATCGATTTATGGATTCTGAACAGCGGTATACTACTGTTATATAATTTAAGAAATCATTCTTTGTCATATTTGAACAGTAATTGATTCCTTTGTAATTGATTAACGTACATGTGCCACCCGTTTTTCACTCATATATTAAGTTTTCTTGTTTTAAGGATACAAGTTAATTTTAATACGTCAACGTATATGACACGATTTATACGTCTTTAAATGACCGACCTCTATTACAGATATTTCAATTAAGATACAAATTGGACGTTTATTAAACATACTAAAACACACCCGTGATATCACGGGTCCGTGACTGACTTCAAGTATATAACTATGCGTATTATCTGATAAAGTCATGCCGATTATAAGATGCACAGTTTTCTCTACTTTCAAAATCTTTCTGTTTGAACCCGTTGACCTGGAACTTATTGGTAATATTAAATATTTAGAAAACACAAAGGCCTGGAATGGAGTATTTTTTAATCAACAGCATTGTCCTATATTAATTATAAATAAAGATGAATTCTTTGATTCGCTGTTTTATGTCATGCCGGCTAACCAATTGAAAACTGTACCTATACGCCTTAATTTAAGTCCAGATTTTTAGTATTCGTATTGTCATCTTAGAAAGTCATGCTGATTAAAATACTACAATGTGACAATGATTGAATTTAGTATTGTCAACCCTGTGGTAATGACCGTGTATATAGCAAAATCCTAAATACACCGTGTGGTGGTGCGCCTGCCAGATGCGAAACATACAGATAAGGTAATAGGTAACAGGTGAATATACTATTGGTATCGGTATCGGATTCGAACCAGAATTTGTTAGTTATTGGCAATATTAGTTATGTGGACAACAAAAGGGTCTGGAAAGGTGTAATTTTTAATCAACACCACTGTCATATATTAGCTATATATAAAGTTGAATTCTTTGATTTGTCGTTTTTACCCCATGACGGCTGACAAATTGGACCGCGTTATTTTAGTATTATAGATACTTGATCAAAATCTCATGACAAGGACCTCAATGATGATAGCGTTTAATAATACTTATTTACTGTAATCTTTTGTTAATGTTTAAGATTATGTTGCTAGATTGGTGCTTCATTAACGTATACATTTAGCACATCATTTCTTATAAAACCTAGAACCTTTGTTCAGATATACTACAACTTCATGATATTAACCTACTCATTCACTTAGCACTCAAACATTAATTTGTCGACAGTTTAGAGGAAGGTAGGTAATTGACCAGTTGTTCGGACCGAGATGTGTCAACTGGTTATTTGTTTATATTAATTTTACGTTGAATCGTCTAGTATGTAAATCAAACAAAAGAAATACGGACATCAACCATTCTTTGTATATCCAATTCATTTTTGTATGTATGTACTTTCAATTTATAAGTTTTATTACTTTACATTATAATTGCAACGATCGACTTAAATATGTATGAGCAAAAATAACACACTTACTAATGCACGCAATAAGTTAGACAATTTCTTTTTGATTAAAACATGTCACAATGTAATATACAGACACTTCATAACTGACAAAGGGATATCATTTGAACTATCTTCAATAAAAAGTAGCTTTAGCAAGATCTAGACATAGTTAATATCACTACAGACAAAAGATTAATCATAATGGTAAATGTAATTGTCGATAAACAAAAGAAAATGTAACGGAACAACGTTATATGCAATATAATCAACTATATAATACTGTCGCAAAAGATGAAGTAGCAAAGCAGGCTATTACAAACTGTAATTACACAATTTTCATCGCTTAATCCCTTGAGGACCATTTATTTCTCTTCAACTTTGTTCTCGTTTGGATTTCTAACTATTTTTATCTGAGCGTAACTGATGAGTCTGATGTAGAAGAAAAGCGCAACTGGCGTATCAAATTATCAGTATGGTGCCTTTGATAACTATTTACATCACTGAATCGTTGTCACTACTGTTGAACGTTTTGTCTTCGAATGTATTATTAGCCCAGTAGTCAGCACTTTGGTGTTGACATGAATATCAATTATATGGTCATTTTTATAAATTTACTGTTTGCAAAAGTATGATGTTTTCGAAATACTAAGGATTTTCTTATCCTAAGCACAGGTTATCTTAGCCGTATGAGGCACAATATTTTGAAATTTTTGGTCATCAATGCACTTCAACTTATACTTGTTCAACTTTTCTCGTCGAAATCCACGTTTGATGTATCAAATTATATTCCTCGTACCTTTGATAACTATTGATCGGCTATGATTTTGAAACAAACAGCGGTATTAATATTATGGACATTCAAGATAAAATCAAAAAGGATGAAGTCCATACGTACTGACACGACAAACACTCGACTATATCAAGCAACACAACATCTGTTAATCAATTGTAATTTAATTGTATAATACAAATCTGTTATAGACAGATAAAAAAATATTAATTCTTTAAATACTTGAGACATGCGCAAAACCATACATAAAGTTGTTTGTTGAAGATATGTTATATCTCTATCTACAAAAACTGAAGAGGAGTTTTGTCACCTGGGGAAGGTAGGGTCTTTTCAGAGTTCACATTTATTTAAAGTGTTTATAAAAGGTCTATAGCTTCTCAGTCTGTAGTGGTCTGTGAAGTGCTTTGTAAACTCTGTTTGTATCTTCATTTCTCATAAAGCCAATGTATTAAATCGGTACAGAGATAACAAATACAACAATAAATATTTACAATATGTACACAACAAGCGAGAGAGGTTACACAAGTTGTCAATTCCTCGGTTTTAATTTTTAGCAATGACAGCCTTTTTTCTTCAACTTTTCTTGTCCTTTTGGTGTCTTCGTATTCTATCCTCCTTTTTATCATACTATTGAGTATAGACTTTTTAGGGACGGTGACAGAATCTAATGCAAATTTGTATTCGCTGCCTTCTTCGCATGCATTTCTCCAATTTCATCAACATGTTTCTGTAGTATACAAGAACCAGCGCAACTGTGCGAAGTGATGCTAAAGATTTATGGTAGGGCAGTGACAACTGAGATAAATGATCAACGCATTTCCTGTGTAAGAAAATTGTTGTTATTTAATCATGGTATCTCTGATGAGTTTATTTTACAGAAAAAAACAGATTTGTTTATATACTTAACTACAACATAGTGCATATCTTTGTATTTAGAAAAGAATGAAAACGTTTGAATAAATTATACCGTGAAAAACATTATTACGCAAATAGAAAGCAAGCAAAACCACAGAATTTTTAAATAAAATATAAACAAAAAGTTTTTTATGAAATGCCTTAGAAGTTTGTTACAGCTAAATATTCTGAAAGTGGCCCTTCATTTTATTAATTCTAATATGACGTCCCTATTACGCTTTGTAAACAAAGTTGTGTACTCAGCACAAAAAATATGTTTGACACATACGCATAAACTGACTATTTGCATTCTCGTTGTTTTTATTTTTATCTTCATATAAAAATTCATATATTTTATCTGCTTACATAAAATCTATTAGTTATTGACATAAAACTTTATATAATTGCCCTCTAGTAGTTTTTAAAACCTTATTTAATATGAAAATGCCTGCAAATGGCTGCAACCGGTATAGTTGTTATGGCTGTTCCGTCCATTTAGCAAACCTCCCATGTAAATGCACATGTTCGATGACTCATCGTCTGCTGTCAAAATGAATAGATACACAGTATCGCCGTTGAAAATTGGACTCAGAGTAGATTATAAAGGGGCATCTTATAAAATAACAGACCACTTCATGGAACAAAATGCTGTTAGGCAATACATAATACAATCTATGGCTGATGGAGGAACAAAAAGGGTTTTCAGACACGAGATATGTGATGCCAGAGTTAGTTCAGTTTTCTCAAATTTGACAGAGGACACCATATTCAATTTTGAAAATAATGAACAGTCACAGTCAGATGAGGAACTATCCCAGATTGACGAAGACTTAACTGCTAATTGTATAAACCAAGAACCACCTGCCAAAAAGCCCAGATTTAAGGAGCTGCCTAGCAAAGAAGGAATTGAAAAGTTAGCGCTGGCAAGAACTGAGGCAAGAACCAACCAGCAGACATTATGGGGTGTAAAACTTTTAAGAGGTAAAAACCATAAAATGCAAAAATATTACGTAGATGGGAAAATATAATCATTTTAATGATAAACCTAGAAAATCGTGAGGTAATTGGTATTCGGCAATGAGTCAGCAACCTAGCAATATTTTTTGTACTGTTTCAAACATAAAATGTACTCTTCAGTGTTAGGGACTATAACGTAATAAACAAGAAATAAAAAAAAATCAAATGATGCAAATTACAAATTGTAGTATTCTTACAATTAAATGAGATGTAATTCGATTGTCACTGTCAAGATGCTGAGTCAGGAGCCTCTGGCCTTTGTTAGTCTTGTATTATTTTTAATTTTAGTTTCTTGTGTACAATTTGGAAATTAGTATGGCATTCATTATCACTGAACTAGCATATATTTGTTTAGGGGCCAGCTGAACGACGCCTCCGGGTGCGGGAATTTCTCGCTGCATTGAAGAACTGTTGGTGACCTTCTGCTGTTGTTTTTTTTGGTTTTTTGTTTTTTTGTTTTTTTTTCTATGGTCGGGTTGTTGTCTCTTTGGTATATTCCCCCATTTCCATTCTCAATTTTATGATTTAAAAATAAAAATATTCCTTGATATTTATTTTTCTGTACATACGGTAGTGTTATTTACTATACATGTATATGCAAGCATACTTAAAAACAAAATATGTTAAAGAAATAATTATAACAGTTATGAGCATGCTGAAGTAGTAAACAAAACACCCCGATGGGGAATCGAACCCCAACCTTCCTACAGATAGGTGTACTTCCAAAATTCTACCAGAGTTTAATGTTTTGTTAATTATTACAGCAGCAAAAGCATAACTTATTTTCACTACAAAATTTTGAATGACACGAACATGTTGGTACATGAAAAGAAGACAAGCTGAATATTATGTTTTTAGTCTAAATAAAAATATTGATAGAATACTGTACATGTATATACATAGGTCGCTCTCGCTTACATGCACAAAGTATACACAAACACCAACATGCTTTGAGCATAAAACGTTAAATTAAAACATGCAGGCCTCTGTTATTTATTTTAAATGAATCATGTCTTTGAAATAAATTATACCATATAAAATTCATCACAATTGAATAAAATATTTATAAGAATTACTTGAATACATAAAAAAATGGTACAAATAATTTCAGGTTGGCTAACTGAAAACAAGTACAGCAGCAGTTTTGAGGAACTAGATGAAACTACCCTAAATGACAGATTGTGCTACTTTTATGCAACTTTGCAGACCAAACAAGGCAATGATTATTCAAAGTCAGCACTCGTCGGTATTCGATCTGCTATTTCAAGACATATAACTGGTCCACCTTATAATCGTGACATTAACATTATAACTGACAAATCATTTATGCCATCAAATCATGTAATCACGGGTATGATGAAGAAATTGAAAAGGGAAGGAAAAGACATAACAGTACTTTAAAAGGCTGTAGCTGAGGGTGATATGCAAAAGCTATACTCCAGTGGTATATTCAGTTCTGATCACCCAGTAACTCTTCAAAATAAGGTTTTCTGGGACATTATGCTCAATTTTGGAAGGAGGGGACAGGAGGGGCTTGCTGAATTAAAGAAAACATCTTATGCCAAATCTAAAGATGACAAAGGTCAAGAATACTACAAAATGACTTATAATGAATGTGACAAAACACACCATGGTGTAGATTCGAAAGAAAACTCAAGGGACGAACGAATGTATGCTAAATCTGGGAATATTCACTGTGTTTAGCTTGGACTTTTATCTAGGAAAGCTTAGTCCAAGATGTAGAGCATTTTCCAGCAAGCACTCCAGCACCTCAAACCAACTGTATGGTATGCAGCTCAACCTATTGGCAAAAACAAATTGGCCAGTATGATGTCAAGAATATCTTACGAAGCCGGTCTATCTATAAGATATACAAACCACTGCCTGCGAGCCACTGTGGCCACAAGATTAAAAAGAGCGGGGGTCGATGACCGGGCTATAATGTCTGTGACGGGACACCGAAATGTCAAATCTTAGGAGAGCTACATTGAAGGTCCAACCGACAAACAACGCAGAGAGCTTTCCAATGCACTACAGGGAGTTGCAACCGCAAATTCTGATTTAGCTTTAATTGAAAAAAAAACAGAATCAAATGCCCTCGCCACATCTGCACAGAATAACTCATGCCAGCTCGCTGTTTCTTCCTCTTTAGCGAAAAATCCACTGTCTGACTTAAATATTTTCACCAATGCTACAATCACTAGGGGAACAATCCATATTAACGTGATAAATAAGGAATAAATGTGTCTTACCTTCATATGCAACCGTCAACCACCATTCCCACCATCGTTGTAAGCTGTGACGTAAAGAAATCTCTGAACAGAAACAAAAACTTGTTGTTTGATATCTAATTGTTCTTTTTTAGAATAATAAATGTTAAAATTGTTTATCAAAAGTTTTTTTATATCTGTTTCTATCATAATTCCATTGTGGAACCCTTTTTTCCGGTATATTTTGTACACGTTTATTTGGGAGGAAATTGGAACAGCCAAACATTCCTAAAGTATTCTCGTACGCTTCGACCTATACAAATACCGTGTTTGTCCTACTAGAATCGAAATAATTCCTTCATGTCATGCTCTATGCTAGCGCTCCGTGTAAAATATCGACAAATATAATGCCTACCCATGTTAAAATGAGCATAGAACATGACATAAAGGAATTATTTCCTAATTATATAAGGAGACTCGTATCATAATATAATGAGACAAGTGCTTTTGATATGAAACTAGTACAAACAGAAACCAAATATATTATATTTCAGCACTCGTTGGTCCTTTGTAAAATGACAATGCAACATGTTCTTTAATTAGAGAAGTTACACGAGCATGATACATTAAGCAACATCATCAATATGGTCTATGTTAATCTCTCATTAGCCTCTTTTCAGTTCCTAACATTGCAATTATTGTTTCTGGCTTAATGATGTTCAAATCTTGTTAAATCAATATAGAAAAGACAAATTAGGACAACACTACGAACTTGTAATAATTGCACGAATTTCTCATGCATTTGTATAATAGAAAAAATAAAAAAGTCAGCAACAGATTTTCACCAAAATATGATTATACTGTACTACGATTTAAATTTTATTATTAAACGGTTTTTTTTACGTTTTGATAAGCTTTGCTAGACAGCTTCATTGTGTTTAATTTCTACATGTTCAAAATAATATGGAAATTCATCTTTTTCTAGAATCAAGGTTTAATATCTGATGGTAAAGACATCAAAAATCGGAAAACCTCTAAACATTGCAGAAAATGATCTGCATCAATATTCAACAATTATTGTATATATATATACACACACATAGATTGAAAGGGGGGTCTAGATAAAATGTAAGTGTACTTGTATTGTTTAAATCTGTATTCTCATTGTTTGACCTCATGATGTAATTAATGAATCCAACGAATAAACTATAAATCAAAATCATTAAAGAAATTATGTTTTATTTGGCTGTAAATTTGTCATGGCATTTATTGCAAGAAAGAAACACAATCAACTTGTCAATCAAAACTTGATGACGATTGAATTACTGAAGGGCGATCCAGCAGTAACAAAGTTATATCAGGAGCCACTGGGTAGTCCATAGCAGCTTAAAGTAAATTCCGCCTGTCCATTCACAATACAAAAAAGCTCCAAACTCAGTCTGTTATATATGCCATGACGCTGGTTCTATAATCATTCTTCCAAAACTGAAACGATAAATGAAAAGCAGCAGAAAATATTCATAATGGGGAAAAGGGAGGGCGGGTAAATTCTATAGCTTTGGTCAAGCTCCGTGTAAGGTTTGAATTCAAATGACCAAACCACACGAGGTAAATTGCACGGACTAACATTTCGCGGGCTAAACTAATTAGCATATTAAAGTGACCAGTATAAAATGAATCGAACACACCGTCAATTTAAATCAATGATAGGCATACCAAGTTATATAATTACAATAACTGAATTTAATTATTATTGAATTAAATTCTATTATTGTATATATATATACACACACATAGATTGAAAGGGGGGTCTAGATAAAATGTAAGTGTACTTGTATTGTTTAAATCTGTATTCTCATTGTTTGACCTCATGATGTAATTAATGAATCCAACGAATAAACTATAAATCAAAATCATTAAAGAAATTATGTTTTATTTGGCTGTAAATTTGTCATGGCATTTATTGCAAGAAAGAAACACAATCAACTTGTCAATCAAAACTTGATGACGATTGAATTACTGAAGGGCGATCCAGCAGTAACAAAGTTATATCAGGAGCCACTGGGTAGTCCATAGCAGCTTAAAGTAAATTCCGCCAAAATTACAAGTTGAGAAACTAGTTGCACAACTTCTAATCCGCCATAAAATTTACCGCATGACAAATTTAACAGCAAGAATCAACATCAATCAACTTCAACATCATTATCAACTTCGATGTCATTATCAACTTCAACATCATAATCAATTTCAACATCAACAATATTAACAACATCATTATCAACTTCAACATTATTATCAACTTCAACATTATCAACTTCAACATTATCAACTTCAATATTATCAACTTCAATATTATCAACTTCAATATTATCAACTTCAATATTGTCAACTTCAATATTATTATCAACTTCAATATTATTATCAACTTCAATATTATCAACTACAACATTATTATCAACTTCAATATTATCAACTTCAACATTATTATCAACTTCAACATTATTATCAACTTCAACACAAACATCAAAAAATTCAACATCAACTTAAATTCAATACTTTGAACTTCATTAAATTGATATTCATGTGGCAACATCAACATAAACTTCAGCTAAAAGCAATACTGTCAACATCTAAGCTATGTTATTCATTGTAAGGGAAAACCAAACAATGAGGAAATTTAAAGAAAATATATACATAACATTTTCAGAGCTCCTTGAATCTGATTTAGGAATACACCCAACTATCTCTAATCCGAACGATGCACCTATAAGCTGTATATGACAGCTCCTATGACAATAAAAGAGCCAATACCCAAATATCATTCAGGTACCCTGAATTTAAGTGTTTCAAATATACAAGGTTTGTTCTTACATAACCTTTTATAAAATGTATGAAAATGTCCATCGTCTTTGTGTCTCAGCAATGTAGTCCGACATCAACCGGACAGGACAAATTGAAGTAGTTTATTCTTTTTTCAGAATTGTCGTTACTGAATTACCCAGCTGATCTGTTTTCTAAGAAGGAACTTTTATAATAAGTGACCCTGAATAAGCATCAAATTATATCTTGGATCGTTTTACAATAAGATTTTCATTAAAACTTGAATTTGCAATTTCTCCAAAACTAAGAAACCCAAAACTCTAGCTGAAAATGAAGCTTTAAATAAACATGTTTCATATACTGAATAACAAACTAAATTAAGCGCATCTAAAAGTCTAGTTAATATACCAATAGTAATAGGCTTACGACAGACTTGTCGCTTATGTCACTGAGCATCTTTTGAACAATAAAAGAATGAGTGTTGTCCAATAAACCATTGATCTTATGATTAAACCTAATGCTGAAAGGTACGCATTCCCAGTGGAATAAGAATATTCATCCTTAAACATGTCAGCTACTATTAACTAAATGTGAAACGGGGCATGGCCATACGTGATACAGGTTTAGTTTATGTTTAAAGTTTTGAAATTAATTTAGTCCATTTGATACGTTAGCCAAGTATTTGAATAACTCTTGCACTACCGATAAAGAGATTTAAAACAGAACTCGACAACCACTTGTCACCCAAAATATAAGAAATGCCATTATAATTTCTAAAATTATTTTCCAAACACGTAGATTAGAAATAGGTCAATAATAAAAAGGCCCCGCAATTCTACCATTTCAATTCACTCATGATTTTTCCAAGCTAAATTTGGATCTTGTAAAACAGACTTTAATGTTTTGCTTGTATGATCTGCTCGAAAACCATATTTAAAACCATTATATAATAAATTTGCCAATATTTTAACGGGGTAGTCGGTCAACATATTCCCTTAAACCGTAGTATTAACAGGGGAACAACCAAAAATACCAAATATCATACGGTGATTGCAAGCTGTAAACAAAATTATAAAATTTGAAATGATTAAATTGCATCCGTGGAACATTTGCCTGCTGACAGGGAAATCTTTAATCTTTAATTATTTATCGAAAAACGAGTATTTGGGTTAAAATTTCCATGTGTATTCAAAAACCTGTTTGACTGCTCTAGCACTGGACTGATACCTTGGTACAAAATTGTTTGCATCAGGTGCCCTAGGGTAGTTTTGATACCTAGGAGCAGAATAGTCCGAAGTTACAGAACTTCGAGGATTATTCTTGTTATATGAATAATTTGTACAGTACATCGAAGGATGGAACTGGCTACATCTTATACATGAATTCATGGCTGTATACACAATTCATACGAGTACAAACGGCCTTAAAATTATAATCGTAGCAAGGACTAATAACTGTGTGAGAAGTACAAGAATATGTCTGGAACAGGATTTATGCCTACTGCAATAACTGAAGCCATAGCTGCCCATCAATGACGTCCCATTCACGCATATGAACACGAGCTTTTCTAAGTTGAAATTGCATGTCAAATTTATAAACGTTCTCAAAAGGTACACCTCTTATAAACGTCATGTAGCTAATCAATTCATTTGCCAATTCCGGGAATCTTTGCAATAAAATTTTCATATAATTTAAAAACCCTTCAGTCCACTCACCTAAGTTAGATAATGATTTACTTTTGAATATTTGTTTCTGTCAATTAAAATGTCTCCATATTCATTAAAACCGAGCACTTTTTTCGGTTGATCAATATTTGAAACAAATTGTTTTTGTAAAGTGATTGTGCCAAATCAACATATTCTAAATTCCATATTTGGTTTATAATTTTTTTGTGGTACAAACACATCAACATCATTACTAGTAGGTATAACTAAAATCTCACCGTTTTGTACAGAATTACGAGCTGTGGGCTGCCCTGGGTGTACACATCCCTGATCAGGAACTTGTTGTTCAGCAGGCTGCAGAGGAAGTTTGAAGTTCAAATGAGTTGTGATTGTAGAATTGGCTGTTGTGGTTATAACTGATGTGGTGGCAATAACTGATGTGGTGGCATTAATGGCTGTTGTGGTGGCATTAATGGCTGTTGTGGTGGCATTAATGGCTGTTGTGGTGGCATTAATGGCTGTTGTGGTGGTATTAACGGCTGTTGTGGTGGTATTAACGGCTGTTTTGGCATGGCTATATTTTGTCTTACAATTTCAGCTCTCTTTGGGCGAAGCCTTCTGTTTACCGGTAGCTGTATTTGATTTTGCCTACGTACAGCACGGTTTGGCAGCACCCTCTCCCCTTTTCCTCTCGGCATACTGGCTTAAACAAATAATTACAATGTTGGTCAATGCATTAGTAAAATAGTATATCATTTGTCAATGTTACATCCCTTAATCAACAATTGAATCAATATTGAAATACAAATATTTCAATTTTTACCATTGACTAATTAGTATTAAGATACAATGGCAATAACCAAAGTAGAAAAAACCGCAAATGCTTGATTGTGGTGTCAATGTCCAGTGGCAGATATTTCAAGTATATTCATAATGATAATATCATATTGATAACGAAAGTCATAAAAGAAAATAATTATTGTATCTACCGAATATCATTTGAAGTGGCCTTCGTTAATGAGAAATATTCCTATCCTATAATCGACTAATACATGAAAACTATGAAACAATTAAATCGAAAAGTATATATATTTAAATAGTCAACTAACATCCTTTTTTTTTTTTTTTTATTAATCAACTGATCTAAGAAAACTTGACCTCATTTTAAAGGCATTGTGAAGACATTTTCAAAACAGTTTCACTGTTATCAATACACATAATAACAACGAAAAAATAGCAAATTTTCAAAATGGTAATTTTTTACTACACTGGAAAAACTGTTGCCTCTCTTTAAAAATTAATAAAATATATATATATATATATATATTTTTTTTTTTTTTTTTTTTTTTTTTTTTTAATCATTTGGGTTATAGCTTTTGTTTATTTTGCTTCTTTTACATCTTGTTAGTCAATTTCAATCCTCCATATTAAGTTTTTTGGTCAAAAAAGAAGCTTAAAGCATGAAAGTGTCAACCACTCTCATGGAATTCTATCGTCCAAAGTCACCTAACATGACGATTTTTGTTTATTCCTTTTTTTCAGAGCATCAGTTGGTATATTGAAAATGTAAAGTAAAACTTTATTAACATTTGAATGTAAAGAAACAAAATATGAAATATTACTCTTTATATACAAATGTATGTGTTTGTGTGTGTGTATAAAAAGATGTGGTATGATTGCCAATGAGACAACTCTCCACAAGAGACCAAATGATACAGAAATTAACAACTATAGGTCACCGTATAGCCTTCAACAATGGGCAAAGCCCATACCGCATAGTCAGCTATAAAAGGCCCCGAAATGACAAATGTAAAACAATTCAAACGAGAAAACTAACGGCCTAATTTATGTACAAAAAATGAACGAAAAACAAATATTTAACACATCTACAAACGAAAACCACTGAATTACAGGCTCCTGACTTTGGACAGGCACATACATATAGAATGTGGTGGAGTTAAACATGTTAGCAGGCGCCCAATCACCCCCCCCCCCCCTGACCTGTGACAGTACAACATAAGAACAAACTATAAAAATCAGTTGTACCATGAGAGACAAGAAAAGATTTGAAATCTGTCATCTGTCTTTGTATTGTCATGATAGTTTTAGAATGTTCCCTTTTCATTAACATTTAATGAAATATTCTTATTCTTATATAGCATGTATAGTGAATGCTAATAAATAAAGATAAACAACAACCTTTTAACAATTATTCTACTGGACTAAAATACCTGTTGCACTGAAAAACAATGAAAATAATATAACATTATTCTTATTCCAGAAATTTCAAACAAATAATTATGTCAGATAAATGTATTAAAATACTTGTATGTATAAAAGTAAAGTAAACTCATATCTGTATATCTGTTACAATATTTATACGGTGAAATCTGTAACCCAATCTCATTCAGGACTGAAGTTCAAAATGCATTGAATGTGAATAGCATTCGTTGCCATACCTAGATTCATAGATTGTTTTCTTTATGTCCAGTGGCACCTATTTCATGCATATTTAGGACTAAAAAGAATTTATATATACATTTATGTTGAAATTGATATGTGGCTTACTCAGCGGTTACTTCGCGCTGCAAGATTTGGATTTGGATTAAGAATAAATAACATGGTAAATGTTCATTAGCGTATTAAGACAGTTAAACAATTAGATATAACAACTCGCACAATAAGTATAACCATCTTCTCAATTTACAAATATAAATATAAAATAATATCCAAGAAAAGATTGACAATTTACGCAATGATAGAATTTAAATTCAGTTATAACACCAAAGAAAAAGTTCACTACTATTTAAAGCATTTAACAAAGTTAAAATTATTTAAGAAAGAAAAACCAGATTAACAGTTTAAATTGTTGAGCTATTATTTTTTTATAAAATGTTGCTTAATTCTAAAACTAAAAAGAATACTCATCTTTTCTTCTGTGTTTTAAATTCTATAGCTTTGGTCAAGCTCCGTGTAAGGTTTGAATTCAAATGACCAAACCACACGAGGTAAATTGCACGGACTAACATTTCGCGGGCTAAACTAATTAGCATATTAAAGTGACCAGTATAAAATGAATCGAACACACCGTCAATTTAAATCAATGATAGGCATACCAAGTTATATAATTACAATAACTGAATTTAATTATTATTGAATTAAATTCTAATATTAATATTTTTAAACGATCGGTAAAGCTCAAAAATATTTGCGTTGCTTCAGTGGAATGCTGAATTCAAAATATATTTATTTAGTGAAATCGTATTTGCAATCAGTACCCACGGCATGAAAATGTTGCTGTCTCATCAACTTTTTCTACACATTTCCTTTTATTCATCACATCGTTTAGTTGTCATAATTATCAATAAAGTGTTTATAAGAACTTGATCCATTCGAATTAATTATGTATTTATACATAGGAATATGTTACTTCACCTGTATATGGAAAAACATAAAGGAATTTGTTATCATCTATGCTCTTCAACCTTGTACTTTATTTGGACACTTTTGTTGAAGACGATCGCTAGTTTTTTTCATACTGCCACGAAAGTCCAACATACAATTGAATGCATTCATCTCACGTAATGGAACATATGAAATTAGTTCAATATTAATCACCGTCCTCAACGTGTTCGGTAAACTTTCTAAAAATAATAATTTGTTTAATTGCTATATATATAATGGTTTCAGAAAAAAGTAAAACGACCAAATTATAAAGTTACATCCTTGCAAGAGTAGTCTGTATGTATGATTGTGTGGGCTTCGCGTTTATGTTGGTAAGGAACTGGAAAGTTTAAACCTAATACATCATGTAATAAGTGCGATAATTTTTACACGTTAATAAATCTTGCAACAACTTGATTACGGATCCGTAAAGTTTTAGCCAAATCCTTACTGTTCCGTACTAACAAACTTGCAGAATCTATCTACTTCAATACTTGTAAATAGTTCATCGCTCAGAATATGCTTGCATTAATTGCCACTGGACTTTAAGCAATCGACAGTTTATCAAACAATTTACAATCATTTTTATGTACATATCATTTTGTGATATTTGAACAAAAGTGATTGTGATTAATCTACATGTATACTTTTGTACTCTTGACACACTTGAGATACTTCAAAACTAGTCATACATTTGATAAAGAAACAAATATATATAGTTTGATAAAATATGGTTGATTATCGATCCGCCATTACATCTTTGTATTGATGTTTTTATATCAACCTCATCGAGCTCCTTCACGATAAACGTATCGTAAGAGCAAGTTTAGATTAACACATCACACATACGGATCTTTCACTGTTACTATTGAACATCAAAGCTATCGCTTAAATCGGCATTTTTAACTTCGGATTACAAGATGTAATATTTACGAGTAATTCAGTGTGAAATCCCCTTAGATAAAGTACAGCAACAAAATCCTTATTCACACAAAGTTTCATACTTCTAAGTGTCTGCTTTGTGATTGACTTGCCAATTCCAACACTGGAAAATGTTTATATCTTACTAAGAAAAAGTTGTGCTTATTAAGTTTTGATTTGCTCTTTGGTTACATGTTTTCATGGTTTTAGCTATTCAACAACCAAGAAGGTGGTCTGATCTCTAACTTTATTGATGTTTTTCTATTCCCGAGGATGACGGCGTGAGAACATGCCTTGTCAACAAACCCGACCACGCTCCTTTCTGTGTTTATTCAGTATCATTAATGTAAATCTGTTACATGTGTTTGAAACAATTTTTGAGATTTGTACATGTTTTTCTACTTTCTAATTAATCATACTTAATTCTATGTTGTTTTAAAAATAATTAAGATGGGTTTGTTTTTGCTTTCGACAACTCATTTCGAAGAAATTCTTTGTTTGGTCAGAGTTCATTCATATAATAATTGAATTTGCGTGTGCATCAAACCTTATTTTGCATCAGATTCAAATCGACGTTTGGTCTCTTATAGTCGTAAGTTCTTCAAATCGACATCAAATCTGACGTCACATTCTTTAAACGACGTTCAATATTTTATATACTCTAATCGACGTCCAATTTTACGTCATCTATTGTTAGAATTGCTTAAATGACGTCTGATTTATTACTGAGCGTACATTTATGTTTTGTAGGGTTCAAGATCACGACAACTAATACATTTATACATACTTACCATATTGTCTGAAATGTGTTCTATTTTCAACCTGAAATTTGTAACATGAATATTGATATTTAATTTGATAAGAATCCAGTTTAATCGATCTACATTTAAGTATGTCATTCATAATCAAATGAATAAACGACACGCATGTAAGTGTAAGTCAATGCAAAAACAACCCAACGACAAAAACAACCAAACGACATCTAGAGAGCATTTGTCGGTCTTAAACAATACGCAACATAAAGAATTAGGGCAAATTGTGAGTATTATGATTTCGACATTGAAATGGCATTATGTTTTTATATTGTTATAATTTTCTGATTTGTATTACTGTTAATTACATTTTTCATTTCGTTGCCTTTTATTCCCTATGCGGTATGAGTATTTATCATTGTTGAAAAACCTGTATTTTATGATAGTCATAAGTTTTGTGAATAGTTGTCTTGTCCTATTCAAAATCATATCACATCTGCTTATTTTTATGTGATCTTTAAAATTTACATATCACAACCTGTCTTCCTCAACATAAGTATAAAAATTAACAAACAAAAGCAATACTTCTTCCTGATAGATTTCATTTGTGACACAGGATAGCGTCCTCTAATTTTTATAGTTCGTTTTTATGTTATACTGTAACAACACTGTCCCAGGTTAATGGTAGACTCTTGCTAACATGTTAAATATCGCCACATTATACATGTATGTGCCTGTCCCATGTCAGGAGCCTTTTATTCAGTAGTTGTCACTTGTTGCTGTGTTACATATTTTTTTTTCGTTCATTTTTTTGTTTGTACATACATTAGGCCATTGGTTTTCTCCTTAAACTGTTTTGCATGTGTCATATTGGAGTACTTTATGGCTGACTATGGTTTGGGATTTTATAATATTTTGAAAGCCGTGCAATGACCTTTGGTGGTTTATTTCTGTGTTCATTGGTATTTTTTTAAGTGTTTCATTTGCACTCATACCTCACCGTATTCTTATTAATAATATTTCAGTTAAAATCAGTTCAGTTCTAGTTTTTATCATGTCAAAAATTGACGTCGACTAGAGAGGCTAAAATTGGACGTCGATAAAAGAAGCCAAAAAATAGAACGTTACTAAGATAAGCATTAATTTGGTCGTCGATTTCAAAATATTTTATTGTAACGTCAGTATGGAACGTCTTTGATATGGCCCCTCTCTTAGTATGGGTATGGTACAACATGAGATTCAAAATTGGAAACTAAAACAATGAAGACTAGATTTCGGTCAAAATAACATTTATATGTAAGAACCTATTTACCTTTTAGCAGAACTTATGTGTTTTCAATAATGTGACTGTTGACTTAATATCGAGTATAATGATTATGTTCGTAATTCATGCGTTGAGACTGTCCTTGTACATGTACGTGTTGTGTGTGTAGTATTTGATACACGATGATCTGCATTGTGATAATAAACCTGAACATAGATTATAAATATATTATATCCCATATAAACCGGTTAGTTCTGATCGTTTATCAATTGATATTTTGTGTTTCAATCAAATAAAATTGAGAATGGAAATGGGGAATGTGTCAAAGAGACAACAACCCGACCAAATAAAAAAACAACAGCAGAGGGTCACCAACAGGTCTTCAGTGTAGCGAGAAATTCCCGCACCCGGGGGTGTCCTTCAGCTGGCCCCTAAACAAATATATACTAGTCCAGTGATAATGAACGCCATACTAATTTCCAAATTGTACACAAGAAATTAAAATTAAAATAATACAAGACTAACAAAGGCAAGAGGCTCCTGACTTGGGACAGGCGCAAAAATGCGGCGGGGTTAAACATGTTTGTGAGATCTCAACCCTCCCCCTATCTCTCTAACCAATGTAGAAAAGTAAACGTATAACAATACGCACATTAAAATTCAGTTCAAGAGAAGTCCGAGTCTGATGTCAGAAGATGTAACCAAAAAAAATAAACAAAATGACAATAATACATAAATAACAACAGACTACTAGCAGTTAACTGACATGCCAGCTCCAGACTTTAATTAAACTGACTGAAAGATTATGATTTCATCATATGAACATCAGGCACAATCCTTCCCGTTAGGGGTTTAGTATCATACCATCATAACATATATGAGAAGAACATAACCCGTGTCATGCCAACAACTGTTTTTAGAAAACATAACCCGTGTCATGCCAACAACTGTTTTTAGAAAGCATAGTAGAAAGTCGTATACAAAGAGTTCGGAAGCAGAAAAAAAAAATCATTTAATAGAATTTTTCTGTCAAAATATCTAATTTCATGAACGCAAACAAGAATTTGCAAAATTGTGGCGAAAAAAAAATGATTTTCATTCACACGTAAAAAATAAGATAGTTGAGCTTTAAAATAAATATTCAAATTGAATTTGTATCTATACATTTTGCTATTCAAAACTATTCAACATTGTTTTCAACTGACGATTGCAAGAATCTACGCACAATTACATATTTTTAATAAAAGGTGTAAAAATCATCATTATCTTTTTCTTCTCACTCAATTATTTTAATTAAAATGCAAACAAATAATAAGCAACTATATTTTGGTGTCCAGTCATTGGTCTTATGCTCGCGCTATTTTTTCTTCTTTTTTTCTTCTAAAGAGAGCAACTTTTTTGTTATATGATTTAAGCAATTATTGGTAAACTCCAGATCTATTTAATATTTTTCATCAACTAACACAAAAGCTGCATATTAAATTGGTTAGTTTTATCACCAGAACAAAAATATACTATCTGACAATGGATTATAGTGCTCGCTTATTATATATTTTACATAATGCAATATATGACCGCTTCTACTTTTTGTTTCGATCTGAATCAAGACAATGATGCACATTAATCACTTAGAATTGACTTAATATGTGGATAGTAAATTTCATTTGTAGTAAAAACCTTAAGAGTATTATCCTTCTGAATGAATTCAAAAGGTTTCAATTCACAAATCGGTATATATAATTTTCTCAGGCTGTGTATGGTAGAATGGCTGCTATGGGTTCTTATAATCGTCGCAACAGATTCAAAAACCTTAGAGAAGGTGGCAGTGACAATTATGAAACAAGAATTGGTAAATATATTCTCCTTGATGCAAATTTATCTATTATTGACAACTGATATATGATAAGTATACCTGGTTACCGATGTATCTTTTATTTAAATCAGGACTTTTAAATGTTAACCACGTTCTAATTTATGTTCACAAAGCATTTATGAATACTAGTAATAAATAGTAAAAACAGAAAATTTTGATATATATCATTACTCTTGTTGTTAAACAACATATACACTGAGATTTTTACCTATAAAGTCTGTTTTTTCAACTTATCAGTATCAATATAACGAGATTTATGCCACTGCCATACAGGTGAGAGGTATAGTTATCGATATATAAATCAGGTTCAATTCATCATTTTCGACATTTTTGTACCAAGTCAGGAATATGAGAGTTGTTATTCATTCGTTAGATGTTTTAAAGCTTTTGATTTTGTCATTTGCAAAAGACACATGAATAAATTAAAAAGAAAGGGTTTATGATACTGATTTTGCCATCAATATTCTGTAAAAGATATCAATTTTATAACGTTTTGCCGACATTGATATTTATAATATAATTGAACATGATTTATTGATAGTTATCTTTTTTTTCATTTTCTTTAAGCGAATTCTTAATTTCGTAGACTTATCGTCTTATCATGTCAATCACCATATGATTATACAGGCAATAATTTTAGGTACAAAGTTTTAATGTTTATGTGTAGAGTGCTGTGCACACAACACTGATTAAAAAAACAGTTTCATAAATTTATCGTCTTATCGTTTTGTTGTGTGTTTTTTTTCTACATTGACTAGAGAGATAAGGGAGATTTGATATCTCAAAAACATTTTTGCGACTGTCCCAAGTCAGAAGCCTCTGGCCTTTGTTAGTCTTGTATGGTTTTTAATTTTAGTTTCCTTTATATATTTCGGAGTTACGAATGATGTCCAAGTCTCCGGGTGTATTGAAGACCCATTGGTGACCTAAAGCTGTTTTCTGTCCTTTGGTCGGCGTGTTGTCTCTTTGACACATTCCCAACTTCCATTCTCAAATTTTATTAATAAAAAATACAATAACAACATATATAGGACTACTTATGCAAGTACAATTACAGAATTAAAAGAGATTTACATAAAATGTTTAGATGTTTCTAGATTTTATTAACATTTGTGTTAAAGATAGGCAAATAACGTTATTGAGCGAGCTTTTAATAATTGATAGCAAAGAATACAGAACGACTGTACGACTCCTTTAACGTTAAGCATGTTTAGCATATCATGGTTTTTTTTTTTGAAATTGACAAACACAGTCTACTAAACTAACCGCTTTCTTGTCATACAGAATACAACTCTAATGAACAAGCAACACAATTCGGACGATCTTTGCAGGGAACAAACTTGTCAACATTAATGACGAATAAACATTACAGTATTGTTGTTGGTATTGAAATTACAAACTTAACAAAGAATCATCTGACCAAACCAAAATGGAAAACATATTCAGGATACATCTCAAGCCCCGCTGTTTCAGTTGGACCTGCACACAAGGAAGCAATGGTAAGTACATGTCATTTATCATTCAAGAGAGAGGTTTTACTAGCTATAAAATTAGGTTCCATCCACCATTTTCTACATAAGAAAATGCCTGTACCAAATCAGAAATATAGCAGTTGTTATCCATTCGTTTGATGTGTTTAGCTTTTGAATTTGCCATTTGATTAGGGACGTTCCGTTTTGAATATTTCTTAGTGATCGTGTGTTTTGTGATTTTTCTGTTTACTGCGAATACCACCCGTTCGTCCGTTCGTATATCAGACTGTCAATCGATCTGTCCGAATCCTCTCTCCGTTCGTCGTCAACATGTCGAATGTTTGGGTAAAAAAGGTTTAAACTAATTTTCATGCCACTTTGGTGAATTATTTATATCTATTTTAGAAATGTCAAATCGAGAACATTTACTAGTCGAAAACTTGTTAGATTTACCAAACGATACTCGAGAACTCACTCGACAAATATCTGCAAAATGGAAACACAAAATTATACTCATTTTACGTATTGTGAGTCGTTGTCTCATATAATCGTAAAACCATTAACATTATAATCTTGGACTAGAAAGAAGTTGCAGGAATTTCAAATTATTGTTAATAGTATATTTTCGACATGCAGCGTATTTACCAGACGATATCAGGATATGGGTATTTAGTCAAATCTTAACAGGAAGTTATAATTATATTAAAAAACGACATGGATAAAACAAATGTTAAAGCTTTAATTATATCTTTATATGGTTAAGTTATTGCAAGTATCCGATCTGTAGTGAGTCTTATATTGTTAATACCCATGTTGTGGTAAAGGCGCACTATCACCGAGATATAGAAAAAAATACGATTTTTTGTTCAATCATAATGATAGTGGAAAGTGGAATAAAAATTTGCTTTAGCAGCTGTTTGGTTATAAAAATATCAAAAAAAGAAACAATGATTATGAATTATTCACTTGCATGATATAATTCGACATCATTTAATCTTTATGCAAGCCATGTGAAATTAAATTGAACCTCCTGGCTAGAGATGGGTTAAGCATGAACAGGCGAGTTCACCAAGTATAGGGAAAAAGATGTCAACATTAAAAGTGAAGTTGATTGACTGATTCGATCTTAAACTAATTCTTATATAATTATAGAGTTGAAAATCTATTATAATATATATTAAGTTTGCCTTTGTCTTGTCACAGCCTTGAAATTATTCATTTAGAAAACATCAAATACAATGTCTACTCTTGAATACTTATCGATGCCAGATTATATGTAGGCAGTATGACATTATTTGCATAATCATCAACTATGTTTGCCCAACTTTGTGACCTGGAATGAACCATTGCTGCCCCACCGACGATAAATGCGTCCGAATTTGGATCAGCAAATCACAGAATGTTTCAAGTAAACCCATTTGCGGCGATTTAATACCACTATTTCAGGAAATATCCTGCGATAAAGACGGAGGAGCAGTTTGGTTTTTATAGATACAGAAATATTCCAAGTAAAAGTGTCAACTGTGAGAAGAAATGAAAGGTTTAGAAAAGTTTCCCAATCACTTTTAAGGTTCTCTAGGTATGTTTTTGACAAAGACGTTTCCAGTGTCATTTTGCAGCCAAAATAGGAAGTGGTTATTTTTTATTTGGTTATTTGTTATTTGGTTATTTGCATTTGCTTCAAAAGATCTTCGTATTGTTTGGACCAATATCTTGAAATTTATTTACATATCTTACCTGTTCAACAATTTCCTAAATGGAGTATTTGTTTTATACAAATCTGACAACTCTTCTAGAAATGAATTTCTAAACTTGTTCATCACTTTACAAAGCCTTCAAAGCTGTTTAAAGGCATCTTTTTGTGTTTTTTGTAGAGTCTTCATTAGGTCGTTCATCTGTTATAGAATGACCCAAACCACAAGATCTTACAAATGACCTCATGTATACTGACTTCATCCATCCACTTGTCTAAATGGGATCTTCGGTTAATCCTAAAGCACCAATATCGCCTTTCACAATTGTATTATTCTGTTGTTGTGCCTGATCAATTGTGTTATAAGAAAGAAATTTGCTGGTCTTACGTACAGTACAAGTATCATTTTCAAATTCCATTGCCACCTTTAGGTGATTTTCGCGAAGGGAAGTCATATCTTGGAGATGGGTCGGTAACGATCGAGCATAATTTACTTGATCAAGACCTAAATCAGTACCCTATCATGCGTTATATGGGCTGCTTGTAAAGTACGAAATCTCACTCATGAAATGAGCATAATGTTAAAATCAGAAGAAGTTCTTATTTTATAATTGAACGCCAGGAATGAAACTGTGGTCGAGATGACTCTATTTCTTCGCACCAGTCTTTAAAGTCATTGAACGTCACAGAGCCATGACATAATTATATATTCTGAGTTTAGCTTTCATAATCCGTATTTAACAGTTCAAGCAAAAGACATGCAGTTATCTGATGCGCCTGTCTAGTCCTAGGTACATTTGAACATACATAAAAAGAATATGCCGTTCTTGGTGTTGCAATATTGGCTTAAGTAAGACAACATGTCCATCCCCTATCACGCAATATATCACCCATAGTTTTATAACAAGTCATTCCAATGTGCAATCCACCAAACATGACGATAAACCTATCTTTTCCGTAGAAATCAGGCCATTCCCAGTGAATTTGCTCAGGCATTTCCAAAAGTGGCTGATCTGCAGTTACAATTGATCATGATGTTTCTGCGGGATTCACCACATTTTCGCCTGATCCATCGAATACATGAGAATAACCTGGTAGTGCATACAAATTGCTCTTGATGTCTATAAATAGTTTCCACATGCGCAAAAGTGTTAAACACATGTGTATCAAAACCTTGAAAATTTTATTAAACCACTTCACAATATCATTAGAAATCCAAAAAAAATAAATATATAGTAAATAGTTCAAATGATTTTGAAAGAATTTTGTAACATTTTCGCGCATGCGCAAATACTGGAAATGTCAAATATTCATTTTTAATAAATATATGATGTAAGGAAGGTAGCTGCCAAACCTGATGATTGTTTTTTACTAAAAGAAGGTCAAAGAAAAGTTTTCCAGAAAAAATCAATATTTTCAAACTGAAGAAAACAGCCATTTTAGAAAATGGCCTTGGCCATCTTGAAAAAAATATTATTTTCAATGGCCAGCAGTTATTTCTAAAAATTTAAGTTTATAAAAGTATATAATAATGATGCTTTGTGGTAATTTTCATGCTTGTATCACCATTTGCATAATTCCCTCGATTTTGCTTGCTAATATCTTCCACTAGCTTTAGCAGCTGTTTGGTTATAAAAATATGAAACAAAAGAAACAATGATTATGAATTATTCACTTGCATGTTATAATTCGACATCATCTAATACGTATGCATGTGAAATTAAATTGAACCTCCTGGCTAGAGATGGGTTATGAATGAACAGGCGAGTTCACCAAGTATAGGGAAAAAGATGTCAACATTAAAAGTGAAGTTGATTGACTGAGGCCGTGTTCACATTGACCTAAACTCGGTGTTGTGTAAGTGTAACTCACACGTAAACTAAACAAAATTACGTTCCCATTGATAAAACTCAATGTTTACATGTAGTGTAAATCATGTTTTGTCTACATGCAGTCGATACTCGATGTAGGCCTTGTGTAGATTAAGTGTACACAAAACTAGGCATTTAAAACATTAGTTTCACCATGCATATTTAAGGAAGAAACGATTTTTTTTAATAAAATTGATATTTATAGCAATTATTTATGAAGTTTTTTACAAAAATATTTGTCTCAACTTGATATATTTATTGTTTTGTTTAGAAATAAAACTTAACGTAGCTTTATTAAGCCCTTATCAAGACTCAAATCAGCATCATTGCCAAACACATAATTCATTTGAAAATTAAGGTCTTTCCGAATCGACTTGACTTACACAGAAATATTTGCCACTGGTCTTTACTCAAACAACGATTCACTCATAAATGCATTACTTAAAAAGTGTGAGGTAAATGTATTGTTTGTCTAGTATCTCGGATCCGTGAAATTACACTTAAAAAGTAAAAAAAACCAACATTACCCCCTTCCTTTGCCAAATACTTCTTGGAGAAGAAATACCATTTGAACAAACAGAAAAGATAGAAATATAGTGATCCCTAATATATCCTTCTTCGTCTGTAAGCACGCTGTTGCAGCCTACGTTTTCTAATGCTTAATCGAGACATCTTTAGTATCTTTAAACTACTGCAAATCATCAAAATGGCTTTCATAAAGAAGCAACCACTTAACTTAAAAAAAAGGGGGGGCATTTTGTTTAATTATCAGAATTTTGCCGCGCAAACGTTTTATTCCGGTTTTTTTTTCGATGCTGGTAATCAATTTTTTTCTCTTCAACATTTAACACTATAATGTGTGGGGAAACTCTTGATTCAGAATATTTTTTATCATCTGTAGAACCAGAATTGTTTTCTTTATCCAATTGGGGTTCGGAATATTTCCATCCCCCCTATTTAGAGTCAAATGGTCGTTCCCTTGCTGCTAGAAAAGTTGTCCGAAAACGTTTCATTCGATTCTACGTAATAAACATTTTTAAATGACATAGAGTTTACAAATGTGAACAAATCTTATGTACAGGTAATTAAACAAGGTGTATAGATGTGAACAAATTTAATGTGAAACAAATGTCCAGTTCATTAAACTAATTGTAAACAAGTTTACTGTACATGGAATTTGGTGTGAACACGGCCTGATTCGATCTTAAACTAATTCTTATATAATTATAGAGTTGAAAATCAATTATAATATATATTAATCATATTGGTTTACCTATAATATGAAATCAAACAGACCTAGATAAATCCATGGGCACGAGTTCGGTATTTATTAATATATATATGTTTTTGTTTACAACGGGTAATATAACCGTCGGAAATCGTCCGAATGTCACCGCGATGGTTAATAAGACAGTGTCTAGACTCAAATACACACGAAAGGCTAATACATTATTTCGAGCTTCTGCATCATGTGCATCGTAAATTGTTTATTTTAGACTTTTTAATTTGGATATATGATTTAGTATGTATTGATTATGAATATGAGAATCAAATCGGTGAACATGAATGTGACACTAGTGCCCCTTCAGTGTGTAAATAGGTTGATTATTAGCTCTACAAGTAAGTTTGAAGTTCGTGCCTTTTTATGAGTATTTCAAACAAATACATACTTTACTGTGTAAAGCATTCTTAAGAAATTGACGGTGGTAACCATCCAACTACAGTACTGTTATTCCGATTATAATGTATTGCAAAAAGATAAAACACGTTAGAGCCTGCACAATGTATAGATTTGAAATTTTAAAAAAATTCGCGAAACTTCAAAAATGATTTTTGAGCGAAACATCATGGCTAAACGTGACGTCATACAAATGAAAACTTACATACCTTTGTACTATTCGTACTTTTATGAAAAAGGTATCAATACAATTATATTAATTAAACATGTGTTGATCCAATATGGATGATCTTCTCTTTAGTTACGACATGTCAATTGTGGATTTGACGGTTACTTTTAGCCACCCAAAACATTTTTTACACGGAAAGTGCATTGAAACTAATATGTCACTAACCAATAGATTATTAGCTATTGATTATGTGTATAGTTAGAATCTTCAATGAAGCTGGAGCAAGGATATTGGAATGATTAATTTGTTTAATGTGTAATTTGAATTTAAGAGTGACATCCCTTTGTAATTTACTAAAACGGCTATCAATGCAAGTATTGTATCCCTTGAACAGGTTTATAATTTCGTCTTTATGCATAAACATGTATTGTTATGCGTTTACTTTAACCACGCCTGTCCCAAGTCAGGAGCCTCTGGCCTTTGTTAGTCTTGTATTATTTTAATTTTAGTTTCTTGTGTACAATTTGGAAATTAGTATGGCGTTCATTATCACTGGACTAGTATATATTAGTTTAGGGGCCAGCTGAAGGACGCCTCCGGATGCGGGAATTTCTCGCTACATTGAGGACCTGTTGGTGACCCTCTGCTGTTGTTTTTTATTTGGTCGGGTTGTTGTCTCTTTGACACATTCCCCATTTCCATTCTCAATTTTAATTTTAGTATTTATTAAAGACATGTTTGTATATCTATTATTTCATTAATTGGTTTTGAAACGTTTAATAATTATTGTATAGCAGTATAAATAATTTTTCATATTTTTATGAATGTTATTGGGGTACATCGTATCATTAAATTACCCCCGATCTTGCAAAACCTTCGTGGGTAGTCAAGATCGTTTAAAAACCACTGCGCCTGAATATGCTATCTACTATTAGAGTATAGATAGGACATATACCTCAAACTAAGCTTGGAATTTATTACTTTTATACACTTATTATTCATAAACAAAGGAGATGTGGTATGATTGCCAATGGCACAACTCTCCACAAGAGACCAAATGACAGAGAAATTAACAGCTATATGTCACCGTAAGGATTTCGACAATGAGGAAAGCCTTTACCACAAAGTCAGCTGTAGAAATTCCCAAAATCATAATTATAAAACAATGCAAACGCAAAAGACTAACGTCAAAGGTATTGTACAAAATTAATATGAACGAAAAAAAAAATGTATTACAGCAACAAACGTCAACCACTGAATTAGAGGCTCCAGACTTGGGACAGGCACATACATTCAGAATTTGGCGGGGTTACCAGAATCCAACCCCTCTCCTAGCTAGCCTGGGACAGTACAACATAAGAACGAACTGTTGCCAACAACAAAACGACTATGATAAAATTGAGAATGGAAATGGGGAATATGTCAAAGAGACAAAACTCGGTAAATTAAACTTAAATAAAAAATAAAACATACAAAAGTAGCAAATATAAGAGGCTCCTGACTTGGAACAGGCGCAAAAAATGCAGCGGGGTTAAACATGTTTTGTAAGATCTCAACCCTACCCTATATCTCTAGCCTATTAAGAATAAGCAAACACACAGGTTACACGCAGTAAAACTCAGTTTCCAAAATGTCCGGGTTCCGATTTCAAAACAAGTACAGATCTAAAGTACTCACAGTTACTGACAGCTTTTACAAAAACCAGTAACAACTAATAATAAAAAAATCATGCATCTCAGACTTATTTATCAATCAGTACACATCTTATATCCAATGTATTTAGTGTAAAGACAGTCAGAGAAAAAACATGACATTTGGCAATGCCAAGGTATAGTCGACAGATCGTTCTCTAATGTTTTTGCTATTTTCACATTTCTTGAGCAGTGTGAGAAAATATTGCTCCTCACTAGAAAAATTTTCTTATCTCAGCAAATGATTGGTCGAAGTTTATTTATGACATTATATTTTCTTGATTTCGTATGCATTTCGCATTGCGACGTCAGGAAAAGGGCGACCATGCATGAGGAAATCACACTTACAGAACAAAACTGTCTTCAAATCTAAATAAAGGTATTTAAAAAAAATCGACAAGCCTCACACTTTAAATATTAATTAAAATTGAACTGTCTCGAATAGAGAAATATTGTAACACACTTGTTGCAGTGGTGGAACCTACATTTATGGCATACTTGTAAAAACATTCGTTGGTTTACAATATCGGAATTTAAATGAAGTAGTTCGTTTTATTTATCTGCATTATTTTAAACTTCAAAATTAGGTTTTGCTTTAGTGAGAATTATGATTGAACCTACACGAAAAATTAAAAAAAAAATTGAAAAAGACTAGTAATGAAAACGAATTATATTATCTCCCCATTATGATACAATGTGAAGAACAAATACCAGCGTCACATAACAATATTCAGAGAGAGGTGCTAGTAAACAATTTTTATATAGAGTGTAATCTGGTAATTCACGTTAAAACAATTTTCCAATAAAATTGAATGTTATTTTATTCAAATATAATAGTACGGTGACCAGACCCAATATGTTATAGATTTAATCGTCAAACATACTACATGTATATGGCTATATTATATATCATTGGATTCGGAAAAATGATTACTTTTGAAATATCGATGTCGTCAAAAAGAAATGTGGTAACAGGTTTGCATAAAATAAGGTCAAAGATCAAATTCTGTTTTTTTTCTATTTTTCTTCCATACTTTTGAAATTCGAAGATATATACAACAATTTAGTTTAAATTTCAGATACAGACATTTTTTTCAATCAATTAACAATGAACTATCTCGAAAATGTAACAAAAATTAATTAGGAAATCGATTTATTCTGGAAATTGGCGTTTTTCAAAACACTTTATCTATTATATTCTGTTAAAGTTACAGTGGTTTCCTTTCCAGCTGACATTCAACCTCAGCAATAAAGGATAAATATCATAATTTTACCTAAAGCCTACTAACATGAAGGCGTATTTTGCATAATTTCATTCATGCAATTCATTAAAAATCAAGACTTCAAAAACAGTTACAATTCAAAAATCCAATCAAAGAGATGTACACAACAGAATCATGCCTGGAGTATCTTCTGGTTCATCTGTCAAGGAAAATGATTTGAAATTTCTAAATAAATCTGACTCTTTAGGTGTCAGACCACCAATTACTCCCTCCAATTTAGAACGTATGTAAAAGAAGCCCTACTCTGACACAAAATAGTGCTTTTGATGTCCTTGTTTACTTAAACTAACCAACAAATTTGCAGAAATGAAACTTTTGGTGAATGAGAAATATATCTAGATCATTTTGAGCCAAAATTTACTTGTCTATGAGTTTGCATTAAAAATTGAGGATTAATGCGCTCCATAGTATACTAATTTTAGATTTCCAGAAAACCAGGTTTTTGTTTAGGAGTACCTCTGTGTGATGGTCAGTTATTTTGTTAGACGGCTTTAAAGGTATGGTGAAAATTGGCATGTAAAAAGCTGATACATGTACAATTAAGGATATACCTGGTTTCTATGAAGTTAAACTTAAGGTAAAATATTTAGAAAGCTGTGAAAATTGCAAAATTTGGTTGAACAGATAGGGATTTTTAATTGGTGGTCTGACACCTTTACGGAGGCAAAACTCCGGATATGTAGGGTTTTGTTGTGAACAAAAACATGATTTTTTTACATGGAGATTTTCCCTTCAATGAAAACACAAGATCCTGCAAGAATTCTGCTGACATATGCCCTTTTAAATACAGGGAGATTAATGAATCATTTAACTCTCACCAACAGTATCGTAAAATTAAGGGAATAGAAAGTTTTATACCAATGTACAATGCTGACGAAATTTTTAGTTTGAAACGAAGAAAGTAAAATGTTTTAGTGCCGTTTCACAGGGAGGTAACCTCACTAAACTTACATCTTTACTGGTGGTCAGCTTGACGCGCATTGGATTATTATTGTAAAGAGTTTTTTTATTGTAAAGCTTTGAAATTAAATTTCATGCCTAATCAAGGGCTTCATTTTTGTCAATATTACCGAAACTCTAAAAACCACTGAAATAGTCGTGCGTGTCCTTCAAAGTCTTGTAGACTGTTTGTTTACATGGCTACTCCAAACAGAGACGAAGTTGTATCGCATCCGGTAAATGCATGTACAGCAGACAATAGTTTACAAATTGTTGGGTAAAGAGAGACACATAGTTATTGAATGGGTGAATATATTTGTCCATCCTTTACACTGCTAATGTTTCCCATCTGCACCCACAACTCGCTTGTATATGTCATATACATGTAGTAGTGAACACACAGAACAATCACATTTGTATTAGAGATCCATTTGATTGTTTTTCCGTGACTTTCCCATTTCTCAAAACTTCGTGTCAAAGTTTAAGGCATTGAGTATCGGCCTCCTTTTGAGTGCTAAACAATTTACGACAGCCGTTAACAGTGTTGGTATAAATAACATTGAAAATTTCGGAATTTAACTACGTTCTGGCTATTTAAAGCTCACATAGGGCAGTCAGGAATTCTTCTCCCTTAAATAATCTGGTACACTTTGGTTAAAGCTGTAGTCTTTGTGCGGCGTTTCCTTTCGGCAGGCTTTATTGCGTTTTTCATGTCGTAGCGATCAAAAACATGTGCTACTGTGTGCGTTATAGAAATTCATTTGGACATAGTTTTTTAATAGTCAGCTGCAAGGTCACCGAATGTTTTACCTTTCTTATTATCAATATATTTAACCAATGCTATACCATCTCTGATGTAAGTCTTGGATGAATGTAGGGAAAGTGCACCAGAGACTTCAGATTCTAATTGCTTCACCAAATCAGACTTGCTTGATTTTCTCATGGTGCCGTCATCTTAAAAAAGGGAAATTGGAATTGGACCTACCGGGTGCGACAGCACATGCTCTATTGTACCATCATCTCTACATTTTACCAAAATCAGTGCACGTATTGATACAAGTGATTTATGTGACCTAAAAGTGATTCCCCCGATTTCTATTTAAGGTTTGTTTTTGTGGTCATGTTTTCAAACGTTTTTAGTTTTGACTTTGATATTGGACTATCAAAACACTTTGACTGGATCTAAAGAAAGAGCACTAGTCTGATAAATTTGTTAGTCATGTTAAACCTTCTTCTACAGTTGTGAGCAAAGCATCTTGAATATCTCTTATAGAATTGCATTACAGAAGGGATATTGATAAGACATGGAGGATGGGATTTCACATCAAAGGGATCAGTCATGGATCATTCAGATGGTCCACAATGGCAATGATATGTTTTTCGTCTTTTTTCATTGCTGCTGGTTTTGTTTTCCTCTTTTGAATTTGCATTATTTGCAGCAATTACAGCCCTTTTCAGCGTTACACGACTAAAGGATTCTAGGAAGTGTCTATTAAGGGTCCATCTAACAAGCGCAGACTTTTGATTTGTTATGCATATAGTGCCACCTGATCCCCTTGAGGCTTTTATAACGGTCATTTCTGTTGCCGTGTCGGCCCATGTACCGTTAAAATGTCCAGGAGTCTTTTTAAAAGCAAAGTAGACATTTATTAAATGTGGTCGAAAATTTTCATAAAGTTGAAGGATATCAAGTATGTTAACTGACATCCACCTTCAGTGATTGGTACGGTTGGTTACAAAAACTGAAGGTTACATTAGAGATGACGATCTCAAGGACGTGACTAATTTCTCTCCCTTTCTGCTCTAACATTTGACAGCAAAATGTCTACTGCTTCAAGGAACACGTCCCAGTATCTGAATGTAAGTGATAAAGCACATTCCAATTGCTTATATGTATCTATAAGAGGCGGTATATGAGCTTCGGATAGCTCCGTCATATGAGCGTTATGACTAGTGTCTGGCTTGAATTGCTGAAGTAATGCTTTTAAAATAAATGAATTTGATATAATGGATTAATAAAGGTAGGAAATATCATATAAATATTAATTACCGGGTATTTTACATTTTGCGTTTAAAAAGATGATGAAATCAAATTAACTCTATTAAATGCAAAATATTCTTAGTGTTAATCTTTCACATTACACTGGGGTAAAGCTGATAACCGTAACTGCATTCACGGTCATCCCAAGATGTCGGATGAAAAACAGGTCAGTATCTGTATTGTCTGTTACAGTGTTTCTATATCATTTTCTTTACAAAGGAGACATTGATACGATGTAAATGTATAAAAGATTCACACGGAAATCACAAATTACTTCCGAGAAATGTGCATGAAACAGGAAATTCGATTTGAAATAATCGCTAAGATGACCGTAAATCACAATCGAGATGACCGTAACAGAATCAGCAATTCATAACAAGGGTGACCGTAATTGGTTAAAAAAAGGCCGTAATTTGTAAAGGATGACCGTAATTTCTAAATGATTACCGTAACTTTTAAAGGATGATCGTCAATTCCAAGAAATTTCCGTATTTGTATAACTACTTTTTTGCATCAAATGATTAATGGTGTTGATATAAAACGTATTTATATGAGAGTATTATCCTATAGGTAGGAGGAAATAAGACGTGCTTTAAATACAAAGTTCACCATATATATTTTTTTTTACGGTAGAGGATATAGTTTTTTAAAATGAACATACTACAAGACATGCACATGAAAAAGTGGGGAAAACATGCAACAAAAGCGCGATTAAATGACACCTTACAAGTATAATAAAAAAAAAACAGTGTGCTGCACAGCATCCAACTAAAAGCCAAAAGATTTTTGTTTATTTCTGCAATTCCTTGTAATGACATATAATAAATGCACTTTTTAAAATAATGCCAGTGGATGTACACCCATTGATATTATATCGTCTTTGATTTGTCTTCTATTTTGTCTTGCAAGTAAAATAACAGAACCTGTTTTTAAAATGCTACGACCAACTAGTGAAGGCGAGCTCCAGCAAAATAGATCTTTAAAATAGTCTTGTGCGTATAGCGTATCACAAGGGGGAAAAGGGGGGTCCCAACCCAGGGTAAAGGGGGTTCAAACTATGTGTCCCCATTCAAATGCACTGATTGGTAAATAAAAAGGGGTTCCAACCCCCGGACCCCTCCTTGGATCCACCACTGAGGGGAACCTTGTCAATTTGTATATACAGCAATGTTATTCATATATAAAGACAAACTAATATTTTAATCTGCTTCCTCTGGAACCATACACACAGGCTCGATTACCAGATATTCATATGTTTGATTAGTGTTTTTTATGCTCCATTCATGGGCATTATGTTTTCTCGTTGTTGCGTCCGTTCGTTTGTTCGTCCGTTCGTCTGCTCGTTCGTCCGTCTGTCCCACCTCAGGTTAAAGTTTTTGGTCGAGGAGGTTTTTGATGACGTTGATTTCCAATCAACTTTAAACTTAGTGCACGTGTTTTCTATGATATGATCTTTCTAATCATAATGCCAAATTACAGTTTTTTCCCATTTTAACGGTCCACTGAACATAGAAAATTATAGTGTAGATGAGGCATGTACCAGAGACAACTCAGAGGGACACATTCATGTTTCTTCAACTTTTCGTCGTATCTCTGTCAATTTGTATTAAAAAATTTTAAAGTCGTTATCAATAAATATATCTTTTTTTACGAGAAATCCGCAATTTACTATCATTGTCATGAATTCAAAATACGTTCAAATAGTTTAAGATAAATTGATGAAACATGTTTATATCCGCTAACTAAGTCCCTATTGAGACAAACACAACAAAAAGGTATGAATACAAATACGGATATTCTTAGAATTGAGGGTCATCATTTAAAAGTTACGATCATCCTTTATAAATTACAGTCATTCTTTACAAATTACGGTAATTTTTTACAAGTTACGGTCATCTGTTTACCTATCATGGCCATCCTTGTTTTATGTTACGGTCATCTTGAAAATATTTTGATAATGATTTACGGACATCTTAGCGATTTTTTCAAATTGAATTTCGCGTTTCCTAAACATTTTTCGGTAGTAATTTGTGATTTCTGTGTGAATCTTTTATACATTTACATCGTATCAATGTCTCCTTTGTAAAGAAAATGATATAGAAACACTGTAACAGACAATACAGATACTGACCTAATTTTTCATCCGACATCTTGGAATGACCGTGAATGCAGTTACGGTCATCAGCTTTACCCCAGTGACATTAACTCTTTAATAATGGATTACGTTTGCTAAACTTTATTTGAAATCGTTAAAATAAGGTGTAACAACAATGTATATAATAACAGGAGTAATATCACGGATGTTTTTTTACAATGAAGACCTCAAAATGTTTCTAAGTCGAATTTGTTCAAGTAAACTAACGTACTTCAAAGCCCGTTTTACAAAAATTGCAAGGACGATTTTTTGACGACAGATCAAAATGTTAAGTTTGACCTTTGAACTACCAATACTGTGATATATAGCCATATAGTATGAATGACAATTAAAATCCTTAAATAAGCGACTTTTCCTTACTCGGTAACCGTACTATAAGGACTGACTTTGCCACATCTACTATTTTATTTGACAGTATTTAAGATTTTTTATTGGCAAGAGATAAACATGCTTGTACATACATTAATAATGTAAACTGGCAATTATCTAATCAGTTAATCAATAACTTCTGTCTTCCTTCAATATAGGAATAATGATATGTTAATGGTCCCAAGGACCAATCTTTGACCCAAAAGCGTCGATATGAATGATAAGTGCGTCAGAAAGGCATTCATTGTTTCAGAAGGATAAGATGGGGAAAATTACCAAATTGCCTGAAAAGTTAAATAAAATAAAATCTGTACAGTTAGAAATGTTTAAAAATAATATTTACAAAAGCTACTTATATATCAAGTTATATTCAAAATAGCCTCGTTTTCAACATAACTTTAATATGTAATTTTAAAAGTTACCTGTTAAAGTATAATGCACCTGACTGATTATAGATAACCAGTGACAATTAATATGAATAACGGTCAAGTAATATCCACAAACTTTTAATTACGAGTCACGACTGGTATGCATTAAACCACTTTTTAAATCAATCGAATAAAGGACATACAGACAAATCAGTCAGTTAGGAACAAATCTGAACTTAAGTACTTTTATACATATCAGCCCTGATCTCGTTAAAATCTATATCGATAAAATCTATATTTTATTTTATTTTAGATAGCACATAAACACGGCTATACAATGACCGGATCAAGTGGAATCGTTTCGTGGCTAATAGAAGGCACAGAAAAGCGCCTTGTCGTCATTTGGAAATCTCCATACTTTTCTAGCAACACTCTTGGTATTTGCTTAACGAAGGCTGGTCACGACACGCATAAAGATGAATGGTTCAGTAGCATAAGAAATAAGCGACACAGCACGGATCTGAAATATAGATTTTCTGCGTTTGGCGAAAAGAGTGATGAAATAATGATTGAAGATGAGGGTTTTCAGATATATGGTTCCATGGGAAGCAGCAGTAAACCCGAAGTGAAAACAACACTGCGTTCGACTATTACAGGAGAGACATCTTTCACTAGAACAGAATAGTTCATAGAGAATCTGTTTGGATAAATTGTGTTGAATTGCGTACAAAAATTATGAGTTTGGATTAGGTATGGGGCAAACTTCGGAAAGTGCAAAGTTAAAAAAAAAACCAAAAAAAAACCTTTTTTAGTATCATAGTGAAGAATTTAAGAAGAACTTGTTTTTGGTGTATTCAATATTCAAATTTTTCCCCAGCATCCAAATATGGTCCTGCGATTGACAAAAATAAAATCGAAAATCAGTCGACCTATTATCCATATCGTCAAACATAAATCAATGCTAATTCATAGAAATTTTGTATATCTGAGACCACATGGTTAAGGCTCAGTGTATCACTACTGCAATAGTTCTGTGATATTTAGGTAAGATTAGGATATGCATACATATTTTAAACAAGAAGGCAAGTGTTCAAAATTACAGCGGTCAAATTTCGTCTATGTAAAAACCTCACCAAAAGAGTATAGTTTTATAAAATATGACACATATTATTGTTAGTGCTCAAATCTGATTTCAGTATCTACAAGTAACAATATTGAACATATTGAAATTGGTAACGTCGATGTTGCTATACTTCCTAAATTAAACGTATGGTTATTAACAAAAATATTTCACATTTGACATTTATCAAGCATTAATTAACTACTTCTATATTATTTTTTTGCTTTGTGATCATTGAATTTCGTTTAACGTTATGTCCACATACTTTTTTGGGGAGATCTTTTTGTATTGCGTAATATTTGTTCGAAAATTCTGGTCTCGATATGGTTTGCCCTAATCTCGTGGTTAAGAGATATATATTTCTCCAATGTTGCATTGAACCACATCCACACCCACAAAAGGCACATTTTTGGAATACTTGTGAATAACCGCTTCTTGGCATAACTCAGTAAAGTGGTTCACCAGTTAACCAGGTTGCATGGTAGGACATGGCTGATAATATGGATGAGCTGACAATTAAGGCATGAATTGAAAAGTGTCTGAGTTGTAGTTTTCTTGTTTGTTTTTAATATGCACTTACGGAGTGCTCAGTTTTCAACCTTATTGATTTTATATTCGCCTTACAGATTACTTGCCACGGTTTTGGCCTCATCTTGAAGTAATTTAAAGGTTTCCAAACCGGGTTTACAACTAACGTCAATTTAATATAGCTTGTCACAGTTTGAAAACAGGTTTTCAACAATTTCAAGATTTTGTTTCTTTCCTTTTCCATTATATTTCTATTCTTGTTAATGATATTTTGGAAGCTTGAAATGAAACAGTCAAAGCTGAACCGTGAAAATATTTTTGTTGTTTTATTTCTTGTCGTAATTTTGAATAAATTTCTTGAACTGTCTTATCAGAGGTTTTGTGAATGTGTCGGTGTAGTTTACACGGAACACATTTCCAGGAGGGGTTTTGGCACAACTTTTTGGAATTTTGGATCCTCAATGCTCTTCAACTTTTTACTTGATTGGCTTAATAAATATTTTGATATGAGCGTCACTGATGAGTCTTATGTAGTCGAAACGCGCGTCTGGCGTACTAAATTATAATACTGGTACCTTTGATAACTATTGATTCCAATCAATGGCATTATCATGATTTTATACAAAATACAAAAATTGAAGAAATGTTTTTTTCTTAAATAAATTTCATAAGTGAACAGAAATCAGCAAATTGGCATATTGAAATTTAATTAATTAGGCACATACAATTTGGTGAGCTCATTTGAATTAAAAGAATAATGAAGCGTTGATGCTAGAAAAGGAATCCACGGCAAACTCAACCCTTCTCGTCCATTAAAAAGTCAGTTTTCCCCCCTCTAAATTTCATAGTACATGGTTTTCCATGCACTATGAAATGCTATACATGAATTACTTTTCATTGTCAGTTAATTATGAAAGTGAACTCTTAATAACTGCATTAACGAAGTGTACAATCCCCTGAGGAATTTTCCATGGGAAAATAGCCTACTGATTAGAGACAAAAGAGCAAAGATTAAAACAAAACATTTTGAATTTTGCAAATTTTCATTCATTTTCTAACATTAAACATATATAGAAAAAACAAAAACAATTTGGGTAAGGATGTAGGTAAAATAATATATATTTAATCTAATTACCGGACATTTGAGTTATTTTTTCTTTCCAGAAAACAATGCAACCCTTCTGCTATATAAAGCAAAAAACTGTTTTCGGAGAAACACACATTCATGTAAATTTATCAATAAAAAGTAAGCATTTAATGTTAATTGGTCTGAATTTAAATATCTATACAGAGAGTTTTATATGTACAATGATGTATAAAAAAAGTCAAATTTCAATAAGGGGATTTGTATAACATTGTGTTGCTTTTTAAAAAAAAATCTCAAGATATATAAGTATTAAATTTGACCTTGAGCAGAAGAAAACCAAATTATCCATTCGGTCCTCACAAACTATGTCCAAGCTTTTTCATTCCATCCATTGAAATGAATAAAGAATAAAGGCAACAGTAGTATACCGCTGTTCAAAACTCATAAATCCATGGACAAAAAACAAAATCGGGGTAACAAACTAAAACCGAGGGAAACGCATTAAATATAAGAGGAGAACAACGACATAACATCGAAACGTAACACACACAGAAACGGACCAAGCATCAGACAAAACACCACGAGAATAACAAATATAACATGAAAACCAAATACATGAATTTGGGATAGACAAGTACCGTGCCACGTCTTATGTCAATTTCTCAAAAATAAGAGAAAACACAAACGCCTCAACGTTAAAATGCAACACACACAGAAACGAACAATAATATAACAATGGCCATCTTCCTGACTTGGTACATTAACCATTTATTACTATTAGTTCATTATAAATAAAGTTAACAGTAGTATACCGCTGTTCAAAACTCTATGGACAAAAAACTAAATTGGGATAACAAACTAAAATTGAGGGAAACGCATTAAATATAAGAGGAGAAAAACGACAAAACATTAAAATGTAACACACACAGAAACGGACTTAGCATTAGACAAAATCCGATGAGTAACAAATATAACATCAAAACCAAATACAAGAATTTGGGATAGTAATGTGAACTCACACTTAAATATAAAAGAAAATAAACGACACAACGGAACACAACGTTAAAATGTAACACACACAGAAACGAACTATAATATAACAATGGCCATATTCCTAAATATGTACAGGACAGTTTTAAAGAAAAAAATGGTGGGTTGGACCTGGTTTTGTGGCATACCAAACCTCGCACTTTAATGGCAATGTTAAATATAACATTAGAATGACAACATAATATTACAGGACTGCAATACAAATAAACTGGAGAACATATTAGACAAGGAAACACATGAATAACAGCGAACAAAAGGCATCAGGTTCAAAATTCAATACGCCAGAAACGCGCCTCGTCCACACAAGACTCACCAGTGACCCCCCAGATATAAAAGTTCGAAAGTCAACAAAAGTACAAAGTTGTACAGCACTGAGGATCAAAAGTTCAAAAATATTGTTCAAAATACGGCTAGGGTTTTCTGCTTGGGATAAGAACATCCTTATTATTTAGAACAATTTATGCTATTGCAAACAGTAAATCTTATCAAATGAATATAAAAGATATAGTACATGATAAAACTGAAGTATTAACTACTTACAGAAAACAAAATCCGGATACATTACAAAGACCAACACAAAAAATAGACACACCCGACTTAGTCAAGGCAAAAGTGAAACAAGTGACGTCACATACAAAGTGGTGAAATGGCACAAAAATTACGTCATATTTGAAATTCTGAAACAGCACAAAAATGACGTCACATATGTATGACTAAAACTATATCTCAAAAGTAAGATAGAATTATGATTGATTCAAAATAATATTTGAACTGAATACTGATATTACATTTAATAACAATGCACATTGCAATACTTAATAATAGCAAACAGAGGTAGCAATTAATTATATTATATAGCTATGTCCGGTTTGTTTTGAATCTAACTTCAAACGTAAAACATCGTACAGATTACGTTGAACAAAATGAAATTAAATAAATGAAGGCAGTGATTAATTTTCTTTACCATAACACATGAATATAATAGAAAAAACGTCAGCATATTTGACAAAATCCGATAAGAATTACAAATACAACATCAAACTAAAAACATGAATTTGGGATAGATAAGTACCGTAACACGCCTGATAGTAATGCGAATTCACACTCAGCAAATCAGTCATAATCGGGAATAAGTCACGTTCGGTAATTAAAAGATTAGACGACGTAATGATAAACCACAATCTACCATGTGGTTAAAATGTCCTTAGCTAGATTGGTCAAAGATACATCGTATTGATCAACCAATTTGTGATGGTGTCCATAAAATTTACGGAGAGTCAATTTTAATCTGTCCTCCTCATAACGTTGTTGGAGTAGTTTCTGTGTAAGGAGCACACTCATGTATATGAAGTCCGTATAGTGTGAACAAGCACGAGAATAACGTACCAATTGTGATATGTAAACACCATACGAAGGGGTAGAGGGTATGTTACTTCTGAGAAATGGGAAATTGATAATTGGGAAGTTGAAGTCGTCCCGTTTACTTTAGATTTTCGTGTGAAGTCGTCCATCTGTGTCAATATTGAGGAAAATATCAAGGTATAAAGCAGTCCTTCTAGTATCAGTAGTATGCTTAATTTCAAGTTCGCTGGGATATATGAGATGTAAGTATTCAATGATATCATCAATATATCGGAAAGTAAAATTAAAGAATGTCGCAAGGTGCTTTTTCTTTTTATCTTTTAGAAGGTTCTGAATGAATTCTGCTTCATACGAGTACAAAAACAAATCGGCCAGCAGGGGTGCACAATTAGTACCCATTGGAATACCGACTGTCTGTTGAAATATAAATCCTCAAAACTCAACAAATATATTGTCGATCAAAAAGTCCAGCATTTTGATAACATCCTCTTCAGTATATTTTCTGGAAGAGTCAATGTGATTCTTCACAAAATATGAATTATTGTAACCCAAAACAAGAAATTTTTATCTACGATTCCCATTTTTATATATATAAAAAAAGCTCTGTTTTATGAGATGGTGAAGTCGATCTGTCAACTGAGCACGGGGAATAGTAGTGTATAGCGTAGAAAAATCAAAAGTCTTTATGTTGCTGCAAAATTGCAAAGATTGTGATCGAGGATTAAGCAGTAGATTATTCGAGTTTTTGAGAATCCACATCCCTAGTAGAATATATCTCATCACAATATTTTTGCAGTCCATCTTTAACTGTAGAAAGAAAAGTAGTCAGTACTTTAGAAAGATGTTTAGTCGAACATTTTGAAGACCCAGCTATGTATCGTTCTTTATATGGAGTTTTGTGTAATTTAGGTATCCATTATAATGGTATAATGAAGGTAAATTTTCTTCGTTTTTTTTTATGTTGATACCAAAAGAAAGAAGGACAGATTTATGATTTGGAAAGTTTCGTCCTTGGTAAATGATGTTAAAGAATATGTAGGGTTACCAGTAGTTTTATTTATTCCATGGTGATTCAATGTGGGGTCATTTGTTGGATGATATATTTTCTCTATAATCCGGACTTTCATTGAAACAATAGAATGGTCAAGCTGATTGAAATGTTTATAGAGAAATTTGTTGTTATTAGGATCGTTTACAATAGACCGATGATCATTCATTCTAAAATTGAGTCTTTGTCGAGTTTCCCCGACGGATATCAATCCACAAAGAGTACATTCAATACCGTACTCAATATTGGAAGCGGTGCAATTCAAATCCTCATGGCTATGTGTATTGTAAATTTTGGTGGTTAAATTACTTTGAAAGAGGGTATCAGTTATTACAGGTTTTACAATTTTTACGGTTACATTTGGAAATAGAGCAATATTGATGGTTGTCATTGAAATCTAAAATATTTATTGTACAATGAGGATTCAGACGACTGCACATCTGTCATTTTCATAACATCATTTAAGATGATCCTGGGGTCGTCTGATAAAATCGGTGTTGTTGTGTCCTTGACAACAGCCGATTGACACCTTTTTATCCTGGGCGGCGTGTCATCAAGTATAATATTTTATACTCTACTAGTTTTCATGCTGTTAGGCTACCGGACTAGTAGAATCCTCGGGGACAGATTGTCCACCAGCAGAGATTCCGGTCCGGTGGTGTTAAATAAAGGCAACAGTAGTATACCGCTGTTGAAACTCGTAAATTTCAATAATTTGAATAAAAAAGGATGAGCCGGGCTAGAAAACAAGTGTCCTGTCCGAAGGTACCTTTGACTTTTGACTTTTGATACCTTTTCTGAAATTCTCCTGTCATTAAATCTTTTACAAAATTTCATTGATTACAAAAAAAGAAGATGTGATAGGATTGCCAAAGAGACAGTTCTCCACAAGAGACAAAATGTCACAGATATTAACAACTACAGGTCACCGTACGGCCTTCAACAATGAGCAAAGCTCATACCGCATAGCCAGCTATAAAAGGCCCCGAAATTACAGTGTAACACAATTCAAACGAGAAAACTAACGGCCTTATTTATGTTCAAAATATGAACGAAAAAACAAATATGTAACACTTAAACAAACGACAACCACTATTTACAGGCTCCTGACTTGCATGTTCATAATATACTAAATATATGTTCACACTGTAATTAATAGAAAACAAAAAAAATGGGAATTTTTGAAATAAAGAAGAAGGGATAAAAAAGATATTTTCATGTTCCCAAGTACCTTTTCCTGAAATTCTCAAGTCATTAAATCTTCCTACAACACTTTACATACTTTCAACCACGCTCTGAATGCCCGCGATTTCGCCGGTGTGTTCTAGTCTAATATTAATCCCGGAGAGAGACTAGCAAGCAATTTTTAATTGTAGCTTATTCAACGTCAAAACAATTTTCCACTTTAAACGACTGTTACTTTATACAAATATAAGACCTTTGTTAGCTAAATGTACACATTTTATTAGATATTATGAATTTTTATTACAATAGATTAACATGCTACCTAAATATTAGAGATATGGTGGTTTTATCATTATGCTTACTCTACCAGTTAAGGATAGATAACTGTTTCTTGATATGTTTTCTATCAAGTTTTTGCTATGATTCTTAATCATTGTTTATCGAAGCATGGTACATTCTAGTATACAGTAATCTTTTTTAAGTCTCCCAAACAAAGTTTGGAGACTTATTGTTTTTGCTCAGTTCTTATTAGGTCTTTCCACTTTTCTGTGGAAAGACCTATTGTTTTTCTTCTGATTATTTTTTTTTTTTTTTTCTTCCGCCTAATTTTGTTCTTGCGATAAACATTTGTTTCGCAATATGTCGCTTAAATTTTTTGTATATGATATCGAACAGTTTATGCGCTTTTGAAATTTACCCTGCGTAAACGAATACTTTTCTTTGTAGGAGTTATCTCCCCAAACACTGTTTTCCTTGTTAGCGCATCTCCTTCGCAACCGTAAAAGATTATGACAAATTTATTTTACAAAATTGCTCGTTATATCCTTGGCATGATTTGTCCTATTTTGACCGAAGCGATATGACCGCTCCATATGAGAGTTATTTCCCCTTTTGCATCTGATATAAGTGATATGAATTTCTATCTTATAAATCATAAGTGATAGAGACCTAGGATCTTTTGATTTGACGTCCTTGGTCCCAAAAAATGAAAATTAGGTCAAGGTCAAAGGTCAAGGTCATATTCTAATATTTGAATTTGGCTTATTTTCACTTATATCCAAAGACTGTATAAGATATCAACAAATTATTTTTACTAAATTGTTAGTTGCGACATGTCGTAAGATGTTAATTTTGATTGCAAGCGTACGTTGAATGTAAAAGGGAGTTTTCTCCCTTCTTGTATTTAAAAATACGCGTTTGGTGATATAACTCATTAACTAAATATAATTAAGACCATAGGTCTTTTGATTTGAGGTCCTTGGTTTATGACCTTGAAATTGATCTCAAGGTCATAGCTTAATTTGACGTTCTACATTTTGACCTTTGCTTTTATTCTATATGTTTACATGATAAAGATTTACAACTTTTAGAAAAAGGTATCAAACCATTTAACCTTGAAAAAAACAACCGAAAGTGACCTTTTGTAAACCGGAAGTAGCTATTTTTTTGTACTTTATTAATATAAAAGTATATAGAACCAGATATTTTTGGAATTAGTGTCAAGTAAATATTCAAATATAATCGGAAGTAACATTTTTCAAACCGGAAGTAACAAATTATCTCCCTTATTTAAAAAAAAATGTATGGAAACAATATATTTTTGGAATCAGCTTACTAGGAGCTATCATTTGACGATTGAAATGACATTTTAAACTTAGTTTCACAACTTTTCATATCAAAATACATTGTTTTGATGGAAAGACCTTCAATTGTTCTCTGAACAATTGGTTTTTAATTATTTTTATTATTCTTCTTCTTCCTCTTCCTCTTCTTCCACCACTTTAAAAATGAACTTGTCCGCAGCGTTTCTCCAAAACCGCTCGTCAGATTAACTTAGGATTTCATAAAATATTAGACTAACATGTCTAGATGTTCGTTTGTGCCTTGGGGTTTATTAAGGGGTATTTTGGAGGGCTGAAAGAAGGGAGGGGTTTACTATAGAACTCTTTGGGATTTTATTTTTGAAAATTTTCAAATGAATATAACTTGAAAACTTTAAGTGATAAACACACACAGTCTTCACAAATGATCAAGTGACAATATAACAAACCTGCAAATAAAGGATGAATCTCTAGGGTCATCCCCACCCCCTTAAATTTGAGAATATGCTATTATCTTGTAAAGGGTCTAAATCCCCACCCCTAAACCATGTATATTCTTGAATGGGACGATTAAACAAATTTAATGATGTAAAAGAGAAGTCCCTGGGGGTCGCCCCCACCCCGTTCAATTTGAGAATGTGCTATTATCTTGTAAACGATCCAGATCCCCACCCCTAAACCATATATATTCTTGTAGGGGACAATAAAACAAATAGAATGAAATTAAAGGGACGTCCTTGGGGGGTCACCCCCCACCCCATTCAATTTGAGAATGCTATTATCTTGTAAACGGTCCAGATCCCCACCCCTAAACAATATATGTTCTTATAGGGGACAATAAAACTAATAAAAAAAAATCAAAAGGAAGTCACCCCACCCCCTCGTGTTTGAAAACTTGTAAACGGTCCTTATCCCCAACCCTAAACCATATATATGTATGGAACAATAAAACACAACAACTGAAATATAGGGAGAGTCCATGGGGGTTACCCCTACCCCGCTCAATTTTAGAATGTTCTATTATCTTGTAAACGGTCCAGATCCTTACCCCTAAACCATATATATTCTTAAATGGAGTGTGTGTCCCAGCGAGAACTGCTCTAATTCATTACTTTAGGAATATTTATCAAAAAATAGTATTTCAATATTCAGCCCCATTCTACTATTTAATACTGATAGCGTTTGACATTTTTAGCCGAACAAATTTATCCATTTTATATAACTTCAATTATTGTATGCTGGTTCATATTCTGGACGCCAATCTTTGCTCCTTTATTATATAATTCACTAACAAAACAATTATGAAGCTTAGAAATGGAAAATTACTAAATACTAAACTTGTTCAAAGGGTATCCACACGTCTCAATCTTCAAAATCGGTTATCTAAAAATGCTACCATCGCTAACATTTTTAACAATAAAAATCGTGGTTACCCTTCTATCGATAAGTGTCATGCCAAAAAATGACTTACATGTCCCCGTCTTTCCACCAACAATACGGTAAGGTCCACGTTTAATGGTCGCACCTTTTCTTTAAATTTTGAAACTGATATAACTTGAAAAACAAACAGTATTATTTATTTACTCACATGAAACAAACCGGGGTGTGGTATTCAGTACGTAGGAGAAACTGGACGCTATTTATCTAAACGCACTCAAGAACATCTGTATCGTTTTAAAAGACCAAATAAATTCAAAAGTATCATTTACCAACACCTTAAGAAGCACAACCATCCTTTTAATTATTTAGCAGTTCAACCTTTAGAAGTAGTAAATAAGCAGCCTGGTGAATCGCATTCAAAGTTTGTACGATCACGGAAAATAATTGAATTAAATTGGATTAAAAAATTACAGACAGTTTACCCTCTCGGTCTAAATGATAATATCATGGGAATTGGTAATATATCTAGAACCAATTCCGTTAACATTTTGGATATAGTTTCTAAAACTGTTCGTAAAAAACGTTCTCACGGTCGTAGAACAAATCGCAATCAAAGAAAATTTCGGGCCAATCATACCAATATTTCGGACCTAATTTCTATTTCAAAAAACAACGGCAGACATTATCTGTTAACAAAACTCTGTTCGTTACCGGTTAATAAGTTAAATAAAATTTTGGAGGATTGCAACACAATTTCATATAGCAGTCCTAAGTATGAAATTGTTCAAATTATTATGGCATATTGTTATTCTAAATTATTTCCCAAAATTGATCGCCCTGAAGATCATAAAAAACATTTTATTAAAATTAAGTATGTCAATAAAGGCTTTGATTTTGTAAATATTGCCGGTATATTTAACGACCATTCTGTTAAAGAACAAATTCCTGGATATTTTGACAATACTGAGCTACCTCTTATTTGTTATATTTACAAGAAATCTACCCGGAAATTTGTGTTTAATTATAGTCAATTGTGTAAAGATGTTAATATCAGTGAAAATACACCTAATTCATGTAATTGCAGTAATTCCGAATATATTTATGGACCCATTTCCCATGTTATAACAGGAGATCTTAACATCGTTCAAGACCGAGAGTTAAAATCATTCCTCAGTAAAGGACCTAAATATCGTCCCCCGTCAATTATTAATTGGAATGAGTGTCGTAATATCATTCACGACTCACTCCATACTTACTGTATGAAATGAATAAAACGGGAACAAGCTGACAAAACATCTTTGGACTTTTTTTAATTCAGTAATGAAGATAGTTGATATACGTATTCAACATTTTAAAGAATATTTTACTATAAACAATAACCACAATAAACCTATTTCTCGTATCAAACATTAACTAAAAGAACTAGCCAAGGAATTTGTTTTTGTCCCGGCAGATAAAGCTGCTAATAATATTATTATTGTTTGACGTAAATTTTACATTGAGGTTCTGAAAAAGGAAATCACCAATTCACCAACATTCCAACTGACTCCATTTTCAGAAAACGAAATCTGTAACAAACATAAACTTTTAGCCACCGCTTTACAAGCAGAGCCAAATACAATGAAAGTCCCAACTATGTATTGGCTTCCGAAGCTACACAAAACCCCTTACAAATATAGATTTATTTCGTCTTCAAGCCATTGTTCAACTACTAAATTGTCTATTCTTCTTACCAGCACACTTGGTATAATTAAAAACCTGATAATAAATTGTTCAAATAAGGCCTTCGAAAATAGTGGAATAAATTACTTTTGGAGTGTCAAGAACTCGTTGGAAGTACTTGATAAATTGCATGCTTATATTGGTGATTTTGAATCTGTTCAAAGTTTTGATTTTTCTACCCTGTATACCACATTGCCTCACATTCTCATTAAGAAAAAATTCACACACCTAATTAAATGGGCATTCAAAAAATCAGAATGTGAATATATATGTTCAAACTCTTTTAGGTCATTTTTTAGTAGAATAAACAAAAAAACTATGTTAATTGGACATGCTTTGATACTATATATGCCCTTGAATTTTTACTAGATAACATTTTTGTTCGCTTTGGGGATTCCGTATATCGTCAGATTATCGGAATTCCAATGGGGACTAACTGTGCACCACTTATTGCGGACCTGTTTTTGTATTGTTATGAGTTACAATTTATGACAAAAATAAGCAAAGACCCATCGAAACAACATCTGATAAACAAATTTAATAATACTTTTAGATATTTGGATGATATTTTGGCTCTCAATAATGACGACTTCAGTATGTATATTAATGAAATGTATCCTGTTGAACTTACTTTAAATAAAGCTAATACTAACAATGACCACAGCCCTTTTCTCGATCTTGATATCTATATCACTAATGGAAAGCTGAATACTAAAATTTATGATAAAAGGGATGATTTTTCATTTCCTATCGTTAATTATCCGTTTTTAGATGGTGACGTTCCCTTGTCACCATCTTACGGTGTTTATATATCTTAACTTGTACGCTTCGCTCGTGTATGTAACAATGTTTTAGATTTTAATGAGAGAAATTTATGTATTACTGAAAAATTATTACACCAGGGTTTTCGATATCACAAACTAGTCAAAACATTTACAAAATTTTATCATCGGTATAAAGACATAATTCGTAAATATAGCTCAACATGCAGACTTCTAATACGTTCAGGTATTTCACATCCAATTTTTTATGGTAATATTCTTTATAAAGCACAAAGGTGTCAGTATTCACCTCAGAAACTTACAAAACCTTTGAATAGACTTATTAAGAAGGGATATAATTACGATACTGTTGTCAAGTCATTAAAGAATGCATATTTTGGCGTTAATATTGAGTCACTGGTAAGGTCTTTGCATCGGAACTAAACACATTTATTCTAAAAACAGTTGTTGGCATGACACGGGTTATGTTCTTCTCATATATGTTATGATGGTATGATACTAAACCCCTAACGGGAAGGATTGTGTCTGATGTTCATATGATGAAATCATAATCTTTCAGTCAGTTTAATTGAAGTCTGGAGCTGGCATGTCAGTTAACTGCTAGTAGTCTGTTGTTATTTATGTATTATTGTCATTTTGTTTATTTTCTTTGGTTACATCTTCTGACATCAGACTCGGATTTCTCTTGAACTGAATTTTAATGTGCGTATTGTTATGCGTTTACTTTACTACATTGGTTAGAGGTATAGGGGGAGGGTTGAAATCTCACAAACATGTTTAACCCCGCCGCATTTTTGCGCCTATCCCAAGTCAGGAGCCTCTGGCCTTTGTTAGTCTTGTATTATTTTAATTTTAGTTTCTTGTGTACAATTTGGAAATTAGTATGGCGTTTATTATCACTGGACTAGTATATATTTGTTTAGGGGCCAGCTGAAGGACACCTCCGGGTGCGGGAATTTCTCGCTACATTGAAGACCTGTTGGTGACCCTCTGTTGTTTTTTTTTATTTGGTCGGGTTGTTGTCTCTTTGACACATGCCCCATTTCCATTCTCAATTTTATTGTAGGGGACAATAAAATAAATGAAATGAAATAAAAGGGAAGACCATATGGGGGCACTCCACCCCTCTTGTTTGAAAACTTGTAAACGGTCAAGATCCCCACCCCTAAACCATATATATTCTTGTATGGGACAATTAAACAAGTCAAATTAATATGGGAGCTTTGTTTGGGAGACTTCGTAACAGCATCCTGTTACAATTACTTCTTGTTTAATATAAGTCTACTCTTGTAGATTTTGTTGTAGGTCTTGTTAGTTAACTTCAACATGTGTATTACATTTGCAACAGCATTTCCTTGTGTAGAGAATTAAACCTGGTTCTATAGCTATTATGAAACTAAATGCTGATAAGTTATAAGATGTCTTTCTGTCGTCGCCATTATTTACATGTGTTCCATTGTTAACGTTATGTTAAAATATTAAACCTTAAATTGATTTACGTATAAAGAAAATTAAATGCCTGTCCCTGAAGTTTAGAAATATTCTCGCTGAGAACTTCTTCCAAACAGTAGTACAACTCTTTAGACTGGAGCGCACACTAAGCTATTTTGTTGCAGCCCATTCCGGTCATGTTAGGGTCGTTTAATCCAAGGCCTCATGTATAAAGAGTACCATGCTAGCCTGTTGCAAAGCAAACTTTCTATCACTTTCTAATATACCCTCATTTTCTTTGGCATTCCAAAGTTCACCGACTTTCATCTCGAACGATCCAATTACAGGATCTACATATTGTATATATATATATATATATATATATGGCTACTTTGTTCTCGTCCTGAACATGCATGCAACCTTTGCTAGTAGACGCTAAGCAACCACTATTCGGGCATTATCATTTTTCTACTATGAAACTTTTGTATTCCAATGTTAATTCGATAATTTGCTTTATTGTGGTGATATATGGTCACTTTATTTTGTAAAAACAACAACAAAATCACAATATTTGTCAAAGCGATCAGTAAAACATCGAACCAAATTTTAAATGAGTCAACTACATGTAGGAGTTGACTCAAAGGCTGTGTATACAGCTGTATTAATTGAACTACAATTGATCTCCATTTTTAGTCATGCTCTAAAACCTTCTATTTAATCTGGCTGCACATATCATACTCAAAAGAGTATTTATTATTATAATGTTTATAAGTATAACCGTCAAAATAGATTTTCCTCTCTGTAATATAGAGGTGAAAGATAAATTCCTTTTCACATTTTCACAATAATGAGTGCACAAATGCAACTCAATAACTCTGAAACGAAAATTGTTGATGAAATGTTTGAATTTGCTAGAGATACAGGGGACGATTGAGATATCACGAATCATGTTTAACCCTTCCGTATTTTTTAAACAGTTTTTCTGCATTTTGGTCGGGTCCAATTACCAATATTACCAATTTTCGTTCTCAATTTTGTTGATTAATGACTTTTTTAAATAGTTTTCCGTATTGATTAACATTACTGCATAACTGAGATTTATCATTACAGAAATGCAAATGCACAATTGGGCATGAACTGTAGAAATAAAATTATGGTTTCATATGAATACCATGTAGTACCTTGAATAACACAATATGAGTTTCTTCTTTCTTTTTCTTTTTTAAATATAGTCATGCTTCATTGAGGATAGCCAAGTTGTCTACATTTTTAAATTTTACATATTTGTTTTGTTTATTGTTTTTTTGTGTTATTTAGTAACACTCCGATTGTTTTGATTTTAAACATGTCTTATCTTATTTTTTATGGAATGGTGGGTAATAACATATTGTAATGCTGATTTGTTTTATCTGGATTGAAAGTAGTTAGATATTCTAATACATGTCAGTCGGTCAAGATAAACATGCAGACTGTATACCAGCTGTGTTATTGTAAGGTTGTAATTGTTCATTATCGCCTACTCTTTGAGAGTTGTATTATTTCGTATTGCCTGATTTTGAAGATATTACTGACTAAAAATAAATTTCCGATGCGTGGTTGGAAAATTTCGAAACTTACTAAATGTCTTTCAATCCCGCATTATGTCGGATTTCAACTCTTTTTTTTTTTTAATAATTACAGTTTACATCGTTATTAATCATGCATATCGTTCATATCGTACACAGGAACATTAATCTCCATACATAAAGCGTAAACTTCTGAAAAGTTGTAAGGTATAAAATCCGACTCGTTATAATCTACAATTATCCAGTCGATCACTGTTATAGAGTGAAGGATTAACTATGATTGAAGTACATATATATCAAAATTTATACTTTTTACTTAGGTTGTAAATATTGATGCTACATGTAATTAAAATAAACAAAAGACAAATAAATTAAAAAACCGAATAGATTCAAATCCAATATTTTTATTAATATTGATCAACACAGGAATCGTTGAGCATCATCATTATAACGTATTCATGTACATGGTAATGGAAGCTATAAATGCAGATGTGTGGTATATAAAGGCAACAGTAGTATACCGCTGCTCAAAACTAACAAATCCATGGACAAAAAACAAAATCGGGGTAACAAACTAAAACCGAGGGAAACGCATTAAATATAAGAGAAGAACAAAGACATAACACAGAAACGTAACACACACAGAAACGGACCAAGCATCAGACAAAACACCACGAGAATAACAAATATAACATGAAAACCAAATACATGAATTTGGGATAGACAAGTACCGTGCCACGTCTTATCTCAATTTCTCAAAAATAAGAGAAAACACAAACGGCTCAACGTTAAAATGCAACACACACAGAAACGAACAATAATATAACAATGGCCATCTTCCTGACTTGGTACAGGACACTTTTAAAGGGGAATAAAAGTGGTGGGTTGAACCTGGTTTTGTGGCATGCCAATCCTCGCACTTTAATGGCAAAGTTAAATATAACATTGAAATGACAACATAATATTACAGGACTACAATACAAATTAAAAGAACATATGTATTTTTAAGTAATGAAATGTATTGATAAGACATGTAATACATAACCAAAATAAACTGTTGTTGTCATAACAAACATATTGGAACTAAATGTATGAAGCTTAAAAAAATTAAGAAAGTATAAACTCAATAAATCTTGTCAAGCAAAATACATGTACTAACTTCAATTACATTTTAGCTGATTTATATATTATAAGTATTTTGAGTTTTATCACATATACTTCCCGGTGTAAAAGAGATTGAATGTCGTCCTGATTAGAACATAATAAATGTTTAGACATTGTAAACATAGTGTTTACTCAAGAAACTGAAGTATAATGTATTTAGTTTGTACTAAATATTATCACGATTTTAACCAAGGAGGTTTTATGATCCTTGGTCAAACGTAAACAATGAAGACACGAATTTCGGGACCATGTAATTTAATATTAAACATGTATAATGAGTGTGTTTGTCTGTTGCTAAAATGGACTGTGAGAAGCCGACAGTGCTACTTTTTCAGTTGCATATGCCTATTAATGAATCATTTGACTACTAACTTTAATTTGAAAATTTGCGAATTGAACTACAAAACTCATATGGTTCTGTAACATTGCTTGTTGATATGCATTGTTATTTATTCTCAAGCACAAATTGTCTAATCGGTTTTTTTTTGGTGTCCCTACTTTGCAAATAACATATTAATTCATGTGTTAAATATGCTGACGAAACACCCTCTTTATGATAACAAATATACGAACAATATCAAAAATCAAACTGGGAATTGCGAAAACGGTCAAAAAGTGAAAACATACACATAAAAATCGCGATTGGAAGTACACAACCAATTCATAGCTCTATTGCTTTCTTAGATAAAGTCCTCAATTTCAAGCAGGCACAGGTCTTCACATGGGCAATGTTAGCATACAGTGTTAAAAAATCAAAAGTATGTAAAAATTAATTTCAGAATATAGACCGAGATTTAACAATTAGACAATTTGTACTTAAGAATAAATAACAAAGCGAATCCACAAACAATGTTACAGAACCATATGAGTCTTGTAGTTCAATTCGCAATTTATCAAATAAATTTTAAAAATATTTCTATTATGAATTAGAAAATACGTTGAACCACAAACGTCAAAACTATTTAATCGCGTAGTGAATGAACTGTTTGTGGATTCTTATAAATTTTAAATCTCGGTCTATATTCTGAAATTATTCTTACATACTTTTGACTTTTTAACCCTGTATGCTAACATTGCCCTTATAAAATTTTTTAAATTGTTTGTATGAACATTGAACGACAAAAATATGTGACCTATAAAATTTTCTGACGTCATACACGCGAATCAATGAATGTGTTTGTAGATAGATGTTTTTGTGTTCTGTTAAATTGTTCCTATTAAAATTGTTACACGATGATGACTCATATTTTGACTATTTTATTTATTATGTCTGTTTAGTTTACGCATCATTGTAAATATAACGGAATTTGATGAGACAGTCAACAAAGTGAGAGGTTTATCGCTATAAAACCTTCTACATTTGAAAATGCCTGTACCAAGTCAGGAATATGACAGTTCTTGTCCATTTATGTGTTTTTGTCATTCGATTTTGCCATGTGATTATGGACTTTCCGATTAGATTTTCGTCTGAGTTTAGTATTTTTGTGATTTTACTTTTTGTTTTAAATACAAGTAAAGTAGCAATCATAGCTGGTCTGAGCCACTTTTTACGATGTCTTTTATTGAACAAATCAACATACTTTTATATGGCATATTAAAGAGAACTGGCTAACAGAACTTCGGATTAACCAAAACAGATAATCAGATCTGACAAACAGGCACAATGTAGCCTCCTTTTACAGATGCATGCATGCATTTTTTTTTTTATTATAAAATTAAAAGAACATTGGTCACAAAACAGTAGTATACAAGTTTTTCAAAAATCTTTATCCGATTTAGAGAAAACAAATCCGGATTACAAACTTAAACTGAGGGAAACACATCAACTTTAAGAAAAAAGCAAAGAAACAACAGGAACCCTGAAGTGCAACAAAAACAAACACAAAAAGCGTTCAGCAATGATTAACAATAATTCAGCTTTCATAAGATAATAAGATTACCTAATTATTCTACCTTTTCAAAAGTTTCACCCAAACGCAGGAACTATTCTGTATTAAATTTATACTACTTTTTGTTTTTTTGGGGGGAGGGGGGAAGTTTTTTTTGTTTTTTTTTGTAATACACAACAGCCCATGTGAATTTTGCTTTTTCCACCTGCCTCCCTGTACCCATTCTAGCTATAGTCTCTTTTCTCGTAAATATATTGATTACAAATGCTTATCAGCTTTTTTTCAATTAATTGTACTTGCAGGTCTTTTCATTCAACAACATATATTGCATGCCCACTTCTATGGGTGGGCAGAGTTGATAGTCCATTCCAACTGTGGGCGGGTGAAAAAAAAATAAATCCACCTGAGCTGTAATGTATTATAGACACACACATTTTAAAATATGTTCATTTATTTACAATACTATTTTAACATTTGCATTAATGATATGTTCCCATATGCATGATATGATTATTCCAACAATGGTTTTGCAATTTGCTGATCCTTCCTAAAAGCACCTATATGTGGACTATCATTCCTTTAAAAACGAACGTCAGAACGTCGGAAATATTTGTTTTGGTGCTCCGGGTGAGAGTTGCTTATGATTTTTGAATTGATGAAAATACGATTATTCTAGCAGGTACTGAAATAAATTTTGTACACTTAATCAGTAAATCATGAAATTTGTTACATACTTGTTTTATTTATTTCGGACGGGTAAATAATATTTTATTGAGATTATCCACAAACTTTACGGACAACCCTCGTATACATATATAAATATTAAAATAATAGATATGTAGAACCAAAATAATACCAACTAAAGTCACAGATACGTATTAAGGATGTAATGTAAACTTTCGGCACATTCCTCCGATATCAATTCGTACGTAGATGCAAAATCATGTTTATGGACAGGAAAGAAAATATGGAAAAGGGTCGAACCGATATATTTAATGTTTTAAGTTATTTACCTCTTGGTTGTTAGCAAATTCAAACTATTGAAATTTATTGTTGACGAATATAATAATAAAAAACAATAATTTTCAACCAAATATTCAGGTGTTTATACATATTGTTTTCGCCTCTTATATATATCGTTAAAGTAATTCATTTTCTATGATTTTGGTACAGTCAGACATTTTTGAAACACCTACATTATCTGGCATTTTCAAAGAATTATCTTCTTTCCAATATCTTGAAACATAAACGATAATTAAAATACCGAATACCCATTTCAAACAGAAATTCTACCCTTATTTTACATATTTAACAGTCCCATGCAGAAAGGAAAAACCTTATTGCATTTCCTCTTTAAGAGTCCACTTGTTTATTCAAAAAAGTTAAATCACAAAAATACCGAACTCCGAGGAAAGGAACGTCTGTAAGCAAATGACACTATGAAAAGCTCAAACACATCAAACGAATGGATAACACTTGTCATTTTCTTGACTTGGTACTGTAACAGTAAATGATGGATTAAACCTGGTTTTATAGTTAAACTTCTCACTTGTATGACAGTCGCAAAATAATCCATTATATTAACAAGGGTTTTAAGTAATAACTGTGGAATGTCCAGGCAACAAAATAGGAAAGTTACACTATAACTTTGAGGATAGAAAGATGGAAAGCATTCTGAGAGTATTGCATGGCAATACATAGTCCCCTGCCGGTAAAACATTGATTGTTCTGGAAACAAAATGCTAACTTGATTTATCTTCACAGACAATTTGTCAACTTTATTACACAATGATCATCGATATATTGTGAACACAAACAATTGCTAAAAGGCGTGCGATCCAGATATCCGAATTATGCAGGTCTCTGTTATTTGTTAGATTTCTTTTTTATCATGTTTTAGTTTTAGCTTTTATATTTTAAGAAGCAGATTGGCCAGAATCTATCTTAGTTCTTGTCGTTTTTTCCTGACTAGCAGAATCATTTTAAAAGAGTTGGAATATTTGATAATTCATTCTTATTAATACAACATATATTTATGCTGATGGTAATAAATACAGTGTCCTCTAGTTTATCTTGGTCAGTCAGTAAAATCAATATTTGTTTATTATATATATTTATTATGTTGAGATATATGGGACTAATTAGGAATATATCTACTTCATATGATGAGGAAAAGTAGTAACAACAATGTTTACGGGGAGTTTCCCGATTATTAAACACCGACAACGACAGGGGATTGACCTTTAAGGATAATGTGAAGGTTGTTGTGAATGTAGTTGTTATTCTTAGTTTTGTTTCAAGTGAAAAAATAAAATCATAGCGATCGATATGGTTTTGAACGGAAACAAAAACGTCTATGTACAGTTAGTTCAATTCTACAAAAAGAAGACATCATGTCCAATGTGACTACTATCCACCAAAGATATTTATGTTTTTCTGCTGTTGCAATAGATGGTTATACGTTACGAAAGAGTTTTTAAGTACTTCCATTTTTTTTGGTAGAAACAGTCATTTAAAGACATTTTTATATCTTGATTAAAAAAGGTAATTTTGTGTGTTGAATACTACAAACGCTATATACCCCACTATTTCCTGTATACATAAACCCCAAAAATATTTCATCAACTATTGAATAGCATGTTCATCTTTCAAGAAAAAACAAACTGTACGAAACAGTTTTTTTTTAATCAATACCAAAATACCACGGCGAATATTTTTAAAAATATTTACAGATTAAATCTATTTGCATAGCCTTGTTCTGTATTATGTAATTAATATTTTTAAACATATAGAGAAGCAGTTCACCAACGTGTGAACATGCTTTAAAATTAACATTTACATGATCCTGTTATCGATTGCACTAAACTTAACCTATCAATATAACCCATCGGCATTTATGTTACTTCAGTTATTTAAAAGTGTCGAGACTCTGAAGTTTTAACGTTGATTGTTGATCCCGGTAGTATTACATTTTATGCTGATTGTAAACTGTAAATATAGGTTTAACGATATGAACATTAACAATAAATTAAACATAAAAACACGAACACCAATGACATCAATGCTTAGAGAAAATTACCCAATATATTTTCGACACATGATTCAACGGTTTTATCTGATCACGTATATATACCGAGTTTTTAACAAGATAGAGTTACAAATTGAATTCTAAGATATTAAAAATGAAAAAGGTTTTTATATTTGGTTTATTGTGTTTTGCAATTGGAAACATAGAAGGAGTGCCGTTGTCTGATTTTTATCCTTTTGGGATTGAAACCAGTGATAGAAGGGCTCCAACAAACGATGATGGATCAACGGCACCAATACCGGTCAGCAGTCTGTTTCCGTTATTTAATCACCAACACGACTCTTTAATTGTAAGTTAAGATGCTAATATTTTTCATTCAACTAATAATATTAATCATAAGATGCTAATTTCCATTTCAACAAACACGCTTATACCACTGTGCTTTGCTATTTGTAAATAAAACATGTGAACATAGCATTATCTAAGATTTATGCAATATTTATTTGATTTGAGCATAATAGTTAAACGCTTATATTTATATTAAGATCAATGTCTAAATGTTTTCAAAAGTATCCTTTATAACATATTACTGTCCGATTTTTTTACAACACATCTATATAAAAGGTTTCTTTTCAAACAGGTTAACACAAATGGTGTTATTTCCTTTCTCGGAACTATGACAACATACACTCCAAGTCCTTTTCCACTAGCCAGCAAGCGCAGATTGATAGCACCGTACTGGGCTGATATAAATACACGGAATGGTGGTATCGTATGGTATCGCGAGACTACAAACATTACCTTGTTACAAAAAGCGTCGGACGAAATAAAAGCAATTTTTGCAGATCACTATAATTTTCGCGCAGCGTGGATGTTTATCGCAACATGGGACAATGTAGCATTTTTTGGGGCTAATTACATTGGCAAGCAAAAGGTACAATATTATTTATATATAAATAAGATAGCACTATGAAAATTAATGTTCTTTCGTTTCATTTCATAGACTCAATATGCAATTAACACAGCAAAGGGGCAGCATGTCTAATTAAAACTTCCATTTTTATGTAGCAACCTTCCAGCT